>NC_091797.1:37894166-38543958 GCF_041296235.1 Equus asinus
TTATCCTTTCAGCTAATTGGTCTGAGATAGTGAAAGGCATGTGAATTTTGGAGTTAGAGACCTACATTTAAATCAGAAACTTCAGTTTACCCCCTTTTTTCTCTTGCGTATGTCACCGAACTATTTTGAACTTCAGTTTCCTTTTTTGTAAACAGGGATTATAATCCAAAATTGGTCACCTATAGGAATTGAATCATAAATATAAGCACCTACCCAGCACAGTGACTAGCAAATAGAGTATATTCAATTAATGTTAGTACCTGTCTCTTCATCTACTTTCCTTCCCATTAGACATCTAACAGTGCCCAACCTTTACCAATGACCATTTCTTTACATGATTACCTAAAGGCCACCTGAGTCAAGTCCAACTTTGGCTCACTACTCTCTAAAAAAACCCAAACTTTTCAGATTCACCCTTTGAGTAGGTTGGATTACAGCCCCTGTTAGTGATCACTTAGGAACTAGAAACTCCTCCCACATAACAGAGCATATCCAATGGACCTTGCCCTGTAAGCAATAGATAGAGTTGTTTTTTGAAGACTTTGGCAGATCCCTATAAATTAATCACAAAGCAGACCCTTAGGATTTTAGAGCAAACCCATGCCATTCTCTGCAGATTATTACTCTCCTTTTGAGAGAAACAGCTTTTGGCTTGCCACTGGACCTTAGTAGAGAATAAATTCTTGGTCATGGACCACTAAGTTATCATGTGACCTGATCTGCCCATCATGAATTGAATGTTGTCTGATATGCCAAGCCATAAAACTGGGCATGCACAGCAGCACTTCCTTATTAAATGGAAGTGGTATATATACGATCAGGCTTGAGCAGGCCCTGACAACACATATAAGTTGCATGAGGAAGTGAGCCAAGTACCCAAGGCCTCTACTCCTCCTACATTACCTCCTCTCTATCTACCTGAGCTTATGGCCTCATGGGGAATTCTCTATGACCAGTTGACTGAGGAAGAAAAAAAACTAGGGCCTAGTTTACAGATGATTCTGTATGTCATGCAGGCAACATCCAAAAGTGGACAGCTGCAGCACTTGAGCCCCACTCTGCAACAGCCCTGAAGGACAGTGACAAAGTGAAATCCCCCCAGGGGACAGAACTTTGAGGACTGTACCTGGTTGTTCATTTTGCTTAGAAGAAGAGATGGCCAGAAGTATGTGTCCATAACTCTTCATGAGCTATGGCCATTGATTTGGCTGAATGATCAAGGACTTGGAAGGACCACGATTGGAAGATTGGAGATAAGGAGGTCTGGGGAAAAGTGTGTGACTAGACCTCTCCTAATGAGCACAGAAGCAGAAGATACGTTTGTACCATTGAATGTTTACCAAAGGGTGACTTCAGCAGAGGAGGATTTTAATAATTAGGTGATTAGGATGAGCTGTTCTGTGGCTATCAGTCAGCCTTTCCCTAGGCACTCCTGCCATTATTTAATGGGATCATGAACAAAGAGGCCATGGATGCAGGGATTGAGGTTATGCAAGGGCTTACTTCCACTCACCAAGGTCAACCTAGTGATAAATAAACGAAAAGCAGTAAGATATATTGGAGCATATGAGGAAGCCATTTGGTTTAAACCAATTCGGCCTGACCTTGTTTTTCCAGAAGGGCCTGACATGGCCTGCTGAGCATGCATTGTACATCTGCTTTAAACATTTACTATGTTCCAAAGATGAGAATGATGCCCTTAAGGATGGGGATGTAACTTCCCCCCATATTGGCATTTCTTTAAGGATAAGCATCTCTTCTTGGAAACTAAGGATTAATTACCGACCTCCTGTGCTCACCTGGTGACCACTGACCTGCTGACCACTGACTGCTGTGCCAGCATCTCATGACAGTAGTAAGAGAGATATTCCTGTCACACATGATGTATGCTCTTTGTTCCAAGATGGTATATACCACTCTGTACACCCCACTTCTTTGGTGCCCCAGGCTATAGTCCTCAAACCTGGCTCATGATAAACTCACCCCAATTTTGATTTATAGATTAATTATGGATTATTTGCATCAATGCTAGTTAGAGCCACTGCTCAGTTTCCAGTCTGTCAACAGCAGAAACCAACACTGAACTCCCAACATGCACCATTTCTTGGGGGTCATCAGCCAGCTACCTGGCTACATTGATTACATTGGATCACTTCCATCATGGAAGAGGAAGTACTTTGTTCTTACTGGAATAGACACTTATTCAGGATATGGATTTGCATTCCTGGTCCACAGTGTTTCTGCCAAAACTGCCTCCTGTTTTTGCCTTCTGCCTTATTCACCATCATGGTGATACCGGCTCAATGTGAGTTTGGCATAAGGGAAGCCATACTGTAGAAAGGAAGCCATATTGTAACTATGGATAACCTCTAAGTAACTAGCCCAGCTGGACATACTCTGGCTTGCACATAGGCTGATAACAAATAACCAAATCATAAAGAAAACTGCATGCGTCATGATTTATGACCCCTGCTTAGCTATATACCTCCTAGCTGCCATGAGATGATAACTTTGTTCTTTTGAGTTCCTTAGAAATGTGATGATCCAGGACAGGAATTCTCTACTAGCATCCATCATCAATGAAAGCTGAAAGGTCTAGTGTAGCGACCCCTAGTCTACAGTGCCAGATGGTCAACATTCCTGACCCCCTTCTCTACAGCCCACTATCCCTATGTAACTGCTTCAAGAGTCTATATTCTCCTCGAGATGGTTCTTTAGGACATAAGTCCACCATCTTCCAATTAGCTAGCTCATTGCTTAATAAAAGTCCTTTGCGCAGTAGCAATGGTATTCCACATAGCATCACTTCTGACCAGAGAGCTCATTTCGCAGCAAATGAAATGGGCAATGGACTCATATTCATGGAATTTATTGGTCTTACCATATTCCCCTTGGTGCAGAGTTGGCATTGTCTTCCAGGATGTAGTATATACTCTAAATTGTCATCCAGTTTATGGTGCTGTTTCTCCCATAGCCATGATTCATAAGTCCAGGAATCCAGAGGTGGAAATAGAAGTTTTTCGTTCACTCTTACCCCTTGTAGCAATCCAGTAGCAAAATTTTTACTTTCTATTCCTGACCTTAGGCTCTGCTGGTCTAGGGAGGAATGCTTCCCCGAGATGACACAACAAGGATTCCATTGAACTGGGAGTTGAGACTGTGACCTGGCCCCTTTGACTCCACAATGCCTTTACATCAGTAGACAAAGAAAGGTGTTACAAAACTGGCTGATGTGATTGACCCTAATTAATAAGGAGGAAATGAGTTCCATTAGACAATGAGGAGTAAAAGGCTAGACTACAGGAGATCCCTTAGGGCATATTTTAGTACTCCACTGTCTGTGGTTAATGTCAATGGACAACTGCAACAACCCAATTCAGGCAGGATTGCTAATGGCTCAGACTCTTCAGGAATGAAGACTTGGGTTACTTTACCAGGCAAAAAACTACATCCAGCTGAGGTGCTTGCTGAGGGTGAAGGGAATACGGAATGGTCAGTGGAAGAAGGTTGTTATAAATAACAGTTAGGACCATGTGAGTAGTTACAAAAAAAACCCAGACAGTAATAGTTATGACTATTTCTTTATTGTTTTTGTATGAATATATTTGTATATTGACCAAATTTTTTGCTTTCTTCTCTCTTTTGCACTCTTATCGTCTAACATAAGATATATCAGTGGTAGTTAACTTTACATCTCAGTATTTAAGTTAAAGGATTTCAAAAGGAGGAGTGTCAATCAGCTAGGAGATGAATGAAGATTGGCCAAGGACAAAAAAAGAAGAGACTTTGTATCTTCTTCTGAGGAAAGAGTTAGTGTTTGTGGTTTTATGGGATTTAGTTGTATCCTGTTAGATGGGAGTATAATTTTGTAACTGTTATTATTAGGAGATTAAGTATGGTTAAAGGATATGTGTATAGGTGCCAAGTTGAGAAGGGGTGGAATATGATGGCTTGCGATGGTCAACTTGGCCAGGCTGAACTATATTCCCCAGAATTCTCTTTCTAGTATGTTTCCAGTTAGGGCGGGCTGCAGGAAGATTCTCTGGTGAGGAGAGGGCAAGAGGGAGGCAGCAGCCATTATGTAGCATACACATATTTTTGCTCATCAGCTGACTCACCTGGTTGGTGTGAAGCAGCATCTGGGCTTGTAATTGTTCTTCCTTCCATTGGGTCCTGCCTCTGGTTTTATGACTCCTGATCCAAGTGTATGAGTTTAACTCCATGATACAGGGCCCCAGCTTTCACAGAATACCTTTGTCACAAAAGTCAGAGGCAACAAGAATTTATATAGGTCCTAGCCAGCTTGTGATCTTCCCTTCCTGCCTGCCTGCGGACTTTGGAGCCTTGTGGAGACTGTTTGGCCAGCCCCCTAATTGTATAAGCCTATTCATAGATAGATAGACCGACAGACACACAAACACAGACAGATAGGTAGAATCAACTTGTTCTCTGGTTGAACTCTGACTGATAACAGGAGAAAATAAGACTCTCTTTGAATACAGAATCTTTGGCCCACATCTCTTACATGGTGTTCTTTTTCTTTCCTTTATTTTTCTTTGCAAATCATGAAAACATGAGTTCTTTTTCAGCTTCTTTTCTCCACTTCCATAGCAGGCAAAGTATAACCAAACAATGATTCTCGAAAATGAGTGTAAGCAAATCACCTGGGGTTCTTGTTAAATGCAGGTTCAGATTTTGTAGGTCTGGATCTTAATTTTTACTGTGCTCCCAATGATACTTATTTTGCTTGTATTCATTTTCTATTGCCACCTTAACAAATTACCGCAAACTTAGTGGTTTAAAATGACACAAATTTATTATCTCACGGTTCTTTAAGTCAGAAGTCCCAGTTAACTTGGCTGGTTTCTCTACTCCAGGTTTCATAAGGTCAAAATCAAAGTGTCAGCTGGTTGGTAGGCACTTGGAAGGAAACTAATTCCAGGCTCATTCAAGTTGTTGGAGGAATTCAGTTCCATGTGGTCGTAGGACTGAGTTCCCTATATGCTTGCTGGTGTTGACTAGAGGTCATTCTCAGTTTTTAGAGGCCACCCACATTCACTCATTCATGCCTTCCTTAATCTTCAAAGATACCAACAGCAGATTAAGCCCTACTTATGCTTTGAATCGATGTCTGCCCTTCAGCTCCCTCTTCTGCCACATCCGAAGCACATCTGCTGACAGCCAAAGAAAGTTCTCTGCTTTTAAGGGATTGTGTGATTAGATTGGGCCCACCAAGAGAATGCAGGATAATATCCCTATCTTAAGGTCTACGACTCTTTTGCCATGTAACATAACATATGTTAAATATTATAAGAGAAAATGGACTCTCTTTTGCTAAATGAGGCCTAAATTCTTTTCTATTGACCCCAGGTCAGTTTCTCAGGAGAAATGGGAACTTGAGCAATGGATGTGTAACCATTGATCCCTAACTTGTGACATTCTGTTTTGTAGCTGACCTTTTACCAACACTCCTGGAATGCTGATTAAGATAAAGACAAAGATAGACTGACACCAGTAGTCAGATCACCAGACCATGTTGCAGACCCTGTTTTTTGTCAATGGTCACTATGGAATTTGGACTGACACCAACATTCAGCCTATATAATCTTTCCCCCACCCCTCCCCTTCTGAACAACCACTCAGGATCTCCTTGGGTCCATGCTTTCACAGCCTGCAGACTCTAACTGGACGAAATAAACTTCAACTTTCCTTGAACCTTTGTTAGTGTTTTCTTCCAGGTTAACACATATTCATAAGTTCTGAAGATTATGATGTGGACAACTTTGCGGGAGAGTATTATTCTGGCTACCATATAACAGAACCACACTTTGGTTATAGAGAGCTCTTTTGGTAGCAAGGAAGAGAATCCCATGGGAACTGACCTAAGGAAAAAGGGTAATGTCGTATAAGGATATCAGAATATCTCATAAAGCTCAAGAATAGATTCTTGTTTTTATCCACCTCTGGGGTGCCACTTCAGTATTTCTGATACAAACTGACTTTCTGTGCTTCACAGTCTATGTGATGGTGAAAATGGGGCTCCAGTGCCTCCCAAGGTGCTGCTGTGTGTCCACCCTTCTAAAGAGAGGATCGATTCCAAATCCAAACTCCTGGGAAAGGGACGATGATTAGCTCAATTTAGATCAAAAACTTAGCCCTGAACGAGTTGGCTGTGTCCAGGGAGGAGGGAGTGAGATTGTTGGGGTATGGTTGCCAGAAACCTGTCCTTTGTAGATCAGTGGAGAGACAGTTAACACAGAAGGGAGGAACTGTAATAAGCTGGGAAGATATCCAAGAGCTATCACAGTAGGGCTGGCAGAGAGAAAAAAGACTTGCTGAAACAGTGACTCCTTTCCTGTTTTTGACTCTTGACACACAATTTCTTCATATTCAGAATAATGCTCCAGTTAAGGGCCTCTGCTGTTATGCATGGAACTGGTAAGGAGAGACTGGAAATTTTCCCTGATAAGGTGTTATGTCCCAGGAAATAGAAAAGAGAATGGCTCTGAAAAATGACTATGAATCTGAGGCTGGAGTGAGCCTTTTCTCTTGTTTCTACTTCCCAGAATGTCTGCAATCACATTGCCTCAGACCCCAGAGGAGCAGGAAGAGTCTGTGATAACAAAGGTGGAGGAATTTAGGACTCACAACCCACAGAGGCTAGACTCTTCCATTCACACTTTATACATTTCTGCTATTAGAAGCCCACTGGGCTTTGTGGGGTTCTGGCCCAGCTCTTGGAGTTCCTAGGATGCACACCAAGGAGCAGATCCTGGAGTTGCTGATGCTGGAGCAGTTCCTGACCATCCTGCCTGAGGAGCTCCAGGCCTGGGTGAGAGGACGCCACCCAACGTGGGCAAGAGGTGGTGACTGTGGTGGAGGATTTAGGGAGAGACAGATGAATGGGGACAGCAGATGCAAAGGAGAAATCTAATTTTTTCTTAGAAAGTTGGAATGTAGATACTAGACTGAAGTTAAGGGTCCAGTAATCAAAGGAAGATAGTCATGCACTGCATAATGACATTTCAGTCAATGACAGACCACACATGCGACTGTGGTCCCATAAGATTAGTACCATATAGCTTAGATGTGTAGTAGGCTATACCATCTGGGTTTGCTTAAGGACACTCTGTAATATTCTTACAACAATGAAATCGCCTAAGAATGCGTTTCTCAGAACATATCCCCCCCCCTTAAGCAATATGTGACTGTATTGAGCCTCATTTTAAGCATAAGTTGTTGATTAATCTCTGAGTTTAATATACTTTTTTATTTCTTCTAATCAGAACCTACTCTTGATCAGCTTCTTTTCCTATTTGGGGATACTCCCCGTTTTCTCTAGGATGTGACTTTAGCTATTTGTTCTAGCCCTCAAACCATATACAAGAAATGCTGATGGAAAGCCAACTCAAAAAGTAATGTCTGGGGCCCCACTCCAAACAAGAAAGAGATGGGGAGAAGCAGTTAAGTTTAAGGCCTACCCACATGTTGCCCGAAACTGCGAAGGGCAAAGAATGACAGGTACTGCCAAGGCTACTTGGTTGTTTAAGCAATCAAAGTTTATTTATAAAGGGATACAGAACAAGGAGCAGGGATAAAGGGGAACAACAAATTGGTACTTACAACATCCACACCACAATCAGCCGGGGAAGTCCCAATAGTTTGTATGGCTGGTGGGAGTGCGATTGTCCAGGTCTGAGGCAAAGCATCCTTTCCTCAGTGAGACTTCCAATTATTCTATGCCTGTGACTCCCTTTTGTCCTAAAGTTTCTCTGGGTTTCGACTCAGGGTTTTACACATTTGGATATTTTGAGTTATTTATTCTTGTTCCTACGGATGGGGTGTTTTTATCTGTTTTATTCCCATGGATGGGATGTTTCTAAAGTCCTGTCATGTGCCCATCGGGGTGGCTAGCCCAGACAAGGAACATGACGCAGGACATACTTTTTGTAGCTTGTGCCTTAGAGTCAAGGCCGAAGTGTCCATCCTTGGCCCTGAGCCCAGACACATTCCTTTGTGGGGGCCCAGGCCCAGTGTCCTTGGAAGGTGGGGGGCGTCGATGGACTTCCGAAAGGCTTCTTTCAAAAGAAAATATGCACACATATTAGTGGGCTTTTCTAAGACTCCAAAGAAGATTTCTACCCCCAAGATATGTATTCACACATGGAAATTTTTTATAGTTTTGAGGAGGGAAAAATAAGCATTTATTTGTTAGTTGTAAGTTGAGATTGGAACACACAAGGTAATTTTCATGAGTTCCTTCTGGCTTCTCTCCCGTATAGCCCGTATCTTCCCTCAGGTGAAGAGGGAAACGCTTTTTCCTAAAGTATTATTGTGTCAGAGGTCCCCAAGACCACCCTCAGGCTCAAAGATCACTAGAAGAACTTACAGAACTCAAGGGATTGTCATTATTTTGCATTTCCTTATGTATCCAGTGAGTCAACTTCTCGGCAGTTGGGTCTATGATTTCTAAATCCCATTGGTAAATTGTACCTGTAATAACCGATCACAGAACAGCTACTGTCGCATATCATGGGTGACTCAGTAGCCATCCAGGCATCAAATGTTCATCACCCCCTGCCCTCTCCTCATTCCTTTTCCTAAATAATGCCTTTGCCATGTTTCAGTGAGTCGGGGTTGTTCTAGCAAATCCCTCTTCTGACACCATGTGTGTCAGGGGCCCCCAAGACCACTCTTAGGCTTGATGATTCTCTGGAAGGACTCACAGAACTCAGAAAAACTGTTATACTCACAGTTATGGTTTATTCCAGCAAAGGGCTACAGATAAGAATCAGCAAAGGGAAAAGCCACATGGGTGGAGTCCAGGAGAAACCAAGGACAAGCTTCCAGGTGATGTCCTCTCCCAGTGAAGTCACATGGGGATGCGCTTAACTTCTCAGCAATGATGTATGACAACATATGCAAAGTATTGCCAACCAGGGAAGTTCACCCGAGACTTGGTGCCCGGGTTTTTATTGGGGGTCAGTTCTATAGGCAGGCAGTGCCTAAATGACTGCTCGTTCTCCAGCCCCTAGACATTAAACTGATAAAGCATGACTCAGGGCCTCAGGGATACAAAAGCAAGTGTTCACTGTAAGTGTTCACCGTAAGTATAAACTACATGGCCAAGCTAATATAGTGTGACCCAAGGCCTCGGGCTTATAAAAACACTTCTCAGACAGGCTATTCCAAGGGCTCAGAGGTTATGTCACAGGAGCCAGTCAAGGGTCAGTCCTCCTGAAGAAAGACCTTTCCTTAGAATGTGCAACCTGAGCTTGCGAAGTTAACCCTTTACTGTACAACTATCCAGTTAGGTAACAAATTTGACTAAAATAAGCCAGGTCAGGGAAACACTAAGGGGTGCTGGGGATTGTGGCTAATACATTTCTTCTCAGTTCTAGCCAATTACTGGAAGTTGTCATCCACTCTAAGTGAGCCAGATCCTCCGGTTTTTTAAGAGGAGCAAGTTATAAATGGGACTTTTGGTGAAAAATATCTTAGAGCCAATTTATATCTTAAATTAAGAAGGAATTCATTCAAAAGTTACTTGTTGTAGCAACTGAACATTACAGACATATTCCCCTTGTTCCTGTGGACATTATAGCCTACTGAGAAAGAGAAATATTAAACAACTAAATAAAAAATTACACAAATGGCCATATAATTGTAATTGTGGTAAGAGAGTTGAAGGAAAAGTACAGATGATGTGATGGCAGTTTATAACAGGGGACCTCACATGATCTGGGGAATCAGATTTCTCTGAGGAAATGACATTAAGCTCAGGCCTGAAAGGATTGGAGTGGGAATCAGGGTGGAAACAGCTTTTCAGCCTTTTCAGAGGAATCTGCAAAAGCGAAGGCTTTGAAGGGGAAGAAGCTTAATGAGTTCGTGGAATAGAGAGATTACGGGACTGGGTATTATGGAGGAAATAGAGTGTCGGGAGACTGGCGTCCAAATAAAGGTGAGGGAGAAGCCCCATACCCAGCTCTCGGCAAAGATATGGCTTTCGTCTTAGACTGTCTTAAGACCCTCATTGTCCCCTTCTTTATGGCTTCAACCTTTTCTACTTCTAGCTTCCTTCAGATAAGGAAGGTCACATACTTTCTCCTAAGTACTCTCTAGGCAGATAACAAAAAGGACTGGAGCAGGCCAGGTCAGGGAAACAATAGAGAGTGGTGGAAGTGTGATAAATTACACTTTGCTTCTTCTCAGGTCTAGACAATCACTGCCAAGTTGCAATCCACCTCTAGAGGCCAGATCCTAAGATTTTTCAAGAGGAGCAGGAAATCAGAACTTTTCTATGAAGTGGAAAGTAAATTTTAAAAATGTTAAAACACTATGTAGAGCAATTGTGTGCAGACTAAACTGAAAACCACCAACATGTAACCTCTGAAATCATGGTTAATAAGAGTAGGGAGCATTGAGTGAATTACAATTAGTTAAAAGGTTCGATAACCAAGCCATTATTCCTCTCTAGTAATATAATACTTTAACCTTGGGTATTTTAGAGTTAATCCCATTGATACTGAGCAAGGGCTCCGTCTGCTCTCCACAAGATAAAATGCCAAGCAGGCGATGGTATGAAAAGAATTTTAATAAGCAATAAACTAGCATATCGGAAGATGGTGGACTATAACCCTAAAAAACCTTAAAGGGAACTGATTTGGAAATGACTTTTATAAGGCAAATGGAGTTATGGGGGCGGGGAGGGGGGGTACTCAGAAATGTCAGGTGATGGACGACTGCAGAACATCCGCCGCCTCTCTGTAACGGATCTGCTGAATGTAATATTCCTGAGGAATCTGAGAAAACTTCAGTTCCTTCCTTATCTGAAACAGTTTGGGCAGAGGACATAAATTTTCTGCTAACAAGTTATTCTTTCTTCTGGTTACAGATTAGCTCGCCTACGTGCAGTTCTAAGGATTTTTCCAAAGCATATTGTGAGAATAAGAGGGGGAGGGGAGCATGTGGCCTTGGGCGCTGAAGTTCTAAGAGTCCTCTGCACAGGGGTGACTGTCTTTCATGTTTCTTCATGGGCCTCCTGTGCAACTTCGGAGGGATTCTATGTGTTGCATGCGGTGGATCTTTAGTCTACGACATATAAAGTTTACAATGTCGTTTTAAACTGCTCCTGGGTGATGCTTAGTCAGGCAGAGGGCTGTCAGCAAGCTACTCTCTTAGCGGTCCTTCTGCTGTTGTACAAGGCAAACTCAGAAACTTTGGTTACTTTGTTTCCCACATTAACCTTCTGAGTACAGGCACAGTTTCATCCCAATCCAGGGAAGCTTGAACTCCGTCCTTGGTTTCACAATGATGACAAATTCTGGTGGGGGAGGGTTCCCCAGGATCTCCTCCAAGTGAAGTACCTTGATCAGTGGTTCTCAATTACCTTCCATCTGGAAAGCATCGTTTATGGGAAGGCATCTTAATCCTCCCTTTGTGTGGTCCTGATATCTCAATAACCCCCTCGATTTCTTTAGGGAGTCTTGTCTGTGCTCCTCAAGCCCAGTACAGTCCCGGCCAAGAACATTCAGGCCAGTGGGAGGAAAGGGCAAGAGATGCTGGCTGAGATGTTGTGAGAACCCCCAAAAAGGGAGGATGGTGGAGGAAGTAGGCTTCTGTTGGGACGAGCAGAGGGCACCTGGGCCGGGGTCGCCCCGCCCGCTGCTGGGGAGGAGAAGAGTGGCTGAACTGAGCGAGGGAAGCGCATAAAGCCAGAGGCGGCGGAGGTTGCCCTGTTTGGGAGAGATCATCGAGTCCAGAAAGCCTCTTGGTTCCTAGAGAGGAAGCGGGAGCGCATCTGGAGGACACGGTTGCCAGCGGCTTGGCGACTGCCGGGAGCCGGGCGCCCGCTGCTTGCAGCTGCTGGTGGGCGGGCGTAGTGGGAGCTCTAGGTTTCGGGCCGGTCCATTTCCCTGACCAAGACCGAGTTCTCTGGAGCTGGCGGTGCGCTTCAGCGGTAGCGGGGTGGTATCGACCCTTGGGCCCTCCGACTCGGCCCGTTTCGTGTCACACTCTCCAGGATCTCCGAGGATTGGTGGCTTCAGAGGACTCTGTGGTGGGCGGTAGGGGGCCAGGGACTCATTGATGACTCTTGTTCCACGTCCCTGAACGGAGAAGCCTCCCCACGCACCCTCCCCGTGCCCTGAGTCCGTTTCCAACATCGTGATTGTTTACAGTTACAGCTAACTTCATACTTAATGGTGGAATACCACATTTTCCCTATAAGATTGGGATCAAGACCACAATGTCCGTTCTCACCACTCTTATTCAACATAATACTGGAAGTACAAGCCAGTGCAATAAAGCCAAAAAATGACACAAAATCATACATATTGGAAACGAATAAAATTTTCCCTATTTGCAGGTAATATGATTGTATACATAGAAAATCCCAAGGAATCTACAAAAAACTGCTAGGACTAGTAAGCGAATTAAGCAAGGTTGCAAAATACAAAGTCAACATGCAAAACTCAATCCTAGTTCTATACACTAATAATGAACCTTTGGAAATCAATGCAATGCCATTTGTAATCACCTCAAAGAAAATTAAATATTTGGGTATAAATCTAACAAACATGTTCAGGATCTATATGCTGAAAATGACAAAATGCTGATGAAAGAAACCAAAGAAGATCTAAATAAATGGAGAGACATATTATGTTCATGGATTAGAAAACACAACATATAGTAAAGGTATCAATTCTCCCTACATTGATTTATAGGTTTAACATAAATCCTACCAAATCACAGCAAGAATTTTTTGTAGATATAGATAAGCTTATTCTAAAATTTATATGGAAAGCAAGGAACCTAGAATAACTACATTTTGAAAAAGGATAAAGTGGGAGGATTCACTCTGCTTGATGGGAAGGTTTACTGCTTACCTACAGTGATCAAGAGAGTGTGGGATTGCAGACGCAGAGTTCAACGGAACAGACTGAAGAACCCAGATGTAAATCCACACAAAAATGTCCAACTGATTGTTCACAAAGGTGCAGAAGCAAGACCATGGAGGAAGGACAGCCTTTTCAGAAAATGGTGCTGGTGCAAGTGGACATCCATAGGCAAAACCCAAAAAACCTCAGCCTAAACCTCACACCTTATACAAAAATCAGCTCAAAATAGATGATGGGCTAAAACATAAGACCTAAAACTTAACACTTTTAGAAGAAAACAGGAGGAAAGCATCAGGGCCTAGGGTTAGGTAAAGATTCTTAGAATTGACATCAAAACCATGATTCTTTAAATGAAAAATTAATAATTTGGTCTTCATCAAAATTTAAAACTTTTATTGTGTGAAAGACTCAAGGATTAAAAGACAAACTACAGACAAGGGAAAATATTTGCAAACCATATACCTGAGAGAGGACTTGCATCTAGAATATAAAAAGAATTTACCAGATCTCAACAGGTAAACAACAAACAATTCAGTTAGCTATGGGCAAAAGTCAGGAACACACATTTTACTGACGGTACCCAACAATGGGCAGAAACTTGTGTCATTCACGGGACCATTCATGCCCCATCTCATCTCCCAGGCACCCTCACTCACAAGGTTACTTTAACTTTTTTCTCTTCACTGCAAATTTTTAAGTTCTATCAGCTGAATTTAGACACATCTTTTTTTTCCCAAGAGAAACACAGAGGAAAACACAGGCACTTCAAGAGTTACAACAGCAACTGCCAGGAGAGCATGTTGTCTGCTTGGGTGGGAGCTCAGGGAGGGCAGGAGTGATATAGTGTACATCCTGCGGAGGTGGCTGGAGCAGTGGGAGCCTTCTTTCCTTATAGTAACTGAGGTTGGGATATAGGGCAGGGAGCGGTCAGGAGCCATGGAAGGATAAGCTCCACACCAGTAAGCAAAGTGCAAAGTAAGATTTGCACTGACTTTCGTTTTTAAGTAGCCATCTACTCAGCCTCAATAAACATTTAATAACAACTAAGGCATCAGGCAGCTGGATTCAATCCTACCTTCAGTGACTTAACCTCTAAACATTCATCAGCAGGTAACATATGCGACTGGTTCCCGGAAAATCTTTTATATCCTGTATCTCAGCCAGGGCGGTATAGGTACAACAGCGGGAAGACCCTTGCTCCTCCCCTCGTGTCCACCACTTAGGCAAGAGCATGTGCTACCAGATGCCAGGAATTCTTACCACATATCCTATTCTGTTCTGCATGGCCACATCTTTCCTCCAAAAGGACATTGTGTCCTCACCAACCCCATGTTTGGCAGCAGATTTGTCAAGGAAAGGCTGACAGATTTGATCAGAAAACAAACAGCTCTTTTTAGATTGAAGCAATTTTAAAATTTATATAAACATAAAAGGCAAGAGTAGCCATTTGTGTCAGTTCCTTCTGTCCCTTGTCCCACAGGATGGCATCCAAAGCAGCCATATGACAGCAATACATATGGTAGAACGTCCTGTGCTGAGAAGCTCGTGTCAGGCTGCAGCTAAGCAGTTTTGTAGCTTGCAGTCATAGGCCTAACTGGGGAGAGGTAGAAAGCCTCATTCCTCATTAGAGGAAAATATCTCATGACAGCCTCCATGGTAGATAGGGAGGGAAACGGCAAATGGCCTTGGAGCAGCTCCTCACAAGTCTACCATGTTCTCATGTTCTGGGTGGATTACAGGGCTTGGATCAGCTGCTGTTCAGTCCTAGTCTACATGGCACATACAGAGACATGCAGGGTGCCAAGCAGCCTCATAAAATAAGGACAGACATGGATAGAATATGATTAGGAGACAGAAGACATTAGTTCTCATGCTCTTCAAAGGCAAAGACAATGTCTTTATCTTTGATTCCTTAGTACATGCCCTACCACAATGCAGTTTGCTGAATGAATGGTTGTAAATATACTTATTTAGAAATAGAGAAGAAAAACTGTTGTTTCTGGAAATAGGAGTGTGAACACTTTGGTCTCGTATAGTAGGTGCCAGGAAATTTTATGTTAATGTGAAAGAGCAAGTAGAATCAGCCAATTTTCAGAATCATTCACTCATTTGGAACCTACCAGGTGCTGAGGATGCAGTGGTGAGCCAGTCATTTATCTCTTGTCTCTCATCCTCATACCAGCCCGTCTCTATTCTCATCTGTAAGCTGGGTAGGGAGGCTACAAACATTATTTCCTAGTCTCCTACTGTCAATTATAAGAACTAGAGATAAAAGGGGGGAGCATGGTTAAAAGTTTTGATGCTTAGCTTAAACCTGAAACTATAGTGTTGTGATAGTTAATTTTATGTGTCAACTTGACTGGGCCACAGGGTGCCCAGATATTTGGTCAAACATTATTCTAGGTGTGTCTGTGAGGGTGTTTTGGGATGAAACTAGCATTTGAACTGGCATAAAGCAGATGGCCTCCCCTAATGTGGATGGTCCTCATCCACACAGTTGAAGGCCTGGCTAAAACAAAGGCTGACCCTCTCAAGAGGGAACTCTTCTTCACTAACTGCGTTGAAGTAGGACATCAGCCTTTTCCTGCCTTTGGGCTCAAACTGAAACATTGGCTCTTCTTGGTTCTCAAGCTTGCTGGCTTTTGGACTGGAACATATACCATGAGCTCACTCCTCAGGTCTTAGAACTTGGACTGGAACTACACCATTGGCTCTCCTGGGTCTCCAGCTTGCCAACTGCAGATCTTGGGACTTCTCAGACTCCATATTCATGTGAGCCAATTCCTTTTAACTGTCTCCATATATACATCCTATTGGTTCTGTTTCTCTAGACAACACTAATACAAGTATGTTCAGGATGTTTGGAAAGCATGTAATGCATTTTTATGGGTTTAAGAATTCAAACGAAATAAATAACCATATAGTTTATGACTGTAATACAAATAACTCACATTAGGATTTGTTAGATTTCTGTCCCCTAGATCCCTGAAACCTTTGAAGTACAAGCCTTGGAAAGTGACATAAAAACGGGGACTTGGATAGATCTGCAAAGGATTTTAAATAAGCAGGAAATATATCACAATGGAGAAACCATTAATTGTGAAGGGTGACCAGAAAACCTTGCTATATATGAATTCCAGAGTCTTAGAATGAAATATTGTAAATAGGGAAGAGACTGCTGGTGCCAGAAACCAAGGGAGAAGTGTGAGCAGATGCAAAAAAAAAGCATATTTCTATAATAAAGAGAAGTGATACACTAACAAAAAAATTTTTAGGAAAATGGTCATCTTGAAATGCTTTTGCAGAGGCAACTCCATTTAAAATATACGTAATAAATTCTTTGTTATAATGCTAACTAGAAAAAAATTTCTCGCAAATTCAAGACTGCAATTTTGACTATCATGAAGAAGAAAAAGATGGTCTACAAGGTGTGTTTAAAGAAAAGTAGATAGCTTGAGGAGTTAACTTAATGGTTAAAATTCTCACCATGAATAATGGACGGAATGGTACCACACAGCTGGTTTGGGAATCAATATATAAGAAGAGCAAGACAGTCACACACCAATAATGGAGTTTTGAAACTGTAAGTGCTATTTGTTTAAAATATTTGGTGTGAATCCACTGACTGCAGCACGTTTGAGCTTAGGAGGCATAAGACTTGATGCACAGTCTACTATACACTTGGGCGTGGGGAGAGTTTGTGGGCAAGAGAGTATCTGTAGCTATTTTAGAGAGCATTTGGTTAGGCCCAAGAGAACTAAAAGGTGAGAACCAAGATGCTGAGCATTAGAGACTTTATTATTTTATTCTGACTTGGTAACTGATTTTCACGCTGCCTGAATAGGAACATTTTCTCCCTAAAGAGTGAGAAAATTAATATCAGGGAAACAGTAACAAAACAATGGAATTTCATGATTGGCACATATTCACAACGATTTAATGATAAAGAAGCTGTTTAAGGCATTCACACTAGAATTCCTAGTCTGGTAAAGAAATCTGGATTCTCTCCATCACAGTAACCCAACCCTCAACCCTTCTCTGCCAATCCTATGTGCTTGGCAAAAATGCACTACATGAACTCAGAATCTAGAACCTCAGAATTAGACACAAGCACAAATGGTTTTGGTGAGAAATTCCTCAGAAATCTAGACGACATCAGACTTTCAGAATTATACAGGTAATCTCACTGGTACATTTAATAAATGTTTATTAGCACCTGTGTACAAGGCACAGTGGGGAGCGTAAGACTTCACGAATCTGACCAACCATGGAGGATTCATTATAGCAAAACGAACAGTCAGAGCAGCAGTCCCCAAATCACAGCCTTCCACCCAGGAAACATCAAAATGTGCTGGCTGAGAGTGAGGAGCCAGGCTGGAAGCCCTTTTAAGTCCAATAGGTGAGAACAAACCATTTCAGGTCCTATGTCTTCCAGACAATTCTCCCATAGCCTCCTATCAAATATGGTTTTTTCAGTCACCTTCTAGAATAGAAGATACTTCCTCTCAGCCAGACTCTATCTTTTCTAACAAATACCCGATGACGTGCAGTGGTAAATTAAGCCCCAGCCCACAATTTCTGCAGTCAGAAGGGCTCCAGGGTGGCTTCAGTGCAGTAGGAACAAGCACCAACTTTGGCATGTTAAGACAATGAGTCATTGTGACAGAATTTTTTTCCCAATGTGACTTCTCTGATGTTGAACAAGGTACGAAGTTCGGGTGAAGCCTTTTCCACATGCATCACACTGATAGGGTTTCTCACCAGTGTGGATTTTTTGATGTTCCATAAGGCCTGTATTCTGAGTAAAACTTCTCTCACACTCATTACATTTATAAGACACGGGAGCCTCAATATGTCCCTCCTGGCTTTCCATCCTAGCCTGACTCTCCCAGCTCTCTCCATGGTCAGGATCCTGAACGTTGTTATCCCCATGGATCCTCTGGTGTCTCAGGAGATGTGAATTCCGCCTAAAGGCCTTGCCGCACATGTTGCACTGGTACGGCTTCTCCCCGGTGTGGATTCTGTGGTGTTCAAGGAGGCTGCAGCTCTGGCTGAAAGTCTTCCCACAGTCATCACACTCGTAGGGCTTCTCCCCAGTGTGAGTTCTCTGGTGTTTGATAAGGTCTGAGCTGTGACTGAAGGCCTTGCCACATTCTTCACACTCATATGGCTTCTCACCAGTGTGGACCCTCTGATGAATGACAAGGGCAGAGCTCCCGATGAAGGCTTTGCCACACTCCTCACATTCATAGGGTTTCTCCCCAGTGTGGATTCTCCTGTGCTTACTCAGGCCTGAACTCTGAGCAAAACTCTTTCCACATTCGTGACAAATGTGCCGTCTCCTCCCAGCGGCATTTTTCTGCTTTCTTTGTAACCTGCCCTCCTGTTCACCAGCTGCTTCACATGTAGAAATCTGGCCAAGGGCTTCACCCAGGTGGCACGGTATTTCCCCAGGCTCCTGTTCTGGATGTTCCTCTTGTGGAGGCAAGTCCCTGATCTTAGTCTGTGTTTCACCACCTGAAATAACAAATGGCCAGCAACTGTCAATTATGCTCTGCCAAGGAGGAAAGCTCTGTGATGAGTCCCAGGGAGGCAAGAATTACAGAGGTCTATATAGGCCATGGGTGAAGAGTGAGGTGCAAGAATAAGGATGGAAATAAAGAGGGAGAACAGGGGTGCTGGGGAGGAGGGAGACCTGAGAATGAGAATGGGGCCACTGGAAGACGGGTACAAACTGGGAATGGAGGGAAGGTGGTGATGACTGAGGACTGTGCTGGGGACACACAGAGAGGCTCCAAGTTCTAAGGATAGTAAAGCAGGGCCATGCATCTAGGATTAGATACTAAGGGCTGAGCAGAAGGTGGCAGTAAACAAAGCAAGTGAAAGGACTTCTGAAGCATTCTGTAAGAAACATGGAAAGTGGGGACTCAGAAATTGATCACTAATCAATAAGGGCAGTCATCTCTGCTCTTATTCCACGTAGAGGTAGGGTTCCCAAACAGAACTGGCTTCAGCACTAGGAGATCTGAGTTGGAGCCCCCACTGTGCCACCAATGATCTATGTGAACTCAGACAAGTCAGGCAGTCTTGTCAGGCACCCTCATCTCTAAGGTCAGGCTCCATAGTCAATCTCTAGGTCACTGCTAGCTCTCACATCTGTGTTCCCATGGCCCTTTTCCTGAAGGGACCCCTCAGGTCTCCTCCTCTGTGATGGCTAGCAACAGGAAGGGAAGCGGAAGAAATCAACATGTGCTGAGCATCTACTATGAGCTGGACCTGTACTAGGGATGGTCTCTGCTTCCTCCCATGTATCCTGACTAGGACACTGGCAGGGCAGAGAAGAAAGCAAGGTCAGGATTAAGGAGCTAGTCACACAGCTGGTTAGGAGCTGGGGTTCAGAAGTGGTGGTTCTGAATCCAAACATAATTCAAACAGCTACTAACAACCCAGGAGGTTCTCATACTCAAAGGAAGCCAAGAAATCTGATGAGAAATCAGTGCCCATCAGTCTTACCCAGGGAGATCAGGCCACCACAGTTCTGCCTTTCATCTCTGAAGAAGTTCACCTGAGGTGAATCCAGCTGGGTCCACCCAGGAGTGAGGGTCAGGGCCACATCTTCCATTTTCAGCAGCCCCTAGAACGACAGGTAACCCCACCTAGTTCCACTTGCTCAGGATCACTCCTAAAGCTGGGGACTACAGTGAGGGGGACATGCAATGCCAGAACACCCCCTTAAAGGGGCTCTGTGAAAAACAGCAAGTGTGGCACCCTTATTCCTACTTAACCCAGTCTTAAGTGTCATCTGTAACAACGAAATAACCATGGAAAAAATGTTAAACACATTACAATAAGTATCTTCATATAAATATTTAGACACCAGAATAGAAAGAAAAGATTTGGAAAATAAAGGCCAACACAGTGAAAGAAATGGAGCCCAATCAAAACCTTCCAAAAGATTTGTGGTGTGATTTTCCGGCATAGTAGTGATAAGGGTTCATTTACACTAATGACAATGAAATCTAGGTATGAAGTGAGAAAAATCGGGGATGAAAATGGACACTACAGAGACTCAAACACTGAGATCTTCAAGGACATGAAGAACTGGGTAGGAAATTAAAATCCAGTGTAAGTAAAGACTGTTCAAATCGTATAAGTTTAGATAAAAGGACTTGCCTCATCTGTTCCCTCACATTTAAAAGTTCCTGAGGGCAGAGGTCACATGTTTATATTCCTATCCACAGGACAATTTTTAAAAACTTTAGAAAAACAAAACAAAACCACGATCACAACAAAAGCTTCAGTTTGCATTTTCTGAATTGCCCTTACTGAAGAAGAAAATCCTGTTGAAGAAGGGGCTGACCAAAGTGGTGGAGGAGGGAAGATCTGGGAAGCAGACAGCCCCCAAGCTAGTAATAAAATAGGAAAAGGCTCTGGCAGCAGAGTAGCTATCTATCACTGAGTGGTTTCTCTTGCTTATGAAAGTCATCTTTTCGTATGTCACATTATAAACGTAAAGTCACCATCATGCTGTTATTTACTTAATAATGGACTATAATACAAAGCATTTAGAAGATATTAATCATCTGCATGAGTAAATTTTACTTTTTCATTTAATTTCATTATACGTACTTTTGGGGGAAAAA
Organism: Equus asinus; assembly: GCF_041296235.1. Lineage (NCBI taxonomy): Eukaryota > Metazoa > Chordata > Mammalia > Perissodactyla > Equidae > Equus > Equus asinus. The sequence goes on from NC_091797.1 coordinate 37,914,709, forward strand.
AAAAAAGGCTCTTAACTGGGCACCAAAAAGAAGTTACACAATGATAAACAACCTTGGCATAAATGAGAAAATTCAAAATTCACCCAGGATTTGGGTGGAGGATCGAGGATGGAGATAGAGGGGGAGTGGGGAGGGAGGGACCTTCATGGGAAGCACCACAGTAGTACAGGACATTGTGGGAGGGAGAGGCGCTCCAGCTCACCTGGGACTCTGGGGAGAGCCTGGCAGCTCCCACCGTGTTTTCTCTGCAGCGCCCTCCTGCGGCAAGCCCAGGAACCTGGAGAGCTAAGAAGGAAAGATGAGATCTACCCTGGCATTCGGCCTCACTGCCCTGTGGAATCCAAGTCCAAAAACTGGGTCAATACATTCCTGCTGAGAAGTTTATACAGTGTTTTCCTTTCCAGAAATGCCTGATCCCTACCAGCTCCAATCCTAGGGCCTAAATAGATCTGGTGTGCTCTGTAGATATACACAAACTACACAGAAAAGCAGGATCCTTGGTAAAAATGGTTTAATGAAAGCAACACAAAGCAAGCTTTCCATCTAAAGATCCTTTGAACTTTACTAGGGAGGGAGAGAAAAATAAGATTTTGGTTAAAATGTCTTTAGTGGCTGTTGGGGGCTTTCTGCTTTGGTTTTGGGAAACTAATTAGAGTCAGACAAGGCTGGGCCCAGAAAGGGAGAAATGGACATCTGGTTGTACAGAACTTGCTCAGATCAAAGAGAGAGAAGAGTAAAAAGAACCTCAGGTTTCCTTATAAAAGGCAAACTTTAGAGGCCGGCCCCGTGGCCGAGTGGTTAAGCGCGCTCCACTTCGGTGGCCCAGGGTTTCGCCGGTTCAGATCCTGGGTGCAGACATGGTACTGCTCATCAAGCCATGCTGAGGAGGCATCCCACATGCCACCACTAGAAGGACCCACAACTAAAAATATGCAACTATGTACCGGGGTGCGTTAGGGAGAAAAAGGAAAAATAAAATCTTTAAAAAAAAAAAAAAAGGCAAACTTTAAAAGGGGCACAAAACAATTGGTTTAGGCTGGAACCTCTATTGAGAGGTGAAGACTGCGTGTTGGTTGGCATGTCCTGGTGTTGTGTGTCTTCCCTACACACATGTTCAGGGCACATGAGAAAACACCACAGAATATACAGCCGCGTCCTATGGAGTGAATTTCATGCTATTTTAATAACAGACCTAAGGTTTAGAAGATTTATACTCTTTAATTTGCAATAGTCCTATAGTCTGTGGGATATTCTGACTGGCTTTACAGATTCTGTTCATTTTCTTCTTGGCACTTACTGCTATCTGAAATTGTATTATTAATGTGTTTATTTTCCATCTTCCCCACTAGAATGTAAGCTCCATTGCAGCAAGGACTCCTGTCTCACTGACAGCTCCCCAGCACCAACAACACTGGCTACCACGTAGAAGGCCTCCATTATTATGTGTTAAATAAATGGAGAACAAATGCTTTCCAAACCAAATTTTATTTATTTATCTTATTTACTATGTCCAGGTTTGGTTAGGAAAGCTTTCCACCATTGTTTGAAATTTCCCTTTTAGTCTCAGTCTCAAAGTAGACTCAATCAGTGATGGGCATATAAAGTAACTGTCAATGGATTAGGTGACCTTTAAGTGGAAGTGGATGAAGCCTGTAGAATTCATACTGCCCAGAAGATAATCCTCACCTCTGTCTGGTAAGGGCTGGGATCCCAGAGATTCATGCTTGAGCAGAGCTTTCATTGGCTGGAATTGGCTACTTTGTGACCCCTGGGATGGTGCCAACAGTGCCATCTCGCAACAGAGCAGTTCTTGCCCCTGGTCACCACCTGGGACCTAGAAGTTATTCATTTATTTTCATTTATTCATCAAACACTTCTATTGCACGTTCTATGTGCCTGGCACTGTTTCCATGAGCACTAAAGATATTAACTCATTTAACATAGACAACAACAACCTTAAGGTTGGTACCATTATTACCCCCATTTCACTGATGGGGAAACTAAGCCACAGAGAGTTTAAGCAACTTGCCCAAGGTCACTCGGCTAATAAGTGGCAATGGTAGGATGGGAGCTCAGGCAGAAGGACTCCAGATCTTATGCTCTTAAGCATTACTCTGTGCTCCCTCATTAAATATATTTGTGCTTTTATGAAAACTCTGGGAATTGGTACTAAGTTCTCAGAGAATACTAATATCTTTTCTTACTGAAAAATGAGGATAATAATTTCTAGCTACAGGGTTTGGCAGACCAGTAAATAAGATCACAGTATGTGAAATCACCTAACACAGGATCCTGCATATGGTATGTCCCTGTTAAATGCAGGCTTCCTTCTAGACACTTATAGTTAAATTATAGTTTTCAAGTTACTTTCTCATGTGCAGCTCAGAATTTCCCACATCCTCCATAAAGATTGAAGAGCCTGAAGCTAAGAGACTTGAAATGAGTTTTCACTGTTACAGAGGGCTTGGACATGGTAGATCCAATTCAAGAACCTTGGTCTCCTAGTGATAACTTAGAAGCCTCTGACCATATGTCCTCTGAAGGAATGTGCACAAGGGCACCACACAATGCAAACAGGAAACAATCTCATACAACAGGCAAGAAGATGCAAGTAAAAATCAACCAATTTTCTACCAGAGGTTTTTAACCTATGGTCCATGGACTCCCTCCCAAATGGTCCACAAACTTGGATAGGAAAAAACTACTTTTATTTACTAGGCTCTAAGAGAAACTGAGCATTCCCTTCAGTTATGAAAGGAAGCAACAAACCAATGTGGTATAGCATACCCAGGACTTCGTCACCAATAGAAGTTGAAGATGTTTTCACATCACATTACAACCAGGCAAATACTGTCAACATCATTCATGCTTATAACAACTTTGAAATTACTAGTTACTAGGTCTGTCCCTAGGTCTTATTATTTAGTTCATCAATAAAAAAGCATATATATAATTTTAACACAAATTTAATACTTTGCTAACCATATTTCAATATAATTGAGTACTTTTATAATTCTTTATATTTTCCTTTATGTATTTCAAAATATTATTATGAGAAGGGGTCCAGGGACTTCACCGTATTGCCAAAAAGGATCATGGTACAAAAAGAGATTGAGAATTTCTGGAGCTTAAAGAAATGCCTCTCGCTTGGATCTTGAGATTTCAGCAAGAAACAGACCACACCTCTCAGATACTAAACCTGTTCTCTCTACCTGCGACATCGGCTCATCCAGCTGCCTCTCCAAATACTCCAACAGCACCACCACCTCCTCCCCGCTCTCGGGATGCTGCTCCCGCACCCAGGTCTGGAGGTCCCCCGGCAGGATGGTCAGGAACTGCTCCAGCACCAGCAGCTCCAAGATCTGCTCCTTGCTGTGCATCTCGGGCCGCAGCCACAGTCGGCAGAGCTCCCGGAGCCGGCTCAGCGCCTCGCGGGGCCCCTCAGCCTCGGGGTAGCGGAAGCCCCGGAAGCGCTGGCGGGAGTGCTCCGAGCCCTGAACCAGGCTGCTCCTCACTCTGGCCTCCTCCGCAAAGGCAGAGGCGTCTTCCTCCTCCACCTTTATGACCAGAAGCCCCATCTGGTCCTCTGCAGATTGGGCGTCCAGGGCTGCGCTTTCCTTCGATTCTCTGGCCATCGTGGGCCAAGGCGGTATTCAGGCCTCACTCTAGCTGGGAGCTGTATTTCTGCGGAAGATTCCTGGAAGTAGGAAATCACTATTAACCAGTAAAATTGAAGCAGTCCCCTCCTCTCATGCCCAGCAGCCCGAGGACATCCCTGGGGAGCAGGCGTGAAGATTTCTTCCCCATATTCAAGTGCGTCTGCAGCTCCATTCTTGGCACCACCCCAAACCTTAATCCCACAATAAGCTCCCCAAAGGATATCCTGGGGGTAGGCCTGGACACCGCCTCTGGCCCCCCAACCTCACCCCTAGATCTCCAGACTAATCTGGAGAAAAATTGACACTGGCTGGGCTGAACTTTGGTGCCGACCTGGGCCACTTCCTAGACGCTCTCTGACGTCCCTCCTGGTGATTGGCCCATTACAAACCAAGTCTGTGGTTGGCTGAATTCTAAAATGACCCCAAAGACTGCTGCCCTAATCCTGAGGACTTTGAATATGTTGAGGTAGCACAGCCGACTGACCACAGAATTGAGTCCTACCACCAACCTCAGTGAGCTTGTCAGTGGGTTCCTCCCCAGAGCCTTCAGATGAGAGCTCAGCTCTAACACCTTCACTTTGCCCTTGGAAGACCCTAAGCACAGAACTCAGCTGAGCCTGCCTGGTCTTCTGACATCTGGAACTGGGAAATAATAAACAGGTTGTTTTAAGCTGATAAATTTATGGTAAACTGTTATACAGCAATAGGGAATAAATACCAGGTCCTTATCTGCCATCAAAGCACTGCAGGTCAAAAGACATACGACGGAATTTTTAAACCCTGGGCACCTGCTGGTGAGGCTCCCAACTCTCTCTGTTGTGAAGTTTGCCCAAACAACTGGCATAAAAGTAACACTCAAATTCAGCTGAAAGTAGGGCTTCCCTAGATGCCTCTGAGCTCTGCGCTAGAGGGGACCTTCAGTTTCTCTCAGAAACATCAAAGAAGCAGAAAATATCACCAAGCCCTTGCCCTGGAGAAAGCGGTGGCTGCCCCTGGTCCTTGCCACCCCCTCAATCTGCCACTCCTTTTCCTCCTCTTCAAGGTCAAACTTCCTGAAAGGAAGCCTCCGGACCCCCACTCTGGTCCCCAGCTCCCACTATCCCACAACACACTGTGAGCAGCAGCTGCCAGCGATGACCGCTGAGATCACTCCTGCAGAGTAACCAGAGACGCTTCCCCCAGTTTCCATTTTCCATGGCTTCTTCTCAGGCAGCAGATGCTCCTGTCCGCTTCCAGAAACTATCTTGTCCCTGAATCCAGGGACCCCTTCCTCTCCTGCTTTCCTCCATCCTGTTTCTTTCCAGCTTCCATTCACAGTCTGTTTAGGTGCAGACTCTCGCCTGGGTTCATTAGCGTGGCTTTACGACTTACTCGTTGGGTGACCTTGGTAAATTACTCAGTATTTCTGTGCCTCTTTCCCGTTCCGTAGTAGGGATAGTAATTGTACACAGGGATATTGTGAGCATTAAGTAAGTTTGTGCATAAAGTTCTTACAACAGCGCCTGGCTTGTGGCAAGTACTGTATAAATGTCAGCTAATAGTATAATTCACTGGCCTTTCTCTTTTTAAGTATGAGTGGGCCCTGGAGTTCTGTTCTTGAGTATTTCTTTTCTCTCGTTACATCTTCCCCAGAACTGTCTTTAATCACTTGCAAGATTTTAACTCTCATTTCAAGGCTGAAGACTCCTGATCCCCATCCTGAGCTGCCTCCCAGACAGTCCTATCTGGAAATCTTGCAAACAAAGCCAATTCAATATGTCCCAAACCAAGCTGATCTTCTTCCCCGCAATCTACTCCTTCCCCAGTACGGCACTCTCTAGAAACAACAGCACGACCTGCCAGACTTCCTCAGGATCTTCTTTGACGTGCTCTTCTCATTCAGTTGCCACACTGGGTCACCTGGTCCTGTCTATTCTACCTGTTCAGTGTCTCGCAGATCTGTTCCTTTTTCTCTATTCTCATTGCTATTGCCATGGCCCAGGCCCTCATTATTGTGTCTAGCCTACTAAGTGCTTTCAACCCCTCCTTTCCTCCCCCACCTTCCAGCCTGCCACCAGAGAGCTCTTTCTAAAATACATATACCTCATCAAGTCATTCCTCTGCCTCAAACCAGTAATGCTCCCATTCTCATCCAGATAAAGCACCTATTTCTACTCATGCCCACTGCTGATCTAAACCCTGGAAACATCCCCTATGGTCTTGCAGGTTGTGCACTGTTCAACGTGCCCAGCCAAGGGGACCAGTGGGAGCTCAGGTAGGGCTCACAAACCTGGGCCCAGACTGTGTCCACTCCACAGAGGTATGTTTTCTAATAGGCACAAAGTTTCCCTGACTTTGCAAGAGGTTAGCAGCTGCCCTGACAGGCTGTTCACTATACTCTTGATATAGTATTTATTTTCATGCTTTCACATCTCTGCAGGGTAAACAGCACTTGAGCTCTGAAGCCCAGCTTAAATATCCCCTCCTCTGTACAGCCTGTCACCACCCCCGTCCCTTAGGCAGAATGAACTGTCTCCTCCGATGACGCTTTCTGCCTTCCTTGCAAAATAAATAAGATAGCTTGTGGAAAGAGCACACTAAGAGTGCTTAGTAAACTTTATATTAAAAACAACAGGGGGCTGGCCTGGTAGCACAGTAGGTAGTGCGCTCCGCTTCAGCAGCCCAGGGTTCACCGGTCAGATCCTGGGCGCGGACCCACGCACTGCTTATCAAACTGCGCTGTGGCAGGCGTCCCACATATAAAATAGAGGAAGATGGGCACAGATGTTAGCACAGGGCCAATCTTCCTCCACAAAAAGAGGAGGATTGGTGGCAGATGTTAGCTCAGGGCTAATCTTCCTAAAAAACAAAACAAAAAACCAACAACAGTAATTGTGCATCCTTGTTCTCTATTTAAAAATCTGCCTACCCTGCTGGACTGTGAGTTTCTTGAAAAGAGATCTGCCTTTAGCTTACTCATTTTTGTATTTCCCAGGTCCTGACACATAGTAAATACAGAATAAGTTTGTGGTGGTTGTTTAAGTGAAAGGATGAATGAACGCAAAAGCACTGGGTGAACAGTTATTTCTGTAAAGCACTCCAGCACTGTTGACATTTTGGGTGGGATTAATTCTATGCGAGGGGAGGCTGGGGGAGTTGTCCTGTAAATAGTAGGATGTTCAGCAGCACCCCTGGCCTCTACCCACTAGATGCCAGCGGCAACACCCTCCCTCTCCCCAAGTCATGACAACCAAGAAACATCTCCAGACAGTGCTAAATTTTACCTTGGGAGCTAAAAGGCCCCTGGCCTAGAACCCCTCCTGTAAAGAGTGAAAATGTGAAGTTCTGAATTACAAAATCTGCCTTAGTGCCAAAAGCTGATGGGGAACTTAGGGACCACAGCAGGGAGTCACCTGGCAAGTGAGTAAGGGCAAAGCTGCCTCCAAGGAATAGAGGTGGGCATCGCAGGGACTCCTAAGTTTCCCAGAGTTGGGCACGGGGCCCAGAAGGATGGGCAGATGGGGGCTGGGGTCTACGTCCCCTGCAGCTTTCCCTGGGGAGGTACATGGGGTTCCCACAAATACTGAAAAGAGGGAGGCCCTGCCTCTCCCTCACTGTGAAATCTCAGATGTTGGAAGGCTGCAGAGATAGGGGACAAATGGGGATTCAGAGGCTGCCTCAGGTGCCTCCAAGCAGAGCTGGCGCTAACCATAATCCATGCCAGAACCAGGCTGGGTAAGCTACCATTCACTGTAGTTAGAAGACGGGCACTGGAACAAGACAGCCTGGACTCAAATCCCAGCTCTGCCACTTACTTGCTGTGTGACCTTGCGCATGTTACTTATTAACTACTCAGTGCCTCAGTTCCCCTAACTTTAAAAGGGAGATAATAAAAGAACCTACTTCATGGAGTTGTTATACATTTGTTAATATTTGTAAAGACCTTAAAACACTGCCAGGCACATGGAAAGTATTTATTGAATAAAATTTAGAGGATGGGATTATAGCTTGGTCCCCTCCCACTTTAGCAAAGACAGGAAAGAAAATTCTCCCTCCATCCTCCCGCCCCCCACCATGAGTTGGGTAGGTCCAGGAAAGGGAGAAAGGGAGAAGGTAAGGTATGGAGGCCCACACATACACCATCCCTCACAGGTTACGCCCTCTCTGTTATTAGCCATTCCCAGCTGCCATGGCACCTGGGCCAGCCCTAAAAGGGAGGGGAGCCCTGAGATTCCTCTGAACTAGACAGAAATAGATCTGAAACCCTAAGTGACTGCAAACTTATTTGACTGGGCTGAGGTGTCAGTACGTCCCTCTTCACTCAATGGAATGGAGGGGATAGAAAACGTGAGGCTGACAGAGGTGACTAGAGGAAAACACTTCCAAGAGTATGCCTTCCTGGGTTTCTGTTCCAATCCACTACAGTTCAGAGGATGACAGGGAAGGGATGGGACTCAGGAAACTGCGACCTCAGCACAGGTGTTACAAATGAGAAGTACCAGAAAATACTTCCTCCTAATCAGCTGCCACAAGGGATCTGGGGCACTGTTCCGTGAATGAATATCACCAAAATAAGTGAGCCTAAGTCTAATCAAGTCTCTAGATCCAAATACCAGGGAACAGGTAAAATACAGAAGCAAATTCAATTAAAGGTTGTCAAACTTCACTATATGCTAGAATCATTAGGAAACTTTTAAAACCTCCTGATACCTGGGCTGAAAGCAGGATCAACTAAATCAGTCCCTGGGGGTGGGACACAGGCACTGGTAACTTTTAAAATTTTCTAGATGATTCCAATGTGCAGCTGAGTTTGAGAACTAATGAGTTAAAGATACTAAAAAGAAGCAATCAGCCAAATCCAGAATGTGAAACATTTTGTAGTACAGAAGACCCGAGTTCTTCAACAAATAAATGGCATTTAAGTAAACAAAAAGGAGAGGGGGAGAAAGAGAACTGTCGCAGATTAAAAGAGATGGAATAGACATAACAACCAAATGCAAATGGTAGACTGTATTTGGACCCTAACAGAAAAAACAGCTATAAAAAGACATATTTGAGACAATGGGGAAAATTTGAACACCACGATATTAAGAAATTACTGTCAAATTTGTTGAGTGTAATAACGATACTATGGTTACATTAAGATAAAAGTCCTGGGGTGGGCCCCGTGGCTGGGTGGTCAAGTTTGTGTGCTTCGCTTCGGTGGCCCAGGGTTTGCTGGTTCACATCCTGCGTGTGGACCTATGCACCGCTCATCAAGCCATGCTGTGGCAGCATCCCACATACAACTAGAAGGACCTACAATTAGGATATACAACTATGTACTGGGGCTTTGGAGAAGAAGAAGAAAAAAAAGGAGGAAGATTGGCAACAAAGGCTAGCTCAGGGCCAATCTTCCTCACTAAAAAAAAAAAAAGATAAAAGTCCTTATTTGTTAGAATTAACACTGAAGTACTTGTGGGTGAACTAATACAATAGCTTGAATTTGCTTTAATACTAGAAAGGGGGGGATGGGGATGGTGAAGGAAGGGAGGGAGGAGGGAAAAAGGAAGAGGGCAGGAGAAGGGAAGGGAAAGAAGAAGAAAGAAAATGACCCAAAGATGATGGTTATTGAAGCTGACTGACGGGCACATTGGGGTTCACTGTAATATTCTCTCTACACTTATATTTGTTTGAAATCCCCCCAACTGTAAAAATTAAACAAAATCCTACCTTCCTTCCTTCCAGAATAGTACAGTCTAAAAGCATTTAGGTGGGGTCAAGGGAGGTGAGAGAGGGCCACAGCCCAGCCCAGAATGAGTTTAGAGCCCAAGCGGAGTGAAGAGGGTGTCCATGCAGGAAAATTAACCCTGATACATTACCACTTCTATCCCACATTCCCCAAGCAAGTTTCACCCCTCTCCTATTTGGGGTCTGAGCCCAACTGAGCACAGTGAGAAGGCACTGGATTAGGAGATTGGTTACAAACAGGTAGTGTTGATCAAATAGGTAAATATATCAAAGATAATGAGTAAAGTTTCTCATTATCGGAGAAGAGAGCTACAAATACAGAAAAGAGAAATCTAGTGTTAACCTTGTAAGGTTGGATTGGAATTAAGGGTGTTAGTGTGAATTCAGTTTCCAATATTATAGTTATGTATAGAAACATGGAAGTCACATATAGAAACATATATATCTGATCCCCACTCAGGCTGGGACTTAGGACGCTCAAAACACTGGCAGATCTCCCAGCACTGAGCAGGACCCACGATTTCTGCTAACACCAGGGGTTCCAGTCCTTCTTCACTGTTAAGACCTTTCTTGCTCCTTGGGAATCCAGGCAGCCAAGGGAAAGGCATTCCCAAGTCTTAAAGCTTTGGGGAGTCTGAGCATCACAACACACAATACACAACACAACAAGACCCATTTGGCTCTTTGCTCTGGGATAGGCTCTTATTCAGATTATCTTTTTTCCCTCCTAAAATATAGAAATCATCCATTACAAAAAGAACTGATGAATGACACTAAAATTTAAAGAAGCAGTAGGAAAGCCAGTCACCAAGACCATTCACTAAAGATAATATGCCGTCATAATTAGAAATAATAATAGTAATAATAATAGCAAATCTTGAAATCGTGCTTACTCTGTGCCTCGTACTATTTTAAGGGCCCTACACATTTTAAGTCATTTAATCCTCACAACAACCCAGCAAGTTAGGTGACATCATTATCTCTATTTTACAAAGCAGTAAAACGAGGAACGGAGGCTAAAGGACTAGCCAAAAGTCATAGCCAAAAGTCACACAGCCTATTAGTGGCAGAGGCAGGAATCGAACCAGGCAATCCCACTCCAGAGTCCAGGTTCCTGTCCAGTACCACGGAGTAATTTAAAGACGTTGGTACTGACCTTGCCTCCAGGCGGAGCAAAAATGTAACGGCTCCCATTTCCAAGGCTTGTCTGTGAGTGTGACCCAAGAATCCCAGTCTCTAAACGCCCTGGGGCACCGACCCCGACACCCAGAAACGGCCCTAGACAAGGGGCACCCGTGGGCCCTACGCGGGGACCCCTGGCACCGCAACAGAGAGCCCTTCGGTCCCCCACGGCCTTTGCCAGGGGTCGCCCTCCTCGGGAGACGAGGCTGCAGGGGACGAGGGAGGGAGGGGCTTCTCTCCACCCCCAAAGTCCCGCCACACACCCCTGCTCGAGACAAAACAACGCAGGACAGCCCACCCCCGCACCGGGACGTTGGCGCCCGTCGGGCGGGCAGCACTCACCCCACACTCACCAAGTGTCCCAACTAGCCGACCACCCGGGGGCGGGGCACGGAGGCCACTTCCGGGCCTCTCTAGCCACCTCCCGACAGACACTCTGTCGTTCACCCGCTCCCCGCCCTGTCACCTCCCCTCCCCTCTGGCTGTTAAAGGGGCTTTTAGAAAAGACTGTTCTGGCTGTAACAAAGGGAGAAACCCAAAGAGCAGATCTCTGTCTATGTTTGCGAGTAGAAGAAAGTAAAAAGAATTTAACGTATTTTCTTGTGTAATCAGAGACTGGAAAAATACATAAGAAAATTAATAATAGTGGTTACCTGTGAGAGTGAATGGTTAGAAACTCAGTGAAAAGGACAATAAAGGTGAGAGAAAGAGTGTTATTCTATATGTTTTAAATATATTTTTAATTTTAGAGCTGATTGTATTACCTAATTAAAACACGAATTATAAATACGTAATTGTTTTAAGGAGCATGCTGAATTATTTACATAGAAAGTCCAAGATAATCTAATACTCAAATTACAATGATTAATAAGAGAGTTTAGCCAGGTTATAGAATTTTTTAAAATTCGTATTCATAGTTGGATTTCCCATTACCAGCACAAGTTATAAGATGTAATTTTTAAAAGATAGCGATTACAGGAGCGAAGAAAGACATAAGATACCTTAATGGAAATAGTGTAAACTTTTATTTATGAAGGCTAGAAAATGGAGATATATACCATGTTTGTGTATACGAGAACTCAGTATCATAAAGATGTTCTTTCTTAAATTAGTATTCAATTCAACGAAAATCTCAAGAATGTGTTCCATGGAACTTAATTAGTTGATTCTAAATTCATGTGGAATGATGAAAGAGTGAAGAAGATCCAAGGAGATTTTTGAGCAAATGGAGATGCAGAAACTTTCTCTACCTGATAAAAGGATTTATTATAAATGTCTAGTACTTAAGAAAGTGTGGTATTGGCACAATTATGGACAAATAGACCAATGGAAAAGAATTGAGGGCTGAGAAACAAACATGCATGTGTGGAAGTTTGATGTATTACAGATGTGGCACTACAAGTCAATGGGGAAAGAAGGGGCTACTGACAAATAGTACTGTGGTATTTGGATATCCAAAAGGAAAAATAAAATAAAATTTGAGTTCCTACTTAACACATGCACTAAAATCAATTCCAGTAAGATTAATAACTTAAAACTCAAAAACAAACTTTTAACACTTTTAAAAGAAAATTTAGGATCATTTCTTTATGACCTCAAGTAAAGCAGGATTTGTTTTTAAAATATACAAACTATGAAGGAAAAAATAAATAAACTTGTCCTCATTAAAAATTAAAACTATCTAAAAATACACCAGAAACTAGTGGAAAAGACAAGTAAAAGACTGGGAGAAGATATTTGCAACATGTATAATCAACAAAGGACCAGTACAATAAATGTATAATGAACATCTATAAATAAATAAGAAAAAAAAATCCAGCAACCAAATATGACAAATGACAGGCAATTCACAGAGGAGGAATCTTGAATGACTAATAAACATAAGCAAATGCACTTAATCATTAGCAATTAAGGAAAGGCCACTTTTAAACCATTTCATACCCACGCCTCAGCAATAACATTTGTCAAAAATTTGGAACTCTCCTACACAGTTGATTGGAGTATAAATGGGTGCACTTATCTTAAGAAGCAATTTTGAAATATATAGTAAAGTTGAAAATGATATGCACACTTGCCCAGCAGCTTCCAAGTATTTACCTTGTGGGACCTCTTGTACATAAACTAGAGTGTTCTCTGAGTGACTATTCTGAGCTAGACAGTTTTAGGTGCTCAAGATACAACAGTGGCCAAAAAAAAAAGGGCAAAGATCCCTGCCCTCATAGATCTATTGTTCCAGTGGGGAGTGACCAAAAAAAAAAAAAAAAAATTAAGCGAAATAAATACATAAAGTAGAATGGAAGTTGATGAGCACTAGGATTTAAAAAAAAGAAGAAGAAAGTAAAATCAAGTTAGAGAGATCAGAAGTCCTGGTATAGGAAGGGGCCAGCTAAAGTATCAAATAGGAAAGTCAATGCAAGTCACACTGAGGAGATGATATTTTAGCCAAGATCTGAAGGAGATGAAGGAGTTAGCCCTGTGCAAATCTAAAGAGTGTGCCTGGTGGAGGAAACAGCAAGGAAGCCAGGGTGGCTGAGGGAGAGTGAGCAAGGAGAATATAAGCAATAAGGTTAGGAAGACAACAGAGCTCAGACTGTCTCAAGTAGGTCATTGCAAGGACTTTAGCTTCTAAGTGAAATGGGGAGCCTTGGAAGAGTTTCAAGGAAGAGAGTGACATTCTGACTCAAATGCTTACTCTGGCTACTGTGTTGAGAACATCCTGTCAGGTAGCAAGGACAGAAGCAGGGAGACCACTTGGAAGGCTATTGTGGTACCCAAGGGAGAGAGATGATACTCTCTCAGTCCAGGGTGGTAGTTATGAAGGCAGTAAGAATTCCAGATATATTCTGAAGTTAAAAACAGCACGATTTCCTGACAAATTGGATATGAGATGTGAAAGAAAAAGAGAATTCAAAGATGATTTCAAGGTTAGACTAATTGCAAGGATGAACTTACCATTAACTGAGAAATGGAAGATTATTGGGTAGAGAAAGTTTGGAGGGGGTAATCAATGTATGCCTTTGGTCAGGTTATGATGGACATGCTGGGCCAATCATTTGCCTATTTGCTCTCACATTCATTCTTCACCTTCCTCTGCCCTCCTCTGTATCTCAGAGAACATTTCTCAGACTTCTTTGCGCTCTGGTTTCTGGATAGGCTTGGCCGGTAGGAGTCACAGGAAGAATACTGGAGGGCAAGAGGAGAGAGGCCAGACTTCTCCCATAGTCTCTCTGTGCTTTTATCTTTTGCAACAGCTGTGGTTTAGCCGGTGCTCTAACTCCTACTCTTTGATACTTCCTTCCATTATTCTCACTTCAAGTTCTTCATGATCCAGCTTTTGTTGGGCGAATCAAGCTCCATGCCTGCCTTATCCTTCCAGCTCTCAGGGTGATAACAGTTTCCTACTATTGCTGATCTCTGGGTTGCCTCACTATTTCCTCTTTGGCTCCTCAGCTTTTCCATTGCCTTGTAACACAATCCCTGTATGAAATTCCTGGTATTTGATACACCTAGAGTGCTTCCTTTTTCCTGAGTGTACACTGACTCATTTCTGAGTGTGCCCTGAAGTAGAAATATTGAAACGGCAGCTGGAGATATGAATTTGGAAATCAGGGAAGAAGTCAGGGCTAGAAATATGAATTTGAGGGTCAGAAGCAGAAAGATAGTATATGAATCCATGAAGGTGGATGACAGCACATAGAAAGTAAGTGTCTATAAAGAAAATAAGAGAATTGTTGTATATTGGGTTCTCAGGAAACTGAGTCAAGACTCTGAGATTTGTATGCAGAAATTTTATTGAGATACATCTTCAGGCATAACATTCATGAGGGATTGCAGAAGCAGGATCAGGCAGAGTAGTTGAATTGTGATGCAGTTACAAGAGAGGGTCTAGCTGATTTTATCAGGAGCTCATGAGCTGAGCTGGTCCTTTAGAATTGCCCAGCCTTGATGCAAGGTGTCTGAGGCAACTCTTTGACTGAGGTCAATTCCCGGAGACAGGCTCAACTAAGAGCCATCAGCTACCAACTCTCCAAGCAGCTGGGGAAATGAATGCCTCATTGTGTAGTACAACATCCACTACAGTCCACCCTTGAACCACTCTGGTCCATTTGTTTGATAGAATAAGGAATGGGAACAACTACTCCAGAATTCTGCTCTCTGCCTGCGGAAATTTACAAGGATAGATGGGTAGGAGGAATTACAACCCCCAGTGACATAGCACATCTTAAGGTTGTAAAGGATATTCATTTTCTTCCTCCTCTACTACCCACTCTAGATTCCCGTTATCCTTGACTATTACCTTTGATGGTCTGGGTGGTTTTCCTGGTGGGTGACCCAAATACACATCCCTAAGATGTCTAAACTTCTGGTCAGTATGCGCCTCTCAGGCTATAGCAGCACTTTTCCATTTAATGTGAAGATTGCTCAGGGGAGAGCCAGAGACATCCATCCAAGTGGATCACCTAAGAGACGAACTTTTTCTTTCTTGTCCGCATTGTGTAACAGCAGCCCTACCTCTCCTATTGATAGGACCATCAACTCCTGCCAGCATGGTGACTCCTCTCCTCATCTGCTGGTAAAGGAGGCTAAAATATCTGGGCAGCAGCCCCACCTTTCAGTTTATAGGGAGTCTCCCTGTTTCTCATGGTAGAGATGTTCTTCTAGGAACTAAGACTTCCAGACTCACAGAAGATAGAAAGCACAAGTTTCCCCACATGTGTCACTAGGAGGGAAGGAGTTCAGGGCCACTTCTCCTTCTGTTCCTTAGTTCCTAGACATACATGTTTATATATTAAGAAACAAACACTACTTAATGATCATTGTCTTAGGGTTTTTATGCTTTGCTCTGGATCATGACATGCCATTTTTCAGAGTGTCATCTTCAAGGTGGCACTTTAGCTGTACTTTCCAAAGGTCGTTCCATTGCTCTATTTGGCCAGCAGGTTCTTGGTGGTTAAGAGTGTGATAGAACCAGTGGATCCCATGGCCACATGCTCATTGCTACACTTCCCTTGAATCAACGTGAAGTTGTGTGGATCTCATGTCAGCAAATCCAAGATTCTGTATGTTCTTGGATAATAGTGCTAGCTGAGTCTTGTGAGAAGGAAAGCCAAACCCATATCCAGAATATGTGTTAATTCCAATCAAGGTGAATCACTTCGTAGAAAGAGGCCCTATGTAATCACTTGCCATCAATGGAATTGATCCCCTCACGATATGGTACCATATCAAGTATTTAATATTGATTTCCATTGCAAGTAATTTGGACATTCAGCAGTAGCTCTATACCATTAAGAAGGAGGCTGTGCTGTTAAGCCCATGGATAGCCTCCTTCTCTGTTACCATGTCTACCCTGTTCATGAGTCCGTTGTGCCAGCACTGGGGTGGCCAACAACAGAGGCTGGTTGATATAAACCATCTGGGTCATTCTGTCTGTTTATTGCCTCTTTCATGACGTATGCTTTATGATGGGCTTTAACTTGTATTACAATGATCTCTAGACTTCCTATTCACTTTCATAGATTCATCCACCTGCCTTCCCCTCAGACCTCCTTGTTTTTGACGTTCAATCTTTTTCCTTCCAGTCTCCTACAAACCAGCCATGACATTCCTCATTGCCGTGAATGTATATAGGTTCTTACCTGTAGCATTTTTCTTTCCACTCAATATATGACCAGGCGAACCACCCAAAGCTCTGCCCTCTGGGTGCAATTCCTATACTGACATACTACACCAATTCATCCATGGCCCATACTCAGCATTTTCCCTCTTTTGTCTATTGGTCATAAGGAACTCCTCATCAACCACCACCATCACACACTTATATAGTCATAGGGGTAAGTGCTAATGCAGCAGAGATGGATGACAACAGGAGATGTTTTTCAAAAGATGTATGTATAATTCACTGTGTATGTTATGACCTTGCTGCAGAACCGTAGGGGTTTATATAGTGATTCTTTTATTAAGACTTTCTATGAACTCCATACCGCATGTTTTCCACAGTGGACACCTGCAATACCTGTAATACCTATCATATGGCCCGAGGATCAGTGCAGCATGCACCGCAGCCTGGACCTCCTGAAGAATCCTTGCCAGCCTCGATCTCACTGAGATCTGGCCACCTTCATTACTCAGTAAAATGGGTCAGGGAATTTTTCTCAAGTGTGAAATATACTGCTTCCAGAGTCTAAAGAGGCAAACCAGGAATCATACTACCATCTTAGCAGTAGAAATGCAAGATGCAATAATTTCTTTTTTATTTTAGAGAGGATGGTCTGACATGTCCTGGACACCTAGACATAACTAATATCTTCACTTTATGTTGTTGACACCTGAATCTTCTTTGCATATGTCTCCCACCTTCTGGAACAAATGTGTCTTACCAAGGTCTCCAACATATCATGATTTGCTCATGTGGTCTGAATAATATTATCATCAGTAGAGTGAATCAATATAATTTTTGTGGGGTTGTCCAAATAGTCCAGATCCCTTTGAGTACAATATGATAGAGGGGGAAAAGAGCTAATATAGCCCCTAGGAAACAAGTAGATACGTAAACTTTTGGCCACTTTGTGTAAAACTGAACTGCTTCTCTTCTTCTTTTCTGAGAGGGATGGAAAAGAATGCACTTACCAGATCAATGACTGCATATTATGTACCTGAGGTCATGTTAATCTGCTTTAGAAAATGTATCATCTCTGGCATATACCATATCTACCATTGCTGCTAATACTTGGTTGAGTTTGCAGTAGTTAATTGTCCTTCCCAGGATTGTCTGGTTTTTGTAGGGGCCAGGCTGGTGAATTAAAAGGGGCAGGGAGGATGATGCGTTCTTTTTATCTTTAAGGGTAGTGTTAACCTTTCCACGTTTGCTGGGATTCAAAAAAATTGTTTTGAGTTACTCTCTTGGCTGGGAAAGAGGTAGCAGTTTCAGAAACTACCACTTCTTTCCCTATGATATAGCTCTTAACTCCGAGTCCAAAGGTTCAATGTGGGGTTACTCCATCTCTGAAGTATATCTCATCTTTTTTAAATTCAGAGATGAGAGAAATGACCACTGCAGGCAAGGGAGTTTCTTTGGACCCAATCTGAGCTTTATTTGGGCCACAGCTTCATTTCTTATCCGGCCCTCATATATCCACAGTCTAACAGGGGGCCACAATGATACTTTGGGTACCTAGGTATCAACATCAACTCACACTTTGTGTCAGAGTCCTAAAAAATCTTTGGCTATTCCCTCTTTCCCTAGTATACATCTAATAAACTAGATGTCCTGTACTGCAGTCCCTCTATGGAAGGCTTAGGGAAATATAGTATATACCTTCAGTTTGGCATTACAGGGTCTTTCCTCATGGAAACACAGCCAGCTCAGGTCCAGAAACTGCATAATAACTTGAGACTTTTTATTGAGGTGATTGCTCTCAGCCTTATCACTTATCCTTTATTTTTTAAAGTTATATATATAAAAAAACACCCTTGTTGGGTACCCATCTGTTTTACCATTGGGAAGCTATGTTCTATCAACCATCTCCATAGTTTTCTGAGGGTCAGTTCCCTCTGGCTGCTACTCTAAACTTTATGTTTTCTATAGCTATTTCTGCCAAACTGGTTCTAAGTTTAAGTATAACTGCCTGGCCTGTTATATTGGTATCCTTAATTGCAATTAGGGAAACGTGTTCTGTTACAGCATCTCCTCCTGTTATGGATTGGATTATATCCCTTGAAAATCCATGTGTTGAAGTTTTAACTCTCTAGTACCTCAGAATGTGGCCTTATTTGGAAATAGAGTCATTGCAGATGTAATGAGTTAAGATGAGATACTGGAGTAGGGTGGACCCCTAATGGCTTGTCTTTATTAAAAGGGGAAATTTCAACACACAGATAAACACACGGGGAGAACACCATGCAAAAATGAAGGCAGAAATCAACAAACCAAGGAACACCAAAAGTTCTCAGCAAACCACCAGAAGCCAGGAAAGAGGTTTGGAACACATCCTTCCCTCATCACCCTCAGAAGGAACCACCCCTGCTGGCACCTGGATCCTGGAGCTCCACAAGTGTGAGACAATAAATTTCTGTAGTTTAAGCCACCTAGTTTGTGCTACTTTGTTTTAGTTCTAGACAACACACCTGCCATCAGCCCTGGTCTACAGCTGGCTCTCACCACAGAGCTTCTTAATGACGCTGGTCCCCTTTCATCAGCATATTCCCTCTCAGTTTGGTTAATAGAGGATTCTCCATCACTCCCATAGAATATAGTCAGATCATGGGTTTTCTGGCCTTCCTCACACAGTATGTCCACTCTAGCATGCACACTTCTGTGAGCCTCTTGCTCCCTGCCTCCACCATCTGCAGTAGCAATCCTATATTTCTGCTTCACGTACTGTGAACCTTTACTTCTCTCTCCCAACATCCTATTACAAACATTTTCAAACATTCAGAAAAGTTGAAAGAATTTTAAAGTATACCATTTACCCATAATTTAGATTCTACAGTGAGCATCTTACTATACTTGCTTTATTGCATGGCTGTTCCTCCATCCATTCATCAATCCATCTCATTTTTCTTAATATATTTATATTTTCTTGAAACATATTAAAGTAAATTGCAGACATCAATCAGTACTCTTCCTCCTAAATACTTCAGTGTGCATGTCATTAACTAGATTTCAATATTTGTTTATAGCTCTTTTCTTCTGAGGTAAAATTTACATATAACAAAATGTATACATCTTAATCGTACATTTGTTAAGTTTTCATAAATGTGTAACCCACCCTCTGTTGAAGTATAGAACATTGTCATCATCCCAGGAAGTTCCCTTATACCACTCCCCAGTAATTTCCCCCACCACTCCCAGAGGCAGCAACTCTTCTTATTTTTTTTCACCAAAGTTTAGTTTTGTCTCTCTTGAACTTCATATAATTGGAATCATGGAGTATGTATCATTTTGTGTAAAAGGTTTTGCTTTTTCTATGCTCTCAAGTGCTAACCTATCTGTGTATTAGCAGCATCTCCCAGGGCCCTTGCCAAGGTGTTAAATCCTATATCATTGGAGAGTGCCTCTATCTTGATACACTCTTCCTTATCCAAATTTATATCCCCCTCTTTGATCCAGCCCTCTCAGATCCAATCTCATATATACATTCCTTGGTCCTGACAATACATGTTGGCTCAGTCCTACAGCTCCTTTAGCAGATAGCTTCTTTCCTCCCTCAGCATCCCCCCAGTACTTCCCCAGCCAGGTTTTGCTGTTGTGTAAACCTAGGAATTGACCTGGTGGCCAGGCGGAGAAGTGGAGTAGATTCTGGGCGGGCACATGATGACTTGCAAAGCAGAGGCTCTACATCATCTTCAAGCAAGCAGGAAACACTGGCTTTTAATAGGGAGGCATGGGGTACTTCTGCAGGCCCACAGGGTTCAGAGAAGTCTGAGGATTCAAGACTCTCAAGTGCTTTGACTTAGATATCCCTATCCTAAGTCTTAGAATTCCAATCCTTCCCAGTCAGCAATCTGGCAGTGGCTTAGCATGCCTACTGGATTTGATAATAACCTTGTTTGGAGCTCTGCTGCTCTTTCAACTAAGTCCTGGGTCTGATCCTCAGCCTCTTCTGCTCTCGGGCTGAAGGAGATTAGACTTTTTATGGTGCTGAGGAGGCCCTTTGGCTTTTACACTTTGCTTTATATTGGTGGTTAATCACTCTCAGAAACCCATTGCCTACTTCTAATGCTTCAGTGGCCCCTGACAACAGCTATACTATTCCAAAGTCCTCATAAATACTATTTCTACTCAAATTCTCAAAAACCTCATTGGCAAAAACATTCCTTCTAGGTCCTTTTACATTCCTACACGTCTTGCAGTATGTGCCAAGAATTCAAAACCCTGACCATTCTTTTATCCAAGCCCTTTCTCACAGTTGTTTATGCAGGTTGTAAACTTGAGAGATGGGGTAACATTTTCCCCTGGACAAAAAGCAAGCTTACTTAACTGCATTCTACAGAAGTGGCAGATTCCCTAAGCCTAGGTTTCCCCTACATGCAACACAGACTCATTGTTTGCATATCATCCATCTGAATATACCTTGTAACTTCTTTCAGATTTGGGGGCAAGTGAAACTGACACATATATGAATGTTCAAGTTGCTTGCTATCTATGAATAATAAATTCCTTTGTTTCTGACCATAGACATTGTGTCTTTTGAGATCATCCACGAAACATTAACAGGCTGGATTTTCGTTTGTAAGTAGAATAAAATAAAATCCCAGACCCACCCCACCTGAAATAATTCACCTACAAGTTCATTACCTTCCACCATTATCCCATCCTACTTTCCCACCATTGAAAGTTTTAACAATCATACTGCACCTCCTGTCAAGGATATAGGTTCTTTACCTATCTTTAGGGCTTGGATCTTCATTGCCAGTTGGCATCACGTAACCCAAATTCAAAATCCTAGTTTTGAGACTACTTCCTACGACCACTTCCAATATCAAATGTAGGTTCAGTTTTCCAGGAAAGAGATTTTGAGATTTATATGCAAGAAATTTATGGATGAGTTCCCTAGAGAAGCAATATTGGACAGAGGGAGAAGTTGAACAAAGGGATCAACTAGTACTACAGGGAGCTCTGGAACCAAAGCACTTGTCCTTCAGAGTTGCCTTGCCTTGAGGCAAGGAGTCAAATTTGCATATACATCTCAACAGTGACTGGTCACTGAATATGGGATGCCATGTTTGGGGACATGATCTTGAGCTACGCAGTTGTCACTGATGGCTGAGGGATATGCCTCAAGAGAGTCTCAGCTAAGAGCTATCAGCTCCCTCACTCTAAGCAGCTGGGGGAATGAGTGCCTCAGTTGTGATGGAAGGAACCGATCACTGAACAACAGATCCATTACAAGAATCAGTGACTATACTTTGACATTCTAACATGTAGAGAACGGGAAGATGGGTAGGATTCATAATGGAGACTAGAAGCAATAAACAGTATAGTAGGAGAACTATGAGAGAGAGTGGTGCCCCAGGGAAGAGCGTATTTGAAGGAAAGAGCAGTATTCAAATACGTGAAATGCTGCCAAGGGGCTGTTGAGGACTGATAATTTATCATCTGAGTTGGGAAAGTGGAGGTCAAGAGAAGTTTTAATGGAATGGTGGGGATGAAAACATTATTTCAGCAGGTTTATAAGAGAATGGACATTTTCCCATTTCTCAAATATGAAGCTTAGTTATTCAGACTGACTCTCTTATTGAAAAGAACCTATATAGCATATGCTATTTTAAAGTAATTTATTAACACTATTGCAGAGCTGCTAAGATAGTAAGGAGTTTTAAGTTACAATCTAAGTGGAAGTGGAAATTCAGAGAGGTAGTTCAAACATTGAAACTGATTTTTACCCTTCAATTTTGCCAAACAAAATTTGATCTTCAATTGTGATAGTCTTGGAAATAGAAGACAAAATCCCAGGCCTGCCTAAGGTGAGCATCAGATAAGAGACCCTCCTTTGAGAAAGCCAGTACCGACAAAGGCTGCGGCAGTGATGAACCAAAAATAATGCTACTCCATATCTACCTCTAGCATACTAGAGGTAGGAACTAGTAAGGGAAGTTGCCTTGGTACTGAACACAACAGAAGAGAACAGTGCCTGAGAATTATAACCACAAGCAACTTTGCACAAATTTACAGTCCAGATTCACAAAACCAAGACAGAGCAAAAAGTCTTAAATCATGAATTGAGTTTAAAATATGGACTAGTCAGAGACAAATGCAAATCATCTTAGGTACAGACACTATTTTCCTTCATTCTACTTGCTTTGAGTTTAGTTTGTTCTTTATCTAGTTTCTTAAGGTGAAAGGCTACGCTATTGATTTGAGATATTTCCTTTTAATACTTACAGAAATAAATTCCCCAGAAGCACTGCTTTAATTCCATTCCATACATTTTGGTATGTTGTGATTTTGTGTTCATTCATCTCAAAGTATTTTCTAATTTCCCTTGAATTTTCTTCTTTAACTCATTGGATACTTAAGAGCACACTAATTTCCATGTATTTGTGAATTTCCAATTTCCCTTTATTATTGATTTCTAATTTCATTCCAGTGTGATTGGAGAACATACTCTGTATGATTTCAAACATTTAACATTTACTGAGGCTTGTTTTATGGCTTACCATAGGTTTATATGTTACAATCTAAGAATAGTAATGAAACTAGCACACTCCAATTTGCAGGAAGGTGGAGGAGACCTTAATGCAATAAGGTCTTAAAAGGCTAATGTGGTTGGGGTCAAACGAACTCTAGAACATAGGAAATTAAAAGTCCCTTCCAGGACAAAGCGTTGGACTTCTGCTTTCAGTCATGGCAGAGGAAGTAGGAAGACTATACACGTTACTCAGAACTGCGATTTATTGGAGTTCTAGCCCAGTCAAAGTGGAAAGACTTTGATTATATGCTGAGAATTGAACTGTAACACCAAAAGGTCATGCCTTAGGAGTAAGAACCATATCCTGAGTATGGACTTCTCTATATCCACCCTAATAAAGCTAAAAACCAAACCACCTAAGAATCAAGGAAAACTATCAGTAAATTAACTACCTGCTAGAACAAAATTCATTGAAGGAAGAAATCATACTCCAAAGGCCTTAAAATTCATCATCTATAATGTCCACATATAATAAAAAATTATTAGACATGCAAAACATGCAAGAAATGAGACACGTAACCCACCTTCCCAAGCATTACATAGAAACAGATCCAGAGGTGACCTAAATGTTGAATGACTAGACAATGACTCCAAAGTAGCAATTATAATATATTCATCAATATAAGAGATTCTCAGGTTAGTCTCCATACAAAAAATTTAAAACATCCTAAAATATTGTAGCTCATAATTGAAAGAAACTTGGTAGAGGTTTACCCAAATATCAACAATTTAAAATGTTTTGATCAGACAGGGGGTGAAGGGGAGCACTTATGTGGTGACAGTCAAGAAATAATGTACAAGTGAAATGTCACATTGATGTAGACTATTATGAACTCAATTTAAAAAAACATAAAAAGGAAGAAAAAAATAAAATGTTTTGATCAGGCATGCTGGAGGAAGGACTATATTACCTTCTTATTCTTTCTAGAAAAAGTTAAATTACAAAATTAACATGAGGAGACAGTTCAAGAATATAAAGCCAACAATTTAGGAAAAATTTATTATAGAGGTGCATCAGGCAGTTAATTAATTAAAGCACTTATTTTATGATTTTTATGTTTGTGATGTTTGTCAAGCTTTAAAATTTGTAGTGTGATGCGATGTTCCATTCTCAATCTCCATTTCATCCAAATTGTATACACTAGATCTCCCACTTTCGGTATTTATCTTTGTTCTATAAGCTTCATGAGGGTGGGGACTTTGTGTTCATTATTATTATATCCAGTCCCTAGAGGAAACCCTTGGCACAAAGAATGCATTCGACAAGAATTTGTTAAATGAATGAATTAATTAATTTAAAAAATCAATTCAACTTAAGTATGCTGTCCCCTTCTCTGCATTTCCATGGCTACCACCTTGATTCAGGCCCTCTCTATCTCTTCCCTGGACTCTTGCAGTAGTCTCCTAACTGGTCTCCCCGCCTGTAATCTCAACTCCTTCCAGTCTATCCTCCACACTGCTGCCACGATAACATTTCTAGGTGTAAATTTGATCACATTGCCCAAACTCCTTGGTTAGGGATCCAGGAACAGCAAGTGCTGGTGCCCCTGTCACGTATTCCATTCTCCAGCCATGGTGATCTGCCTAGTTCTCTGGGTGACCAAAATATCTCACCCCATTCCTGCTTTTAATCTTTTATTCCATATCCTGGAAATTCCTTTCTCTTGCTCCTTTCCCCTTGTACACCTGCAAGCTCGTTTTGCTTCCTGTTCTGCTCCATTAGTTTCCTCTTTCTTCTGTGTCACTAATTTGGCCTAATACACACACTTATTTTCGAAATGCACAGCATTATACCGTTCCAGGGACTATCCTCTTCGACTTACAGTTATTTTATTCCATTTCACATGCAAATCAGTTTTATATAGTTACTTGTTTACATGCCCGTGTCTCCTTCTAGACTCTGGAGGTTCCAGAAGACAGGTTGAGAGTAAAAACCATCACCCACCACAACAAACCCTTTGTATTCTCACTCCCACAACCACATCTCCGCTCTGTCAGTGAGACCAGCGGAAGGGGACAGACTCAGGAAGGAATGAACGATAAGTATTAGAACTGGAGGAGCCGTGAAGTCCGTTCTGGCCCTAACGTTTTGCGTTTCTATGACCGTCTGACTCCCAGATGCCAGAGTCACTCCGCACAGAAATCCCTCGCTGGGGAACCGCCTCGCACCCCGTCGGGCTGGATATCTGGCTCCGAGCTCTGTCAGGAGGTAGTCACCAAGACGCAGCGGCCTCCGGAGCTCCTAGAGAGTACAAGCTAGCTCCTGGAAGGAAAAGAGCTGCCCGGCTTCTGCGGCTGGACTCAGAGCGGCTGACGCACTTCCGGCCTTTGTGGTTCGTCGGTTGCCGGGCACCGCTGCTCCGCCTCAGAGCCTGCGCTTCCCAGGCCTCGAAGGTGAGTCTCGCGCCGCTCGTCCCGACCCCTCGAGTCCCGGAAGATTTAAGGTCCCTGTTTTGGAGTCGGCGGGAGGGGATGGTTGTGCTAGCGTGGCCCCCGACACGCTCTCGCAGTCGCCTAGACCTGTTCACGGGCGTGAAGCTCGTGGAGTAGGAGGAGGTCCCGCCCCTGCCCTTGCCGAGGTCGTGGGAGAGACCCGTGGAGGAGGTGGGGCTTTGTGACAGCCCGGGAGGACTAGAGGTGGAGGAGGGGCGTGCGACTGCGGGTCTCTCTCTCTGTCAGAGCCCCACTCCCTGTATACCCATCACCTTCATTCAAAAAGTGCTAACATTAAGCGGTATTTGTAGCATCTGTTTTTTTCTTTAAATATTTGAAAACACATTACAAGCATCATGACTTGTCCCCCATAAATAGTTCCATATGTGCATCTCTAAAAGTTAAGGGCATTTTACATACGCGGATCATAACCACAATATCATTAACACACCCAACTAAATGTAGGAGCATTCCCTAATATCGCCTAACACCTAGTTCATATCAAATTTCCCTTAGTTGTCCTACAAATGTTTTTTGCAATTGGTTTGTACCACCTAGGATTCAATTAAAGACCATTCGTTGCATATGGTTAAGTCTCTTTTCATTTAAAACTGCCCTGCTCTGCTCCTCCCTTCCCCCCATCCCACTGCCTTGTTGAAGGGGAGACTTGCCAGTCCTCCTGTAGAGTGTTCCCATTTCTGAATTTGTTTGTCCCCTCATGGTATTTAAGTTGTTCCTCTATTTTCTTGTCATTGTTGTTGGTTGTCCTTTGGGATTTACTTTACAACACGGGTGTTTTATGATTTTCATTCTCTCTCTCTTGCTGTTGCTAACATGCTGAAGCTAATAAGAAAAAATGTTCTTTTATGCTCTTTCCACCATGTTTTTAGTTCAGTTAAGGAAGATGAGGACCTGTGATTGAATTCTGCAATTGTGTCACTCTTTTATCATGTGTGTGCTGCCTGACACATAATAGGCACTTAGTAAATATTTGTGAAGTGACTTCCTTTGTGGGTTACAGGTAGTGCAGAGAAAGTGAATATGAATTTAGGCTGAGCTCTCCTACTTCCTCCAGAAGTATGCCTTGCACACACCTCCAAGATTATAACTTTTATTTCATCCTTTTGTGATTCTATCCCCATGAGCTGTAACCTCCTGTGTATCCCCAGCTCTTAGCACAACTCCATAAACATCTGTCCAAAGACTTTGTTTTCCAAACAAAGGTTAGGCTTTCAGTTGTATGTATTTTTCAAAGTTAAATTAATTTGAAGAGTACAGTGACATATCTAAGCGGAAGTCTTGCCGGATCTAGTGCAATAGCCTCCACCCCCACTCTTCTTTCAACTCTTGCCTTTTCTGCTTCCACTCTTGCTTCCAACTTCATTCCCTCAGCTTGTTCACTATCCGGTAACAGAGCTGCTTCAAACATAAATCCAGTCTTCTCACTTCCCTTCTTAAAAGCCTTTAGTGGCTTTCCATTGCACTTAGAATAAAATCCAAACTCATGCCCTACATGATTTGGCTTGTCTTAGAACTTAATTTTTTGCCACTCTGCTCTCACTTGGCTGTAGCCACTCCAGCTTCCTTTCATTTCTTTGACCACACCATGCCCTGCCTCAGGGCCTTTGAACGGTCTCAAGTGCTCTTCCTGTCCTCCACCTCTACTCTTTGCGTGGCTCACTCCTTTTTGCTCTTAAGGGCTCAGCTTAAATGTTATCTCACTTCTCACCACCCTATCTTAATAGGGCCTCCATTTATTTGATAACTCAGTGCCTAGTTTATTTTCCTATAGTATTTATCACACCTAGTAATTATTTTATTTGCCTCCTTACTTTTGTTATCATTGTTATTATTTTTGGTTTGTCTTACCCATTAGAATGTAAGCTCCAGCAAAACAGGGACTGGTTCTGTCTTTTTCACCATTGTATCTCTAGTGCCTAGCAAAGTGCCTGGTATATTGTATGTGCTCAGTGAACATTTATTGAGAAAAATGAGTAAATAAATGGCAACAACATCTATCTGTAACACAGCCAGGAACTATGACTTCAGAAGAAATCAAATAGGAAAACTTGGAATGGTTAATATAAACGGCACCAAATTTATCCACTATATTTAAAAAATAAAGTGTCTTAAACCATTGGCAGAATTCACTTTCTTGTGATTGTAGGACTGAAGTCCCTGGTAGGACTGAGGTCCTCCTTTCCTTGCTGGCTGCCATCGAGGGCCTGGTCTCAATTTCCAGAGGCTGCCTGCGTTCCTTTACATGTGGCTCCCTCCATTATTGGCAAGCCAGCAGTTGTGCATCAGATCCTTCTCATGCTTCAAATCCCCCACTTCCTCTTCCGCTGCCAACCAGAGAAAACTCTCTGCTTTTAAAGGGGTTATGTTAGTGGGTTAGGCCCACTCAGATATCTCCCTATCATAAGGTCAACTAACTAGTGACCGTAATTACATCTTCATTACACCTTTTGGCATGTAAGCCAACAATCATAAGAGCAGCACTAGAGCATGGAGGTCATGGGGCAGTCTTAGACTTCTGCCCACCACAATACCACTAGTTAGTTTATTCTGCAGTTGATGGATGTTTGGGTTGTTTCTAGTCTGGAGCTATTATGAATAAAGTTGCTCTGAACATTCCTCTATTTCTGGCCTTTAGCAGACATAAGCCCTTGTTTCTTTAGGGTATATATTCAGGAGTGGAATTACTGGGTCATGGGGTACATGTATGTTCAGCTTGTCAAAGACTGAGGAGACCATTGCTAAATATCTGAAATGAAAAGACAGCTACAGAGGTATGCTGCCTCGGCACAGTCCTGAATGGAAGGGATTGCTGGTCTTGTATAGGGGTTTTGAGAAGCATGGAGTTCAGTGATTGCTGGATCTTTGTGGGGTTAAGTGGGCTGGCACCATCTGTGGAAGGGTGGTTTTATGGGACAAACTGTTGTTGATTAGTTGGCACTTAGAGCTGCGTTTATTGAAATGAGTCATTAGGATTGGTTCATTTTCAAAAGCTATGGCTTGTCACTAATTGACTGACTTGCAAAAACATGTTCTCTGATGTGACCTGTTGTGTGATTGAACAGCCCGTTCTGGGCTACTTGGTACCATAGCACAGAACAATCAGTCTTTGCCTAGGAGTGAGGGAACTTTTTTCCTTCTCAAGCTTTAAGAGAGTTCTATCAGTATTAATGCATGAGAGTTCCATTTGGTCCATATCATTGCCAATTCACCCTTAAATTATACGATATGTATTTACTTTAGAATTTTTTT
The DNA here is from genome assembly GCF_041296235.1 of Equus asinus. Lineage (NCBI taxonomy): Eukaryota > Metazoa > Chordata > Mammalia > Perissodactyla > Equidae > Equus > Equus asinus. The sequence continues at coordinate 37,943,156 of NC_091797.1, forward strand.
AACGAAGTCTCTCATTGTTAAGTATTTCTATTCTCCTTACAACAAGGGCTTTAATACACTAACATTTACTGAACATCCACTACATCTTGTTATTATATGTTAGAATTTTTAGTCTCATATCCCTCCCTTTTGTATAGTAAAATATTCTCACATAAAAAATGTAATAAAGGTTACCCGTTGAAACATTCCATATCATCCCTGCCCCCAGCCACTCATTTCCCACCCCTAGAGGCTAATAGTGTTTCTCAGGTATCCAAATAGAAAAGATATATATTCTTTTTTTCCTTTTTTTATACAACTAATTGTATGTTATTCACTCTGGTTCTTCACTTTGCCTTTTTCACTTAAATATATCTTGACACACCTTTCATGTCTGTGCATAATGAGCTTCCTCATTTTTTTAAGTTGCATAGTAGTACAATATATGGATTACTGTGCAGTCATGCGTTGCTTAACGACGGGGGTATGTTCTGAGAAATGTGTCATCAGGCAATTTCGTCATTGTGTGAACATCATAGAGTCACTTACACAAACCTACATGGTGTAGCCTACTACACACCTACGCTATATAGTACTAATCTTATGGGATCACCGTCATGTATGTGGTCCGTCATTAATCAAAACGTCATTATGTGGCACATGACTGTAATTTATTTAACCAGTCCCATTTTAGTGGACATTTAGGTTGTTTCCAACCTTTTACTGTCACAGTCATATAGTAAATAACCTTTTATATACATCATTTTACACATGAGTGAATATGTTAATTTATAGGGGGTTTTTTGGCCATAATCATTTAAATTTATTTTCATATTTTGTCAGTTCTTGGGCATATGTTGTTTCTTCTATTTCACACCTCCTCGCTGAGTTCACCTTTGTTTCCTGGACTACATCCTTTACTTTTTTAGGAAGTAGGTGGTAAATGACTTTATTTTGCTCTCCTTATTTAATTATATTTGGCTGGGGGTCAATTCTGTTGACGGTCATTTCCACCACTCTGATTGCATTCTGAACCCCATTTTTGTTAATGAGCAATATGCTGTGTTTCCTTTGTAGGTAATGTGTCTCTCCTCTGGTAGCTTTTAAGATTGTCCCTTTATCCTCAGCAGGCTGCAGCTTCACCTTATTATATCTACATGTGCACTCTGGATCTGAGAAGCCATGCCTTCATTTCTGGAATATTCTTAACTTTTTTTCTCATCAACTATTATTTATCAGCCATTCATTACATTCTCATCCTCTGAATCTCGTATTATGTTAATGTTGTATTCTCTTAATATAGGCTCTATCTTAACTGCTCTTTCATATTTTTCATTTCTTGCTGCATTCAGAGTGAAATCTTCAATATTGTCTTAAAAATCACTGTTATTCTTGGGGCTGGCCCCGTGGCCGAGTGGTTAAGTTCACGCGCTCCGCTGCAGGCAGCCCAGTGTTTCGTTGGTTCAAATCCTGGGCGCGGACATGGCACTGCTGATCAAACCACGCTGAGGCAGCATCCCACATGCCACAACTAGAAGGACCCACAACGAAGAATATGCAACTATGTACCGGGGGGCTTTGGGGAGAAAAAGGAAAAAATAAAATTAAGAAAAAAAAAATCACTGTTATTCTTGAGCTGTGTCTGTTGTTTATCCTCTAATGCATTTTAAATGTCAAAAATTTTTTTTTATTCTAAAATTTCTAATTCTTTTTATAGCTGCTTGATGTTGCGTTTTCACCTGTTTTAGTTTCATTATCTCCTGTATTTCTCAGAATCACTTATTTTAAAAATTCCTTGGACTATAAAATAAATTTCATCTCAAGTGAATTTCTATTCTGATTGCTGATTGGTTTTCTTAGGGTTAGAGTTCTTTGTGTGTTTTGGAATTTAGTTTGTAGAGTTATTTTGTATGCAAGGCTTTCTGTTGTAGATTTCTCTCTCTTCTTCCTTCAGCATTATATCCAAGACCCTTTCTGGGTCTTATAACCAGTGCTTGAGTGTTGCTACCCTAGGGAGTTATTAGGGTGGGCAGACCTAGTATGGGGCCAGCAGCTTCTGGGCTAAGTTTCTGCAGATGAGGTTGGTCTTGTCCCTTGGCTCCTGGGCCAGTAGCTTCTGATAAAGTCATAGCCCAAGTCAGCAGCCTACAATCTTTTTTTCTGCCCCCTTTTTATGAGTGTGAATGTCCACTGATGCCTCTGGCATTAGAAAGTGAGCCTGGTTCCCTACAGTCTGAGACACACCACCTTGAGTTTCTTTAATCTCCCAAGAATTGAATTCTAGCCTGAACCTGACTGCTTCTAGACCATTAGCCCACAGCCTTAACTCCCTTAGCTAGTCTGTGTTTCAATTTCTGGTCCACTGAGATTTTTATCTTGTATTTGTGGCTGGCCATGTCTTTCTCTTTATCTCTTTTTATGTATCATCTCACAATGCCTAATGTTTGGAGGCAATTGGTAATTAAGCATGAACTGGCTGTACCGTGTTGCCCTGGAAATCTGAGTCCAATCTTCGATGTATTGCTTTTGAGCCGGTTGGGATGTTCAGGTGGATGCCCCTTTGGGATCTAGAGGTGAGCTTTAGCACATATCTGGAAGGTCACCACTGGCCATTGTCTGCCCTGGCCTTTCTTGAATATTTCTTCCAGGATTTTCAACTGTCTGCTGAATATTGGTCTATAAATTCATTGTTTTATTTTGTTAGGGCTATTTCTTCTGTAAAAAGAGGGTATTCAACTTACTAATACTGCTTTGCTAATAATACCTGGTAATTAATATTTATTTAGCAATTGCTATGGGCCAGATACTGTGCTAATCTTTTTATATGCATTACCTTATATAATCATCACAACAGCCCTATAATAGGGGTGCTATGGTCAGTCCCACTTTAGAGAGGCCACATGATTTAACCATTATTTGCTATCATGCAGTGTTTCTAAAGGTGATTTTAGAGAACTCATTCCCTTCAGTTCATCAGATGTGTATCAAGTACTTGCTCCCTGCTAGGACATAAGGTGACATCAAATTGCAAACAATTGAATAAATCAGGGCACATAATTGAATAAATTAGGTAAACAAAACATTGAAGAAAGATTCATCCACAATTTTGTGGCAAGTCCAGATTTGTAAGTCTCCTGCGCATTTTGTTAGAAGAGGTATCTGGGATCTGTAGCAGGTTGGGGCATGGTTGAGAGAGGAGACAGTAACACATGGGGGACTATCTGGGAACACCGGGTAACACATACAGATCCTGGGAGCAGGGGTGGCATGAGGGAGAAGAGAAAGAGGGCATTTTCCCTTCCCTGTCCTTGCCATGGCTTGATGAAATGAAAAGGGAGGTAGAAAGGAAGAGTTTGTTTATTTATCCAGAAAACATCTATGGAGCACTGACAGTGGGCCAGCACCATGCTAGGCATTAGGGATAAAGACAGAGTTCACGGTGGCACAAGATCAGGAGGTAAGTCCTAAGTCCACCAACTGTGGGGAGAACAACACAGAGATAGAGAGGCTGCCCCACCTGTTTGGGTATGTGAGGGATTGCCTGTGGTGCTCAAGTTAAAAAAAAATGATCTCCATGGTTTCTCAATAGCATTAAGGTGCAGAACCCATATCAGTAGAACAATTTTTGCCTGTAAACCTAACCTAAAAATGTGGGAAACCACATTTTTAATAATAATGGAATCTAATGCAACTTCATAGTTAGAAATTCTCAAACTTATGGTTGTCCTGGACTGAAGACTCAACAAACCTGATACCCAGATGCTGCAGTAAGGTGTAAAAAAAATACATTTGGCCCTGGACATTGACAAAGAATAAGTCCCACAATCTTTGTAATTCTTCATATTCTCAATGCTGTGACATAATTTTATGTAAATATTGTACTAAAGTCTGTCTCTCCCACTGTAAATACCATAAAGGCAAAGACCATGTCTGTTTCCTCTCACTGCTTTGACCTCAGTGCCTACACTGTGCCAGGCATCTGGTGGGCACACAGTATTTGAATGAATGGAATAAATACATTTTCCATCAATAAAGTATAACCGAAAAACTTCTGAATTCTCTCAGACCTTAATAATCCTATTAACATAGGGCTAAAGTCATATATAAAACTTAAATTCCATCACTAAAGTAAGCATTATATCAGTGTAACCACCATAAAGCATCTCAACTTAATCTGCCACCACCCTACAACATCTTCCTGCCATTTCCTTCCTGAATTTTACTCAGTATTCCTTTAAAATACAGATCTAACATGATGACAATGAAATAAAAACCTTGATACCCCTTGGTTTTCCATATAATATAGTCTAAACATCTTAGCCTAGAGTTCAAGGCTGTTTTCTATTCCAGTGCAATGCATCTTTCCAGCCTCATGTGTTTACACCCATTTTCCATCCCCACCCGACACTCTAGAGTTCAGCCACCAGTTCAGCCCTGCCGGTCTTTAGAGACACTATACAGTGTAACCTTAAATATTTTTGGTTGTGTTGTTTGCTTGGCGTCTGATGTTGAATCCCCGCCCACTGCCCTTTCTCTGGCTGACAAATTCCTGTTCATTATTTTAGGCCTGATTCAAATGTACTTGCTGCTAAGCCACATTCTTCCACTGCTCCATACCCAGTCAGACTTACTTTTTTCCTACTCTTTGCTCCCAGAATACTTAGTTGAAGCCTCTATTATAGCTCTCATCATTTGCTCTTATAGCTAGTTTTGTATGTCATGTTCTTCACCTAAAACTATGAGGCTTTTAAATCACTACTATTTATTTATTCATTTGTTTATTTATTTTCTTGGAATAAGCACTATTATTTCAAATGGTACAAAAATCAGAAAAAGTACAGCAGGTATTCCATGAAAAGTAAATTTCCCTTTGTCTCTTCTTCTGCAGTTCCCTAATTCCCTCCCCAGAGGCCACCCTTCTATATCAGTTTTTCATTGCCATAATAATGTGGTATAACAACCACAACATTTTGGTGGTATGCAGCAGTAAACATTTATTTGGCACTGAATCTATAGGGTTAAGCTGATCTGGGCAGGGCTAACTTGTATATCTGCAGTCACCTGTTTGTCCAGCAAGCAGCTCTGCAGATCTTGGCTAGGCTCACTCACATGTCTGGGGATCAGCTGGCTGTTAGCTGACCTAGGATGGTCCATCTGCCCCACTGGGGTGATTTGCCTCTGTCCTGCATGTCTCTGATCATCTGAAAGTCAGCATATTCTCCTGCTAGCAGTTTAGAGGGCAAGGGCAAGCAAGCTCAATCACAAGTACTTTTCAAGTTTCTGCTTGTATCACCCTTGCTAGTATCACATTGGCCAAATCAAGTCACATGATTGAGCCCAGAATCACAGTGGGAGGGCATTGCAGAGTACATGGCAACAGGGAAGGGTAAAGAATTTGGGCCATTAATGTATTCTGCCATACCCATTTTTCCAGTTTCTATACATAGTATAAGTAAAATCCTATATATGCTTATTGTTAAGATAAATGATAGCATAATATTCATCATTCCTATATTTGGTTTTTTTCCCCACTACTTTTTTCTTTCCATTAATACATACTGTTTTATCATCAGGTGTATCCTTCTAAAGAAGATTAAGTCAGGGAATCTAAAATCAGTTACCCTTTGCCCCAAGCTGGAGTGAGCCTTCTAAATTAATCCCAGAATGACTTCAACAGAAGAACAGGATGGCCTTAAGATTGTGAAGGTGGAGGAAGACCCTATGTGGGACCAAGAAACCTACCTTGAAGAGAATAGCTTTTCTGGCCAGGAAGCCTCCCGCCAACTTTTTAGGCACTTCTGTTACCAAGAGACTCCTGGTCCCCGAGAAGCACTGAGCCGGCTCCGGCAGCTCTGTCATCAGTGGCTGAGGCCAGACACCCATACCAAGGAGCAAATCCTGGAGCTACTAGTGCTGGAGCAGTTTCTGACCATCCTGCCTGAGGAGCTCCAGTCCTGGGTGCGAGAACACCATCCCGAGAATGGGGAGGAGGCAGTGGCTGTGGTTGAAGATTTGGAGCGAGAGCTTAGTGAACCAGAGAACCAGGTGAGAGGAGGAAGATGGGCTCCTAGACACTGAATACTAAATGAAGGGTGAAGTTGGTAACCCAGGTTGGTTGGCTGTAGCCACATGTACTAGTTTTCCATTGCTGTGTAACAAATTACCCCCAAGCCTTAATGGCTTAAAAAGACAAACATTATCTCACAGTTTGTGTGAGTCATGATCTGGGGGGCTACTTAGGAGGATCTCTCATGAGGTTGCAGTAAAGACATCAGCCAGGACTACAGTCATCTGAAGATCTGACTGGGGCTGGTGGCTCCACTTCCAAAATGGCTCCCTCCCATGGTTGTTGGTCAGGGGCCCTCAGTTCCTCACTGGCTGTTGGCAGGAGCTCTTAGTTGTTAGCCGTATGGGTTTCTGCTTAGGGCTCATTGAGTGTCCTCACAACATGTCAGCTGGCTTCCCTAAGAAGGAGACAGAGAAAGAGAGAGAATAAGGATGAAGCCACAATACTCTTTATGACTTAGGCTCAGAAGTTACATACCATCACTTCTGCCACACATTCTATTCAGTAGAAATGAGCTATTAAGCACAGCTCACACTCAAGGGGAGGAGAATTAGGTTCCACCTTTTAAAGGAAGGAGTCTCAAAGAACTTGTGAACATATTTTAAACCACCACATCCCTTGGGTCACTCTTGTTCTCCCCCTTCTGCTCTTGGGTGTGGAATTAAAACTCTGGGCCTTCCCCTCTGCCATTTCTCTACAAAATATTTCATATGGTCTCTTTCATTGAGTATTAGCTTGAGCTCCTGTAGTGCTTCTCTTGTGAATCCAAATATACCTACCTTCAGGCCCCAGATTACCAACGTGGACATTCTGAAGTGATCTCAGGGGATATGGTGAATCTGAAGTCCAAGCAGGAATCAGCAGCCATCCGGCTTCAGTCCATGGTGACACAGCTCAAATGTGAATCTTTTGGTCCCCACCAATTTGGAGAACAAGGTAAGGACTTTGACGGGTCCATTCAGGGGATCTCTGGTGGCTCTGTATAGGGTAATAGTTAAGACTGTGGATCTGGAGCCAAATTAGCTGGGATGGAATTTAAACACTGCTACTTAGTAGCTCTGTGACATTGGGCAGGTCAGATAACCTCTTTGTGCCTTCAGTTTATGATTATATAATATGGAGATAATCATAGTACCTCAGTCATGGAGTCATTTGAGGATTTAATAAGTTAATAAATGTAAAACACTTAGAACAGTGCCTGCTTTGTAGTAAGCACTCTATAGTACCTACTTTCATACATCGTGTTGGGGAGCCTCGCCTTCTCTGAGTGACCCCCTCCAGCCATTTCAGCAGTGCTGACGATCCCTTCGTCTGCTGGCCTCCGTATCCCTGTTTAGCCCCTCTTTACCTTACACTGCCAATTTTGCATTCCTAGAACATGTGTGTTTGCTATGGATCTTCATGTTCCCCAGCCCATGGTTGTACTCTGTCGTAAAGAAAAGAGATGATGATGTCTGGCCCATTTATTATTCCAGATGGTGAAGCTGTACCTGAAAACCAGGCATTGGCCTCAAAGCAGGAAGTCTTAAAAGAAATGGAACATTTTGGGAATAGCAGACTCCAGAGAGATGTTCCTCTGGATTCTAAGTATAAAGAAACTTGTAAACGTGACAGCAGGGTAGAAAAGCAGAGGGGACACCCCACTGGAGAGAGACGTCACAGGTGCAATGAATGTGGGAAAAGCTTTACTCAGAGTTCAGTCCTCATTCAGCACCAGAGAATCCACACTGGGGAGAAGCCATACGAATGTGAAGAATGTGGGAAGACCTTCAGCCAGAGGTCAGGCCTGATTGAACATCAGCGGAGTCACACAGGAGAGAAACCCTATCAATGTAAGGAGTGTGGGAAAGCCTTCAGTGCCAGCAATGGCCTCATTAGACACAGAAGAATCCACACAGGGGAAAAACCATATGAATGCGAAGAGTGTGGGAAAGCCTTCCGCCTGAGCTCATACCTTGTTCAGCATCAGAGGATTCACACTGGAGAGAAGCGCTATCGGTGTAACGAGTGTGGGAAAGCCTTCAGTCAGAATGCGGGGCTTTTCCAGCATCTCCGAATCCACACTGGTGAGAAACCTTATCAGTGTAGTCAGTGCACTAAAAGCTTCAGTAGGCGAACGCTCCTTATAAAACATCAGAGAAGCCACACTGGAGAGAGACCATATGAATGTGATGAGTGTGGGAAAGCCTTCAGTCACCATTGCAACCTCATTAGGCATTTCAGAATCCATACTGTTGCCAAACTAGACTAATTCCATGGACTCCCAGGCCCTTAAATGGGGCCATCTTGGAAAGTAATATTTTCAAGTGGCTTATTTGTTATCAAATATATCTTGCTTTGGAATGAGTAGCTTGTCTGCAGACCAGGTGCTGGTGTCTCCTGGGTGGATGACTGTGGGTGTGCACACTTGCTGGGCAGCCTCCTTCTTGCCTATCCTGTGGTTCATTTCTAATGATTTCCCTTAAAGGGACCAAATCTTACCTGGAAAAAAATTGGTACGGAGGGGCTGTTATTGAGTAATACTGAATATTGAACAACTGTAAAAGACTAGTATCTGTGTATACTTTTTAAAGATTGGGTAAGTTCAAGTGATATTCAGAGGCGAGTCTTTTTTTTCCCCCTGTAAAAGTTACATTTTAAACACATTTAAGGTTTTGGGGAGTAAGAATCATTTCCACAGGAAACATTGCCGTGGTCTCCCCTAGGAATGTGATGTATGGTCTCTTTGGTGCTTTCATCAGGAGGGGTGGTATACTCATTAACCAAGCAGCATTATCCATGGAGTGAAACCCGTAACCTTGATGATTTTGAAATCTATGTCCCATTTGATATCTAAGTGCAGGTTATTACCATATTTAAGGTTCCCATTTTTTTTATAAATAATGAATGAGGATATTTTAATATCCTCACGATGTACCTTTTTATTCATAGTCTTTTCTGTCAGCATTATTCCCCTGCCACTGCCCTTTGGAGGTTATCAGCAACATTGAATGCCACTGCAAGCAGTGTTATTGAGGCCCTGTAGAGAAAAGCAGCCTCTGACCTCAGGCAGCTGCTTAATTGGGGAGACCAGCATGCTCAGGGCACATGCTGTCAGAGTTGAACACAAGCTCTGACACAAGACTGTCCAGGTTCAAATGCTGCCTCTCTATACTGTGCGACTTTGGGCAATTTATTTGAATGCCCTTAAGCTATGGTGTCCTCATCTGTAAAACAGGGGACGATAACAGTATCCTTCTCATAGGATACATGAGATTATATTAATACAAACTTTTAAAGCACTTAAAACATAGCTCTCAATAAACGTGCACTATGATTTACATAAGAAATAATACCATCTACTGAATATAGGTGGAATTATAAGTATGTTAGAACTAAGTAGGCTATTAAATGCCTCTACTGATAGTCTCATTATACTTTTCTCCACAGTCAAAATCTGAATAAGAATTTCAAAAGGGAGGAAATAAAAGTTCAGCTTAAAAGTATACTGTGCTAAACCTTTGTCTTCAAAGTTTATAAAAAATGTTAAAAGTATATGTGTGTATGTATATATATGTGTATATATTTGGTTTTCCTTATAGCTTAGAGACCATAACAAAAAAAAAACCTCTAAAATTCGTTGACTATTTCATTTGTGAATAGAGCAATTAGCTAAATTCAGATTATCTAGACTAATGCTTATCAGATTTTAGAGTATCTACAAATCACCTGGGATCTTCTTAAAGTACAGATTCTAGCGTGAAGGTCAGAATGGAGCCCAGGAATCTGCAAGTTTAGTAAGTTCCTGGTGATGCTGATGCTACTGGTTCATGGAGCCACTCTGAGTATCAGGCCTCAGACAGCCCTGCATGTTGATACGGTCCTTCAGAATTGCTAGAGGTGCCAGGCAAATCAGTTTCCTTCCCATCCGCCTTCCTCCTGCAACCTCTGCATCAGTGTGAAGTCCCTAAACCTGTGCTCCCCACCTGGACCCACTGCCTGCCCCACCTTAGGAGGAGTGAGATACCCTGAAGTGCAGTGGGCAGGTGGGGTGAGGTGGGTTTGGGAGACAAGGTAGTGTCCTCTGCTCTGGCACAGGCAAATTCAGCAGTCTTTACCTAGGCAGCCTAAACAGTACCTACAAAAGTTTGCTTCAGGAAAAAAGCTGCTGCTGCAGAGCTTCTGCTCTTCCTCCTGCCTCCTCTGCACAGGAGCTCCCAGGGAACACGGGCCAGGAGCTGTTGCATGTATACGAGCGCACTGTGGACCTGCCAGTCCTTACCTTTCTTGGTCTCTGAGCATTTCGGGACACAAGGACGAGGTCTCGGCTGAGGTGTCCTTACCTAGGGTGCTTCTACATACCACATCTACCTTCAACACTCGACTTGGGCTTGGTGCCTCTGGGACTCCAACCCCAGTGCTCAGACAGCCACTTCCTCTCTCACTGCTCAGAAAGGCAAAGAAAAGCTCACAGAGAAATCAGCCACAAAATAGAGGCCAAAGGGGTAAAGGAGAAGAACAAAGAACAGCAGATCACCTGTTGGGGAGGGGGGTGAGAGAGAGAGGAAGAAGAGAGGGCCGGACAGGGCAAGGCTTCAGTGAGGAGAAAATTGAAGGGAGAAGTCGGGAATGTTTCGTTTTTTCAGATTCTGTTCCACCGATCTGGTCCAAAGTGTTATAATAGCTGATGCCACAGCTTCCCTGCATTCAGCCTCACTGACAGTGACAGGAAGCATTTTCAGTGCCTGTGATCAGAGGAGCAGCAAGAGACCTGGAGGAGAGGGAGGTTCAGGCAGTGGGTAGGGGCACTCAGTTAATCAGCAAGCATCCACTGAGCCCCGCTTTGGCCAGCAGGCGTGGGACACATCAGAACAGAACAAGCAGACACAGGTCCCTGCCCTTGCAGAGTTTACATTGTAGCAGAAGAGAAAAACAATAAACAATGAGCATAAGTAAATTGTGTAGTATGTTAAAAAGTGATAAAGTGCTTTGGAAACAGAAGAAGGTGGAGCAGGATAAAGGAGTGAGGTTTCATCGAGTGCTCGGGAGGCTTCATTAAGAAGGAGGCGTTTGAACTAAGATTTGGAGGAGGGTGGGGAGTCAGCAGAGTGCTGTCTGGGAGGACGTTCAGGAAGAGGGATAAGCCGATGCAAAGGCCCTAAGATATGGAATAAAAATAGCTGTCCCGTTGGGTTTGTCAAATTATCCTCACAATCACCCCAGAAGAGAAAGGTATGTGTATTTGCCATTCACATTTATAGCTGAGTAAACTGAGTGCGGTGGAATGAAGAATGAAGTGACTGCTCAACCTCGAGTGCCTGTGAGGGAGCAAAGGTCTGTGATCCAGACCAACTGAGTCCCCTTCTAGTGCTCTTTCCTACTAAGTGCCTGGAAACTTTGTTTTCCCACCTGGAAAATTCTTCTTTTCTTCCTCACCTAGAAATCATAGGTGATGCCACACAAATAGATGTCAGAGTAATTATTTTGAGTGACTAGCTGTGTCCCGAAAGCACTGGGGAGGGTGTCCAGCAGATAACCTGTTAGAACGCAAGAAGAAATGGATAGATTCCTGCAGAGTCAGGTGATGTTAATGGTTGGGTGAGAGCCTGGGGAGTGAGGGTGGCGAGGTACAGGGACTGCAGGCAGCCAGCGCCTGATGGGAAGGAAGGGCTGGCAAAGTGGAGGCGTGGGCGAACTGGAGACAGTCAAGTTTGCTACTTGGTAGCAGAGCACCGCTGCTGTTTGTTACTATCTAGCTGTGTGACTGAGACAAGTTACTTCACCTCTCTGTGCTCTTGTGGAAAGAGAAAAAGTCCAGGTGGATAAGTAGAGATCTCCAAAGCAATATTTTGATAACTAGAGCTCTTCTTCTCTAGCTCTCTTGGTGCTCTCCCTTAAGTGAAATCCATTTGTAACAAGTGGGGGTAGGGTGGGGCTAGGAATTGGAAGGGAAAAGCCAGGCCTGTATCGAACGGGAGGTCCCAGGATTTTTTGGGAGGGGGAAGGAAGAGAGTCTCCAATTTGCCTCTTTGCTCTGGATGGACCCAAAGGGAGGAGGCCAACGAAGTGAAACAACTTCAGAGCAGCCTACAGAGGAAGCGGAAGTATCTGCGTAGCGGGCGGGGGAGTGGGGCCGTGACGCCAGGTTTGCCCAGGTCCCAGGCGCCACCAAGTGATAAAAGTCTGAGACAGAGCTCAGTCCCGCCCTGGGTGAGTCCTGGGATGAGGGCAGCGGGGGGCTGCGCTGTGAACCAAGACGGGATAAATGCTTGCATTTCAGGAATAAATACCATACTACGACCACTACTAATAGATGCTTGTATAGCCCTCACCAGGTGCCTGGCACTGTTCACTCGCCCAAGGTCCACACAGCTTGTAGCACTAAAGGCACCCTCTGTGCTCTTGACCCCATTTCAGATAAGAAGCTGCGGAGTATTAAATCAATGCTGTCAGGCTGGGCTGGATGCCTTTTAACTGCCACCCTAGTCAGAACTGAGAGCACGGTTTAACAGTTCTATTGAAAGACATTGAGGTTGTGTCTGTTTTTCACTACATTTTAGAAACAACACTGCAGTGACAGGTCTTGAACTTGCCTCCTTGAGCACAATAAGTGCAGGAACATAGCATATGTACATTTGTAAAAAGTTCTTTACTACAGAGAATTTAAAACATTGATAAAAGTTGAAAGAATAGTATAATGAATCCTTCCATGCGGTACATCCACTTTCAACAGTTAGCAACTCATGACCAGTCTTGTTTCATGTATATCCACATCCACTTCCTCCCTTCCCTAGCTATTTTGAAGCAAATCCCAGATGTATTATTTTACCTGTCAATATTCCAGTATGTATCTCTAACAAAAACTCTTAAAAACATAGCGATAATACCTTTATCGCCTAAAAATTCAGTAGTTATTCTTTGTATCATTGCATATCCAGGAAGTGTTTACAAACCAATTCTTATGTCATTGTTCCGCCACACCCCCATCTGGGTGAGCAGTGTGGGATAGGTTGCCAAGAGACCAAAGAAAAGACCTGGAGACAGGGAACAACACATATGGGTTTATTGGGAGTTACAGGGAAGGTCCAGTGGCGGCTGGCTGGACAGCAACATGTACCCGCTATCGCCCCCTAGAGAAGCTTGCTTAAGTAGGCGGAGGAACAAAGGCTGCATGCTTGCCAAGGGGGATCGTCCGTATATGACCTGCATTCCAAGGACCAGAGCCCCTCTGGAGGGCCTCTATATTCCTTCAGACCGCCAGGGTCTTGGTGCTAACTCTCCCATGAGAAAGCAGTGGGGTTGGCCAAGCCCAGGTCTGTTATTATCGTGAGTGCTGGCGCACAGCCCAGACAGGAGCCTCAAGGACACATGGTTTTTAAAAGGGCACGCCAGCTAATGCCCCTCCAGTCTTCATTTTTTTACGTTTGTTTGAATCAGGATCCCCATGCTGCCTACAACTGTGCTTGACTGATAGGTCTTGTCTCTTAATCTCTTAATTAGATATCGCTTTCATTTCTCTTTCTCCCCATTGCATTGTATTTGTTATGGCTGGCGGGGGGCGGGGATTGTTTATCCTGTAGTTGCTCAGTCTGCGTTTTGATGAATGCCTCCCTGTAGTGTGGTTTAAAATCTTTCTCTGTCTCTGTATTTCCTGGGAATTGGTAATTCAATCTAGAGGCTTGACCATATACAAGTTCAGCCTTTTGGGCAAGACCACTTCATCATGGTGTCATTTTCTTCAATCAGGAAGGAATGTCTGGTTTCTTTTTGTGATGTTAGCAGCCATGGATGAATAGTGTCTTTATCCATTAATTCATAATGGATGGCAAAATTGTGATATTCTAATTGCATCATTCCTTCTTTATTCACTAGAAGAATACATTTATTAAAAGAAACTTCTTATCACCTATTTTGTTACTGAGTGGTATAGTTCACATGGAAAAGGCGGGGTAAATGCTTGATTGTTTCCTTTTATTTACCAGTTTTCAAAATACTTAGTTGGTTCTCTAGCATTCTCTAAAGGTAACTAATTCAGTTTTTAAAAATACTAATAATTATGAACTCATGGATGTAAACACACTTGAAGTGTTTGAATCCACTGCTGTCATTATCTTTACTGATGCTCGGATTTTCCATCTTCAAGTGGGAAGCTCTTCAAGTTAGCTCCCAAGTCCTTCTGACATGAGACCTTCATAGTCAGGGGCTTCCTTGCTTTATGGTGTGACAAGATGTTTCGGGCTCATGTCATATATTTCCTGTCTCAGATCTGGATTCAGCCATATCTCCCAGGAGTCTTGATTTCTTTTTGGAGAAATGCACATAACCACAAATGAGGTATTGGGGGAGGCTCATTTTTTAGCTGGTCATTGTTGCTAAGCCTTTTCAGTAGAAAAACCTAGGGCATATATATATATATATATCAATACTTCCAATTCAAATTCAGGACGATAGGCTACAGTCATGTGTCACTTAACAGCAGGGGTACGTTCTGAGAAATGTGTTAGGTGATTTCATGATTGTGTGAACATCACAGAGTGCACTTACACAAACCTAGATGATATAGCCTAATAAACACCTAGGCTATATGGTACTAATCTTATGAGACCACCATATCTGCAGTCTGTCATTGACTGAAACATCGTTGTGCAGTGCATGACTGTATTTACTTCTCTCTTACATTTTTTTCTACTCTTGTATTAGTTATCACTGTGTAGCAAATTGCCTAAAAACTTAGTGGTTTAAAACAACACACATTACCTCATAGTTTCCATGTGTCAGGAATCCAGGCGTGGATCAGCTGGGTCCTCTGCTTCAGAGTCTCTCAAGACTGAAATCGAGTGTTGATAGGGCAGGTGTCTCATCTGAAGGCTTGACTAGTGAAGGATCCAAGTTCACATGGTTGTTGACAGAATTCAATTCCTTGAAGGTTCTTGGACTGAGGGCCTCAATTATTTGCTGGCTGTTAGCAAGAGGGCGCCCTCAGTTCCTTGTCATGTAGGCCTCTTGAACATGACAGCTTGCTTCACCAAAATTCCCAAGGGAGAGCATCTGCTAGCAAGCAGAAGTCACAGTTTTTTGTAACCTGTTCACAGAAGTGACATCCCCTCGACATTGCTGTATTCTGTTGCTTAGAAGCAAGTTAATTAAAGGGAGAGGATTATACATGGCCTTGAATACCGGGAAGTGGGATCATTGGAGGACATCTTAGAGGCTGCCAACCAGTTTTCTCCTGTGTCAAGAATCCCAGTTCTCAATGATAGTAGGGATGATAGAATTAACATGTCATATGTGCATTGAAAATTTTAACAGATGCTAAAGAGCCTCCAAATTGGCTGTGCCAATTTACATTCCCATATCACACATCCTTGCCAATGTTTATATTATCAAACTTTTAAATAGTTGCTAATCTGTTAGGTATGTAATGGGATCTTTTTTTTATTTTTAACCCCTAATACTAATGAAATTAAAATTATGCATCTCTTAATTTTATTGGCCATTTGCTTTTCCTCCTTTGTGAATTCCTTATTCATATCCTTTTTCTTTTGGACTTTTTCTTTTCTTTTCTTTTGGACTTTTTAACCTTTCCTTATTGGTGGGCAGGAGTTCTTTATATTCTGGATATTAATCCCTTGTCATGTGTGTGTGTGTGCATATATATATATATATATATACATATTTATTATATATGGATGTATGTATTTATTTCATTTTTTAAAAGATAGGACTATCTCTGAAGACAAGATGGTGAATGGGAGTCTTCTTGAATCCCAGACTCCAGGCAGAGTGCACGTGCTACTAAATTATTGAAGCTCAGACCATCTGGAGAACCAAGAGAAGTTCCCAGTTGTGGCCATGCCAGTTCCCTCTTGAATAGAAAAGGGCTACACAAGTCAAGGTGGGGAAAACAGCTTTACATGGAATCAGGAATCCAGCCTGCCTGGAAAGAGTCCTTCACACCAGGAAATTTGCAGACAGCACAACACCTCTGCTACTAGGATTCCCTTGGGCCTGAGTGACTTTGATCCATCTTGGGAAATCTGCCATTGGAAGCTACAGCCAGAACACTACACAGCAAGGAGCAGATACTGGAGCACTTCCCAACCATCCTGCTAGAGGAGCTCCAGGCCCTGGTGAGAGAACATCACCCACACAGTGAAGAAGAGGCTGTGACCTTTTGGGAAAGAAAGACTAACGGATCAAGAGCATGTGGGCAAGTGGAAGGCTGGGAGGTAGAAAGTCAGAATGAAGGGCAGTAACAGGTTAGTGGTGGGTGGGGAAGCCCTTTGAGAAATTTCTTCCCCACTGGGCTAAGCTGAAATAATCAATCATTGGAGTTTTTCTTTACCATTTTCTAACATCCCCCCTGTAGCTCTTGAATGTTTGAGAAGCACTTATGCCTTCTTCTCAGCCCTGTGTCTCCTAAGTCTCTTCTCAAAGGATTTAACCCTAATTCCCATAATAATTTCTAAAGAAACCCACTGATTCAGATTCCAGCCCAACCCCATAAAAGGGACACCATCTTGAAGGAAGAATCTCCTCTGAGAACATTGTGGGCATCCTCAGTCATCCAGCTACAGCTCACAAAGACCCAGGTCAAGTGTGAACCTCCAAAACCACGTGCAGTTCCAAAGACATGTGAGGAATAGAATTTCTTCTGAGATGCAGGATAGAAAGCACTGCCAGCTAGAGACATATAGGCAATCTTTGTGCCCATTTTTATTAGTTTCTGCTTCCATCAAAACTCTGCCTTATCCATCTTCTCACTCCACTCTATGGCTACAAAATATTTATTAGTTGAACGAATAAATGAAGATATGTGGGCAGAACTAACATCTACCCATTCCTTCAGGAGACAAAGAATTTATTCTTCTATTTGGCCTCTTGTTCTCTTTTCTCATGTTTTCATCATCAGAAGTCACTTTTCAGAGTTTTTGCCTGTTTGAGTGGCGTGCAGGATTGACACATTTCTTTTGCATTTCAGATAAAGAATCCAAGATTGAAAATATGGAGACTAAATGCAAGCAAAAGAAGTTGGCTTTAGAGGAGGGAATACTTGAAGTAAAACCTAAAACATTCTACGCAGACCTCGAATTAAAGTTTCGCAGGGTCCCACATGTGACAGTAGCAGTGAATGCGCGGGTCGTTTAGCAAAGCAGTGGAGCAGAGCCACGTGGGAAAAAGGTTCACGTTAAGGTGAGTGTAGGAGGGGCTTCATCCACTCCTCGGGGCTCTGAATCCACGAATCCACGGCGGATCCACCCCTGGGAAAAGCCGTATGCGTGTGCCGATTGGAGGAAGGCGATGCCGCAGCGCTCGTACCTGACTGAGCCCCCGGAAGCGCGCGGTGGGAGCTCGCACAGCGTTTTCCGCGGCTGCCCAGCCTTCGCACAGCCAGGCGCAGGCACATGGGGAGCGGCCATAAGCATGCGCAGCCGTGCTGCCGTCTGTGACCCGTCAAGGCCCGGGCGCCTCTGTCTTCCTCAGGGCCGACCTTGCGCTTCAGCTGTGCGACGGCCCCGGGAGCAGATCGTGCGCGTGAAGTCTGCGCTGGCCCTTCATCAGGAGCTCTGACCTCGTGGGTCCTCACGGACGAGAGGCCTTTTAAGTGTCGCAAAACTTTCAACCGGCGCCCCACCCACATCCAGCACTAGGGGGTCCACGTGGGCGAGAGGCCCTATCAGTGTGAGGAGTGTGGCAGCGCCTTCAATCAGAGCTCAACATTTCTGGAGCATGAGAAAACCCATCAAAAAAAAAAAAAAGCCAAAAAAAAATATTAATTGGTAGTGTAATGCCTTCGGGCAGAGCCTGAAGGAGTTTGGTTGAATCAATGAAAGAAGAAATGAAGAGCTTAATTCTTACACCAGGAGTTCATCTACCACAGTGAAGATCAATTGTATCTTCCGTCAGAACCCATATTTTACTTCTAACAGCAAATTTTATTGAGAGTCCGTGTGTCAGACGGGAGCTGAGTATCACGTGATAAATAAAACACACCTTGACCCTGCATTGACACAGACACAGGCCCTACCTTGGAAGACAAATTCCAGTTATATACAAGCATAATCAGAGAGCTAAATACTTTGGTAAATATATCCTGGAGAGAAACTTTTATCAGACAGTTGGATTTGGCACTGTCTCCTTCCGAATTCTCACTTCACATTAGAAACTGCATGTGAGCTACAAGTTCCATATCCACTTGGGATTTGTCCTGAATGGCACAGGAGCAAAACCACAGCGAAGAGAGAACATCATAGTATAAAATGAGGGGAAGGTGCAGTCTGAGCTTGGGTCTTAGAGTATTCAGGCACAAAGGCAAAGCAGACTGATGTTAATTTTGTATCCAGAGTCCCTAAATAGATCACTCAGTGTGGGGAATGCAGGAAAACCTGGTAAGGATCATTTCTGTCTTGCCTTGAAAACTCTATGGTGATTCAGTTGAACAGTTTCTCCGAGCCAGCCAGATGACTAAGGGTGCCTGGGCCTCTTCTAATCTGTAAATTTACCCAATAAAGTTGTGAAGTCACCACTTGTCTTCATCCCTCACCCAAATTATTCTGTATTTTTTTCCCATTGAGGTTACTATCATACTCCACTGTTCCAAAGTGCACTTTAAAGATAAAACCATTTTTTTGGTGGCTAATTTTTCCCATCAAGTTGCAATGTATTCTCAGTATCCTGAATGGTATAGCTAATAGATTAATTTCAAGTCCTGTTTTGGTTACAAAAGAGATTCTTCAGAAGCTAGCTGTTTAGTAAAGGACATGATCTGAACACAAATAACTACCATGTAAGGAGTAGTCGTATTTGAGAAGCACCATAGACGTGGTGTGGACAGAAGTACCACAGGTGTTCAGTACAATGGTGGGGGAGGGGAGACAAAAACATCATATCTCTGGTATAGACCTGCAGGAAATTTTGGAATGCTTTCCTAAGTGATAGTTCTTCACAATTACACAGACGTTGATTTCTCCCGCAACGTGACTTTTTGGGGTTTTATAGAGAGAAGTACAAAAAGAATAAAAACCAGAAAAAAACCATAAAACAAATTGGTACTCAGTATTAGCCCCATGGGCTGTACTACTTACTAGCTATATGAATTTGGAATGCTACTTAATATCTCTGTGCCTGTCTCTTCATCTATAGAATGGGAATATGAATAACATAACATTTGCAAAACTCTTCGAACAGTGTCTTGTGCTATAAAAGTTATGATAAAACGTGTCTGTGTGTGTGAGAGAGAGAGATAGGAGTCCAAAACTTATTCTCCTGTATCCAACTTCATCTCCTAGCCTGGGAGGAGGAGACCTGATATGGATCAATGATATATCACTTAGAATTGGGTTCAGCTGGGAGTACCAAAGGCCCTCCCTCTCCCCTAGTAGCAATGACTTAAGATAGAAGCTTATTGTCCTCACATGTAAATTTTGAAGGTAGGCAATTTCCAGAGCTCCATTCCATAAAGTCTTCAGGGAACCAGGTTCCTTCTAGCTTATTTCTCCATCACTTCCTGAGCAGATACTGGTTGTACAGCCTCGGCCAGTCCTGCTCTAGACTTAGGGAGTCACTCACCCTTTCCCTTGGGCTCACTGTTTCTTCTCACCTGTGGAGTGGTATGGTGCTGAGGGCTATGGTGAGAGTGTGGGCCAGGCTCAGAGAGGTAATCTGCCCAAGGTTACATAGTTGGAATTCAAAGACTTTCTGGTGCCAGGACCCACATATAGTCCACTATTTATCATGCTTCATAACATACTGTCTCTACCTTGTGCGTGGCTGATGCCAAGTTGCTCCTTAGAACTCTCACTGTGGACGTGATTTGGAGAGGGGCTTGGGGAGGGAGAGCGTGGAGGGACGCTGTGGCGGGCAGCCAGGCAACATCTCAGAACTGTGATCTAAGTGACAGCAATGGCAGAGGAGTGGAGAGACACAGAGAGTCAAGAGAGATTAGAGGTGGGTGGTGGAAGGATGGAATCACAGACGACATCCATGGTACCTGGGTGGGTACTGATGTTACTCATTTAATATGGAACCCCAGAGAAGAGCAGGGTGGATTTAGAGGGGGGCAGATATTAAGTGCAACCTTTGATAAATGCCTAGTGGGGATGGCTGGAGGGCTCTAAATATCAGGATAAAAACGAAGGTGAAATAAGAGGTTATTCTGTAAATATTTCTTGTCCACATTTGCAATTACTATCTGTACCACTCACTTAAATCATTTAATCAAAACCTGCATTCTATTAATACTCTTGTAGGTAGATATTTATAGATACCAGACACTATCACTTGAAAGCAGAGACCAACTCCTCTTAGTCATGGATTTCACAAGGAATATCAGATCAATTGAAGGAAGCAGTGAACATATGAACATATTTTCTTTGAGCATCTGATTGTGGAGTAAGTGAATTTGTGACTCCATTACACAGGGCTTACACTTCCACCTCAGCACTCACATAACAGACACTCCTGTTGAAAGAATTCAAGCCTGACCACCTGGCTTCCAGCCAGGAATGGGACTGTAAATGTTAGATGTGAAAGGAATGCAAAGAGTTGTTGCGGCTGTGACCCACAGAAATGAGGTCAGGTCCATCTTCTCTTTACCCTCCAGACTAATTCACCAGTACTAGCCTTCAGCACTAAGCAGTCACAGTTCACATCATTCACTTCTTTCAAATATTTTCCCTTGGGTTATCTATCCTGGTGACTTTAGTCCTGGCCTTACTCATTTATCTCCTTAGTTGATTTCAACACGGGCTTTCTGTCAACTTAACTCTACTGCTATCCCCTCCTTTCTTCTCATGGTCATTCTATTGTTACTCGGATTTGTTTTATATTTCCTCAGTTTTCTTTACTCTTCTGGCTTCTGCTGCCGACTTCCACGGTCAGAGTAGGACACACCTTTCAATATTCAGAGGCACTGCTTCGCCCCCAGCTTTTCCTTCATGGCACTCTCCTCCTCCAACATCCCCGCCTGACCCTCCTCATCTACACATAGTCTGATCCAGATTTACACCAATGCTGAGGTCTTCAGCATCTTATTACCTATGTTATGTTTAGATCAGCCTTACGTCATGGGTTCTGTCTCAGTTTTCACCCAGGGATTCAGCGCCATTCTATGGTTACTATGACATTGCCTGCATTTTTAAAATGGCATGCTCCAGAGATAATTACCAAAAAAAAAAAAAAAAAGAAAGAAGCAGAATTTCATTCTTTAAATGAACAAAATAATCAATTCAACAAATAAATGATTTCCCACATGTCTAACACCAAAATTAGCCATAGTATAAAGTAGCACCAGAGTTCAACACTTTTACAGATAATTTTTAACATTACTTGTTATAATAGTCTGTGAAACTCTATATAAATGTCTGATTTTTAAAAGTACTTAATTTCATTACATACATCAGCTTTGCTTTGGGAGAGTACAAACTGAAGTGTAGCCGTGATTTTTCTGTCTTGTTATTGTCTGCATTGTGTCCGTTTTACCTGCCTTAATCTGACAGATTAGCATTGTGTTCCAAGTAGAAATGTGCAACGTATCTCCAAAAATCGAAGAGGTCTAGAGAGGCACCTGGGTTGCAGGCTCTGTGTAGCTGCCACGCATTGTTCATGGCTACATCAATCATATAGCTCACCAAAATTGAGTACCATTTCTTGCTTCTTATTCTCACCTTATACTTGGAAATGATTTGATCCATTTTAGCTACACCTTCCCTGCATTCATCATACAATTTCACTATGGATGGCTGACTTATCTGAGGGCTCTCCTCATCATCATCTGCAAGACAACTTATCTCATTGACTGGCTCTATGCCAACAGCGTTCGAGCACAGACTGATAATGCCATCACCATGCCAACGACACAGAATTATCTCATCATTTTCTTCCACTCGGAAATCAAAATACCCCTTCTTCATTTTTTTCATATGTTCTGTATTCATAAGGGGACATTTTTCAGTCCTGTTCTCACGAATTGTTCCTGTTGCCCTTACCCCTTTCTTCTTCAAGGCTGACACCAATTTGACACTTGTAAAGAAGCTGTCAAAACACAGATGATAGGGGTACTGACCTCTCTCTAAAAGAACATCAGCAAAATTCATCACTAGATTTCCACCTAAACCAAGATCAAGATCCCTATCTGCCATCATAGTTGATTCTTCTTGATAGGGTTCAAACCAAACCACATAACCCTGTGTGGTTGTACCACACCAAATTTTATAGCCAATTCTAATAGGTTTCCCATTCAAGAATTGGTCACTATCAAAGCATTCACACATTGTCTTATCAAAATAATAGTATTCTTCTAGAGGAGCATACAGGAGGAAGTTTTTATTCATTTGCTTTATGAGAGGCCTCAACTTTGTAAACTTATCTTTTTGGTCTAAGTGGCTATTATCTGCAAAATGCAGGCATGAGAAAATCAATTCAAATCTGTCCCTTCTAATTGCATCTCTAACCAGGTTCTGATCGGCATCAGAGATTTCCCAGTACATGCCCCTTCTGGGACGCCTCACAAACCCACTCAAAAGCAGGACACCAAACACACACCTCATTTCCTGAACTGTGACTTTCAAGTTGACATTTTTCTGAGAAGCATAATTATTGGTTTCATTGACAATCAAGTTGAATGTCTCATCATCAAAAAATAATTCAAAGAGCTCTACTGGGTTCAACTTTTCACTCTTGAGATTCAAAAGTCCAGAATCCAGTGCTGACCAGTTTGGAAAGTTGGGTTTAATGTCTCTTTTGGTCCAATTCTTCTCTGGGACACTGAATACCTTTAGCTTTTTTGGAGCAGGCTGGGTCTCAGGCTCATTGTCTTCTTCCACATCTGAGTCACCAGAAAATGCCAGGCCTTGGAGCAGTTCACTCACTCGAGCTTTGTCTTTTTTTCTCCCTTTTCGGGTAATGTCTCCTGCAGCATATTCCAAGGATGAGATGTGCATCCGGGCCCACAAGTCACCCGGGTGACGGTCCTTCAGGGTATTCAAATGTGCAACCGTCCTTTCAGTAGGGACGGGAGTACTACAAGGGACTTGGGATGTGCAATCTCTGGGAAAGGAAAAAGAACATATGCTATAAAAATCCTCAGTCTTATTTGCTACTATGTGAAAAATCCACTGAAACCTAAGTATTCTTTTGTGGGGATTACTTACTTCTTACTCCATGAGGAGGAGTGGCCAGACCTAACGTTTCTGACCTCCCTCTACCTCTCACTCACTCATGCTTTAACTAATTGCTGAATCTTGGAGAAGGAACTGGGCTGTCCTCTTTAGGGGCAAGTGGCAGGCGTTCCACGCTCCTGTTTGCCCCAGGTCGTATTGGGCAGGCCCACACAGTGGGAGCTCTGCTACACTCCTCCTCTGCCACTCTGCCTGTTTAGCTCTGCCTCTGAGCTGCTTTATCAGCCCAGCTTCTGTCAAGAATAATGCTGAGGTTCCCAGAACCATCCATCTTACTCCTGTGTCTCTCTCAATTGGTTCTGAACTTGGACACGGAAGGGGGTTAGGATTTACTGGCCCCAATCACCTCTCACAGAATTCCTGAACATGAAAGGATTTAGCATCTTCTAGTTCTACATTCTTATCTAGTGGACACACTGCTCTGGGGAGAAACAAACTTACTGCTTTTGATCTGATTTTTATGGGGTTTACAAGGAAGAAGCTAAAGTTACTAAAATGAAAAGTATTATTTTACTCAAACTTCTTTTTTAATTGTAGAAATTTGCATTCCATTTACTAATGTCCTATTGGCAAATAGTCTAGTTTTAGATGACACGGGGAAAAAGCAGTGAAGAGTATGTTTTCATATAATTTACACTACGTATATTTATTTACTTAAAGCATTTATCAACGTGGGTGTCTTCCATGTCCACCCGTAGGACCCATTCAACACATCCATCTTCCCTGACATCCTCCACTTCAGGGACCCTCCCTGAATCCCATCAATATCTGAATCTTTCCACTGCTGAAATCTAAACTCCAAGAGCTCACTCCCTCTCCCCAGTGTCTTTTCTCTCCAGCCTCCTCACGCCGTTGTCCGGTGATGCCTGTTGTTCCGTCTCACTCTGACTCCTCCATTCCCTCCTGTTTCCGCCTCCCTTCCTATTCAGTCTAGACTCCATGATCCATCACCTTAGCCCCTCTCTTGCCAGACAGTCCATCACCCCACCGCAGTGTCCTTCTGTAGCATTGGACCAGCAAAACTTCAGCACTGGATCAAACCCATTATTGCTCTTCTCTGTTCCTCACTCAGGAGTGAGCAGTGCCAGAGGTAGACTGACTCTGCTAAAAATGAAAGGTTCCAAATTCAGCTAGTTACTCAATACTGCCCAGAAATCCTTCTCATTTCCTCTCGTCCCTTTTTTCCCAGTTCCCCATACCAAGTATTTCAAATCATCATCACTCTTCCCAAATCTTCAGCCCAGTTCTTGGTATCTCCAAATATCACCTTTGTTACTACTTCAAAGAGGACCGAGAACTTTTCAAGCAGAAACTCGCTCTTTGAAACAGTCTCCTTCCCTGGCTCCTGTGCCTCCTCTCTCCTAATTCTCTAATCCTCTCTAGGCATTTGCATATTCTATTTCTCTGCCTCTCTCCTTTCTATCTCCTCTTTATCTAGCAAATTGCTGCTTACTCACTAAGTCTTGTTTCAGATGTCATCTCTTCCAGGATGCCTTCTCTAATATTCCAAACTTCAATTGGGTGCCTCTCCTGCACACTCTGTCACAGCTACAGGGCACTTCATTACATTGCATGGTAGTAATGAACTGCTATACCCCCACGTGACTTATTGAGGGTAGGGTGTCTGTGTAATATATGACTCTCTATAGGAGTGATGAAATGCTTGCTGAATGAGTGGAAAAAAGGAAGAATAATATGAAATGAAACGAAAGTTGGAAACTTCTAAAGGTATGCCTGGAAAACATAATCAACACAACTATCTCTTGGCCTTTCTTCTCTTATCAGTTCATCATTTGATTCCCCAAACCCAATTCTTGGTCCTTAATTCTGTCTAGTTCATTTTAGCCTGTGACATCCTGAGAAAGTTTCAAATTCCTAATAATCTGCTCCATGACAGTGGCAGGCCGTTACTTTTCTGCCAACATTGCTTGCCTTCTTCCTTTTAAGTAGTCAGAAACCCGATTTGTTTGTGGCAGTGATGTGTCCAGATCCAGGCCATGAGTTGGTCTAAGCCAGTGATGATAATTCCATTCCCCTTTTCTAGAAACTCTATGCTCTAGCCTCTCTTGTAGCCAGAGATGGTCATGTGACTCAGTTTCAGCCAGTGAGAAATAAGGGGAAGACTGTTGGGACTTCTGGGAAGGCATCTGCTTTCTTGATAAGAGGAACAGATAAGGGTAGAGGTGCCTTCTACCTGCTTTCTGCTTTAAACAGCACAGTACTTGGAGCTGCAGGAGCCATCTTGTGGTCATAGGTCGATAAACCAACACACTCAGGATGGTGAAACAAGAGTTACTAAGAGCCTGGACCCTTGAATACGAAAAACGAATAATGCCAAATGTTGTAGGAGATGTAGAGATAAATGAACCCTCATCTACTGATCTGGGAGTGTAGATGGTGCATTCTTTCTAGAAGTCAATTTAGCAGTACCAAATTAAATTTAGTAAAAACACATCCTATGGCTCAGCAATTCTGTTCCTCGGTATTTATCCCAAAGAAATTCTCACAGGAAGCATGTTTGAGGATGTTCACTGTAGCACTGTTTTTACTGGTGGGGAGTTGGAGGCCATCTAGGTGACCATCTCTGGGGGAGCTGATAGGCAAACCATGATAGATGCACACTACAGAAGACTATGCAGCAGTGATAAGTAAAGGAATCAACGTACACACGGAAATACAGTCAGGTCTTAAAATGTTAATACTAAGTGATAAAACAAGAACCAGAACAGTATGATTGATAATGCTATTTAAATAATTTAAAACACATGCACATAAAACCAAAGTGCATATTTTACACAAACACATATCAATAATGGATATGCATTAAGCCCAATATGATGAGAGAAGTAAACAGAGTAATGGCAAGAAGAGGTAAGGAAATGAGTGTGTGTGTGTGTCTGTGTGTACGTGTGTGTGGCTGGGCAGAGGAGTAAAGGCACAGTGAGTCCTGGTTTCAGTTACCTGAGGCTAAATGTACCCAACAGGCACAACGGCAGGTTCCCACTCTGCAGTTATAACTCTAAGTAAGCTAAGGCACAGAACACTGTTTCTCTTCCTTTAGTGGAGCTGGGCTCAGACCTCATGAGCTTTAGGAAAAATTTCACTGCTCTTCTTAAGCTTCAAAGCATTTCTGTTTTAACTGAGATTTAGCTCCCTGTTTCCCTAAGATGAACCGGTGTCAATAAGGAGAATCCCCATCCCCGCCCTGCTCTCCAGCCTAATCATCCTACACTGTTTCCTTTCTGCTCTTTTCTCAAGTCTCTCAGGAGTTCATGGCCTCACCAGAAGCCAACCCTCTGCTTGTGATGTGGTCCCTCCCTTTCTGCTTTAGGAGTGTCTATGCTACACATTCATTCACTCCCACAACCAACATTTATTAATCATCTACTATTGTCTTTTATTTCTCCTTGTTTATCAGCTACTTTCCTTTTGATTCTTGGTCATGACTATTTTTATGGAGATTAAAAATTTCCTACTTGTCCTCCCTAAGTCCTCTTCCAGCTCTGACATTGCTTTCTTAACCATCATGGCAGCCTTACCTGCAGGCTTCATGCTCTTGTCTAACTTCTCTGCCTTCTCTATCTTCTTCTGCCTTTTCTGGCTTCTCTGTCTATAGCTCCACCAAATCATAAGGGAGACTGGGGTGGAGTGAGCAGGCAGCATAGACTGAGTCAGAACAGGATTCTGGGAGGCAACAGTGCACCAACTGAAGGTTTTGCATAATGACTGTATATTGACAGGTCACCTTCTTGGCATGGGGCCTCCTATGATCACAGAAGTAAGAGTGGCACTATTCCTGTATTATTCCTGGGAAGCAGACTTTTGACAACTGGTTTCTCTGGTTCCATTCCAATTTCTTCTTCTTCTTTTATTTTTTTTTAAAGACTTTATTTTTTCCCTTTTTCTTCCCAAAGCCCCCTGGTACATAGTTGTATATTCTTCGTTGTGGGTCCTTCTAGTTGTGGCATGTGGGACGCTGCCTCAGCGTGGTTTGATGAGCAGTGCCATGTCCGCCCAGGATTCGAACCAATGAAACACTGGGCCGCCTGCAGTGGAGCGCGCGAACTTAACCACTCGGCCACGGGGCCAGCCCCTTCTTCTTTTATTTTAAAGATTGGCACCCGAGCTAAAATCTGTTGCCAATCTTTCTTTCTTCTCCTCTTCTTCCCAAAGCCCCCAGTAAGTAGCTGTAGTACATATTCTAGCTGTAGGACCTTCCGGCTCCGACGCTGCCTCAGCATGGCTTGATGAACAGTGCTAGGTCTGTGCCCAGGATCCGAACTGGCGAAACCCCAGGCCGCCAAAGTGGAGCATGCAAACTTAACCACTCTGCTGTGGGGCCGCCCCCCCAATTTATTCTTATGTCTGCAGGATTTGTTCCCCTGAGAACCATGGAGACTCACCTATTGGGTATTCCTGACACCTCAGCACCTTGTTCCATTTCCTCAGAAGTTTCTTGCTTTGCGCTGAACAATCCATCTTCAGTTACAACTTCTTCAGCTAAAATAATAAATTAGTAATTTAAATGTCATCTGTTGCCTGAATTTCGGAAAAACAATCTTCAGGGTTGGGAATAGAATGTTCCAAATTAAAACAAACAGACACAAATCAACAGGTGTCCCAGGAGTGCAATCAAACACAATGTGGCACAGTACGGGAAGATAATGAGAAAGGTCAGTTAGCTGGGGGAGGGTCTAACAGGGCAAAGCACGTTGAAAGAAAATTACACATGGACAGGAGTGTTCTCAGAGAGTGGAGAGCTTCCTCTCAGGTAAACAAGGGATCAGGCAGAGGAGTTTGAGGGGCTTCCGGGTATAAAAGAATGCCTGAAAATGACAAATTATATGGGACCCTTCACAGGGAAGAAAAACAGGAGCAGAGAAGGAGTTGTTGAGGGAATTACAGAATACAGCGGGATGATCAGAGAACAATCAATAAGCTGAGTGATTAACAAGAGAAGAAGATAATGTGACTGGGAGAGATGCAAAATGACAGGGGCTGAGGCAGTGTGGAGGCATACACCAGAAGAAGGGGAAGGGAGGGTGAAGCTGACGGAAATTTCAGGGTTAATGATGGGAAAAGGAGAGCACAGACAGGGGACCAGCCAGAGGCCTGTCCTTACTCATCAGACTGAGGTTTGTAATCTTCTCCTGAGCTAAGTTCCCACAGAGGTTCCTCTGAGCCAAACTCAGATGTGGCCGTTCCTCTGGGACAAGGGCCTGGGTTTCTTCCTCCTCAGTCTTTACTGATACCTAAAACAGCAAAAAATGGCCTCTTAGTCTTTGCTGTGGTAAGGGGTAACTGGTAAGGGGCCCAGTTGTGAAGGGTATTGAATACCACACTGGTATTCACTGGTAGACCAGTGGTACCAACCCTGCAGCAGGGGCCATGCTCTCTGAAGGCCTAGGGGAGGACTGTCCTTGCCTCCTCCTAGCTTCTGATGGTTGTCAGCAATCCTTAGCGTTAGGAGTGGAGATGCATCACGCCAACCTCTGCCTTGGAAATCACACGGCATTCTTCCTGTGTGTCTCTCTGTCTTTACATAACCTTCTTAAAAGGACATGATCACTGGATTTAGGGCCCACCCTAATCCAGTGAGACCTCATCTTAACTTGATTACTTCTACAGAGAATTTATTCCCAAATCAGATCACATTCATAGGTACCTGGGGTTAGGACTTCAACATATCTTCGTGGGCGCGGGGGCGGGGAGGGGGGGCACACAATTCAACCCACAACATCATCTTAGCCCTACGTTAGTTAAGGTCATTTCCCTCTTTCTCTGTCCGGTCTTTTATTATTTAACTCCACACTAGTTTTCATTCTGCTGTCCACCCACACCTCTGCTCTTTCATTTTCCCAGATTTCTGATCATCTTATTCTTCCACAATTCAAACTTACTGATTATACATCAGTACAAACATTTAAATTATTTTGTTATTTCTTCTGGTGCAATCATGTCCAAACATTTCCATTTTGAAATACATACTACTCTTTTAATAAATTAATTGTTCTTTGTTTCTCCATTATATTACATTTTAGACAATTATATTGATTTAAAAAATCTGTACAGATAAGTTTTATTTTCTATATATTTCTTTTCAGGGAGGTAGAACATTTGTCATGAACAGGAGGCACGGGGTCTGCTAGGATTAAGAACCAATTAGAAGCCACAGAAAAGGACTGAGAGTGGAGAGGACTCCACGAAGACACTGTCTTGAGAAAACAGATTTAGCCGCAGCAGACTTAAATGGGAGACAATTTTTTTAAAGCTATATGACTAAGAAAATGATTGAACCACTGGGACAATGAGGAAAAAACAGGAGTCCATTTTGCGAAGATGTGAAGATGTGATGTCTTGGATACACAGAATTTCCGTTATCATCACCAAATGTTAACTGGATATGTGCAAAATTTCCACGGAGAATATAAGAGTGTGAGGGAGACTTCTGGTTCTCGGGCTGGGGAGAGAAACTAGAGACCTCCCCAAAGATAAACATCAGTGACTAAGCATCAACGAGTGGAGGCACTTTCTGAAAACAGGAGCTTCACTCTGCCCCTCACTCCCATACCCTGAGATGTGGACGTGCCCCCTAAATATGGCACGGAATGAGGCAATAGTGCGTGATCAACACGAGCTCCTTGGATGAGCCATACATGGTCTGTGACATTCTGAGACAAGGTGAAGGCAGAGGGACTGTGCCATCTGCAAGGCTCCCAGGGGTGAGGAGTGTGAGCCAAGAGAAGGGCAGGGAATAGGTGGCCAGGGAGAAGGACGGCAGCTACGAAGCCCCCATAAGCCTGGGCACCCTGCTCACCTGGGACCTGGCTAAATGGATCTCAGCTACAGCTGCCTTGTCTCTGGGATTTTCTTCCTGGAGTGGGGCTGGTCCCTGGGGAGCAGGCCCTGTGAACGGAAGAGACCAGAGTCCTGAGTGAGACATGACAGCCTGAAGGAGTGCCCTTTGTGGGGGCCCAGCCCCTAAATCTTCAAATGCTTGTTAAAAATCCAAGAACTAAGTCTAACATAGAGCATCACACCTGTTTTCATTCTCTTAGGAATTCTGCAATTCTAAAACTTAGGTTCCCCCTCCCACAAAATTCAGTGGTTGCTCTACAGTGATGCACCTTCACATGCACAAAGAAAAACTAAAATCATAGATGAAAATAAAGAGAGGAAAGGAATAAGTTGGTGGTAAAGGAAAGACTAAGCAGAGAACACAGATGAAAGAAAAGAAATGCGGAACAGAAAGACAAGACAAAGAGGAAACAGAAAAGCAGAAAAGATGAAAGAGAGGAAATAAAATATTAAAAAAATTTTAAAAGTTGATAAAAGGGGAGGCTATATGTTGGAGCAGGGGGTATATGGGAAATCTGTGCAGCTTCCTTTCGATTTTGCTGTGAACCTAAAATTGCTTTAAAAAAATAAAGTCACACATACACACATAAATAGAAGAGATGTTAGCCATGAGCTGGAAGAACGTTTTGAGAATCTGCCTCGTTAGAAGTGGCTGATCCCAAAGGAACCACCAATAATTGAAACAGTGACCATGAGTGCATAGTGCCAGGCACTGCACTGTGACTTAAAAAGATTAGTTTCTATGCTCACAATAATCCTAAGAGTCCAAATTATCATCTCTATTTATCCTAGGCAGAATCAGAGAGATCAGAGGTAAGCGCAAAGCATGCAGAAGTCAAATATATTTGTTGACTGACTAAGTGAATGACCTGTTAAATAATTTGCTCCAGGTCACATGGTTGGCAGGTGACAGAGCTGGGATTCAAACCTCTAGAAGTCCTCCCTCTTTGCTATAACTTTTCTTTCTGGATTCTCTTCCTCCTGTCTTAGAGCTTGGGGAGGTAATTCCTCAGTTGCAGGATGCTAGGAATAGGGGGATGACATGTACCGCAAAGTGGCTCTTCCACGCCCCCAGTTCACACCACCTTTAGGCCATGATGCTCCCTGGTTTTCACCGTGAAGGACAATCCTGAGATCTGGGCTGCAGTAGGGACCACACCACAAAGGCAGGCACGTTCCCACAGGCTCAGCTTTGGCCTATTCAGTTTGGAAAGTAAAGAATTTCAGTTTCAGTAGAAGCTGAGAGCCGAGGCCCAAGCCTACTGGCCTCTGGCAGAGCATCGGCCTGCTCTTGAGATACAGAGAATGAAGGCAGGGATCACACCAGTCAGACGCCAAAATATCGTATCACAAAGTGAAACACTCATGCCACCATCTTCTCCTAAAATTGCTCTAATGCCCAACGACCTAAAATTCAAGACATAAAAAATAGCATTCCTTGGATAATGGAAAGGGCAATTTCACAAACCACTTTGAGCTAAGGGGCACCAGGAATACTACAAAATCAGAGCGAGAACTTACATGTCTGATGAGGCTCTGTGGTCAGACATGTTTCATTTGTTAATTTCTGTATTTAAGGTTGAGGAAAAGAGCTGTGTCTTCAGAAATTCTCAGAGGAGCCAGAGTTCCCTCTTTTAACTGTCTGACCAGAGTTTGGAGGGTAGGGGAGGGAAAGATGGGACTTTCTGGAAGAGATAGCTCTGAAATATCTGAATACCAGGAGAGAGTTGCCTGACAATGAGGCCACAGACAGAGCTGACAGGCAGAGAACATGACATGAGCAGGAAAAGAATTAAAGGCCAGAAAGCAGTCATATGTGACACCTGAAGGAAGGAGGAGAAGACTCAGCAGGTGCCAAAACAGTTACCAGCATCAAACATTAACTGAGCATCAACTATATGTACAACAAGGTACTTGGCACAAAGCAGAGAGGTACAAGTTAGGGTTTTTGTTCTCAAGGGGTCTACAGATTGGCCGGGGAAATAGAAGGCAGTTATAAAGTGGATTTGATGTCAAAAGAACTGGGTTACAGTTCCAGTTGTGTGACTGTGGGCCTGTCACAGTTTTGCTAAGCCTCCAATTCCTTATCTATACAATGGGGAGAACACAGCCCACTTTACAGGGTTAATGAAGATGAATGAGATAATGAACACAAAGGCCCTCTGTAAACCGCAAGACCCCACACGAGGTAATGTATTATTATTTTTCAAGATAGGCAACAATACAAGGAGCCAAAATTACTGAATGAAGAGCACAAGTGATAATTCCAACCCAAAATACAACACAGAACATAGCACCACTTTTCTTTGCTCCAGGCACAATGGGTCACTGTAGAATCTTTTTGTTGCTGTTGTTTCATATCTAGAGGGAATAAAGCTTGCTAGCTAGCAAGACAGCTTCGCACCCGATTCACTTTTCCTACCTGACCTCCATGAAATGCATAGATGCCAAACCCAACAGCTTAACAAGCACGGTGTAAAGCAGCTCTGCATAACTATAATAGTAAGGTCCTTCTTAACTATTAACTATTGAGGGTGTTGGACAATAAGATCTTAGAATTCTAACATTTTACAATTTCAAATGTTTTAAAAAGCTTGCTTAGGTACAGGGTTAAACAAAAACAAAACTTGAGGATACAGATAAACAAACTTTTACTAAGAAGACCATGCACTTGTCAGTGGCCTGCTCCCAGCATCCTCACTAAACTCAGTTCTGGCACTCACCACTCACTTCTTGGGGGTTCTCTTGGGGGAGCTCTGGAGGTTCACACTTCAGGGTGGTTACCCCAGGCAGGAACTGGACGCTCTGACACTCCAAAGAAGCTCCTTGATATTCTGTCACCAGTAGGTGCATGTCCCGTCCCTGAGTGTAGACAGGGGCCTGAGGACAAAAGATTCACCTTGAAAAGGCATCCTGGTAGGAACTGGACTAAACAGCAGTTAGGGACATCCTCAAGGGAACACTGGACAAGCCCCATTCGACCCTTTAAAGAAGCAGTGGGTAAGACAAAGTAGCAAGACAGAGACATTCACTCATTCAGCAAATATGGACCGCAGGCCTACTGAGAGCCAGGCTCTGTTCTACATGCTGGGAACACAGTGGCAAAGAAGAGGGACAAGGCAAGCAAAGCATCTCTGCCCAGAAAAACAAAAGAAAAAACCCAGATGGATGCTGAAACTAGTGGGTGGAAATTTAATAAGAAATAGGATATGTACATTGTCTGAAAATGTCTCCCACAGATTAATTACTACAAGGGAGAAAACGGTAACTGTGTAGTGGAGAAATCTGACAGATACCACCTTAACTTCATCAGTAATGGGACAACCCATGACCATGTGCCTCCTGATACAAGGCACTGAGAAGAACACAACATTATACGTGTGGTATTACAGCCAAAATGCACAACATTGATTTATCATGAGAAAATATAAGACAAACCCAAATTGAGGGGCATTCTATATAATAACTGGCCTGTACTCTTTAAAAATATCAATGTCATGACAGACAAAGGAATACTGAACTGTCCCACATTCAGGGAGACTAAGAGACACAGCAACTAAATGCAACATGTGATGCTGGATTGTATCCTGAATCGGGGGAAAATCGCCATAAAGAACACTGCTGGGATAATATGGTAAAATTTGAACCAGAATTACTTTTTGGAGGATAGTATCATAAGAATTTTAATTTCTCCAAACTTGATAACTATATTCTGGTTACACAAGAGAATGTCCTTGTTCTTCAGAAATACACACTGATGTGCTTAGAGGTAAAGGGGCATGATATGCACACTAACTCCCAAATAGTTCAAGAAAAAAATGTGTGTGTGTGTGGGTATGCACACACGTGCATATACGTTTGCACACATAGAGAGAAAGCAAGAGGGGGAGCGCTCACTCACACAAGAGTGGGACACAGCATGAAACAAATGTGAACAACTAGTGAATTTGGGTGAAGCGTATACAGTTCTCTGTACTATTCTCCCAATACTAAATAATTATAGACTATTTCAAAATAAAAAGTTAAAAATTAACAGACAAATGTTGTCCATTTCTTCTCCCACACCACCTCACACATTCTCTTCCTACCTGCTCTCCTGTGTCTCCTGCGTCTGTCTCTAGATTCTCCAGCGCTGTCACCACCTCCTCCCCATTCTCCAGAGGACATGCCTGCACAGAGGCCTGGAGATCCTCGGGCAGGATGGTCATGAACTGCTCCAACACCAGCAGCTCCAGGATCTGCTCCTTGGTGCGTATTTCCGGCCTCAGCCACTGATGGCAAAGTTCTCGGAGCTGGGCCAGAGCCTCCCGGGGCCCGGTTACCTCCTGGTAGCAGAGCTGCCGGAAGCGCAGGCGGCAAAGCTCCTGAGTGTGGGAGCTACGTTCCCTTGAGCTGGACATCTGCTCCCATGTGGCATCTTCCTCCTTCATTGTCACAAAGCTGTCTCCATTTTTAGGAGCAGGGCCCGGGAAAGCTTCATCCATCTTGGGCTTAAAAGCTACGAAAAGGTTCACTTAGCTAGTGTCTATGCTTCAGAAACACTTTTCAAAATGTACATCTGAGGTCTAAGCATTGATCAGTAACTTGAAAATTACAAGAGCTTCAAGCTTTATGTAACATATTTATAATTTTGTCCCCAGTGTAAGTCATGCTCAAAATCTGAGTCTGCTTGCCTATATTATCAGTGAAATTAGCCAGAAGTATACCTTGAACCCTAAAGAGGTTGAGCCAGAGGTAAGAGATGTAAGGTGAGGGAAATGAGGGAAGAAGGGTCAACAACAAGAATGCTTGAGCAGCTTAAACTTTAGCTGGGAAGAAGGGACAATTTTACTCATGCAGGAGCCAGATGGCTGCCTTCATGGACAGATTAATACACTCTCATCTCAAAGGTCATCTATCTCTGGGTATTTCTTACAGAATATTCCACCTTAAACGTAGGTGAGATAGACTATTTCCAAAGTCTCGCACCCCCTAAAACCTTTTGTGATGACATTTTGCCCCTCTTCTCCTCAAGAAGTGGAGTCTATTTTTCCTTCCCTTGAATCTGTGCTGGCCGATGACTTGCTCTGACCAATAGAATATGGCAGAAATGACACTGTAAGAGGAAGTGCTCTTGTGCCTCTTGGCACACTACCACAGGACTGCCATGCTGTAAGGAAGCCCAAGCTAGCCATGCAGAAAAGTCACGTGGATGAGAACCAAGGTACCCCAGAGAAAGCCCACATGGGCCTTGTCCCCAGCTGATTCACCAGCTGAAAGCAACCAAATGAGTAACCCCAGCATTGCCCATCAACCCACAGAATCATGAGAAATAATAAGCTGAGGTTGTTTTAAGCCACTAAGTTTGGGGTTTTAATTAACTTATATTTTTATGTAACCATACATAACTGAAACAGTAGACATCCTTTAGGTTCTTTTCCCTCTCTCTCCTCACTTTCTCCTTCTGTGATCTCTTTAATCACAATTTCAATATATCTTTATTCCAAGAACACTAAAATCTCTGGCTCTGACTTGCTTTTCACATTCCAGACTGACATCTTAAAATGCCAGCAGGATGCCTTCAGTTTTGGTCCTCTCCTGCACCATAGTTTCAACACATCTCAAACTGAAATCAGAGTCCCCTCAAAGCTGCACTCACTCTGGATTTCTCCATCTCTACTGGCATCACCACCGTCTTCCATGCATTCAGGCTTAAAACCAGCCCCTACATATAATCACTCAAGCCAGTCAATTCTTGTTCCAAAATGCCTCTTGCAGCCATTCCTTCCATTTTATTCCCTTATTACCATTTACATTCACTATTGCAATAATATTCTGTTTGGTATTCCTGCCCCACCACACACTCTATCATCACTGGATTGATATTTCCTAAAGCACAATTTGGACCATATTCAACACATCTCCCCTCCCCGCAAAAAAGTGGGTTTCAATTGCTTAATGAACTAAATTCAAACTCCCCAGAATCTGATCTTTACTGTTTTACTGGCTTTTTTGTCACTCGATAAACATTTACTGAGCACATCATTACTTCCCAGGCATAACGCTAAGCCAGAAATAAAAGACAGTCCCTACCTCCAAGAAAGCCATGGTCGTCCCAAATTCCTCATGTCACTGCCATGCTGACCACTCAAATCTTTTCCACCCACCTTGTACTTTATGGCCAGGATCGCCCTTCTAACAGGGTAAATTCCCAAGGCCAAGAGCAAACGCCACACCCAAACCCAATGAACAAACGGAGAAAACGCTTCTGTCCTCTAAGCCACTCAGGTGGAGGCGGGGTGTTCCCACGGAAAAGCGAGGCCACACCTGCCTCAGCCACCGCCCTCCCTCTCCGTCTCTGTTACAGACCACACCCCCGATCGCCACCATCCCTGCTCCCTGAGGACAGGGGTTTATCTTTGCATAACCTCAGCGAGCCCGGCACGTACCTGGTATTCAACAGATACTGGTGGACTTCTGGATGACCGCACGGAGATGTACACGAGATGCCAGTAGCCAAGACACTGTGGCGGGCCCAGAAGGTATCTTACCGAGATTGCACTCAGCACCTAGCGCTCGGCATACAGTGGGCACTCAGTAAGTGCGTGTCTAATTGCTGGTTAATGGACCAAAAGTTCAAGGAACGTGCACAACAAAGACGTGGCCGACCTCGTGAAAGGCTCGCATGCGAGCGCGGAGGCCGGGCTCTCCAAAGTCGGGAGGCGCCCGCCAGCCTCCGCAGAGCCCGGGGCGCGGCGCCGCGCGGGGCCACCGGGACTCGCCCGCGCTCCCCGCAGCCGGGGCTGGCGGAGGGAGGGGGCGGGGGCCGAGGGCTTCTCCTCCCGCCCGCAGCCGAGTCCCGGCGTCCGGCCGTGCCGTGCCTCTCTAGGAACGCGGCCGCGCGTCTCTCTGGTGCCCCGGGCCGACTCCTGCCGCCACCCGTCCCGACTCAGGACTCTCAGCCGCCAGACCCCAGGCCCATCCGGACGACCCAAGCACGCCCTTCAACTATGGAAGTCATTTCAATTAAAAAACACCAAGACGGTAAAGGCAAAACTGAGACTCTGTCTTTCGGGTCCTCACATGCTGCTGGGGGAGACCGATGAATGATTACAATACAGCAAGCAGCACAAATTAATTTTCAAAATTTAAATATAGATTATATATGCACAATAAAAACTCAAATTGCATGGAGACCATAAAATGAAAAGTGTCCCACTCTCCAGGTTTAACCATTGTTAATATTTTGTGTATATCTTCCCGGGACACTACCAGCCAAATAGTAGCACTCAATAACCATTTGTTTAGGGAATAAATATGCATCTATATATCTTAAAACACTTATGGGATCACAATATAATTTTGCACATTAGCTTTTTCAGTTAAGATAGCTTGGATAGCTTTCCATACCAGTTTATTTTTTTAAAGGCTAAATAGTATTCCATTGTATGGGAATACCATAATTTACTTAATTATCCCTATTGCTATTTTTTTTTCTTTGTAAGTAATGCTACAGAGAACACCGTGGAATACCTTTATATGCTTTTATATTTCTGGGGTAAATACTACACGTTGGAATTGACTTGTCAAAGGACATGTGCATTTAAAATTTTGATATACAGCTCTCCTATTAATTTTTAAGGGTACTGCTGTTGAGTAAAAGGAGAATTTAATAGAAAAATTCAGCGAAGATGAACATCGCTGTTCACAAAATCGGAATTATAAACGACCAATTAACACGTGAAAAGATGTTCAACTTTGATAGTAAAAATATTCTTTAAAAAACGCTTTAAAAAGCAGACCCATTTTGTATACACCAGGTTGTCAAATACTCAAAAGACTAATTCCCAGGGTTGATGGGTGTGGACAAATGGGCATTTTCACAGACTGCTAACAGGATGTACAGGTTAGTATAAGCTTTCTGGAGGGCATCTGGCAAATGCATGGACAGCCTTAGAAAAACATGCCTACCCCTTTGTCTCATCGATTCTGGTTACAGGAATTAAATGAAGGAAAATAATTCTACAAGTGAGCAAAGTTGTTTGTACAAGGATGTTCACTGAAATATTGTTCATGGTGACAGAAGTCTAGATCACCTAAATGACTAACAATGGGGACACATACCACAGATAATGTTGTGAACTCATATTGGAAATTACCGTCCATGAAGACTTTTAATGATCTGGGTGTCTTAATCAGGGATTTTTTTTATTTGTTGGCAAGGTTCAGGAACCTGTCAAATTAACTTAAAAGAGACCTTTATTGGAAGGAAACAAGGGTATACCATGGACTCGCAAGACCCGCGTGTAGATGGACTGCAGAAGCTGAGGGCTGAGGTTACTTCTCAGTCTGGCCTTCGTGGGATCCCAGCTTCAGGAGATGGCTTTATTGTTTTGTTTCTTGCTGCCAGCCCAGCGAGACTAAAATAGAGTTTGTCTCCATTTGATTTTTATGTGATCACAAAAATGGTTCCAGCTCTCTATTTCTTTCTGGTTCAAATGCCTAATAGAAACCAACCAGAATCTGTGATTCAGTGTCAAATTCCTAGGTATCTAAATGACCAAGCCTGGCTTCGGGGTCCCCTCCTGGTCCAATCCTCATTGGTCAGAGAAGGGTCCCATGGCAGGGTGTCCACGCAGGATTATGGGAGGTCTGGACTAGAATGTAGTGGGTCTGAACCCAGGTCACCAAAGCAGAGCGTGCCAAACTTAACCACTAGGCCAGGGGGCAGCCCCTCGTTGTCATTGCTTTTTAAGAGAATAATAGATATTCTATGCTTTTTCCTTCTCAAACTGAACAGAATCAAACAGACAAATTATGACATGGAGCTAAATGTTTAGGTACTGACCTCAACACAGCCCTCAAAATACTTGAAAATCCCTGATATTAGTTTAATTTTACACATAAAGACAGAAAATAAGATTCGTAGCTTTATGGGTCACTAAGCAATGGAACATGACTGACTTTCCACAAAATTCTTTAGTGTCTCAAAAAGGTACAGCTTCTCCTACAGATTTGGTCATCCTCCAGGAAACGGTATTAACTGTGGCTTCTGGTCAGCTTGCAGCCAGTCAGATCAGAGTGGGAAGGAAGAGCAAGTGGGTCAAAGACTGCTAAATGCCTATTCCAGCATTCATTCTTCCCTTTATTTCTTAGTCACAGAAGCCTAATTTTCAGCTGGGAGCTCTGCACCCCAGAATAAGCCACACTTTCCAGCCTCCCTTTCCTAAGTTTTGGCCTATGACATATGTGCTGAAGTGATTTATGGGAGGGCTGCTCAAAGGGTGCTGACTGAACTGGGAGGAGCCTCTTTTTGTCCTTCTGCCTTTTGTCCACATTTTGCATGTAATGGCTGGGGCTTCAGCAGCCATTGAGGATCATATGATGACCTTAAGGACTGATGGCACACACTAGGATGGTCGAGCAGAAAGGCAGAGGCCAGGGTGCCTAGTGATGTCATAGAACCATCTTCCCAGTCCTGGACTGCTCATCTCAGGCTTTTCTATATGAGAGAAAAACAAGCTTTTGTTAAGTCACTCCTACTTTTTGTGTTTTTAAACTATAAGAAGCTGAGCCAAATTCTTACTAAAAGATGAGGGTTCACCAACATTCCCACTCCAGAGGCAAACTGAGCAGCCTGTTCCAGACAGCAACACCCTAAGCAGCTACTACCAATCAGCAAGTGATGCTTATCACCCTGGTGACGTGTTTGGGAGCTTAATATTTGTCACCATTGTGGTGACATTTTAGTATTCACAGCCCAAAGATCATGATCTCCTCCAAGCTGACTTTATTGTTTGACTTTCAAAGAATTCCAGAACAAGCAACATTTTAAAACTGCATCATCAGTATTAAAGGGGAAAAGTCCAATTTGTTTCCCCAGACATTTATTGAATAGTGTCTATGCAGCAGCCACCAGACTGGCACTGGAGTTATCAAGTAAGACAGTTGCTACTTGGATTAATTCAGCATGGTTCATTCAAATGACTTAGGAAATTTCTTCCGCAAGCTAAATAAAACCTTGATTTCTAACTTGAATCAATGAAAGTATTGTGGCAAGGATGGGGGTGGGAAATGGTAAAATTAGATTATCTTTGCTTTCCAAAATGCTTCCACTGATTGGGGGCAGGGGAAGATGGGGGGAATGCCAGTGGAAGTGGGGGAGGTGTTAGTAAAACCAGTTGGGGGAAATGGTCTCCCTTAACCTGCACTTTAAGACACCTTTAAGTGCGGTATATTTCCAAACAGCATGAGTTTTATTTTATAGGAGAGAGTTGCTGTAGCATATGCAAAAATCTCAACCTGCTCTTTTTCTGCTGAAGCCTGTAAATCTGTGGACACTTGATTTGCCGCTGACTTCAAAGCCCTTACTTAATCACAAGGCTCTCTACTACGTGGAGATGCGTAATTATGCATTTACTATGTTCAAAGCTCTGAGAAGTCCTGCAGTAAAGATGCTGTTTTACTTTGATCCCACAGTACCATCTAGGATCAAATTATTGTGGTCCAAAGCTGACTTCAAGGAAAACAAAGAAAAGTGGAGGCAGATGGCCTCCAACTTGGCCCCCAAGAGTTCTCTGCCAGAGGTGGCTAGAGTGACTTTTCCTAAAGTGCTGTTTGCTTGTTACTGTGCTGTCTCTGATGTTCTATAAGGAGAGGACACATCAGGAAGCCAGTTTTTCTTTGTGGTGATATCTCTGATGTTGAAAAAGACCTGACCTCTGTCTGAAGGCTTCTCCACATTCATCACACTCATAGGGTTTTTCTTCGTTGTGGATTCTCACGTGCTGAGCGAGGTGTGAGTTTAGTCGGAAGGCTTTCTGGCATATACTACACTTGAAAGGTTTTTCTCCAGTGTGAATCCTGTGATGTCGAATAAGGTCTGAGGTCAAACTAAAGGCTTTCCCACACTCGTTACACTGGTGGCTTTTGGAGTGGCTGTGGATTCTCTGATGGTGGGTGAGGAGAAGGGCCTGACTAAAGGTTTTCCCACACTCCTTGCACTCACAGGGCTCCTCCTGACTGTGAATTCTCTGGTGTCGATTAAGGTGAGAGCTGCGCCTAAAGTTCTTTCCACAGTGGATACAGAGATAAGGTTTCTCTCCAGTATGGATTCTGAGATGTTCCAAAAGGCCTGCGTTCTGGCTAAAGACTTTTCCACACTCCTTGCACTGATAAGGCTTCTCGCCAAGATGGATTTTCTGATGTCTGACAAGGTGTGAACTTCTCTGAAAGGCTTTCCCACACTCGTGACACTGATGACCTTTCTCTCTAGAACGGATTTTCTGATGTCCACTAACACTAGAATTCTGACACACTTGAGATTCACAGAGCTTTTCTCCCATGTGCGTACCTTCATGTTTAGTCAGGTCTGAGCGCTGGATGAAGCCCTCCCCACAGTCTGAGCGTGTAGAGGCGGTCTTCTTCTTGGGCTTGGCCTGCTGCCTTTCCAAGTCAGAGCCCTCATAATGAGCCTCTGGGGGTTCAGATATCTTCCTAGATGATTCCACTCCTCCACAAGGTTCTGTCTCTACAACCAGCTTCCCATTCTCCATCCTTGTCTCCTCACCTGAAACATTAAATATATACCACCAATTACTTGTTTTTTGGTGCTTGGGGAATGGAATCTGCAATTAGGAGGAAAAAATTTAAATCAAGCCATGTGTGCAAAGTGGAAATGTTGTGGATGCTTGTGTTTGCATAGAATGTATACAGAATGATACATAAGATATTGTTAACAGTAGTTGCCTTTGGGGAAGGACAGGGGATTGCAGTGGGAGGTGACTTATTTTCAATATCTGAATTTTATCATGTGATATACACACGCGCGTGCGTCCACACACACACACACAAATACACACACACAAGTTAGCAAGCAAGCAAACTGTCCTAACCTATACAGGTTTCCCCTGCCATCCAAAAGTTCGCTTTACGCCACTTGGCTTTTAAGAAAGACCTACATTAATATGGGCTTTCACTAACCGAAAGAAATCTGAAGATTTTTACTTTTACAAAAAAAGGCGGAAAGCGAAAATAGCATTCAGCATGTGCTGCAGCAAGCTGTTAACTGAGGTAGCACACACCCCAAGCAGCGAGAGTGGCGCCACCATGCTCCTTCCCCAGGAACTACACTCGGCATCTCAGCATCAAGCCGCCATGGCTTTGAACTGTCTGTGAGCATCTGTACTTTATCTCAATTTATTTTGCTAGGTAATTTTGTGAGTCTGGGAACACTTGAAAATTTTTCCCATATAAATTAATGGTAATTGCTTCTTCACTTTACACCATTCAGCTTACGAAAGGTTTCACAGGAACGCTCTGCTTTTGGATAGCAGGGAAAACCTGCATATTCTTGAAAATGGTTTGTCACATGGAAAATAAAAAAGCTAGGTCAATTGAGGACCCTGGGGCCAATAAGAAAGGGATAGCACCGGAATTGAAGAAATAAACTGGAAACAAAGAAATGTAGACATGGTGCCAATTTTATCACTGATTACCTGTGTAATCTTAGAAAGGTAATTTTAAAGCCTCTGGGCTCAGTATCCTCACCAATAAATCAAAACCACTGGCCCACAAGACCTTGAGGCTAACATGAAGTTCACGAAGATGTCCTGGCCTTTCATGATCTCCTTGGACAGCAGTAACTGCTTTCCTGTGTGGTTCAACAGAGCTATTATATCTCAATGCTCATATGTCTGGTACATAAGAGACACCAAACAATGTTTGCTGAATAAAACCTAAGCTCAGACACACGGGCAGAAGGGTGAGAGGGATGGGCAGATAGGATAAGTCTTCTAAGGCCAGGGGCGTGAGTGGGGATGGGGATGCAAAGTCAGAATGAGAGAGTAAAAGGGGAGGTGGATAGAGAAGACAGAAGAGAGAGATCCTAAGCAGCACTAATAATAAATGAGAGTTAATCAGTGTGAGTAAGATAAAGGCAGCAGGTCACTGAAAAAGTGAGAGTAGATGCGAGCCGAAAATGAAAGTGAAAGTAAAGGGAGTGATAAGGAGACGTCAGAGAAAGTACAGTCACATGCAGGGGGTGGGAAGATTAAACAAGTAGACAATGTACTGTGTGTAAAGGCCCTTTGCAAGAGAATGAAGTCGCCTACATGGGGGAGGGGAGGAGAATTAAAGGAAGAGAATAGGAGAGATTCTTTTCCAGCAATGATATAATAACATATACAACTAAAATTAGGGGAAAGGTCCTAAAACCAAAAAACAAGTGAACTTTGAATACAAAATAACATTTTCAACAGATCCAGAGGGTAAAGAACAATTTCAAGAATCTACTGTCACTAAATTTACTTTTCATATTTAAAATATACACTCATCATTGATTACATGGCGTAAATTCATTTCTGCAAGGCTATTCAGAAAAGGCAGGCCCTTCTCTTTCAGTTACTTTACTGAGAAAGCTTCCAGAAGAGACCCTTTGAAGCAGACTCAGAAATTGAACAGGGAAAGTAGATAGTAGGTAAAGGAAGGCTTTAGAATCAAAAT
The DNA here is from genome assembly GCF_041296235.1 of Equus asinus. NCBI lineage: Eukaryota > Metazoa > Chordata > Mammalia > Perissodactyla > Equidae > Equus > Equus asinus. The sequence goes on from NC_091797.1 coordinate 37,986,698, forward strand.
CAGCCTTCATCAAATAGACATTTATTGAGGGGCTGCTCTAGGCCAGGGACTGTAGCAGACTCAGGAAACATACCAAGCCCCTGGCCTTTCAGTCTGGCAGGAGAGAAAGAGATGTAAACCAGCACCTATAACACAAGGTGGTCAGTTCTATGACAGAAGAGACCTTGGAGCTCTAGGAGCACAGGTGGGGAAATGAGCCTAGACGTGGGGGACGTAGGGAAGGACAGAGAAAGTGATGCCTAAGCTTGGTCCTGAAGGACGAGCAGGAATTAGTCAGGGAGACTAAAGGAAAAAGTATTCCAGACAGAAGAAACAAGGCAGGAGAGGCTCAGAAGAAACAGCAAGGAGCAAATGGGAAATGGAATGTAGCCTGGCATGATGGGAAGACACAGTGTGAGCAAGTGGACAAAGGGTGACTGACTATCCCAATTTGTCTGGGAATGAGGAGTTTCCCAGGATGTGGAACTGTCAATGCTAAAATCTCAAGCAAACTGGAACAAGTTCATTATGCTCGTGGACATGAGGCTGAGAGGTCAGCAGATGCCAGAACAGCCACTTGAGGCCTTTGTTAATGGCTATTGGAAATCACTGAAGGTGGTGGTTTTTTCTTATCTTTATTTTTTACTTTTTATTACGGACTTTTTCAAACATCAAAAAAAACATGTTGAAAGAATAACATTACTCATCTCACTGAAGCGTTTTAAGGAGGGGAGCAACATTAATGAATTTGTGTTTAAATGATGGAGAATGAATAGGAGGTAACTTAACTTCAGTGGAAGCACCAAGATGACAGATATTAAAACAAAAAGAGAGAAGCAGGCTGTGTCAAACCAGAAAAAGGAAAATAAAAATGAAAGGGACAGAAATTAGAGAGATTTCAGTGTCAAAGAAAATATAGTAGAGCAAAAAAATAATCCAGGTGACATTTAGAAATAAGACAGGGGCCAGCCCAGTGGCGCAGCAGTTAAGTTCGCATGTTCTGCTTCTCAGCAGCCCGGGGTTCGTCGGTTCGGGTCCTGGGTGCGGACATGGCACCGCTTGGCACGTCATGCTGTGGTAGGTGTCCCACATATAAAGTAGAGGAAGATGGGCACGGATGTGAGCTCAGGGCCAGGCTTCCTCAGCAAAAAGAGGAGGACTGGCAGTAATTAGTCAGGGCTAATCTTCCTCAAAAAAAAAAAAGAAAAGAAAAGAAATCAGACAGTAGCCATTTACAGTAATTTGACAGCAATAAGAAAAAATGAGTAATGAGGCATGTGGCTGGAATCCTTTGCTTTGGGTGAGAAGCTAGCACTTCTTTTTTTATCCACCCCTACAGTAATGGGGAGAATAGCACGGTGAAGGTCCGCACAGCAGAAGGCTTCAGTTGTAATTGAACAACAACAAAAATACAGGGATGGGGTACAAGGGAAATGTTTGGGGGGATGAAGACTTTCATATCTTGATTGTGATGGTGATTAAATTATTGTAATTATTTCACCTTTGTGAAAACCCATTGACCTGTACACTTACAAAGAGTGAATTTTGCTGTATGTAAATTATACCTCAATAAACCTGACTCAAAACAAATACCAAAAACAAAATGCCAACGGTGCTGAGCAGGGCCCGAGGAGCAAACTACGAAACCCACCACATCCCACCTGCCAGAAGGGGCAGTCTACTTCTTACCCTTCTCCTTTTCGGGCTTTGTAACTTCATGCTCAAGCTGGACCTGCTGCTCCTGCACTGCTTTCGGAGGGGCTGTCTCCTCCACAAGCATTTTCTGTTCCTTTGGCCGGTCTGGGTGCTAGAGACAATTAGGTACATGTGGGTTTAGGAGGAAACTGCTGTTCAGAAAAACACTGCAATGTTAGGAAAGAGGCTGGGGGGTCTGGAGCAGATTCCGCTTCCTCCCAGCAGAAAACAGGTAAGGCTGAGGGAAGACCTACAGCAACGAACAGCCAGGCTGGAATGAAACGGAACCAAAGCGTAGAAATTCTCCTCCCGCTGCAGAGCTCACATCCACCTCTCTGGCCAGAGGTCTCAATTCCCGCTTTCCTGCAAAAGAGCACACCTGACCCTTACCACCTGCTGTCCTCTTTCTCCAAGCGCTGGCTGCAGATCCTCCAGTACAGTGACCACGTCCTCCCCACTCTCTGGGTGATGCTCCCACACTCGGGCCTGGAGCTCCTCGGGCAGGATGGTCAGGAACTGCTCCAGCACCAGCAGCTCCAGGATCTGCTCCTTGCTGTGGGTCTCAGGCTGTAGCCACTGGTGGCAAAGTTCCCGGAGTCGGCTCAGGGCTTCTCGAGGTCCTGTGGTCTCTTCATAGCGCAACTGCCTGAACTGTTTGCACAGCGGCTCCTGTCCAGGGCCTGTGCTGTTTCCTTGCAGCTGGAATCCCTGTTGCCAAGCAGAGTGGTGATGCTGCTTCACCACCCGAAGCCCCTCCTTCTTCAGATTCAGAGGAGCCGGGGAATGAGCACTCACCGAGGCTGCTGCCATCCCCAGCTTCACACTGCTCTCTGTGTGGAAGAACTTTCTTTTGACTGTCTCCTCAGGGCTATTCCTGAAAATGTAATAACAAGAATCACAGAAACAGTAGTGATAGTAGTACTGATAACAAGAACAACAACAGCAATACCCCTTTATTGGATTTAGACATTTCCAATAATTACTATCCATTTTTTTCTCTCCAAAACAACCACTCCTAAAAAAAGAACACACATACAAAATAAGAAAATTCTCTTTACAGAAGATTATCAGCTAAGATGGCAGGAATAACAGATTTGGAAAATTACCATGTTGCAGCCCCTGACGAAATAACTAATTCAATCAAGGACCTCAAAGGAGTGAAAGCACTAGGTGAAAGGAGTGGGGTGAGAGGACATTCTCATCATCTCAAAGAATCACCACACTGATGGCTTATTAATTCCAAAGGAAAAGATGGAGATATCTGGCAGTCACAAACTTAATCAAATGATCAAGCCTAACAACACCAACAGTAAGACAACCAACCTTGTGCTTTCACACCTATGTAGCATTTTTACTAAAAATGTTTAAGATGAATCTAATAATGAATAAACTTTCAGATAAATCCAGAATGCAGCTCATCTAAACAGGCATGGAATCTTCAAAACAATCAATTTCACAAAAATAAAAAGAAGGTGTGAGGAAGGTATTGTTCTAGAGATAGTGAAATGCAAGGTGTGAAATTGGCTCCTGAGTTAAAAAAAAAAAAGATAGAAATATTTTTTGAAGGATTCAGAAATCATCATATGAATGATGTATAGGCAAACCACAGCCCGGCAAACCAAACAGAGCCCAAAGCCTGTTTTTGTCCATAAAGCTTTACTGGAATACAGCTCCACCCATTTGTCTAGGTATTGCTCACATCTGCTTTTGCACGACACTGGCAGGTCTCAGTAGTTGCCACAGAGATCATATCACCTGCAAGGCTGAAAACATTTACTCTCTGGCCCTTTAGAGACAAAGTTTGAAGATCCTGAGAGAGAATTTTCTCAGGTGGGATAACAGTTTTGTGGTCATGTAAGAGAATATCCTTTTATCAGGAGATGGTGCTAAAACTTACTTTAAAATGCTTCAGTAGAAAAAGTGTGTGTGTGGGTTTGTGGGGGAGAGAGAGAGAAAGCAGGCAAATGTAGCAGAGAGTTCACAACTGCTGCTGCATGAGGGTGTATAGCATTAATTGTACTATTCTTCCAACTTTTCTGTAGATTTGAAAATTCTTAAAATGTTTGCGGAGGGGAAAATACAAAATAAGTAAAACTGCTTACAAGTTCATTAAAGCCAGTATCAGAATTACCTAAAAGAATATAAGGATATTCATAACTCATCTCATCAACTGATTGTCTACCATGTGCCAGACTCTCTTAGTTGCAGAGAGACAGAGACAGAAGACAGCTCCCTGGCCTCTACAGCTCTCTGCTTCTCAAGAAATCCTCAGGGAATAATCAATTACTGTTCAGTGTTAAGGGCCATGCTGAAGGTATGCACAGGACGCTAGCAGAGCACAATGGTAAGGCACCTAATTCCAACAGCAGGTCAGTAAAGGCTTCCTGGAGGTGAGTCCCTCTGAGTCTTAAAGACAAGTGAAAGTTAGTCAGGCAAGAAAATAGAGAAAGGGTTTTTTAGACAGAGAGAGAACCTGGGCACAGAGCTGTTGGAAAGCCTGGCACATTCAGGGTAGTAGTTAGTTATGGCTGGGAAAAGGCTATGTGAGGCTGGATCCCTGGGAAACACCTACATGTGGGAAGAGAAGTGAGAAGAGACAAGGGGAGAGGTAGAAGAACAAAGACAGTGGTATCCAGAAGGCCAAGGAGATCTATTTCTGTAAGTGTGGAGTGGTCGAAAGAGCCTGGGCCTCCGACAGGCCTGGGTTCCAATCTAGCCCTGTCAGTTAGAAGCAGTGTGGCCCGGGACAAGTTACTTATCCTCTTGGAGCCTTAGTTTATTCATTTGTAAAATGAAGACAGTACCTAATTCACAGAAATATTTTGAGGTAAATGAGATAATAATTGTAAGAATAGAAATTCACTGCTTTATAATTGGAATTATAAAGAGGCGTTTCTCAAGAGCATGAAATGCTATAGGAAGATGGATTAATCTCAGACCTGACATATGCACTTAATTAAAAAATAAGAAGGTCTTTGTGACCTCTGTGAAGGCAATTCTGGTAGTGGGATAGGAAGAAGAGTCAGCCTGCCATAGGAAAATGAGAAAATGGCAAGCATGAGCAAAAATTACTCCTTCAAAGAATAAGACATTGAATGGAATAAGAGAAATATGACAGAAGCGAGGAAGGGGTAATGTAGAGGACAGGTATGTTTGTAACTTCAGTTACTATCTTTATGCCAATGATTTCCTTATTTTCCAGTCCAGACATCTCAAGAGTGCCAGATCTGTTTCCTCTTGGCTATCTGCTACCTGGATACCTTACAGAAGCCTCTCAAACCCAACATGCCAAAATGAACTCAGAGAATTCTATCATCATCTTTTGGAGCAGGCCGTTGGTATGTGGGGACTTAGCTTTCTTGACGTTGACTACTCCTGAGTGACTCTAAAGATCAGTGAAATGACATCAGCCAAATGCTGACACACGCCTTTGAATCAATATGCATGGGGGGAGTCCTGCAATTAGTGGCTGTGCCTGGCTGGCTAGGCTCCAAATACAGCTTACTGTTATATATTCCTGGATGTGTACATAGTAACACTCTCAGCTGAGAAATATTGTTCTCTGTCAAAAAGGGACCTAAAATTTAAAAAGCCAAATCTTACTATTCCTAATAGAGGTGAAAAACTCCAAGAAAGTGATGACTATTAGCCAGAAAATAAGTTTGGTATTATGATGGTTAATTTTATGTGACAATTTGACTGGGCCATGGGGTACCCAGATATTTGGTCAAACATTATTCTGGGGGTTTCTGTGAGTTTGTTTTTGGATGAGATTAACATTTAAATCAGTAGACAGAGTAGAGCAGGCTGCCCTCTATAATGTGGTAGACTTCATCCAATCAGGTGAAGGTCTGAATAGAACAAAAAGGCTGACTCTCCCCCAAGTAAGAGAGAATTCTCCCTGCCTGACAGCCTTCAAACTGGGACATCGGCTTTTTTCCTGCCTTCAGATTTGAATGGAAACATCGGCTCTTCCTGGGTCTCAAGCCAGCTGGCCTTCTGATTGTAACTACACTATTGGATCTCCTGGTTCTCAGGCCTTTGGCCGCGGAATAGAACTAAACCATCGGCTCTCCTGGGTCACCAGGTTGCCCACTCACCTTGCAGATCTTGGGACTTGCCAGCTTCCGTAATACCATGAGTCAATTCTTTATAATAAATCTATATCTCTATGTGTCCAAGTCTATATATCTTCTATTGCTTCTGCCTCTCTGGAGTACTCCGACTAATACAGGTATATGGTGTAGGTTGTTGAATTAGTGATGGCTCATTTCTATGACGTGATTAAATATATCAAACATAATATATAATAAATAATTTAATAAACTGACCCTTCCAGCCTCTTTTCATATCTCATGCATTAGATCAATCAAGTTCTATTGATTCTGCCTGACTATCTCTCAAATCTATCCACTCCTCTTCCTCCCCTCTGCCACCATCTTCTCCTATCCAGACTACTGCCATTGGTCTTTCTGACTCACCAATCTATTTTCCACACTGCAGGCAATGATCTTTCTAAAGAGGAAAGATGATTACATCTCTGCTGCCTATATTGCATTTAATGGCTCATCATTATCCTTAGGATCACGTCCAAAACATTTAATATGGTTTAAAATTTTCTTATAATCTAATGAACTTTCCATTCCTCAAACTTGCAATGCTCTTTCCTGCTCCTGGGTCCTTCCACTTCTTATTCCTTCTGCCTGGAACACTCTTCAACCCTCCAATTTTCTTTCCATTAATGCCCATATACACTTCATGTCTCAGCATAATAAAACAATAAACCAGCACAACTGTCCTTTGTACTTTACATGTATTAATGCATTTAATCTTCACACAACCCTATCAAGAAGATGCTATTACTAACTCCATTGTACGGAGAAGGAAACTGAACCATGGAGAGTTAAATAACTTACACAAGGTCTCAAAGCTGAACCTTAAATCTTTCCTCCAATACCTCTTGCAGCCACAAGCGAAAATCTTGGATTCAACTGTCTTCTCTTTTACTCTCACAACCCAGGTCTGATCCAAGAGCAAATCCTGTTGGCTCTACCTTCAAAGCAGATCATTAATCTGACCACTACTCACCACTTCCACCATAATTCTAGTCCAAGGTATCCTTATCTCCTACCCAAATTACCTGAAATAGTCTCTGAACTTTTAAGTTTCTCTGACTCCATTCTTACCCGCCGCTACAGTCTATTCTCCTCATGAGTTTCCAGCTATAGATGCTTTAAAACATGTCAGATCATGATTTTCCTCGGCTCAACATCCTCCAAAAACTCTTTTCACGCTAAGTAATGACCAAATTCTTTACACAATACAATGCCCACTTCGTCTATACACCTCTCCCTACACAGACACACTTTCTCTAGTATCATCCTCTACAAACTTCACCCTTGTCCACTGTCCTCCGATGACTCTGATCTCCCTGCTAGTCCTCGAATATGTCAAGCAAGCTGTGGCTTTCCGGCTTTGCACTGGCTGTTCCCTCCCACTAAAAGTCTCGTGCCCCTAAAAGCCACATGGGTCTTTTCAGGTTTCTGCTCAAATATTACCTTCTAAGGCTTACCTTTAATACATGTTTAAAACTGTGCCAAATGGATGGAAAATATGCAGCAGCAGGTCTGCCCAGTTTACTAGGTGCACAGCTTCATCCCTCTCATAGGCCCCAGGATTGACACCTCCCACCCCGGACCCCGCCCCCAGTCCCTAGGGCCCATCTGTCGCAGAAGATTTCTCTGTGCCCCCAGGGAATGAGCCGCTCCCAGCGCCTTGGCCGCAATTCCTCCCCAAGCCGGAGCACAGTCACCACTCACCCTGCCCAGGACCCGCAGCAGGAGCCAGCGCTCTCGAGCACCGTCATAGATCGCCGAGGGGGAGCTCTCGCTCCGCAGCGCACTGTGCTCTCCGCTCTAGGAACGCCGGAGGACCGCGGCTCCATGGTCTCCTGCTTCTGCCTCTCAGAGGCGGCCCGACTCAGCCGGGGCACCAAGCGTTCTCTGGGTCCTGAGGCTGGGACGGGCGTGCTGCTTGAGCTTAGTTTTTTCATTTGTAAGCCGAAGTTTCTTTTATTCATGTAAAAAAAAGGCCAGCTCAGTTTAGTGTTATCACAGACAGTTGGCATTTCCACTTTCCTCACGCACGTAATTACAACACAGACACATACTTTACCGTCTCGCCCGAATTTAAAAAGTCATCAAACTGTGTTCAGATTCGTGGGACCCCTCTCCCTTGTCTAATAGGTGAATGTAGCAAGCAAACTACATGGGTTTTTAAGTCACTACAATAAAATCCGTGCTGTACTGTGAAGCAGCCGTGCGGGCCATCTTCAGCCTGTGTCAAAATGATCTTGCAACCCCACACCTCATGACTGAAGATGCCAGTGGACAGATCCACAACAGGTCAAGACAAAGGCGGGCCTCGCTCTCACATTCCCAGCGGCACTTCTTAGAGACTGAGGGAATAATTCAGGACCCTCGTCCTTGACTCCCTCCACACATAGATAACGTCAGCATGTCTGAGCTTGTTTCATGTATCACCAAGAAATTCTTGTTTATGTTATCTTCAGTGTATGATCTAGAGAAAAGCCCACATGTACTCCATCCCTGTTTTTTTGTTTTTTTTTTTGAAATCTACTTGTAAGTTGTTCTTTCTTTTCCTGTTCCCTACAGGTACACTGTTTTGCGAAAGAGAGATAAGCTGCACTTCAACTCAAACACCTCCGAGCAGTTACATCAGAGCAATACATTGAACTATTTTCCCCAGGTTCCAACTCCTCACTCTGATTATTGAAGAATCTCCTTCACTAATATCACCTAGACTCTTTATTTCAGTTGACAAAACATGGCAAAAACAAATGTCAGGGCCGGCCAGGTGGCACAGCGGTTACGTTCCCACGTTCTGCTTCTCGGTGGCCCGCGGTTCGCCAGTTCGGATCCCAGGTGTGGACATGGCACCGCTTGGCAAAAGCCATGCTGTGTGGTAGGCATCCCACGTATAAAGTGGAGGAAGATGGGCATGGATGTTTGCTCAGGGCCAGTCTTCCTCAGCAAAAAGAGGAGGATTGGCAGTAGTTAGCTCAGGGCTAATCGTCCTCAATAAATAAATAAATAAATAGATAAATAAATGTCAAAGTATCTTGAAGATTAAGTTGAAAAATGAACATATATTTGGACTGACAGGTTTAAGGTAGTAAAAATTAAGTCTGTTACTGCTGGAGAGAATAATCAACAAACTTTACAATGAATGTAGGTTTGGAGGGGTGAGGGGGGGAGGGGGAACGGGGTGGATGGGGACGACGGACGAGCATCAGATATCACTTTACCAAGAGAAATTCTACAGAAGAAAACAGAAATATTCCATCTCTTACCCAACTTATCATAACCTGTGTTGTTATAGTGTTTGAATAAAATAAATCCTTTTAAAAATCTGAACTTTTCTGTTTAATCAGTTGATACTTTTGAAACACCATTAAATATCATACTAACCATTGTTTTATGACATATGTAATTTATTCAGTGTTTCAAGCATTGAATAATAACAGAAAAAAGTTTCAGTATCACAAGAAGGGTTATCATTTCCTCCTTGGGTGTCAGAAGCTTGAAAATATATTTTAAAAGTTAAACATATTTACCTTAAAATCTTTCCTTAGGCTAACAAATCCAGACAATGCAAATATTTTACTAATTGAAAGTTAATGTTCTTTCTTGAAGGGAAAAATTGTATATCTGATTTTTTCTATTTTTTTAAAGGGCATATATTTTTTCAAAAATTATATAAGAGATAAGCATAAAACGTAATTTAAAAAAGAAGTAAGGGGCCTGCCCTGTAGCATAGTGGTTAAGTTTGGTGTGCTCTGCTTCAGTGGCCGCGGTTCGGGTTCGGATCTCAGGTGCAGACCCATACCACTCAGCCATGTTGCAGTTGAAACCCACATACAGAGTGGAGGAAGATTGGCACAGATGTTAGCTCACGGATAATCTTCTGGGGTGGGGGGGCAAGGAAGTAAATATATCTCAATTCATTTACTCTCCCTTTCAAACTCCCTACTATGGCTGGCTTCTTAAATGTCTCTCATATTATCAAGGCTGAGATTATTGCTGATATACGTTGCATTGGATATACCATGAAAATCAAAATCTTTAATATAGCTTAACGAAGAAGAGTTTTTAAAAAATTAAGGTGTGCATTTTTAATTAAAGTAGTCTGTTTTTCTCTTCTGCAAGGGGTAGGAATAGATAAAGTGAGAATAAATCAAAATACAATTTATACCAAGAGAGACTACATATTGCTAATAACAAAATCAAATTTCAAAGTTCAGATTCTTATTTTCCAGGACTATCCTTATTTTTATAAACAAAATGGTGGTCTGTATATTTCCATCAGGTCAATTCATAGGATATTCAAAATAAAAGCTGCTTTTTCTATATGATCAGTAGAAGCACTATTGTATTGCAAATCATGCTCCCATGCTGTAGCATGTGAAAATCAATAAAGGGTAACTTCATTTAAAATGGAATTGGAAGGCCAGAAGGAGGAGCTTCCATGCAGTACTGGTTAGGTCAATTAAAGGACAGATAGTCAATTACAGACCCCAATAGAGACAAGTGAACAGAAAAGAATTATCAATTACAAGAAGAAATGTGCGTTACATCCCAAACAGAAATTGACTACCCCAGCAACTCAGCCAATGAGAAATCATTACCACCCTGAACTCTCACTTTTCTCTGATGGATTTCTTTGAAAACGACCCCTCCCAATTTCCTTCTTTTTCTCTATAAAATAACGTTCCTCTCCCTTGTTTGTTGGATTTGCCTATGGCCTGCCATAGCAGGGACAACCTGAATTGCAATTCTTTGGCTATTCTTGAATAAACTGATTTTATTGGTGAAATAACTAGCTGTTTTATTTTAAAGGTTGACAAGCATAAGTTCTTATCTTTCTGTAATGAGGCTTTCTGCTCTTCTCTCTGCTTTCACCAATACAGCAAGATCTCATTCATTGTTCTGAATTTTGAAATAGAAAATTGTGTGGCCAGTGATTGTTCTAAACAATCAAAGACCTACAAATGAAGCCAATAAACTTAACCCGTAGTTTAATCTTAGGAAATCTATAACTTTAAGTCATCATATTAATGGGCTAATAAGGAAAAATCATATGATCTCCAGAAATGCTAAAAAGTCATTTAATAAAATTTAACATGCATTTCTGATTAAAAGGGGAAACTCTTAATAAGATAGGAATAGATGGATACTTCCTTTATAGGGCAAAAATAAATACTTTCCAAACAAAAAGCTTCCCTCATGCTTGATGGTGATATTTTACAAGTATTCTCATAAAAATCCAGCTGAATTTGTCAGATGAAGAATAAAAAGACAGCAATTTTCCAAACCTATAATTTCTTACTCCCTGAGTTGCTGATAGCTATGGATAAGAAATACCCTCCGTTGTGCTAGAGAACTTCAAAAAAAAAAAAAAACTGCCATGAAATACCCATTTGCACCCTTTATGCCAGTGGTGGAGTTTTCATATTTTGTGAAACACTATTTTAGATAATTCCATGAAGTCATAAAATAATGGTCCATGAGAAAGTTAAGATGTTTCGTAAAATTTATCAATTGTGAATTAATCGTCAGTGGTCTCACTAGTTTGCTTTCTTGGGCTATTTCTCAGCACTGAATACAACTCAGGGTAACTCCACCAGTTAAAGCAAGCTGTTTGATCTGTTCAACTTCCTCCTGGAGCAGAGTTTAATAATACAGTTATCTCATGGTTTCTTGAACCCTAAACATGAGACAAAACTTTTGTACTGTTTTACTTCTATTCCACAACCCATAACCACATACTCTGGACAAAATCAGTGTAAAAAAAATTGTTCTCCTTTTATTAGCTCCTCCAAGACAAAATAATCTGCAAACAAGTTCCAAATCTCAAAATCTCTTTTAAGGCAGATTTACTGGCCAGGTTCCTCTCTAAGCGCAGCATAACTTGTTAAGTATAATGACAGCACAAAATGCTGTCACAAGAACTCTGCTGTAGGCATTAAACTTACTATGTGTTGCATTATGTGTATTTTATCAGTTTGGAAAGGAAGCCCACCAATCTTATTTTGGCTTACTCAGAAGCCACAGTTTCTCAGCTGCATCTTTTTCCCAAGTCAGAAAAACAAAGAAACAAAGATATTTGATTATATGGCTAGTGTTAGGGAATTTTTTAGGCCTTAAACGGCATTATGATCAAGTGTTCCCAGAAAAGCAATTCAAAAGGCAAGTAAGAGGGAAAAGTATCTACAAGATATGTGATAAAGAGCCAATTTATTATTTTAAGAGTTCTTGTGATCAATAAGAAAAAGACCAAAAACCAGGTAGGAAAATGGACAAAGGCTATAATGTGAGTAGTTCACACATACACACAAGGAATTACAAAAAACTTATACATATATGAAAAGACGCTTAACTTTACTCTTACTTAAAGAAATAAAAATAAAATAAAAAATGAAATGCCATTTTTCACCTATCAGATTGGCAAAGATCAAAAGGCTTAGAAGTACAATGTCATCAATGACATAGGTGAGTGTATAAACTGGTACATCTTATTTGGAAGGCAATGTTGCAGTATCTATTAAAATTTTAAAACCCATAGAGCTCAAATGTGATTATTCTTAGACTTTCCCTGAAAACTCTCTCAAAATTGCCCCCCATTACTGCCTCTAGCCCCTTATTTTCTTCATAGCATGCTGCAATTTCTAGGTATTTGTCAACTCTTTAAGGTCTGTCTACCCCAGTAGAATGTAAAATTCCATGATGGCAGGGATCAAGCCTAACTTGTTTGTTGGTTTAACCCCAGTACCTGCCATAATGCCTACCATACAGAAAACACCTAATAAATTTATTTTCCTTTTGATCCAATAACTCCACTTTGAGGTAGCCATTTTTAGATGACCCAAAGGATTCTTTTTGACCCAACAATTCTACTTCTATATGGATATGCTTCAGACAATACTCACACATCCACAAAGATTTTCACTACACTGTTGTGTAAAAGCAAAATATAGGAAATATTTTAAACATCCAATAAAATATGGTCCTTCCATTCAATAGAATACTACAAAGTTGTTTAAAAAATGAGGTAGATTTATATGCATTGATATAAAACATCTCCAAGATGTATGGTTAGGTGAAAAAAAAAGGTGTAGATCCATGCATATAATGTGGTATGGTTTGTTTCTAAAATTGGAAATATACATATGCAACAAGGTGGCTTTCACCAGTGTTCTCCAACCCTCTTTGTGGGAAGTCTCAAACTTGTATGGTCCATGTCAATCAAGTCACACATTCGAATGAAATTACCCTTCAACATCACACTGCCCTGCCAGATTCTAGAACCCCACCACCTCACCTTCAGTTCTGTGAGGTTTACCAGGGTCTTGAGCCTTGAAAAGAGGGTTATTCAAAATAGGTAGTTTGGTTAGGGTCAAAATGAAGTCTCAGGGTTCAGGCAGATGTCACTGAATGACAACAAAGGCTTTATCATAGACAATGAGTGGAGCTCTCTCTAAAGTCTTTGCCAGCTCTGGTGCTAGCCAGTCTCTCAATACCAACTCTCCCATCCACACGGTCCTTCATGATCTGGTCTCCTTTTCATGAGCTTTACCAACTGCATCCTCATTTAGACCTTCTCATTTTTTCTTTCTCCTAGTTTAGGTGGCACCTTATCTACTCTTTGGAAGGCTGAAGCACCCTGGATCTTCATCTTTTCTCTTTTATGTCTATTTTTATGGAGAAACCCTATGTCACCTTCACTCAGGCATTTGGCTTCTAATAGTCAAAACCAAACTTTTCTTGAAGAAAACTTTGGCCTTCAGCACATGTACTCTCTATTCTGTTTTTAAAAAATCATTCAAAACTGCAGCGGGCATCTGTTGGTTGCCTATCCTCCCTTCCCAACATTACCCTGATTTCCATTCAGGTATCCCCTCCTTCCCTGTGTAGCCCATAAACTGACCATACCTACAGCTCCAGGAGTAGGCCATTCTATTTCCCTGGCAACAGCACCTGTTTTGAGGATAGGCATGTGACTTAAGCTAATCCAATTAGGGTGAATCTCAGGATTCTTGTTCGGACTATCAGGACAGAAATGTTCTTTCTCTCTTCAAAGGTGGATCAGGAAATATATAACCAAACTCAGGAAATCTGGCAGCCCTTTTGTTAAGGGAAACCAGACTGAGGAGGAAAATGAACTATACAGAAGAAAGAAGCCAAAGTCCTATTAAAGCCATGCAGGAATCCCATCCTCCTGCTGGACTCTTCAGTTACACAAGCCAGTACATCTCTATTTTTTAACTCAGTCTGTTAACTGCAACCAGGATATATTCAATTGAATTCTTTGTTCTGGGGTTGTTCTGGTCCTCCCTGGGGCAAATGAATGGCTCCATGAGGAACGAAGCCCCCCAAGAGAGAGAAAAGTCAGGGCAACAGGAAAAAAACCTTCAGGTTAACAGCTCCAAACCTATTGGAGCTAATTCTGCAAAATGCATGCCTGTATATACACAGAACTTATGGGCAGACATAGAAGACACCAAAAAGAGATTTCTTTGGGGAGAAGGAGTAGGGACTGGGGTGAAAGACTCATTTTACTGACTTACTGTAGTGTTTGAATATTTTTTAAACCATGTGCACATATTACTTCTTTAAGTTAAAAATAACGAAAAATAACTTGCAAAAGAAAACTTAAAAAGCAGCTTTTTCTTGAGGGACTTACAGCATAGGCACAGTAGCAACATAAAGTGTTTTAATACTATTTTGCTCATATAAAATTGTTGTTGTTAAAAGTCCTGCTGTAGAACAAAAAGTCCTTAGTTGTTATCTTTCCCTTTTGTCTTTCTGTACACCATCTCTCGGAAACTCGCTAGAATCTTATTCTCTCTCTTTCGTCTCTCCTCCTGGTTAAAGGATGCAAGGGCTCTCTTCTCATCAGCACTGTAGATTTGGTTCTCTTTGCGCAGTCGCACAGCCTCCATTCTGCGATGCCTGCTACCACTCATAACATAACCGGAGCATTCAAATGAAGCAATCTCTTCACTTGTCAGCCCAATTTCACCTCTTCGTGGGATACGCTTTCCAGCTTTTACATACTCAGCCATAGCTGCACCTTCACCCGGGAGCAGAGCATGGCCATAGTTCAAAGGTTTCTCATCTTGAGAGGTGTGTATTACAGGTGCTTCTGGACCTATTAGAGCCGTGGTATCGGCAATCTTTGACTGCTTAATCCATATATGGTCTGGAAACTCTCCTTCTGAATCCTTACAGCTTGAATCACTGGAATCTTTTTTAGTCTTCTTATTCTTCCTTTTCTTGGTTTTTTTTGCTCTATGTTTCTTTTTCTTTTCTTTCTTCTTGGCTTTCTTGGCTCTCTTTTTATCATCAATGGAGCCAGAGTTAGTGTCAGAGTCTGAATCACTGTCACTATTATCGGAATATTTCCTATGTTTTCTTTTGGACTTTTTCTTTCTTTTTTTCTTGTTTTTTGAACGAATGGTCTTCTTTTTCTTTTTTTGTTCCAAGCTGGAATCTGAAATGCTGCTCTCCTGAGTCTTTACTTCTTCATCCTCAACTGGGCTGCGCTCATCAGAATCAGGCTCAGGAAACTTGGGAGACAGCCCCCACACCTCAGGAGCTCCCACCTCCCCAATCCTTTCTCGCTCCCTCAGCCGCCTCTGCCGATAGCTCTCCTCTTTATCCTTCTCGCAGTCCTCCGCCCACTGCCGGTCGCCCGCGTAGTGGTGGTGATGGTGGCGGTACCCGCCACAGTAGGTCGAAGATGAGGATGAGAAGAAGTAGTTGCGGAGCCCGGAGAGCCGCTCTCGAGACCCCGAGCGGCTAAGGCGGTGAGGGGTGTCCACGCCCGTCCCGCCCCACCGAGGCCTGAGGCCCTCGCGGCCGCGGGAGTGGGAGCCGGAACGGCCGCTCCAAGGGGAGCGCCTGGCCTGCGCGGACGGCGGGCTCCCGGACGAGCTGCGTCGCCGTCTCCGAGATCCCGGGGTGTCCTCGGGATAGCGGGACCCGGACGTTGGCGCCATGACCAGCGCTTTCGCAGGCAGCCAGCTGGTCAACGCACGGCCGTTACCGCAGAGACCCAGCGGGCTTCCACTTCTCGTCCACGCAGGCGCGCTAGCAACGGTCCCGCGCGCGACTTCCGCTTCCGGCCGGTTGTCAGGCGAAGACCCAACCCGCGGGAGGGCCGTGAGGCGCCTGCCTTGGGTGAGGCTGTCTGGGGGCTTCTTGTTGGGAGTGGGTAAAGGGGCATGGTCGGATTTACATTCCCCAGACTGAGCCCCCTGGGAACATGAAAACAATTCATATCAATGAATCCCTCTAGTGTTCAAACACTCCCTTCTCTGCTTGGGTATTTAACCATCTTAGTACTTCCCTTCGCTCCTCCCATTCTCACTTCCGCCCTCTTTATCTTTACCTCTCAGTGGAGGTTCCTGCTTCCCACGTTCCTCTTCTTTATCCCTCAAAAAGGAGCTTGTCCACCATCTTCAGGGGGGAAATACGTTTATTAATAACTTCCAAACCCTGCTTGTTCCTACTGGAAGCAAAAACCAGAATTTCTTTTGGAATCAAAGTTTGAGCTCAGCCTCTGAGCCAAGTGAGGGCCAGGATCATGATTTTAATTCTTAAGTTCCCAGACTTTTCTACCCCAGCAGCACAGAGACGCATTCAACTCAGTCTTATCCAGTTACCTCAGAAACTTCGTGGTTTGGGAACCACTTTCTGCACACACTTTGTTTGCTCTGAAGCAGCAAACATTTTATGAAAGATCTTTTTCTCCTGATCTTGAGGTGTACCTAGGCATTACGGTCATCTGATTCTCTGTAGTTAAATTGACCTGCTTGGTTAGTTGACAGACTTGGACAGAGACAGAAAAGTTGTCAGAACTTAGAAATGGTGCTTTCCTAATGCTAGGACTCTAAACAATAAAATGGAGAAATTAAATTGAATAGGACCAAATTAAATCATTTGATCTAACAAAAATTTTAGTAATGTGATTGAAGGACATAAGGACTGGCATGGTTTCCTGCCATAAACTACGCTAAGTTAGGAAGTGGCAAATAGGAGGGAGTATTATAAGTGAATAGTCACATGTATAGTGAAAATATCACAATGGATGTAGGACTAGAGATTCTCTATAAGTAAAAATGTCATACTTTATGTAAAAAAATTTTCTTTTGGAGTTATAAACTCCTTGGTGGGCCAATGAAATTAATCTGTAAATTTTACTTGAGATAACTGTAAAATTAAACCAGTTAGCATCTGACAAGGATTTCAAATATTAGCAAATTGATTGATGGAACATCTCTTTCAGGTAACATGGGAAAATGAGTTTTAGAATATATTTTTGTTCCTTAGGAAAACTATGACCTAGAAGGAGGGTGGGAAAACTTTCTCTGTAAAAGGACAACAGTAAATATTTTAGACTCTGTGGATCATGAAGCAAAATTGAGAAGATTATGAATGTACGTATATATAACAAGAGAAAAAACAAATTTCCACACATTTTTATTGATAAAATATAATTATCTTATTATTCAAAATATAATAATTGAATACAATTTTTTGTAATACAGGTCATCTGAGGGGAAGAATAAAATTCTTTTTTGAGGGAATAACATTTTGCTTAATTGGTGTTCTGCCATTGTAGGACAAGAGCACCCACAGACAATATGTAAATGAATGAACATGGCTGTGTTCCAGTAAAGCTTTATTTATAAACACTGAAATTTGAATTTCATATAATGTTCACATGTCATGAAATTCTATTATTCTTTTGTTTTTTTCCAATCATTTTAAAATATAAGAACCATTCTTCACTCAGGCCATACAAAAACAGACAGTGGGCCAATTTTGGTCTGTAAGCAGTAGTTTGATGACCCCTGACTTAGTAGAAAAAGTAGTGGTAAAAAGATGTGCTTATAGGAATAAAAATAAATACCTACCATACTTTTTTGGGAGGAAGGATCTTTCATTTTCTTAATTTTATTTGTAGATGAACAAATATTCGATAGTGTAGAACACAAAAATATATTTGAAGATCTTTAAGAAAATAAAGTTTTTCAAGTAGCAATACATTCTAATCATTAAGAAAAGCACCAGATGTTGAAAGCTCAGCTAAAATGAAATTGCTCTCACAGATAATATTTTACTGTATTTCTCAAAGTTTATCAAAGTTATTTTCCATAAATTTCCCCCAAATTTCTGTTTTAGAAACTTTCAAACCTACAGGAAAGTTGAATACACACCCATATATCCTTTACCTAGATTCACTAATTGATAAGATTTTTTTCTTACTCAATTGAAAGAAAGTTGCAGACATTATCATGCTTCACTCCTAAATACTTCAGTTATTGAGGCCTAAAAAGGGCATTCTCCTTCATAACCACAATACCATCTTTACTCTAAAGAATGTTACTATTATTATTAAACATTAGATAGTGTTATCTAATATGCAGGATGTATTCAAAATTCCTCAATTTTTCCAATAATACCCTTAAAATGGGATTTTTAAATCCAGTCAAGGATCACACATTGCATTTAGTTGTCATTACTCTTTAATCTCTTTAATCTAGAACAGTTTCTCTGCCTATGCTCCCCCCTCCACTTTCTTTTTTTTATCACGTGACAGAGTGATATGTCCCACAAGTCGGATGTATCTGATAGTTCCCTCACAGCTAGATTCAAGGTATCCTGTTTGGCACATCACATAAGTGATATATACTTATTATTATATCTCATCAGGAAGCACATAACATTATTTTGTCACAATCTATACTTACTTTTAAGAAATTCCTAACAAGAAAACTATATGGCACTCTCAGGCAAGCTGGAATTAAGTATCCCTCCAAATTACTTTACATTGCCTTTACACATATATTTAGTGACCTTTACATACAAAACAAAATAAAGGCAGTGTTTTGCCTTATGTCAATTTGAGACATTCACTAATGAGAATCATTTTGAAGCACCTAAAAAAATAAATAAATAAATAACAGAAACTCTGATAAGTGGTAATGTTTATCAAGTTAAGTAAAAAATACAGAATCAATATTGTATCTGTTAAGTAATTAAAACAGTGCAAAAAATGTGTGCATTTTGGTGAAGACTAAATAGAAACATATCTCCTTTTAAAAGATTTTAAGTCATTGATATTTGCACATTTATTTTTTTACTTTTTCTAAGAAAACTGTGTGATGAACTAATAATTATTTAAATGGTTTCCCAATGAACATGAATCGTTCAGATAAGCTTATTGACAAAGTGTTAATACTAGGAGCAGTCAATCAGGTTAGCCTGTGTGCCCTAATAGGGGCAGTTCAGGCGGTTATAGCAGCTCCATTGCATCACGAGTGGTCCAGGCTCCTTCTGTCTTTCTGCTTCAATATTCTCCAACAACTTTCTGCTTCCAGCAAATAGCTTTCATTCTCATGTTTACCTCATCATGGTGAGATGGCTAGTCCAGCAGTGGACTCCCTCTCTGAATTCCAGGAAGGAAGACGGTTGAAGGGCAAAAGATATGGGCTGGCTGAGTCATTCCTTTTTTTGTCAGAAAAAAATATATATATGGTCTTTCTGAAAACTCCAGTCAGTGATTTCTCCTTTCATTTTGTTGCCTAGAACTGGGTCAAAAAGCTGCCTCTATCTGTAGGAGAGTCTGGAGATGTCATTTCTTTTTAAGTGGGCACATTGTTGTCTGGACAAAAATATGTATCAAGGTTCTCTTAACAATACAGAATGGGAAACTGGACATTTTGTAGTCAACTGCAGTGTCCCTCACAGGAACTGACAGCTTTGAAGCACTGCCCGTGTTGTCACTTTACAGAAGTTATCTCAGTTACTCTTTATAACTTTAAGAGATATTGGAGCTTTATCATAATTCCACAATTCAGCATCCATCATTCAACATCTTTCGCCCAGCCTACCTCCAATTTCAATATTCTTGCTAGAAAAATCCACCCACTCTCAAAATACATGCAAAACTACAAGTCTCTACCTGTTTCTAGGAGAAATGAGAGAGAGGCTTGCCCCGTTTTGTCCTAAGCCCCTGTCTCCTGGGATTTCTTGAAAGCTACCTCTGATGTGAATTATACTGTAAAATCAGCCTGCTTTAGAGTGGAAAAACCAGGATGGAATTGTCCAGAATGGCTCTGGTTCCAGGATAAAAAACAGAAAACCGATTGTTTCCTTTAATTTCCTTTCCTGTCAGGTGGTGTCAAAGAAGCAGGAGGTGTGAGGCCCACTCAGTCCTGTTACGTTGGCAGCTCTGAGTTTCCCAAATGCCAGGCTCATTGGAAGATAGAAAAGGACCTGGCTCCCAGGAAAGGAAACAGGCTCCTGAGGGGAACCATGCAATTTGACCGTCTACTAAGCTGTGAGGTGGAGATGTCCCTGCTCAAAGCCCCTCTCCAGGGTCCCTTCCCGCGACGTGGCTGCCTAGAGTTCAGGACTTCAGTTTCCATCGAGAGATGAGTCCTCTCTGCTCCTGACGCCCCTTCGCACCTGAGCCACCATGGACCAACACTGTCATCTGCTACCGTGAACCTCCTTGGCCCATTACCAGGTTTCTCTAGAACTGTTGAAGAACAGTGCTTTCCAACAAAAATAGAATACCAGCCACAATTTATATTTTCTGGTAGCCATATTGAAAAAGGTAAAAAGAAACAGATAAAAACTAATGAAAAAAATATATTTCGTTTAAACCAATAGATCCAAAATATTATCATTTTAACATGTAATCAATATAAAACATTATTAAGATATTTTACATTCTTTTTTAAAAAAAGTACTGTCTACAAAATCCAGTGTGTATTTTGCACTTACAGCCCATCTCAGTTCAGAGGAGCCATATTTCAAATGCTCAATAATCACATGTGCCTAACGGCTACTGTATTGGGCAGTTCTGCTTTGAAGTTGCCTTTTTCATTTCACACCATCACCACCAGCTGCTTGCTGTCCTCCATCCAAATTTGAGGGTGCTCTTTTTGGCAGGCACAATTCTAGGCACTAGAGATACAGGGGTGAACAAAATAAAAACCCTTGCCCTTATAATCAAAATAATTAAAACACAAAAGTAAGACTGCTAAATGCTAAAGAGAAAAACATTTTGCAAAGGGAAAAGAAATATGAATTACATATATGTGTGGAGTGGCGAGTAGTGGTAAAAACTTTAGGTGGGGTGGCCAGAGAAGACCTTACTGAGCAGGTGACCTTTGAATCAGAATCTAAAGGAAATGAGGGGTCTAGACTTGCTGATATAGAGGGGAAGGCCATTCCAGTAAAGAGAACACAAGTGCAAAGGCCTTAATCCAGCAGAATGTTCAGCAGGGAGGTCTGTTTCAAACAAATATCACAAATTTGAATAAAGATAGGATCAGTAATAGTGTTTTGCCTAGCCTTATTGGAGCCTGAGGCAACAGGAAAAATCAGTAATAATGATCCTAACTTTATTTAGAATTTTGATATTGATTCATTGTGGATTTATTGCATTAATTTGGACTTATTAAAATATTGTATTAAAAATTATTTATCTTGATTAATAAGTTGTTTGGCATCCCATTAGATTTTATACCTAAGGCAAGTGCCTCACTCACCTCACCTTAGTTCTGGGACTGCCTGTGTGCCTAGAGTGGAATGAATGAGGGAAGAGAACAGTACATAGATGCAGCCAGGGTGATTTTCCCACCTGAGAGAAACACCATGATAAAATAATGGTCCTTTCTGTGTCATCCCCCTGTACCCTACCCAAGACTCACCCTTCCCAACTTTCCTGGATGCAGCAGACCCAGGGGCAAGATACCAGTCTACATGTGTGGAAACACAACTCACTTAACACACCTTAAATCCTTTCTCAACTCTCATGTTTCTTTTGAGTCTTGCCAACCCAGAATTTTGTAGAGTTGTTTAAAGCTAGTGTAGGTGCCTGTGTTTGGTGGGGTACTGGAAAGGGAGGGAGGAACAGTCTCGGTGTAGAGTTCCTGGACCAGCAGAAGCAGGTAGGTGGGCAACCGCTGCGAATAGCTGTAAGTGAGGGAGAGAGGAAGCTCCTGTTCACACCTGGGAACCCATGTCAATCATGCGTTTCTTGTCCAGTGTGTGTCAGCTCGAGGCATGACATTAGAATTAACAAAACTGAGGAAAGGCATATATTAGGATCTAATATAGAAAAAAGAAAATAAAGCTGATGAGCCTTGTCGCTCACTTTTATCACACGAACAGGTCACACTTTTTAAACAGTAGATATTACTAGGACCATTCATAAGCTTCAGGGCTTCCACCTAGAATCTTAGAGTCACTGGTACTGTAGTAACTCTGGTTAATGACTTTGGTTGAAAAGCCACAAACTTATTCAGGAAGGTCATGAACTCTACCACATAAAATTCCTTCCTTTTTCACATAGTCTAGTTTATGATTTGGGTATTAGGTAAAAATAACTAATATTTGTACAGTGCTCTGATTTAAATTTTACAAAGTGTTTTTCACAAAGATTTTCTCATTGGATATGCCCAGGATTGCCTACATTTCTGTTGAGAAGAAGAGACAAAAACTTGTATTATGACTCTAAGACCTGTGTTCTCTTACCACCTCCACCCTGATAAAGGTAGATTTAATGGGACTAACTGAAGTACAGCCGTTTTAAAGTTGCATTCAAATACTTCTCCGCACACTGCCATTTTGTGGTGTTAGTTTCTGTATTTTTAGGTCTTGCCTTTTAATTTTTCCCTGATAAATTTCTAGGTATCACAAGGTCAAGGACTACATTTTCCATATCTTTTGTGATTTCTCCCCAACTCTAATTTGTATCTGGTGTGAAATAAATAAACATGGATGAATGGTCATGTGCAAATTAATTGGGGACCCTCTCACTGTGGAAACAAGACTATTAGTTAAACATGCGCCTAGAAGTCATTCATTTACTTGTTCATCAAACACTTCTATCATGCTCTTGATGTGCTAGTACTTTCTATTTTCCAGGCACTATTTCTAACAGCTTTACAAATATTAACTCACTTAATGCTTATAACAACAACTCTACGAGCTAGGGACTACTATTATCTGAATTTTTGTAACGGGGAAACTGAGGGACAGAGTTTAAGCAACTTGCCCAAGGTCAGCCAGCTAATAAGTGGCAATGCTAGGATGGGAGCTTAGGCAGAATGACTCCAGAGCCCATGCTCTTAAGCATTACTCTGTGCTCCCTCATTAAATATATTTGTGCTTTTATGAAAACTCTTTAGGAATTGGTGCTAAGTTCTTATATAATACTAATATCTCTTCTTATCTGAAAAATGAGGATAATAGTTTCCAGCTTACAGGGTTTGGGGAACCAGTATATAAGATCACAGTATGTGAAATCACCTAACGCAGGGCTTAGCATATGGTGCGTCCTCATTAAATACAGGTTTCCTTCTGAATATTTGTAACTAATTAGTTTTCAAGTCATTTTCATGATCATTAGCTCACCTGCAGCTGAGAACGTCCCACATCCTCTATAAAGAATGAAGAGCCTGAAGCTAAGAGACTTGAAATGACTTTTCACTGTCACAGGAATCTGTCATCAATAGAAACTGCAGAAGAAATGTACCACTCGAGGGACTTTTAGAGACCTCAGAATATAATCAAAGATCCCTATTTATAGTTTTCAATGTAATGAAGAATTTCATTAATTATAAATGGGAGAAAATATGGGTGAAGAAAAGATGAGAAGCTTTGGGAAAAAGCAGAAGCTTTTACATCCATAATCAGTCATTTAGGAGTTAGGCACCACCAGTGAACAGTTGGCTCGCTAGCAGGTTTAAGTATGGGATGAAATAGGTTTTCTAGAAACTTTGATTCCCAGAAAACTCCCTCAGTGGTATGGACTTTAACTCTCCTCGTAAGGAGTAAGCTATATTGGGCATATTTTGGAGCCTCTGATATTAGCTCATCTCCTGTCTTTTTTAGTGTTTTGACACCTAAATTTTGATAGAAGACATCCAAAACAGAGTGTTCTCCATCAACTTTTTTATGGTGAGCCAGGCTTGACTTTTTAATGAAGGCCTTTCTCCATTCTGTTGCAGTCATAAATTTTCTCTCCACTGTGGCGTCTCTGATGTTGAATCCCACTGAAGGATGTCCGCAGTGACCACATTTATAAGGCCTCACTTCGGAGTGATTTTCTGATGATGACAGAGGCCCAATCATGGAGAGAAAGCTTCTCTGTACACTTTGTTTTTAAGAAGCTTCTCTCCCATGTGGATTCTCTGGTGCTGATGGGGTTTGCATTCTGGATGAAGCTTTTCCCACAATCATCACATTTATGTCATTTTTCTCCTGGAGGAGTCATCTGCTGATATTCTAATCTGATCTCAAGTGCATTGTTTTTCACACTCAGGATCCTAGTGAATGCTCCCATTTAGTGTTCCACATCCCTCCCCATATAACTCTATATTTTCTGTAACATCCTCCTTTGGAGCTGCTGTCCTTTTATCAGTCCTGACATTTCCATCTGAAACAATGATCCAGTGAAAAGAATGGACCTTTCATAAGAGATAAAAATCTTCCTGATGAAATGCAAGAGTATGAAGTTTTATATGTCTGAAAAGTATATGAAGAAGCCATAATATGAGGAGGTGAAATCTGTGGTGCCAGGGGCCCAAAGAAGATTTCGTAGCCAGAAAGTCAGAGAACGTTTATGTAGGATAAAGAAGAAAAGTTTCAGAGAGTGGGCATCAGTCAGCAAAAAGAATGAAGATGGGCATAGGGACATATCCAGAATGGTACAGTATGGTTATGGATGTGTCAAGATTTAACAGTGTAGGGGAATTATGCAACAGTTAGCATGGTATCTGTAGTGGATGGGGGATTATATGGCCTTTTCACTTTCCGTGTTATATACCTGTGAGCTGTGAATGTGCTTATCCTGCAGAGGCAATATGGACCCCCACCTCCCAATTGCTAGGGATGATGCCATGCACGTACACAAATGTGTATGAAAAATTTATTACTCACATCATGAAATTTTCTTGGGATAGCAGGGCAGCACCCAAGCTGGTCCAGAATCTCTTGAGTAGCTTAAGAGGGAGTGAGAGCTAGTTGTCCTGGTTTTCATTGTGCTTAGATGATGGGTCCAGAGAATAGTTCTCAGGCACAGCTAGGCCAGGGCTTGCACGGCTTGAACTTCCTTCAGATGCCAAGTAAGGAAGCACTTGGCTTTCTTATGAGCTTTCCCAGATGTGGAGCAGAAAGGAAGGGGAAGATGGAGGCTGAAAAATGTCAGGGATCGAGCATCAAAAATGGAGTCAAGATTTTTTTAAATTACAGCTGTTTAAAAAGAATCAATTCAGAAGATACTTGTACCATGTGATTCTGTTCTCTATGTCCTTATAAAGTAAGGAGTAATTACAAATTTAAGAACACAATCAATTTTTTAACAAATACGTGTAAACAGAAAAAATGTGTTAAAAGAATAAAAAGTCATACCTTTCTATTTGACTCACATCTGCAGAGTAGCTCAACTCCAACTGAGATCAGCTGAGGCTTTCTAGAAGATGTGAGCTCCCAGAGGCAGCCTGTGGCCTCACTAGCCTCTTAAAGGAAGTGGGGTTCATGGGTCTAGAGTTGAAACTTCAGGGATTTCTGAACTGTTCGGAGACAACAGTTCAAAACTGTTTTTTGCCCTTCCTGCCCAAGAAGATCAGCTGTGACCTAAGAATTATTAAGAACATTTAGACTCAAAATGCTATCACTGTGGTAATGGTAAATTTTAATACACTATGAACCCATGTGTCTATCATATTTTCAAATGGATCTGAGAGCTAAACAAGGTTAAGAACCACTGATCTAGGAGTGGTGGAAGGACAAGATGGAAAGAAAGAATCAGTTGTGGTGAAGCCTATTCAGAAAGAACCCTCACTCACTCACTTTCATTTTGTGTGAAACACACACACAGAGTCCTACATCAGTCTTCTCATCTGCTATCCTGGCTCATCAAGTTCTCTCTCCAGATCCTTCAGAACAATCACTACCTCCTTTCTGCATGCTGGCTGATGTCCTCACATTCAGACCAGTTGCTAGTTATCCTATCCTTGAGTAATCAACAAGATGATACCAAATGCAGCAGAGGCCAGTGTTTCAGGGGTACTTTTAAGGTATAGAAATAATTATTTAATACAAAGGAATTAATATCAGATGAGCTACAAGAAGTATGTTACCAGGAGAGTCTCTGAAGCTCATATAGCAAGAAGTTAACTTAGAACTCACCCTACACTTCTGGAAATTCTAGATGTCTTCTACATTCTATTCACCCTTAGGAATCTTTCTTTAACCCACTCAGAGATAAAATGCAGGTATCTAGGGCAATGTTTCCAGGTTTGTCCCTACCCCCTTGGAGCAAGGTGAAGAAATGGAGAGAGAAGGAATATACTAGGCTTCTCTTGGAGGTCACATCAGAGGCTGGTTTTCGTCACAGCTCATGCTGTAGCCCTTTGCAGTGGTAATACCTATCCAAGTGCTTGGTGTCATTTACCACTTTCCAACTTCCTCAAATCCCATTATTTACTTTCCTGAATCTCTTTCCTTGGGTATGACTGAAATTGCCGTCTCACTGATGGGACTATAAACTCCCCAAGCCAGGAGAGTCACCCTTGTTACCTATACAATGGCTGATGAATAGTACAGGTGAGGGGCACCGTTCACGACACAGAATATGAGTGGGTAAAAGTCTTACTGGATAACCGAAGCTCTGGATAACAAAGCTTCTACTGCTAACCTTGCTACTAATTAGATGGGGAACTTGAGCAGTCCCTAAGTTTCTCTGTGCTTCAGCAGAGAAGTGAGTCTTTTAGGAGTCTTTAAAAGTGATCATAGGGAGGAGTTCACAAACTGAAATATTTTTAGAGGGTCTACAAATTAGTCATAATATCATGTCTTTAATTTTGTCTGACAGTAAGGTGACTTCTCTTCAAGAAGTAAAAGCAGTGCAGGAGTTTAAATACGTCTATAGTGAGTACTGGCCTACTATGCCAACATATGTATATGTCTTGAATGAATTGGAATTATTAAAAAATAGTTATGCATGCGAAGCTTTATCACCATAACACTGAAAGGGAATATGTAAGTCTAAAGAAGATTCTCCAAACCATGAGATGTATCAGTATGCGTAATCAAAGTCATGGACCGAAGAACAGATAAGACCAAAAGGGGCATTGACAAGGGGTTTTGGGTATATTTTCTCAGATTTTTTGGGTCTAGGATTTGATTGTACTCTACTAACAAGCTAATTAACTTAGCTTGTTATTGTTTCATGGCATATGGCATAAAATATGAGTTTCCTGGGTCAGAAACAATGGACTTTATATGATTCCAGGGAGGCCCTATGCTTTTCATGCTTTGCCTTCAGAATTTCACTGCCTTTCTCCAATGCATCAATGGTCCCCCTACTTAGCCACACTATTTCAAAGTCATTGTAATTGTTACTCTTTCTCAATTCCCAAAAACCTTATTAGGAGAGACAGTTCTCCTTGGGCTGTCTGTGCTCTGATGTATCTTGTTACTTGTATCAAGGATACAAGGCCTTGATCACTTTATTTTTGCCAGCCTATTTTTCATAGATAGCAAGCCTAATATTTATTACTCATAGATAGCAAAAAGCATGAGCGTCATCATATTTGCACCCACTGCTCTTGCCCCCAAGTCCGCAGGAGGTGACATGACAGGCACAGATGGATGCTGTACCTACAAGTGTGTCTGTGTTGCATCCAGGGAAGCCTGAATTTAGGGGATCTGCAGCTTTTATAACAAGCAGTTAAGCAAGCCTGTTAATCATCCACGGGGATGCGTTATCTCATCTTGCAAGATTACCAGCTGCATAAACAATCCTGAGGAATAGGCTGGGGGTAAAAATGCTCAGGGTCTTGTATCCTGATTTTATTGTATTCTTTTATTTTAATCATTGTGCTCATAACTTTCTATTGAAATTTGTGTATTTATTCTGCTCATAGTTTATTTTTTTGTGTGTCAGCCCTCACTGGAATATAAACTCTATGAGGGCAGAGATCTTTGTCTTTTTGTCTCTGTTGTATCCTGAACACCTAAAACAGTTTCTGGCTCAGAATAGTGACTCAATTAACATTCTTGTTCTTGTACAAGAGCTCCTATAAGTTAGATAATTTAAAGCTATTGAGTGCATATGTATATTATTATCAACTTTAGTATATATTTTGAAATTGCTTCTTAAGATGACTGTACCTGCTTATACACCCATCAGCAGTGGATGAGAGTTCACAATTTCTCACATTCTTGCCAGCAAATACTATTGAAACACTGTAACATTTTGCTGAGGTGTAGGTATGAAATGACTTAAAATTTGCCTTTTCCTAATTACTAATGAGGTTAAGGATGTTTGCTTATGTTTATTGGCTGTTCCTAATTCCTCATCTGTGAATTCCCTGTGAGTATTCCTTGTCAATTTTCCCGTTTATTGGCTTTTTTCTTGTTTATTTGTAGAAGTTCATTGTATGTTCTGGGTATTGATCTTTGTTGATTATATGGGTTGTAAATATCTTCTGTCAGTCTTTTGTTTGTCATTTCTACTTGTTTCTAGTATATTTTGATGTAGTTTTAAATTTTAGTGATGTCAAATTTACTAATTTTTTCCTACACATTTTGTGCAGGTTGTGGATTTTAAAAGAAATCCTGCTTTACTCAAGAGCATCATGAACTTTTCCTGATTTTCTTCTAAAAATGTGAAAGTTATGCTTTTTGACTTTTAAGTCTTTAAACTACTGGAATTAATTTTTGTGCATGTGTAAACCAAATTTTTTCCCAAATTGGACATCAAAATATTACAGCACCATTTATCAAGTATACATCTACATGCCTACATTTATATTTATGTCTATAAGTAACTATAGATTAGGGGACATTGAGTTCATGCTGGCACCTTCGGTTCCAATCCAACACTACAAGACTCATTTTGGCCTTTCGCTTTTCCATGTTTGTAACTCCGTCTCTGACCTGAGAAACCTGGCTCGCAATATCTTAAATATATTTACTTGTATTAATCCTTCCTGAGTGTCTTCTTGCTCATGTCTTCTCGCTCCTCTCAGTTGGGCTCAGACCTCAAGTCTTAAGGTTGCTGAAATTTGAATGGGGTCTGTGGAATAGATGGTAGTAATGTATCAGTGTCAATTTTCCTGCTACAGCGCCCTCCCCTCACCAGTGTGAACACTCTCCTCACTCCACTTGGACTCCAGACTCACTGTGGGTTGGGCTGCCACCTCCTCTTCCACTTCCTTTGGCCCCACCTAAAGGCTTTTGGACTGAATTATTCAGGAAGGAAGGTGGGATTTTGTTTAATTTCAAAGAAAATTACTATGGAGAATTTCAAACATGCATAAGTGTAAAGAGACTATTACAGCGAACCCCCATATGCTTCTCACCCAGCTTCAACAACTATCATCTTTCTGCTATTTTCTTTGTTTCTTTCTCTATTTCTCTCTGAATATGTTAAAGCAAATCCAGACATATCAGTTCACCTACAAGTAGAAGCACAGCAGTATAAATTTCTAGCCACTGAGGACTTTTTTCCTAACATAACCATAATATCATTGGGGCAACTAAATTGATAGTAATTCCTTAATGTCACTGTGTTCTAGTTTTCCCAGTTGTCTCAAATACGTATTTTTATCGTTGTTTTGTTCTGATCAGGGTCCTAATAAGGTTTACAATCACTTGGGTAATTTATCTATTCAGTCTGTTTTAATCTATGACAGTTCCCCTTTCTCCTCTGTCTTTTCAAAAAATGCCATTTATTTGTTGAAAAATCTGGATCTTCTGTTCTGTATAATGTCCCACATTCTGGATTTCATTGATTGCATCTTTTAAGTATCACTTAATTCATTAATTCTCAAACTCACCTGCATATTGGAATCATCTAGGAAATTTTTTAAGTTATTCATGCCTGAGTCCCACCCTCTGACATTCTGATTTGATTGATCTTGGTTGCATCCAAGGTATCGGGATGTTTTATAACCTCCCCAATGATTTTAATGTGCTGCAGAGTTTAAAAACTGATACCTTAATTGGCTTCTGTATCTCACCTATACACGAGTATTAGGATCTAGAAATTTAACTAGATTCGGATTCACTTACTTTGCCAACAATACTTCCTGGCAGTGCCCGGTCCCTCCTGTGGCAGCTCATCAAGAGAAAAAACTATTCTCTAGTAATTTTCTTTTGTAGCAGCCTTTGGGACTTCTCATTTCTTAAGTTCTATCCATTCCTTATTATCCTTTCAACTGCAGAGGGATACACTGAGGGGTTAAAAACTCAGGCAGGTACCAGCATGGTATTTTTCCACTTGGTAAACTTCTACCAAACTTGCATTTTCTAGGCTCTCCATTCCACAGGGTAGAAATGGGACTTACTGACATCTCAGGCCAGCAAAATAACTTTGCAGTCACTTAAAATCTCCTCCTGTCTCTGGTTTAAAGGAATCTCCAGTCTTCCTTCCATTTGGGGCAGGCCTAGCTTATTACAGGCCAGGCATTGTTCTAAGCACAAAAAACACAGCTAATGCTCACAACATCCCTATCTACCATTACTATCTCTGTTTATAGATTGGGAAAGTCAGACACAGAGAGGTTAAGTAACTTACCAAGGTCACCCCACTAGTAAGTGGTAAAACCAGGATTATGAACCCAAGTAACCTGGATGGAGAGTCTGTGGATCTAACCACTATGAGAGACTGTGAATGAGGGCTGGGAGGAAACAAAAAGAAGGAAAGCCAGGGAGAATAGAGTCCCTGAAGCCAGGGACTAGAGGGTGTCTGGAAATGGGGAACAGCATAAGCCTGGTTGCCTGAGAGGCCACGGAAAATGGAAAACGGTAGCTGGTGGGGCGCACTGCAGGAGGGGGAATCTCCAGCTGCTTTTGCAGGAGCAATCTCAATGGCTTTGTTGTCAGTTTGCCGCCTACAATGTGTTAAGCATGAGTGGGAGGTGAGGACTAGAGTCAGAGATAGGCGGGTTTTCTTTCAAGAAGTTTGGCCTTGAAGGGGAGGAAAGAGAGTGCAGGCAGTTGGAGCCAGGCAAGGACCAGGGGCAGCCGCTGCTTTCTCCAACCAAGTGCCCAGGCTACGTTCTGCTTTTTGATGTTTCTGAGAGAAACTGAAGGTCCTCCTGCCCAGAGCTCTAAGGGCTCTGAGAAAGCCCTGCTTTCTTCTAAATTTTAATGTCAATTTTATGCCAGCTGTTTAGCACATCAGAGCATTGATGCAGTACCAGCATCCTACGGGATTTAAAGATTTAGCCTTAGTTCTTAGTCTCTTCTTATTTCTTATGATGCAGAGCCTGTCGTCCTTTCTTTGTCCTTCCCTTATCCGCCTCCCACGAGCGGAGGCAAAGACGTGGTTGCTAACGTGTTAACTCGGGGACAACCACCGAGAGGCGATTCCTAGAGAGCCCAGGAAGTGGCACTGATTCCCACCGAGGCTTCCTGTGCCCCAACCTCAATTTTTCTCCCGCATTTGGTGGGTATTCACTCTTCACTAGGACATCCTTTGAGGATACTTATTGTGGATTTCGGCGTGGGGTGCAGAGAAGGACGCTGCAAAGGCAAGGACTGCAAGGAGAAATCTGTGCAGCTGCGCCCCAGGGGTGTCCTGGGCACGGGGAAGGGGACCACTTGCAGTTTTACTGGCTAACACTGATTTCCCACCGTTCAAGAATTTTCTCGAGAAATACAGCTCCCAGCTAAAGTGAGGCCCAAGAACTGCCTTGGCCCAGGATGGCCAGAGAATCGAAGGAAAGCGCAGCCTTGGACCCCCAATCTGCAGAGGACTTAACAGGGATCTTAACGGTGAAAGTGGAGAAGGAGGAAGCCTCCGCCTTGGCCGCAGAGGTGGGCGCACCCGGCAGCCCCGCTCCGGGCCCCGAGCGCTTGCGCCAGCGCTTCCGGGGCTTCCGCTACCCCGAGGCTGAGGGGCCCCGCGAGGCGCTGAGCCGGCTCCGGGAGCTCTGCCGACTGTGGCTGCGGCCCGAGATGCACAGCAAGGAGCAGATCCTGGAGCTGCTGGTGCTGGAGCAGTTCCTGACCATCCTGCCGGGGGACCTCCAGACCTGGGTGCGGGAGCAGCATCCCGAGAGCGGGGAGGAGGTGGTAGTGCTGTTGGAGTATTTGGAGAGGCAGCTGGATGAGCCGATGTCGCAGGTAGAGAGAACAGGTTTAGTATCTGAGAGGTGTGGTCTGTTTCTTGCTGAAATCTCAAGATCCAAGCGAGAGGCATTTCTTTAAGATCAGAAGTTCTCAATCTCTTTTTGTGTCATGAACCTCTTTGGCAGTAAGGTGAAGTCCAGGGATAATAATATTTTGAAATACATAAGGAAAATATAAAGGATTACAAAAGTACTCAACTATATTGAAATACAGTTAGCAAGGCATTAAACAAATTTATGATAAAGTTATGTGTTTTTAAAAATTAATGCATTAAATAGTAATATCTAGGGACAGGCCCAATAACTCTGGTACAATTTTAAAGTGGTGATGAATGACTTTGACAGGCATGAATGACTTTAACACTATTTACCTGGTTGTAACGTGATGTGAAAACGTCTGCAGTTTCTATTGGTGACAGATTCCTGTGTACTGTTTCTAATACCGTGGTTTGTTGCTTCCATTCATAACTGAAGGAAATTCATAAAGGAAGCTAAATTTTGCTTAAAGGCTAGTAAAAATAATATTTTTCCTATTCCCTTTCATGGAACTCTTGAGAGGGAGTCCACCGACCACAGGGTAGGAACCCCTGGGTCATTTTTATCTGCATCTTCCTGCTTGTTGTATGAGACTGTTTTCCCTTTGCGTTATCCTGTGTCCTTGTGCCTTCTTTTCAGGGGATACATGACCACAGTAAAGGCTTCTAACCCCATAACCAGGAGCCCAAGGTTCTTGAGTTGACATTAGTGCCCCCTAGACCTGTGACAGTGAAAAATCATTTCAAGTCTCTTAGCTTCAGGCTCTTCATTCTTTATAGAGGATGTGGGACGTTCTCAGCTGCAGGTGAGCTAATGATCATGAAAATGACTTGAAAACTAATTAGTTACAAATATTCAGAAGGAAACCTGTATTTAATGAGGACGCACCATATGCTAAGCCCTGCGTTAGGTGATTTCACATACTGTGATCTTATATACTGGTTCCCCAAACCCTGTAAGCTGGAAACTATTATCCTCATTTTTCAGATAAGAAGAGATATTAGTATTATATAAGAACTTAGCACCAATTCCTAAAGAGTTTTCATAAAAGCACAAATATATTTAATGAGGGAGCACAGAGTAATGCTTAAGAGCATGGGCTCTGGAGTCATTCTGCCTAAGCTCCCATCCTAGCATTGCCACTTATTAGCTGGCTGACCTTGGGCAAGTTGCTTAAACTCTGTCCCTCAGTTTCCCCGTTACAAAAATTCAGATAATAGTAGTCCCTAGCTCGTAGAGTTGTTGTTATAAGCATTAAGTGAGTTAATATTTGTAAAGCTGTTAGAAATAGTGCCTGGAAAATAGAAAGTACTAGCACATCAAGAGCATGATAGAAGTGTTTGATGAACAAATAAATGAATGACTTCTAGGTCCCAGGTGGTGACCAGGGGCAAGAACTGCTCTGTTGCAAGATGGCAGTGTTGACACCAACTCAGAGGTCACGAAGTACCCAGTTCCAGCCGATGAAGGCTCTGCACAAGCATGAGTCTCTGGGATCCCAGTCCTTACCAGACAGGGGTGAGTATTATCTTCTGGGCAGTGTGAATTCTGCAGACTTCATCTAGTTTAATTGAAGGATCACCTGAAAGACAGATCTGTTGACACGTCCTGTATATGCCCATCACAGATCTACTTGACTTTGAGACTGCGACTAAAAGGGAAATTTCAGACAACCACAGCCTCTTCGCCTGCAGTACGGGTCCCAGCTGCCTGTCCCCAGCAGTGGGGCCAGCTGGACAGGTGGAGCCCACAGGGACCCTCCCTGGAGAGCAAAGGACTCCCCAGGGTGCTAGCCAGGGAATCCTTGCTTCGGCTATGCTCTTTCCCACGCGTGCCTGAGAAGTAGGGAGGGGTGGTAGCCAGACAAAATAAAGCCCCCAGCCAGGCAACCATAGCTTTCAGGTCTGGAGTGCATGGGAAGGGGAAAGATAGAGCTGAAACCTCAGTGTTTTCCTAAGAATATCATCTTTGGGGCAGAGGGAAGGAGATTTGAGGGACTCTGGAGAGAGAGCTGAGGTACAGAGTGGATGCTATGAAGAGCTAAAGGCTGCAGGGGAAGAAAGAGGCCTGGCAGGCCACAGAGGCAGGATCCGGGGCCTTTCTTTGGGGAACCTGGATGGAACCTGGGTTCTCCTAGTATTTTATTCATTCCTCTTTGGCAAAGCTGGGACCCGAGCCTGGTCTTCTTACTCCACACTTATGTTCTTTACGCTCTTGGATTTCACCTCTAGGTATGAAGGAGCTGTGCCCACTAGCCAGGTCCATGGGAATGGGCATTATCTGTCAGTGCTGGCGTTGGTGTGACCAAGGGACGAGCCAGGCAGCACCAGCATCCGTGCCTCCTCCACTTCCTGTGTGTGACCTGTGTTGGTCTTGGGTCAGCATGAAACAGCCAGCACTCACCTTAGGAGGCAATCTCCTTACCAGCTAAATGGGAGCTGCCTGATCCCTGGGCTCTTGGTTTGTTTGTTGGGAGTTACCAATAGACCACAGAGGAACTCTAGATTCAGAGTAGAAGAATGAGGACAGTCCAAGTAGAAGAGATGACTTTGAAAACACTAGAAGTGGGGGTCAGCGAGCTAGGATGAGGGAAACAGGAAAGAGATACTCCCTCAGGGAAAGCCTGTGGAGAGCTTTCCCAGCAAAAGCTGGAGATAGTAAATAAGACATTACTAAAATTGGTGATTTGAAAGAATTGATTTTTCAACATCAAAGTGATCTCCATTCATTTAACATATATTTATGGAGGCCCCTATATGATAGCCAGTGTTGTAGGCACCAGGGATCGAGTTGTCAGTAAGATGGATTTCTTGTTCCATCTAGTCTAGTAGGGAAGATAGTAGATAAATTAATAATACAATTTTAGATATTGGTAAGTGCTATGAAGACTATAAGGCAAAATATGTAAAGCCAGCCAGAATATTCCAGAGACTGTGGGACTGCTGCACATCAGAGTATAGATCTTAACCCTCAGTGTGTGAGTAGAACAGGGTGAAAATTGCTCAGTAGGAATATGTTCCAGGGTGTTCTCCATGTGCTGTGAACATTTGGGCAGATTCCCAAGACACGCAGCACTGGGACACACCAGCCAACATGCCATCTTTATTTCTCAGCAGCCTAAACTAACTTGTTTTCTGTCCTTTGCAAAGTTCACCTCTTATAGGAAAACCTGAAGTTCCCCTTTACTTCTCTCGAATTCGAGCAAGTTCTGTATAAGCAGACTTCCATTTCTTCCTTTCTGGACCCAGCTTCTTCTGACTCCTCTTACTTTCTTAAAACTAAAGCAGAAAGCACCCTAAGAGCTACTCAGGAGATTTTAACAATAACAACAAAAATCCTCTTGTCCCCTCTCTTAGCAAAATTCAAGAATAAGGGATTTTCAAATGGGAAGCTTTGTTTTGTTTTTATGTTGCTTTCATTTCATTCTTCCTGCTGAGGATCCTGCCCATCGATTTTGTGTATCTGCAGGAGCACAGCACATCTCTTAGGCCCTAGGATTTGAACTGGTAGGGATCAGGACGTTTAGAAGGGAGCATACTCTATAAACTTCTTGGCAGGAATTCATCAATGCAGTGTTTGAACTTGGGTTCCACAGGGCAGGGAGGCCGAATGCCAGGGTAGATCTCATCCAGAACTGCTTTCCTTCTTAGTTCTCCAGGTTCCTGGGCTTGCCGCGGGAGGGCGCTGCAGAGAAGATGCAGCCGGAGCTGCCAGGCTCTCCCCAGAGTCCCAGGTGAGCTGGAGCCCCTCTCCCTCCCCTAGCACTCAGCCTTTTTGCTTCTGTTGGATTCCTTTCTCCCCACTCCTCCCCCTTCATCCTAGATACATATGGAGTTTCAGTTTTCTCATCAATCCCAAGGCTTGTTATTGTTGGCCTTTATTTGGTGCCCAGTTAAGAGGATTTTCCTGTTTTACCTGTGGCTTGAGGGGGTGGGGGGTAGTCTGTGCTTCCCTGATAGTCTTTACCCCATCTGTTTGGTCAGCGCCTTCATCAACAGGATTTTCTTCTTCAACAAGGGCAATTTAGCAAATACCAACTGAAGATTTTGTTGTGATAGTGATTTAGTTTTGTTTTTTTTGAAGTGTCATAAACTGTGCTGTAGTGAGGGATATAAGATGTGCCCTCTGCCCTTTAGGAACTTACTCGGAGGAAGAGATCTGGCATGTTCTTTGGGTCTGAGGATTAATATTACAACCTGAACAATCTTTACTTAACTTGGATTTTAATTTCTTATCCAGTCTTTTATGTCCTGCTTGAAGATTTCAGTGTTTGAGGCTCTGTAGTATTTATGTTTTCCCTGGTTATTTTCACCTCAGACCTAGATTTCATTGTATTTTAAAAATCATTAATATAAATGAACCCCCACTACCACTTTGCCAAAGCACACCACAAATCTTTTGGAAGGTTTGGATGTGGTTCCACTCCTTTCACTGCATTGGTCCTTGTTTTCCAAATCTTTTCACTTTCTGGACTGTTTAGATATTTATATGAAAGTACTTATCCTAATGTGTGTAATATTTCTTTCCTTTGATATTTACTTTTTGGACAAAGGTATTCTTAGAGACAGGAATAAGGGTGCCACTCTTGCTCTTTTTTAAAGAGCCCCTTTATAGAGGGTGTTCCTTCATTGCATGTACCCAGCTTTGGGAATGATTTTGGGCCAGAGGAACTAGGTATGATTACTTATTGTTTCAGGGGCTGCTGAAAATGGAAGATGTGGCCCTGACCCTCACTCCTGGGTGGACTCAGTTGGATTCACCTCAGGTGAACTTCTTCAGAGATGAAAGGCAGAACTGTGGCGGCCTGATCTCCCTGGGTAAGACTGATGGGCACTGATTTCTCATCAGGTTTCTTGGCTTCCTATGTGTATGAGAACCTCCTGGGCTGTTAGCAGCTGTTTGAATTATGTTTGGATTCAGAACCACCGCTTCTGAACCCCAGCTCCTAACCAGCTGTGTGACTAGCTCCTTAATCCTGACCTTGCTTTCTTCTCTGCCCTGCCAGTATTCTAGTCAGTTTAAGTGGGATCAGGTAGGTATAACTCTTAGTACAGGTCTGGCTCATAGTAGATGCTTAGTAAATGTTGCTAGCCCTGACAGAAGAGGAGGCCTGAGGGGTCTCTTCAGGAAATGGGCCATGGGACCGTAGATGTGAGGGCTAGCAGTGACCTAGAGATTGACTACAGAGCCTGACATTAGAGATGAGGGTGCCTGACAAGACTGCCTGACTTGTCTGAGTTCACATAGCTCATTAGTGGCACAGTGGGGGCTCCAACTCAGATTTCCCAGCACAGAAGCCAATTTAATTTGGGGGACTGCCTCTGCCTGATGCACAGTGAGAGATGACTGCACTTTTCATTGGTTAGGGACTAATTTCTGAGTCCCCACTTTCCCTGTTTCTTACAGAAGGCTTCAGAAGTCCTTTCACTTGTCTTGTTTACTGTCACCTTCTGCTCAGCTCTTTTAGTATCTAGTCTTAGATGCATGGCCCTGCTTTACTATCCTTAGAACTTGGAGCCTCTCCATGTATCCCCAGCACCGTCCTCAGTCATCACCACCTTCCCTCCATTCCCAGTTTGTACCCGTCTTCCAGTGGCCCCATTCTCATTCTCAGGTCTCCCTCCTCCCCAGCACCCCTGTTCTCCCTCTTTATTTCCATCCTTATTCTTGCACCTCACTCTTCACCCATGGCCTATATAGACCTCTGTAATTCTTGCCTCCCTGGGACTCATCACAGAGCTTTCCTCCTTGGCAGAGCATAATTGACAGTTGCTGGCCATTTGTTATTTCAGGTGGTGAAATACAGACTAAGATCAGGGACTTGCCTCCAGATGAGGAACATCCAGAAGAGGAACCTGGGAAAATACCATCCCACCTGGGTGAAGCTGTTGGCCAGACTCCTACACGTGTAGAACCTGGTGAACAGGAGGGCAGGTTACAAAGAAAACAGAAAAATGCCACTGGGAGTAGGCGGCACTATTGTCATGAATGTGGAAAGAGTTTTGCTCAGAGTTCAGGCCTGACTAAACACAGGAGAATCCACACTGGGGAGAAACCCTACGAATGTGAAGACTGTGGCAAGACCTTCATCGGGAGCTCTGCCCTTGTCATTCATCAGAGGGTCCACACTGGTGAGAAGCCATATGAGTGTGAAGACTGTGGCAAGGTCTTTAGTCACAGTTCAAACCTTATCAAACACCAGAGAACTCACACTGGGGAGAAGCCCTACGAGTGTGATGACTGTGGGAAGACTTTCAGCCAGAGCTGCAGCCTCCTTGAACACCACAGAATCCACACCGGGGAGAAGCCGTACCAGTGCAACATGTGTGGCAAGGCCTTTAGGCGGAATTCACATCTCCTGAGACACCAGAGGATCCATGGGGATAACAACGTTCAGGATCCTGACCATGGAGAGAGCTGGGAGAGTCAGGCTAGGATGGAAAGCCAGGAGGGACATATTGAGGCTCCCGTGTCTTATAAATGTAATGAGTGTGAGAGAAGTTTCACTAGAAATAGAAGCCTTATTGAACATCAAAAAATCCACACTGGTGAGAAACCCTTTCAGTGTGATGCATGTGGAAAAGGCTTCACCCGAACTTCGTACCTTGTTCAACATCAGAGAAGTCATGTTGGGAAAAAAATTCTGTCACAGTGACTCATTGTCTTAACATGCCAAAGTTGGTGCTCATTCCTACCGAACTGAAGCCACCCTGGAGCCCTTCTGACTGCAGAAATTGTGGGCTGGGGCTTAATTTACCACTACACGTCATCGGGTGTTTGTTTGAAAAAGATAGAGTCTGGCTGAGATGAACTATCTTCTACGTGCTATAAGGTGACTGGAAAAAAGCCTTGTTTGATAGGACGCTGTGGGAGAGTTGTCTGGAAGAGGTAGGACCTGAAATAGTTTCTTCCTACCTACTGGACTTCAAAGGCGTCCAGACTGGCTCCTCACCCTCAGCCAGCACTTCATGATGTCTCCTGGGTGGGAGGCTCTGATTTGGAGACGGCTGCTCTGACTATTCATTTTGCCTATATTGAGTCCCTCACCAGTTGGTTGGATCGATGATGTCTTATACCCCCCATTGTGCCTTGCATATAGGTGCTATAAACATTTATTAAACAGACCAGTGAAATGACCTTCATAGCTCTGAAAATCTAACGTTGTCTAGATTTCTGAGGACTTTCTAACTAAGGCCATTGTGTTTGTGTCTAATTCTCTGAGTTCTACATTCTTGGTGAATCTAATGTATTTATTGCCAAGTACATAAGATAGTCAGAGTTGGGTGGAGGAGTCCATATTTCTTCACCAGCATAGTACTTATGGTAAGAATGCCTTAAACAGCTTCTTTATCATTAAGACATCGAGACTGCTCCATCCTTACCACTCCATTCTTTACTCAACATTAATCACGTTAGTTCACATTAATTTTGCTATCGTTTAAGGGGAAACCTTTCACATTCAGGTAAATAAAAATCAATTTATCAAGTCAGCTCAAAATGATTATGAATTGTGATATAAATTCTATGATGCTCAGCAGCTTGTTTCTTAGTTATCTTGGGCCTAACCAAATGCCAAGACACCATCTTTATCTTTCTTTCCCAACTTAGAGTCAACTGTGTGTCAAGGCTTATGCCAACTAAGCTTGAACTTCCTCTAGATCAGAGGATTAACACCAAATATTTATAACAAGTATCATTCATGTTTTCAAAACTGCCCTATGGGTTGGGAATAGGAAGATGGGGTCAGAGGCAACCAATGAGGATAGGAACCTGAGTATGGGCGGTAGGAAAAAAATGTTTCTTTTCAGAAATACATTGGGAATCCTGAGTATCTGACCAAGATGATTCCACAATATCCTAAGTATCAACATAAGAAGACAAGGCTCTATGTTGTGAGTTAATCACAATAAGAATTTTGTGATAGCTCGTGTTTTCACCCAAATCACCTTCTACTGAGTTCTTCAGAGGCTATCTTCTTCCTAGATGCCTAAGTGTATCTCGCCAGCTTCCAGCTTTACCAGCCTGTGCCGAGAATGGATTCTGCTTCTGATGGAATCCATAACCATGTTTTGTTCAGTCACCAGCATAGTGTTCTCTTCTGTTCCCAAATACCTTTCTGGATTCCTGCTCTGAAGTACCACAGCCGACTAGGGACTTTGCAAACCATAGAGCTCTCCCTTTATCACTTCCCTACAACCTTCCATTGCATTCACGATCCCCTCCTTGCAGTCTAATTTAAAACTTCTGTAGCTTTCCAAAATCCTGTAGACTTTCTCCAGTTAATCTTTTCTAGCTTTTTAAAATTTCCTTTTAAATTAACCTTATTTTTGTTACTTTCACAAAGCTAGCCATTTCCTTTTCTCTTCTTATCTTTATTTTTCCTAAATATTTGCTAGTAGCCTTGATCTTAGAGGCTGTTCATTTTTCTTTGGTATTTAATTGTTTCTTATGTCATGTGAAGAGATACACGTGAAAGCCTTTTACAAACCAGAAGCATTATACACGTATAACTTACTGAGATTGACAAAGGACCACTGTGCCTCCTTTCACTCTACTCCTTCTGAGCCTGAAAGACTTCTCTGTAGAGGAGGGAAATATTGTAGAAAAATACTTCGGAGTGCCTGATAATGAAAGGGATAACGCATACACGCACACGCACGTACATACTTGGGCTTAGGCTATAACCGAATTGGTAACACTTGCCCGTAAATGAGGCAGAGCCATGGTAAATGCCTCATGAGTGGTCAGCTGAAGGCTGTGGATGTTCTGAGGAGGGAAAAGTTACTTCCGGCTGTGTGCTGCTGTTATTACACGGACAAGGTGAC
Source organism: Equus asinus (assembly GCF_041296235.1). Classification (NCBI taxonomy): domain Eukaryota; kingdom Metazoa; phylum Chordata; class Mammalia; order Perissodactyla; family Equidae; genus Equus; species Equus asinus. Next base: position 38,027,483 of record NC_091797.1, read on the forward strand.
CTGTTTGAGAGCTGAAAAGACTAACAGAGTTTGTCAAATTTAGTAAATAAGGCAAGTTTGAAGAGGCGGATACCTTATAGGGGCCTTCAGTGCCAGAGCAAGGAGTTTAAATTTTATTCACTAAGTACCAGAGAGCCCCTGACATTTTTATGGTCAAAATATTATCTGCAAAACTAACTGGAAGTATGGTGTAATTTCAAATTTAAAAATTATTTTGCAGATAGTCTATTTATAATAAGACACTTCACTTTTGTATAAAACAAAGGTGTGTTTATAAATAAGTGAATTATAAAATGAGTTTAATTCTAGCCTATTTAAAAGGATAGTAAAAACATATTATTTTCAGATAAAATCAGGTCCAGTAAAATAAGCTGCTTAAAGATATAAGCAGTATATGAAGTGGAATAAAATGCTGTTTTTCAAAATTGTTTTTAGGAGTTTTAGTGTTGATTAGTCAGCCATTCTACTTCAATTCTCCAACCAAAAGCAATGCAGAAATTCTCCATTTTCTTTTTTCTTCCTTTGTGTGAATAAGTAGCTGGTTATAGCATTTTTTTTCTACTTGGGTAGAATGAATAGTTACAATGAAAAGAGTTTTGATGAATAGTTCTCCTAGATGTGTTCTTAATTTTGGTAAACAGTATAACCCTGGAAAAGATTCTGTTTCTCTGCCTTTTCCTTTAGTGGGAAAAAAAAAAAAATAGTAGGAGTGACAGCTTACCTCACAGGGTTGAAGGATCTGCTGATACTAATAAGAAGTGCTTTGTAAATAACCTGAAGATGTTGACATTGGTAGAGAAATTGAGATTAAACATTTTATTAGCTGAAACCTCTATATATTGGAATGAAAATTGTTTAATAATAAAGACTATCTAAAAAAGTGTCCTGTAACTACATGACAGTGTTGATCTTCTTATCTTGTAACGATGTCCCAAATCATCTGTGTGGTTCCATCTCAGTTATTCGTAATGAGAACTTTAACAACTAAGTAAACTCAATTATCTACTTTTCTCTAAACCGTTTTTAGTCTATCTTTTGTCTTTCCTGACAACAGCTGAAATTGGGTCTGACAGATTCAAATAAGGAAACTTTTCTTAGCTAGCTTTGTATACGTAGCATCTATTTTGTACATTTCAAATGGAATTGTTACTAAGGAACTATTTCAGGATGACTACTTTCCTGTGGACTTTTTTGTTAACACATCACTTGTATTGTCGAAATAGCCTTTCATTTCTGCATCTACTCACATTTCTCACTTGGTTTCTGGCATTAGCGATCCCTCTCTACTTACATCAAACTAAGACCTTGGAATGTGAACATATCACGATTTCCTGCTCTCCTTTCCCAATTAATAGCTGAACTCTATGATATATTCCTGCCTGTTCCATGTATTTTGTTTATGGGAATTGGGTCATCATGTGAAATCCTCTGCACACCTTTGCGAATCCCTGTTTTTATTCCAATTTTTAAGGTTGTTCAAGATTTTCAAAATCTGAACAATCCTTATGTAACTCATTTGTATAAACGTAATAAACCATGTGGTTATTCCTTTCGTCTGAGTGAATTCTTAAACAGATAACGTGTTGCATGATTTCCATGCTGTCAGAAAATAACTGTACTTCAGTTATTAGCTAAAGCATTGAAACTTAACCATTTTCTCCCTTCTGCTCTCCCGCCAGCTCTACCCATTGGCATTAGGAGCCTGGGAAATGGAATCTGTAGCCTTGCAGACCCACTAACAGCTCAGGGTATAGAAGGGCTGAGACATGAGATAAATGACCAGCTCGCCCATGTATCCTCAGCACCTAGCAGAGTTCCTATTAAATGAATGAATCTGGAAATTGATTGATTCAACTCGTTCTTTTGTACTATTAAATCAAGATTCCTTGCCACCTACTGCTAGAACCCAAAGCAAGTACATTCCCACTTCCAGAAGTAACAGTCTTCTTTCCCTATTTCTAAACAAGTTTTTTAGGTATGCTTTTTTTTGGTGAGGAGGATTGGCCCTGAGCTAACCTGTTGCCAATCTTCCTCTTTCTTTTTATCCCCTCTCTAAAGCCCCAGTACATAGTTGTGTATCCTAGCTGTATGTTCTTCTAGTTCTTCTATGTGGGATGCTGCCACAGCATGGCTTGATGAGCAGTGTGTAGCTCCACACCCAGGATCTGGACCAGTGAACCCGGGCCAGTGAAGTGGAACAGATGAACCTAAGTGCTATGCCACCGGGCCTGCCCTCTAAACAGGTTTTTCACAACCATTCATTCAGCAAACCTGACTGTTTATGTCATGCCTGTGCTCAGACACTAAGGAGTTAAAGATGACTGAGACATTGCCCCTGCCCTTGAAGAGCCTGAGAGCTACTCTCTGTTCTTTCATGCTAAGTTTTCATGTGTGGCTCTACTCTTGAAGCAGATTTAGCAGCTGATCATTTCTCACCACCTCCAATGCCGCCATCCTGGCTGAGCCACTATTCCTCTCCCAAGGTTACTACAATAGCCTGCAAATGAGTCTCTGTGCTTCTGCTCTCCTCCCTTTAGGCTCTTCTCAACATATCACTCAGAGCAATTATTTAAACATCTAAGTCAGATCACACACAGCATTCTTCCCCTCAACACCCTGCAATGGTTTCCATTTTTGTCCAAATTAACAGCCCAAGCCCTTACAGAGATCAGAAAGGCTCTTCACAATCTGATTCCCTACTACCTCTCTGACCTCATCGCCCACCCTCCCCCCTCACTCACCCAGCTCCAACCACACTGGCCTCCTTGTTTCCTGATCACACAAGCAAACACCCACTTAAGGCCTCTGCTCTAGCTATTTCCTCTTCCTAGAATAATCCAGTTAGCTAACTTCCTCACCTACCTCTTTTAATTCCACTCAAACGCCATCCTTTCAATAAGGCTTACTTCAACTACTTTGTTTAATACTAAACCACAAGCTAATACTCCTCATCCTCCCTATAGCCCGCTGTTTTTTAAGTTATCATTTCATCACCTTCTAACAGACTCTCTGATTTACTTATTTATTAGCTTCATTGTCTGACTTCCTCAACTAGAAAGATAAGCTCCAGAAAGGCAGGAGTATTTGTGTCTTGTTCATTGACGTATCCCAAGCACTTAAAATATTTCCTGCCACATGGTGGGTGCTTAATAAATATTTGTTGAATAAATGAATGAATGTAGCAGTGCTTTTTTTTGTTTTCACAGACTGTGATCAGGCTTAACATCAAATAACTGCAGAACACATCACTAGAAACTCTCTTACTATATCAAGCCTCAATTTCCTCTAACCTCTGGTTTTCCAGTGTAGTTTTGGTCAATTGTATTATTGTCATAACCACTCTCTCCCTCTCTCCACAATAACAGGATTGTGTTTCCAGGTGTTTGCCATGTGTCCTGCCTGCTTCCTGGAGGAATAGGCGTATCCATGTCCCATTGACTTTAAGCTTGGTCTTGTGACCTACTTTAGTCAATGGCATGTGAGCAGAAGTGACAGTGTGCTAGTTCTGAGCAAACTTTACAAGGCATTATGTTTCCACTTGCCTCCTTCAGTTTCTTCTCTCTACCAGGGGAATAAACTGCCCCAGGTCATGCTGATCCTCTAGAATGCATCCCTGAATGAGAAAACCAGTAGGGCAGATCTGAACCCAAGCTATAGCTTGGGAACAAGCCCAGTTGAGCCCAGGAAAGCTTAGTGGAGGCAAAGCAACCTGCACATCCATGAGTGAGAAATAAATATTTATTGTTGTAAGCCTTTGAGATTTAGAGCTTGTTTGTTACCACCTTCTTTGCCATTCAGCAACTGTGTAAACTTGGGACAGGTATCGTCTGTGGTGGTTTAAAAATGTACCTGTAAAGTATTTCACATTCCTCTTCTATAAGGTGGAATTGAACGCCTCTCCTCTTGAATGTAGGCAGACTTTGTGATGGTTTCTGACAAAGGAAACATGGCAAAAGTGAGGCTAGGTGATTTACAAGACTGAGTCATGAGAAGGATCACTTCTTCCTGGCTCTCTCTCACTCTTGAATTGCTCACTCTTGAGGAAGACAGCCACCATGTCTGAGGACACTCAAGCTGCCTGTTGAGAGGAGGAATTGAGGCTTCCTGCCAACAGCCATGTCAGTGAAAACTGCTGCCTCAACCAACATCTTGGCTGCAGCCTCGTAAGAGATCTCATGCCAGAATCACTCAGCTAAGACCCACAGAATAGATAAGGAATAATAAATTACCTACTAAATTTTGACATAATTTTGTACACATCAATAGATAATTAATACACATTCTCTGAGGTTCTGTTTCTTATCTTTTAAATGGCAATTGATGTTGACCTTGCCAAGTTGTAGATGTTTTACTGATTTATTGAATGGTCTGAACCAAGTAGAGTACCAACGGGAAACACTTTTATTTTCCAGTTGAAGGCTTCAACCATGCTCTGATCTTTTCCTTTTCTCTGCATAATGTCTAGACATGTAAAGGCTGGGTTGAAGGAAATGTGCACTTAAAATATTTGACAGCCGGGCTGGCCCCGTGGCCGAGTGGTTAGGTTCGCGTGCTCCGCTGCAGGCGGCCCAGTGTTTCGTTAGTTCGAATCCTGGGCGCGGACATGGCACTGCTCATCAGACCACGCTGAGGCAGCGTCCCACATGCCACAACTAGAAGAACCCACAACGAAGAATACACAACTATGTACCGGGGGGCTTTGGGGAGAAAAAGGAAAAAATAAAATCTTTAAAAAAAAAAAAAAAATATTTGACAGCCATTGCCAAAATGCCTTGCATGTTGGTTGTAATACAAATAGTGAATATTTATTGAGTGCTAAGTCTGTCAGGTGCTGTCTAAGCTTTATCTGGATTACATTTTTAAATCCTCTCAACAACCTTATGAGGTAGTTATACTATAATCCATCTTTTACAAATGATAAAACTGGAGCATAGAAAGGTAAATTACTTGCCAGAATGTATACATCCAGCATTCAAACCCAGCATTCAAAATGGCTCCCAAACCATTGCTCTCTACCATGGCTCCACTTATCTCAGTATAACATTGTGTGAGGCTGCCTGTTTCCCCCACAGCCTTGCCAACAGGGTGCTGTCAAGCTTTTACTCATTGCCTAGTCAATCAATTGAAGTTTTAATTAGAATTTCTTATCTACAAATGAGTTTGAGCATAGTTTTATATCTTTAAATTTTTTTAATTATTTCTTTTTTGTGAACTGTGTGTGTATGTCCTATGCTTAATTTTTTTAATGTGGTTGTTGATCTTTTTCTTACCTATATCGAAGATGTGTGTGTTTATCCCTATGTTTTAGATTTACTCCCAGTATATTGTTTCCTTTATCTTGTTAATTGTTTTCTCTTTAAAAGTTCATTCATTAGATTTTTTTTTACATTCTTATATAGGTTTTTAATTTTTTTTTCTAATTTTTTTTGGTGAGGAAGATTGGCCCTGAGCTAACATCTGTTGCCAATCTTCCTCTTTCTGCTTGAGGAAGATTGGCCCTGAGCTAACATCTGTTGCCAATCTTCCTCTTTCTGCTTGAGGAAGATTGTCACTGAGCTAACATCTGTGCCAATCTTCTTCTATTTTGTATGTGGGATGCCGCCACAGCATGGTTTGATGAGGGGTGTGTAGTTCTGTACCCAGGATCCAAACCTGTGAACCCTGGGCCACCAAAGCAGAGCCCACAAACTTAACCACTACACCACCAGGCTGGCCCTCTACATTTATTTTTTAATTTTTAAAAAATGTTGCATTGATGATACATTCACAAATTTCAAAAATCAATATATTATCTATCATACCATATATTTTATATATTTTATATATATATGTTAAAAACCTCTCTCTGTCCCCCATATTTCCAGTTTTTATCCTGATAACCTCTGTAAAATTTTTCTGTTATATCATTTCAGAGTTTCTTTATGCAAACATGAATGTCTATTCTCAATTTCCTTCCTTTTTTACACAAAAAGTAGTCTATTATTCCCACTGTTCTGCATCTTGCTTTTTTCCTCTTAATGTATCTTGGAGATCTTTTCATATCAGGATATAGAGAGCTTCCTTTTAGCCTCTTAGTATTCCATTGTATGGATGTACCTTAAATATTTAACAAATCTCCTTTTGATACACTTATGCTGTTTCTAGTATTTGCTATTGCCAAACAATGCTGCAATAGGTCATCTTGTACATCCATCATATTGCACATGTGTATCTGTAGGGTAAATTGCCAGTGGGAAGTAGGATTGCCAGGTCAAAGGGTATATGCATAATCTTGGTAGATATTCCCATATTGCCTTCCATGGGTATTTTTGTCAAACACATCCACCAGCAATGAATAAGAGTACCTATCTTCCAACAGCTTATATAAAAAATGTGGATTTGTTTGAATTGATGCCAATCTGATACATGAAAAATGACAGCTCAGTGTAGTGTTATTTGCATTTCTCTTATTATAAATGAGAATGAGCATCATTACATGTATGGAAGAGCCTTTTGCATTTTATTTCCTTTGAACTGTTTGAATTCTGTGTCCATTTTCTTTTGAGATTATAGTCTTTTTCTTCTTGACTTCTAGGGACTATTTATATATAAGTAGCAAATGTTTTTCTATATTGTGTGTTTGTGCACATTTTTTGCCATGCAGAAGTTTTTTCAATGCAATTAAATTTATGAGTCTTTTCTTTTATGGTTTCTGGATTTTCAATACTAATATTTAAAAAGCTTTGTCCCCCTTCAAGATTATAAAGGCATTGTTCCATGTTTATTTCTAGCAGTTTATGGTTTCATTCTCTTATATTTAAATTTTTGATAAATTAAGAGTTTATTCTGATGTAGAGGTAAGGATCCAACTTTTTAAAAAAAGATGGTGACCCAATAGTCCCAACATCACTTTTGATGGTTCCTATTTTTCCTACTGATTTGATACAGCAGCCTCATCATTTACTAAATTATTTTAGGTATCTGGTCTATTTCTGGACTTTCTATTCTATTCTATTGGTCTATTTTTTCATATACTAGTGACACATAATGTAATAATTCATATAATAAACATATTTATGTTTTTTAAATTTTTAAACAATTTTGTGAAATATATATACAAAGGTATTTATAATCTTTTAATCTTATTGGGGTTTACAGTGAGTTAAATGGTAGCTCCCCAAAAGATATGTCCATGTCCTAATTTCCAGAACCTGTGAACATTTGCTTATTTGGAAAAAGGGTCTTTGCAGATGCAATTAAGTTAAGAATATTGAGATGAGGGGATCATCCTGAATTACCTGGGTGGACCCTAACCCAACAATATATCCTCATAAAAGAAAGACAGAGGGAGATTTGAGACAGAAGGAAGACAAGAAGATATTGACACACAGAAGAGTAGACAATGTGAAAGAGGCAGAAGTGGAGTGATGTGGATACAAGCTAAGGAATCCAAGGATTGTCAGCAGGCCAGGAATGGATTCTCCCTCAGAGCCACCATAATGAACCAACTCTGCCACACCTTGATTTTGGAATTTGGGCCTCCTGAACTGTGAGAGAATCAGTTTCTATTGTTTTAAGATGCCAAATTTGTGCTAATTTGTTACAGCAGCCCTAGGAAATTAATAGAGTTTCACTATATGTGGTCTTTTGCTGCCTTCAAGATTGTCTCCAGGTAAAAAATTACCTGGAGACAAATGAAAATGAAAACAGAACATATCAACTCTTATGGGATGCAGCAAAAGCAGTGCTAAGAGGGAAATTTATAGCAATACTGGCCTACCTCAACAAACAAGAAAAATTGCACATAAGTAATCTTAAACTACACCTAACAGAACTAGAAAAAGAAGAACAAACAAAGCCCAAAATCAGAAGAAGGAGGGAAATAATAAAAATTAGAGCAGAAATAAATGAAATAGAGACTAAAATGACAATAGAAAGGATCAATGAAACTAAAAGCTGGGGGGCTGGCCCCATGGCTAAGTGGTTAAGTTCACAAGCTCCGCTCTGGCAACCCGGGGTTTTGCTGGTTCGAATCCTGGGCACGGACATGGCGCCACTCATCAGGCTATGCTGAGGTGGCATCCCACATGCCACAACTAGAAGGACCCACAATTAAAAATACACAACTATGTACTAGGGGGCTTTGGGAGAAAAAGGAAAAAATTTTTTTTAAATCTTAAAAAAAAAAGAAACTAAAAGCTGGTTATTGAGAAGATAAACAAGATTGACAAACCCTTAGCCAGACTCACCGAGAGAGAGAAGTTTAAATAAATAAAATTAAAAATGAAAGAGGAGAAATTATAATGGATATGACTGAAATACAAAGGATTATAAGAGAATACTATGAAAAACTATATACCCACAAATTGGACAATCTAGAAGAAATGGATAAATTCTTAGACTCATACAACCTCCCAAAACTGAATCAAGAAGAAATAGAGGATCTGAATAGAACAAGCACAAGTAAAGAGATTGAAACAGTAATCAAAAACCTCCCAAAAAACAAAAGTTCAGGACCAGATGGCTTCTCTGGAGAATTCTACCAAACATTCAAAGGAGATTTAATACCTATCCTTCTCAAACTATTCCAAAAAATTGAAGAAGATGGAACACTTCCTAACTCATTCTATAAAGGCCAACATCACTGTAATACCAAAACCCAACAAGGACAACACAAAGAGGGAAAATTACAGGCCAATATTGCTGATGAACATAGATGCTAAAATCCCTAACAGAATATTGGCATATTGAATACAGCAATACATGAAAGGATCATACACCATGATCAAGTGGGATTTCTACCAGGGATGCAGGGATGGTTCAACATCTGCAAATCAATCAATGTGATATAGCACATGAACAAAATGAGGAATAAAAATGACATGATCATCTCAAAAGATGCAGAGAAAGCATTTGACAAGATCTAACATCCATTTATGATAAAAAGTCAATAAAATGGGTATAGAAGGAAAGTACCTCAGCATAATAAAGGCCATACATGACATACCCACAGCCAACATCTACTTAACAGTGAAAATCTGAAAGCCATCCCTCTAAGAACAGGAACAAGACAAGGGTGCCCACTCTTGCCACTCCTATTCAACATAGTACTGGCAGTTTTGGCCAGAGCAATTAGGCAAGAAAAAGAAATAAAAGGTATCCAAATTGGAAAGGAAGAAGTAAAACTCTCACTGTTTGTGGACAACATGATTCTATTTTTGGAAAACCATAAAGAATCAATCAGAAATAACAACTACAGCAACATTGCAGAGTACAAAATCAACTGACAAAAATCAGTTGCATTTCTGTAAATAATAATGAACTAGCAGACAAAGAAGTCAAGAATACAATCTCATTTACAATCACAACAAAAAGAATAAAATACCTAGGAGTAAATTTAACCAAGGAAGTGCAAGATCTATACACTGAAAATTATAAGACATTATTGAAACAAATTGAAGAAGACATAAAGAAATGGAAAGATATTCCATGCTCACGGATTGGAAGAATAAACATAGTTAAAATGTCCATATTACCTAAAGCAATCTACAGATTCAATGCAATCCCATCAGAATCCCAATGACATTCTTTGTGAAAATAGAACAAAGACTCCTAAAATTCATATGGGGAACAAAAGATCCCAAATAGTCAAAGTAATCCTGAGAAAAAAGAACAAAGCTGTAGGCGTCACAATCTCTGACTTCAAAATATACTACAAAGATGTAATATTCAAGACAGCATGGTACTGGCAGAAAAAGAGACACACAGATCAATGGAACAGAATTGAAAGCCCAGTAATAAAACCATACATCTATGGATAGCTAATCTTCAACAAAGGAACCAAGAACATACAATGGAGAAAGGAAAGTCTCTTTAATAAATGGTATTGGGAAAACTGGACGCCCATGCGAAAAAGAATGAAAGTAGACCATTATCTTATACCATACACAAAAATTAACTCAAAATGTATTAAAAAATTGAATATAAGACCTGAAACCATAAAACTCCTAGAAGAAAATATAGGCAGTACACTCTTTGACATCCAGTATCTTTTGAAAACCATGTCTACACAGGCAAGGAAATCAAAAGAAAAAATAAACAAATTGGACTACATTAGACTAAAAACCTTCTGCAAGGTAAAGGAAAAAAAATGAACAGACAGCACACCAACTGGGAGAAAATTTTTGCAAATCATGTAAATGACAAGAGGCTAATTTCCAAAATATATAAAGAACTCATACAACTCAACAACAAAAAAACAACCAACCCAATGAAAAAAATGGGAGAGGTTATGAACAGACATTTTTCCAAAGAAAATATACAGCTGGCTAACAGGCACATGAAAAGAGGTTTAACATCACTAATTATTAGGGAAATGCAAATCAAAACTACAATGAGATATCACCTCACACCTGTCAGAATGGCTCTAATTACCAAGACAAAAATAACTAATGTTGGAGACGATGTGGAGAAAAGGGAAACCTCAGACACTGCTGGTGGGATTACAAACTGGTGCAGCCACTATGTAAAACAGTATGGAGATTTCTCAAAAAATTAAAAATAGAAATACCATCTAATCCAGCTATCCCACTACTGGGTATTTATCCAAAGAACATCAAATCAACAATACAAAGAGATCTATGCCTCCCTACGTCATTGCAGCATTATTCACAATAGCCAACACATGGAAGTAACCCAAGTTACCATCAACTGATGAATGGATAAAGATGTGGTGTATATATATACAATGGAATACTACTTAGCCATAAAAAAAGACAAAATCATCCCATTTGCAACAACATGGATGGACCTTGAGGGTATGATGTTAAGTGAAATAAGCCAGACAGAGAAAGACAAACACCATATGATTTCACTCATATGTGGAAGATAAAAAACACAGAGATAAAGAGAACAGATTAGTGGTTACCAGAGGGGAAGAGGGTGGGGGAGGTGGGCAAAAGGCACAAAGGGGCACATCTCTATGGTGATAGACAAAAACAAGACTATTGGTGGTGAGCATGATGCAGTCTATACAGAAACTGATAAATAAGAATGTACACTTGAAGTTACACAATGTTATAAACCAATATGACCTCAACAAAATTTAAAAAACGTTGTTTCTAAGATATATCTTTTTTATTATCTATTTCTAGTTTAATTAATAATGAGTGTTATCATAATCCATTCTTCCTTAATGTGCTAGGATTTTTTTTGCTAATATTTATTTAGGATTTTTGCATTAATATTTACAAGTAAATTTGGTTGGTAGTTTTCTCTTTATGCTGGTTTTGACAGGTTTTTTTTCTTTCTGCTTTTTCTCCCAAAATCCTCCCAGTAGCTAGTTGTATATTTTAGTTGTGAGTCCTTCTAGTGGTGGTATGTGGGATGCCGCCTCACTGTGGCCTGACGAGTTGTGCCATGTCTGTGCCCAGGATCCAAACCAGCAAAACCCTAGGCCGCCTCAGCAGAGCGTGCGAACTTAACCACTCCGCCACGAGGCTGGCCCCTGAGAGGTTTTAATATCAATGTGATATTTACTTTATAAAAAGAACTTGGAATCATTTCCTTTTTTTCTCTATACTCCAGAAAAGTTTAAATGAAAGTATCTTTATATTCCTTAGAGTTTTTATAAATTTTACTTGTGAAATTCTCTGGACCTGGTGTTGTTTTGGGCGTAAATCTTTGACAATTTTTCTGTTTCTTCTCAGGTTATTAGTCTGTAGCAGAAATTGCTCATTGTCCACCCAAGATCCATTTTTTCTTTCCTTCTCACAGAAATAATCCTGATTTTAGCTGGATACATTGCCACTGGAATAAAGGACATTTTTCAGTCTCCATTGCAACTACTTATGGTCTTGAGACTATGTTCAAGTCAATGAGACGTTTGTGGATGTATCCTGTGGGACTTTCAGAGAAGTGTCTAAAGGGAGTTGATTCAGCTAGGGCTGGACTTTTATTTTTCATTTTGCTTTTCTCACTCCTTTATTCCCACACTGCAGATGTGAGGGCTGGAGCTCTAGCAGCCTTGTTGGATGCTAAGTTGATCTTGAAGAATGTCACCAGACACCAAGGTGGTTTAGCAGAAATGTATGAGCCTATATATCTCCTATATATCCTATATCTCTATATGACATCATGGAGCTGCCATATCAGCCCTAAACTCTCTGTCTCTACACTTCTTTTATAAAAGAGATAAATGAAGTTTTCCTTTAGTTAAGCCACTAGTACTTAGAATGTTTCATCATATTCAGTTAAACTTGATTCTAAGAAATATGTAGTTTCCTTAAATTCTCTATCTTTTCTGAAGTTAATTGTAATAATTTATAATTTTATGGAAAATTATCATATGTTAATATGGCCAAGTGACACAGGTAAATATAAAGTATAATAAAAGAACATTTATGTACATAGCTGAGCTCAAAAGAATGAAAGGGAAACTTCCCAAATGCCAGTAATGAGGAGAGAATTTGATGGTACATATTGTGACAAGCTTGTGAACTGGTGCTAAAGAAACTCTCAGAGATATTTACCTGGATACTGGCCATTAGGAAGGCAGTGTATTAACTATTTCTGTATAACACATTACCTCAATACTCAGTGGCTTGAAACAACAGCACTTATTATATGTCATAATTTTTATAGGTCAGGAATAGATTAGGTGGGTGATTCTAGCTCAGCGTCTTCCATGAGGTTGCAGTCAAGACGTCAGCCAAAGCTGCTGTCATCCTTGACTGAGACTGGAGGATTTCCTTCGAAGATGGCTTACTCACATGGCTAGTAAATCACTGCTGGTTGTTGGCAGGAGGCCTCAGTTCTCTCTACATGGGCTCTCCACAGGGCTACTTGAGTGTAATGACGTGGTGGCTCGCTTCCTCCAGAGCGAACAATCCGAGAGAGAAAGAGAAGAGTGGAAGCTGCATTCTTCTATGATCTAGCCTCAGATGACATGCAGCTCCCACCACATTCTATTTGTTAGATGTGGGTAATCAAATTTAGCTCACACATATTGTCCAGTTTCTGGTTTCACATGTTAAGAAGTTTGGAAGTTACCACTCACTGCTAACAACAAGTAAAGAGCCGAAGACATTGAAAAATTAACTCTTCTTGGATCCATAAAAGAGGGGAGGACACAGGGCAAACTGCTGCCCCCAAGACTGGAGAGACAGACAGGCAAACACAGGGAGGCAAGGCTTACTGAAGCAGAGACTCGAGCAGAAACGGCTGTGAGGCCGGCACCGGGGTAGGAAACCCTGAACTTCAATTGATGCATTGCTGGGGGTTCAGTGTGGACAACTCTGAGAGTTAATAACTCCAGGGGGACCCAGTCATAAGGAAGCCTGCACAATATTGTGAGATTTACCTCCAGGAGCTCGACCAGGATCCCTCAATAAATGTCAGACAAAAATCCCCTTCTGCTTGCAGCAGAGAGGAGGGGAAAAAGAATCATTTTGAAATAAACCAGGCACTCTGTTCTTTTTAATAAGGCCTGCCCACAGGGGAAACTAGTTAACCAGAGTCTAGCCAACTGAAGTATTATCAGAACATAACTGACCTGGGGGAAGAGAAATACCCAATTCCAGCCACCTCTAGCCTTCCTTGTGGGAGAAGGGAAATAACCGACTCTAGCGACCCTGTCCCATCTATGAGGGAAGGAAAAACCTAAGAAACAATCCAGAGACACAGGCTCCCTAAAAGACTGGGACATAAACAAAGGACTATAGAACACTTCTCTTACCCTTACCATCACATTACTAAAGGCCTATTTACAGCAGTTTCTTTTACCCAGTACATCTTGTCCAGCTATCAAGAAAAAATTACAAGGCACACCAAAAGGCAGAAAACACAATTTGAAGAGACAGAGCAAGCATCAGAACCATACATGGTGGGAAGTTGGAATTATCAGACCAGGAATTTAAAACAACTATAATAAATATACGAACAGTTCTAATGGATAAAGTAGACAGCATGCAAGAAAGATGGACAATGTAAGCAGAGAGATGGAAATCCTAAGAAAAAAAACAAAAAGAAATGCTAGAGATAAAAAACTTAGTAAGAGAAATGAAGAATGGCTGTGATGGGCTTATTAGTAGACTGGACATGACTGAGGAAAGGATCTCTGAGCTAGAGGATAAAGTCAGCTCACATTTCAGGGGAATGGAATTAGACTCTACCCTTAAAAGGGAGAATCATTAGGGAATTTGTAGATACATTTTAAATCCACAATAAAAAGATATAGGGAGGCGGCCTTAACTTAGCATGAGGAAGAGAACTAGAAATTAGATTCCCTACATAAAGCAAGAACACTAGGACTATATAAAAAACTCTACACACTAATTCAAGAAGATGACTTGTCTCTTCCTAAGCCTCTGGGTGGAAATTAAAACCCAAGATTCTACCATTGGAGGAGGGGGTGGGAGGTAAGAAAGGGAAACCAGAATTCACAGTACCTACATTTTGTAGGAATCTGAAAGTCAAAAAAATAACACATTTTAAAAATTAACACATATGGTCTTGGGTCCAGGAAACCCTTGGATTATTTAGTTTCACTAGAAGGAAATGCAAAACAACTCTGTAAGGACCCTTCCATAACCTGCCACAGGATACAGTGGACTACCACAGATAAAAAATAATCCCTCTTGAAAATTAGCATGTGACAGAAAATCAAAAACTACAGAAGGAAGCATTTACCCTGGAAAAGGAATCAGTAGAAATGAACAGCAGACTTGGCTCCTTAGGAACGTCAAATAATACAATAATCTGAAGAAAATTATAAACTGTATTTAGAACATTTAAAGATTTTTTTAGAGATCTAGAAATCACAATGGGAGAACAGGACATAAAGTGAAAAGAGCAGACAGATTTGAAAAAGAACCAAATAAAAAATTAAGAAATGAGGGCCTGGCCCCGTGGTGCAGTGGTTAAGTTCGCACGTTCCGCTTCAGTGGCCCAGGGTTCGCTAGTTTGGATCCCAGGTGCGGACCTATGCACCACTTGTCAAGCCATGCTGTAGCAGGCGTCCCACATATAAAATAGAGGAAGATGGGCACAGATCTTAGCTCAGGGCCAATCTTCCTCAGCAAAAAGAGGAGGATTGGTGGCAGATGTTAGTTTAGGGCTAATCTTCCTCAAAAAAAAAAAAATTAAAAAAAAAAGAAATGAAATAGATAGGCATTGAAATGAAAATCTCATGCATTAACATATTAAATATAGCTAATAGAGAATTAGTAAACTATAAGATTGATCTGCAGATACATATCACAGAGAGATAAAGACCAGCAAAACACAATAGAGATGAAGAGACTCGGAAGAAAGTCCAATACATATAGGTAACAGGAGAACCAGGAAAAATTATATTCTTCAAAGAGAATTTTGAAAGAGACATTGACTGAGAATTGCCAGAAGTGATGGAAGATACAAATCTCAAGTTGGAAGAAGCACACCAAGTCTGGAGCAAGTTATATAAAAATAAACCTAGATGCATTGTAGTAAAGCTTCAGGCAAGAGGAAAAAAAGCTTAAAAGAAGAAAAAGAGAGAGAGATTACCTACAATGGAATAACAAATAAATTGAAAGTAGTGTCTTTCTTATTGTGTGCTGGAAAATAGCATTTTAAAATCTTCAAAGAACTGTCCACCTTCTAAGGAGACTGAGTTAATGAGGGCTCTCTCACTACAAACACATGGAAACTAATATTCAAGGGTGAAAATGAAATAAAAACATGTTCACATTAACAGAAGTTGCCATTGCTAAAGAAACCACTGCAAGATGCACTTCAGTGAGAAGAAAAATGAATCTTCAAGATACTACCCAGTGGGTAAAACTAATTTGTTAAAACACACATATGAAAATATAATCAATCATTGATTATAAAAACCCAGTAAAAACAGTAATTATAATGACAATGTCAATTTGGGGTCAGAGTATCTTAAAAACAAGTGGAACTAAAATACTAATGAACAATGTTGTGTAATATTAGAGGAGGTTGACAGAGGCATCCAAGTTTTGTACAGTATCATGGAGAAGGGCAGGGATGGAGATGAGTTTCATAATCTCACAAGTCATGTGGCATATTTAAATTTTACGTGTAACCAGTAAAAAAAAGTGTATAATTTTCAAACATGCAAATGGGAGAAAAGGAAGAAAATATAAATTAATCAACATAAGACAGGAACAGAGGAAAAAAACTCAAAGAAAGATCATGGAAAATAGAAAAGACAGTCAGGTACCAGACATAAACCAATAATCATAATAAACATAACTGGATTAAACTGATGAGTCAAAAGACAAGATTGAACATAGAAAGTTTTATAAAGGGTTATTAAAATCAATTAAAATAAAAATTACAGCTCTTAGGAATGCATATATATGCAATCAAAGTATATAAATAGGAAAGCAAGAAATTATAAAATCAGGATTCAGAATGACGTTCCTTTAATTGGGAGAAATCAGATGGCTGAGATGAGCAGCACCAAATGATTAGATATATAGAGGTTTTTCAAGGTCTTACTTGTGTTTTGGATGGCACATTAACAAGTGCTAATTATTAAAATTAACTACCTAAATTTCCAAACTAATAATCAAAAGCATGGCATTCATGGGGCTGGCCCAGTGGCATAGTGGTTAAGTTTGCACACTCCACTTCAGCAGCCTGGGGTTCATAGGTTTGGAACCCGGGCGTGGACCTAGCACCACTTGTCAAACCATGCTGTGATGGCATCCCACACAAAACAGAGGAAGACTGGGACAAATATTAGCTCAGTGACAATATTCCTCAAGCAAAAAGAGGAAGATTGGCAACAGATGTTAGCTGGGGACCATTCTTCCTCACACACACACAAAAAACGCGGGCATTCATGGACCAATGATGACAGTGTGTCATGAATCATATCAAGGATTATAATTAATCTAATTCTGTGCACTTGATGTCCAGAGGAAATTATTTCTTAAATAAAGGATAGGAAAGGTATACTAGGCTAATATTTTCTAAAAGATTTTGTACTAGCTACATTAATATCAACAACATAAGCATCGTTAGATATAAAGACTTTATGATTAAAGGAATAATTCCACAAAAAGACATATAATTGCTGAACCTCTGTATACCTAAAATCATATCCTTGGAATCTATAAAGCAAAACCAACAGAATACTAGGAGAAATGGACAAGTCCCCTCCCACAGCATAGTATTAACAAACCTCTCCCAGTAATCAATAGATCAAATAGACAAAAACTTAGTAAGGATGTAAAAGAATTTGAACAATACAATTAACAAACTGAGAAACTAATATTTTCACAATAGAAAATCTGTTAACATAATTCTCCACATTAATAGATCAAAAGAAAAAATATATTACCATTTTAACATAAGCAGAAACATTATTTGATGACATTCAAGACCCATTCATGATGAAGACTTCTAGTACATGAGGACTAGATGGGAATGTTCCTAATGTTATGAGGATAATAATCAGAAACGCAAAGCAAATATGCTATTTGCAGATGTATCCACTCAAAATTAGAAATAAGATAAGGATGACTATTACTATGACTTCTCCTCAACATTGTGCTGAACAGATGACTAGTGCATCAAGATAAGAAAGAGAAGAAAGCAAAGGAAGAAAGAAAACTCTCCTTATTCATAATATGATTGTATAAAAATACAGTTATGTTTGGTTCTCAAGAAAAGATGAAGAAACAATGGGGGAAGCGTGTTGAGAGCAGTCACTGGAGGTAGTGGGGTGGTATTATGGACTGAATATTTGTGTATGCCCAAATTCATGTGTTGATGCTTTGACCCTCAATGTGATGGTATCTGGAGATGGGACCTGTGGGAAGTAATTAGGGTTAGATGAGGTCATGAGGGTGGGGCCCTCATGATGGGATCAGTGCCCTTTTAAGAAGAGACACCAGAGAGCTTGACCCTCCTCCCCCCTTGGACTTCCTAGCCTCCAGAACCGTGAGAAGCAAATTTCTGTTGTGTAAGCCACCCAGCCTATGGTATTCTGTTATGGTAGCCCAAGCAGACTAAGGCAGATGGGGTGAGATGAGCAGGGAAGGAAAGAAGTTGGGATGGGAGGACTTTTAGATTGATTTAGCTGAGAGACTGTTGTGGAACACATTTACATTGCACATACACTAAATGATTAGTTCAGGATAAACATATATGGAAACAGACAATTTCATGCAATACACAAGGCTTTACTTTTTTCTTTTTTTGAGGAAGATTTGCCCAGAGCTAATATCTGCCAATCCTCCTCTTTTTGCTGAGGAAGACTGGCCCTGAGCTAACATCCATGCCCATCTTCCTCTACTTTATATGTGGGATGCCTACCACAGCATCAGTTTTGCCAATCGGTGCCATGTCCAAACCTGGGATCCGAACTGGCAAACCCCGAGCCGCCGAGAAGTGGAACGTGCGCACTTAACCGCTGCGCCACCGGACCAGCCCCAAGCCTTTACTTTTTAATATTAATTTACTTTTAAAATCCAAGTGAGTGCAGTCTATAATACACTTTTTTAAAAATCTGAGGTAAAAGAAAAAGTCCCACAAAAAACTTTAACTTACAAGAGAAGTCTCTCACTGCTATGTCAGATGATCCTTTTTCCTTGATATATCATTTTCAAACTTAGTAATATCACCTTCTATTTGTTAAATGTAGCATTTATAGATTACAGTGTCCTTTCACATAATGGCTATTTGCTGTTCCTCACAACAATCTTGCAAAGTAAGAAGATAGGCGAAGAAACTGGGGCCTTGAGAGGTTAAGTACAGTAATAGATGCCAGTGGTGTCCTGCCGGGGTGCCCTTCACCCAGTCAGTACACCCATTTCCTGATTGCAATGCACCCACCCTTTGATTGCTGAGAGTTGGCGGCTAACGGCTCAAATCCGCCCCTTCTCTGAAGAATTACCCTTGGACAAAGGGGCTGCTCTCCTCTCTCAGGGCAGCCTTCAGTCAATGAGTGACTCACTGAGGGTACAAAAGGCTGGCCCTCGCCTCAAGGGCAAGTTTTATTCGAGGCCCTTCTTCCAAATCAGGCTAGGGCTAAACTTTAACTGAGACCACATCTTGCTCAGCCCTTTCCTCTCCCATATCCTGCTTCCCTCACTGCCTTGCGTTTTTTTTCCCTGCAGCTTATTTCTCCTCAGTAATTCCCCTGGACCTGAATCCCTGCCTAGGTTCTGCTTCTTGGAAACCCAACCAAGTGAGGTCCACACTCTAGAACTCACTGCACATGGACTCTATCCCTGGGACCTGACTCCTGGCCCCCTTTTTCACTATACCATGTGGTATGGAGACACAACAAAGGATGAGAAGAGGCTACTTCAATCTTTGAACTTTTGACCCTTAACTCACTCAAGACAGGGGACTCTATCCATGACAATTACTGTAACCACTGATAGCTAATCCCCAGACCATTTCTGTTTGGTAGGGGAAGGTATTCTATACTTAACATTTCTATCAAATGATCCCAGAGCTTTATCCTTTACACCTGCTGTGATGTGGAAATTCACATGTGCTGCCCCCCAAAGTGTAGAACTTTTCTCTGATAGAGAGGCCTTAGTTTAAGCTGACATTTTATGGAATTCTTAGGTGATGCTGTGTATGAGGTAATTTATCTCCCTGTGACGGGAAACTTAATATGGGCTTTGACTTAAAATCCAACTTCCTAGGCCACTCACTCAGTGGAGAAACAAGAAAAAAGGAGATAGAGACTGGGATCGAGAAAGGACTCAGTCACCACATCTGCTTAATGATCTCAACTTGAATCAACATTTACATTTCAAATTTGCTTCAAAGTTATCCAAAGGAAGTGAGTATAATATAATATATATAATAAACAATAAATACATAATAATATAATACATGTTATATATAATATAACATAATATATGATATAATATAAGGTATAAATGAAACAAATGGGCCATGAGTTGATAACTGTTGAAAGTGGGTGATGAGTACATGGGGGTTCACTATGCTATTCCACTGTTGTTTGTTTGAAATTTTCCAGAGGGGTTAAATTATATAATCCCCAATTCAAGAGTTGGCTGCCCCGTGCAACACATTTTGGAGTTACTGAAAATGGCACAAAGCTCAAATCGTGTATGCACAGGGACCATCCTGAGCAAACTGCAGGATGTTCCTGCCTTCACTCCCATCTCTAGGGAAACTTCCAAACATCAAATACATTAAAGGAAAAAGATGGAGCTGCAGCCTTGGTGAAGAAATCATAAGAGGGAACAAGGGAGGGGAAGCCAAGAGAGCCTTTCGGATCAAGCCTCAAGCCTGTTTTAGTCCCAAGAAGAGGGGATTCCTGCTCCCCATGAGGAAACTTCCCTGGGGAAGAGCTTCCTTTGGGTGCAGAACACACAAGGTACATAAGTCTTCTTTGAGCTGCTACCAAAACATTCTCTCACCCATTATCCAAACTCTAGGAAAACTTCCCAACAACATACAGGGAGGCAAATTTTTCTCCAGACCTAAGCCAAGCAACAGAAAGGAAAGATTCAGGAGATTTCAGACAGCAGTTTTTAAAGCATCTTATCTGGATGGTGATCCAATTCTCTGATGTGGCCTTGTACTCAGGATACAGAGGACTTTTTCTAACGCCGAAGACGTGATGGAAAAGCACTAAAGGAGTTTCAGGTGACAGCTTAAGTGAGGAAATGTGAGAATACCAATATGAAGCATGACACTATAAACAGATAGGGATTTGGAGTCAAAAGTCAAGGGTTTAACTAAAAAGATCTGATGTTAGATGTTAACATTAAGGGAAGCTGGGTGACGAATATATGAGAACTCTACTCTTGCCACTTTTTTATAAGTCTAAAAGTATTCCAAAAATAAAAACGTACTAAAAATAAAAGTCCAGGGTTTAAACCCTGGCTCTGATGCTTGGATTTTCTGAGCCTCAGATTCCCTATCTGTAAAATGAGATCATGATAATACTCATTCTCCTGCGTGGCTGTTGTAAGGACCAAATGTGGTTAAGTAAAGGGAAGAACTCTGCAAACAACAAAACACCCAGCCAATGCTGGTCCCTATTCCAAGGGAGTGTCATGTAGGAGCCAGAGGGAAGCAGTAAGGCAGAAAAGGTGTTTACCATGTCGGTACTGGCCATGGGAGCACCAAAGACCCATTTATCATAAAACATCAGCAGGGCTCTATGTGATCTTTAGGAATTAAACACAGATACAGACCTTTCAGGCAAGTTGGCTACAGCAGCACCATTTATTACACTATTGGGAAGGTTTAGCAGCCACCTCAATGAGAATAAATAAGAGATGGGGGTAGTAAGAACTGGGAAGGGGTAAAGGAACCAAAGGGAAAGCAGCAGCTTCAAAAACCCAAACCTTCCTCTTCAGATGCCCCTGGACCACAGGTCAGCATTTGTTCTAAAACACATTTAGTGGAGACAGGAAGAAAGGCATTTTCTAGTCTTAACCTACCCCCACATGACTTGGCCAACGATCCAGAAAACTTGCACATAGCAAGGTTTAGACCAGCTCAGCCACCATGTGGATCTTTTGATGGCGGATGAGATTGCAGTGGCGATTAAAGCTTTTCCCACATTCGTTGCACTGGTGAGGTCGCTCCCCGGTGTGGCTTCGCTGATGCTCGATGAGAAATGAACGCCGACTGTAGCTCTTACCGCACTGGCTGCACTGATGGGGCTTTTCTCCCTTGTGGATTCTCTGGTGCTGGATAAGACCTGCACTCTGACTGAAGGCCTTCCCACACTCCTTACAGTGGTACCGTTTCTGTATATTGTGGATTCCTCGGTGATTAAACAGGCCAGAACTGCGACTGAAGGTTTTCCCACACTCATTACATTCATAGGGTCTTTCTCCAGTGTGAACTCTCTGATGTCGAATGAGACCTGAGCTCTGAGCAAAGCTCTTCCCACATTCATCACATTTGTGCTGTCCTTCTCCTAAGGGCTTTCCCCAGTGCCCTTCTATCCGACCCTTGTGTTCACCAACTTCTCCACGTTGAGGATTCTGGTGTGATACCTCCCAGATCCGTCCATAAAATATTTTCCCATGTGGCTCCACTACCTTAGGACAGTCTTTCCTTAGCACCAACTCTCTGTCCTCAGTCTTGGTCATTTCATCTGAAACAAAAAAGACCAGGTAAATATCACTTGTTCCCTGAGTCTATGGGAGGGTCACTATGTGCTCAGAAATACAAGGTGCTTCTAACCTGATGTAACCCTACATCAGAGTAGGGAGGTTAGAAACAGAAGGGCCAGGTGGTAACACCTTCCTCCAGGTAATACAGAAGCCTGCCTTCTTTGGCAAAATGCAGCTCAGTCCATCCTTACGTGGACTGGGCCTGGAAAGATTTTTTATACTTGCTCAAGGGAAAGAAGAGTCAGAATCAGGTGGCATCTCTGGAGTTTTCCCTTAGAACACTCTCCTCATTTTGAAGTAGGGAGCCTGAACTTCCCAAGGAAAGTTACCTCATGTATACATTCATTCATTCATTCATTTATGGAACAAGTATTAAGCCTGTACTATTCTAGGTGCTTCAGGAAGTACTTTATGACTTTCAAATCCACAGCCATCCTAGGTGCATTCCCAGTACAAGGCGTGTGCTCTAGCATTTCTCTCTTCTGGAAAGCTCTCACCTCAGATAACAGCAAGGCTCACTCTCTCACTTCCTTCAAGGTTTTGCTCAACTCTCACCTTCGTAATTCTTTTATTTAATACTGCAATCTGTTTGCCCCATCCATAGCATTCATAATCTCCCTTATCCTGTTTAACTTCTGCTTTATTCCAAAGCACGTGCCACCTTCTAACATACTATATCATCTCCTTATTTGTATGTTTTTTCTTTGTCTTCCTCTTGCTACAATCTAATCTCCATGACAGCAGTATCTTTCTGTTTTATTCCCTGAGAATCATGCCTGGCACATAGTACTTGCTCAATAAATATTTGTTGCATGAACGAAAAAGAAAGTATTGAAATCAACCTTATTACTATGGCCTCAACTGACTGGCCCAGGGACTGGCACCTGAGCCAAAGGCGGCCCCATAGGACTGGCCCATATTGGACAGGGTCCAACCAACTCAATCAGACCCTCTTTACTTGGAGGAGTTGAAGGTGAGAATGGAGATAAATAGACAAAAACTGTCTAAACACTAGAGTGCAGCTGCTGTGGTGTCCTTAGGATGTCTTAGGTTCCCTGGGTGTGACTCCACCTTGTAACCCAGAAAAGCCCAAGGAAAACAGCCCCCGACCCCTTCTTTTTACAAAACATCTGGCTCTTCCTCTCACATCAAACTGCATTGTCCCTCATGCTCC
Source organism: Equus asinus (assembly GCF_041296235.1). Lineage (NCBI taxonomy): Eukaryota > Metazoa > Chordata > Mammalia > Perissodactyla > Equidae > Equus > Equus asinus. The sequence continues at coordinate 38,050,772 of NC_091797.1, forward strand.
TGGATAGGTACCTCTTAGGACTCCTCTGTTGTTAGACCATGGCTCTCTTCCTTCTTTTAGCTGAGATATGACAACAGGTTTGGAAAACAGAAATGTGTCTGCAGAGAAGAAATGGGCCACAAGTGGGATCAGTCCTACCCTTTTGCCCAAACTTCACATTTATATCTGAAATGTACAAGGGAATTGGGTAGAATATAAAAACGAAGACATTTCCCACCTTTTGGTAATTACCATTTACACAGCCTTCCATGACTTACAAAGTCCTTTCACAGACATATCAAACTAACTCACCACAAAACCCTTTAAAGTTATTATCCCACCTCTTTAAGAAGTGGGAAAAAAAAGAAAGATAAATATATAGGTAGACATATATAGCTATATATTTAGAAAAAAAGTCTGGAAAATACACAGCAATTTGGTAAGAGTGGTTATCCCTGGGGAGTGAATTTGGAGGACAACCTCCACTTTTACTATATAAACCTTTATTATTTGGATTTTTTACAATCAGCATGAATTCAAAAAGAAACTCAAACTCAGTGATCTGAAATAACTTTAAATGTTGCTTAGCTGAAAAACAGAAGAGCTGGAACTTGGATTTGGTGCTTGTAATCTCCAACATTTCCTCTGTCACTATGTTGCTTTACAAAATTGGCTTTTCCTGAAAGTATAACACACAGCTGCACTGATGGTCCTACAGGGAGAACTCTCCCATCTGTAGATGCCCTCTGGATACTTTCCAGTAGCCATAGTAGATGCTTAATAAATATTTGCTGAAGGAATGAATGACTAAATGGATGGATGGATGTGTGGATGAACTTACTTAGATGTGCCTCTTGGAAGAGGGGTTCTCAGCCACATTCTGGATGCCGTTTAGAAGGCAGAAGAAAGGAGACGATGGCCAGAAAACGAAAAGTCCAAGTTCATGAGGAGATGAAGAAGAAAGAAACAAAGAAACTGACTGGAAAGATACTCTTAAAGGAAGAAAACAAAACCAGAAGAAATTTTAATCTGATGAGATCACGGGAGCCAAAGGAAAGTCTACAGTGGGCACAGAATTTACTCAACAAGTACATTTCAATTTAAATCAAGAGATGGGCTCCAAGTGACAGAAATCTGTGATAACAGTATGATTGCTAGGGTAGATGAAATAAATAGAAGCAGAAGACAGAGAGGCAACGGAAGGTGTGGCTCTGATACATATGGGGTAATGTGAAAATGAAAACAGCAGAACTCTGCTGTAGATTGATTGTCAGGTAACAAAAAGTCAGTGAGAGGCTGTGATGGTAAGTGTGGGAAATTAGACAGAAGCTGGAGCCAATGGCTGCAGGCAAGGCTAGAAAGGGAAGGCAGCTGACTCAGACCCAAGTGTCCAGTTCTGCCCCACTGGTACTCAGTACTGCCACCACTAAGATCACATATAAGGAAATGGCAAGTCTGACTCCACCAGATTCTCCAACCACCTGCCACCTACCGAGCATATCTCACACCTCTCTACTCTGAGTGTAAACCCCAGTCAGCGAGGGTGGCACTGGCAACTTCTGATAAGAACAGCTACTATGTACTAAGCATAACGCATGCCAAGTGCTCCTCATAAATTGTATTCATCGCTCACAACAACCTTCTGAGGTACATACCTGTTACAGTCTGAATTGTGTGTGCCCCCAATTCATATGTTGAAGGCCTAGCCTCTGAGAGACTCTCTTTGCACACAGGGCCTTTAAGAAGGTAATTAAGGTTAAATGAGGTCATAAGGGTGGGGCCTTAATCCAGTAGGACTGATGTCCTTACAAGAAGAGGAAGAAACACAAAAGCTGGCGCTCTCTCTCTCCACACGCATGTGCACAGAGAAGTGTCCATGTGAGACACAGCAAGAAGGTGGCCTCCTACAAGCTAGGAAGAGAGGTCTCCCCAGAAACCAACTTGATCTTGGATCCCTAGCACGCAGAACTATGAGGAAATACATTTCTGTTGTTTAAGCCCCCCAGTCTGTGGTATTCTGTTACGGCAGCCTTGGCGGACTAAGACAATACTACTATCCACCCCATTTGGCAGATGAGGGAACTGACATCAAGTAGTTAAGAAACCTGCACAAGTACAAGCAACTTCCAAGAGGCCAAGCCAAGATGTAACCTATGTCTGTCAAGCCTCGAAGCCCATTCTCTAAAGCTGCTCTCCATAGCGATTTCTGAAAGTCTTCCTAATGTATCACGTGCCAGAAGACCAGAGAGCTTCCAGGATGGTACCAAGGGGCAAGACTGCATGCAGGGGGAGGGGACAAAGATGACCACCCTAGACGCTTAGAAGCACTGAGCACTGTTGCCATCTGGTAAAGTCTTCTGATCGCCTGTCTCCCCAGCTCTAGGTTTTGTGTTTTTGCTTGACCAGGTGGGATACGTTCAACATCAGATAAACCCTGTCCCTCACCTGCCTCTCCAATAGAGCGGGGCTCCTGAGCAGGGTCACATAAGAGCTGGGGCTCCTTAGGCTCAGACTCAAGGCTCAGTGATGTCTGCTCTCCAAGAGGCACTGTCTCTTTAACGAGGTCTTCTTGTCCCCGTCTGTGGGCTACCATCTGAGGACAAAGAGACAAGATTTGACTTCTGAAGAAATCAACTGTCTATAGAAATGCTTCCCAAAAATAAGCGGGAAATTCTATCACCAAAGTCAAGGAGATACAAAGCAGAGGATACAAAGGTCCTTGGTAACCAGCACATACTTCTTCCCTGGCAAATCACTTTTCCTACCTCATGCTGTGGTTCATCAAGCTCTCTCTCCAGATCCTCCAGCAAAGTCACAGCCTCTTCCCCACTCTCCGGACAGTGTTCCCTCACCCAGCCCTGCAGCTCCTTCGGCAGGATGGACAGGAACTGCTCCAGCACCAGCAGCTCCAAAATCTGCTCCTTAGTGCTCACATGTGGCCTCAACCACTGGTGGCAAAGTTCCCGGAGTCGGGTAAGAGCCTCCCTGGGTCCGGGGGTCTCCAGGTAGCAGAGCTGCCGAAAGCGCCTCCGGAAAATTTCCCTTGCCAGTGGATTATTGCGTTTCAGTCTGGATTCCTGCATTTGGAGGTGACTTTCTGTCTTCATTTTCACTCTGAGAAGTTCTTCCCTCACTTCGGGAGCTTGAACATCCAGGGATAAAACCTCCTTTGAGTCTGTATTCATCTTGACCTTGAATAACTTAAAAAGTACCCTCCACCTGGAGCTTGTTTCAGAACCACCTCTGAAGGCTTCCTCCTAAGCAGTAAAAATCATTTATATAGAAAAAAGGCAATAGCTGAAGACAGCAACTGATAATATAAGCAATTATCCTAGACCCTAAAGCCCTTCAATGAAAGTAAAGTGACTTGGTGACCAAAGGATGGGAATGATGGAAAACATAAGGCATAATGAGCACAGGCTTTCAAGCTACCCAGACCTACGTTTTATTCTGATTCTAACATTTACTAATTGTGTGCCAATTCCTTAGCTTCTTTCACGCTCCAGTTTCTTAATGTGAAAAAGAAATAGCAAATAATACCTTATGGAGTTCATGGAAGAATTAGGGACCACACAGACCACTCAGAATGGTTAAAAAGTTCAGCCCCACTGTATAAAAGCCAAAGCAGAGAAAAAATAAATGGAAATATTGTTCCTGTCTTTGACTAAATGAGTGAACTCACTTTTATTTTGAAATCTTGAGTTTTTAAAATTAATCTCTTCAAAACAACCATTTAAAGTTGGTATCATTTTCACTAAATTGACAGAAAGGAAAATTTTGGTAGATTCCAAGTCCTGTGAGCTTTCTGCCCTGCTCGGCTGCTGCCTGCGAGTAATGGTCAGCACTGCCAAACAGTCACAACATGCTTTCTACACAGGACCATATTTAATCCTCACAATCACCCTCTGAGGTTTGATGACCACAATCACTATGTCACTACATAAGAAATGCAGGCCAGGGGAAGTTTAGCAGGGAGCCTAAGATCAAATTCTTTGTGAGGACAATCCTAAGAATCCACAGAAGCCGGAAGGAAGTCTTCTGCTCATACCCAGGCGGTGCCTGAGACCCAGGAGACCCGTGTGTCTCCAAAACCTCAGGAAGTGCAGCCCAGCAGCTGAATTCCAGCTTGACCAGGCCTGCCACAGACATCTAAGGAATCAGAATCGGGGATAGGGAGGGGAGGCGGGGGAAGAGAGCCCCCGAATATGCATCTTTAACAGGATCCCCAGGGATCTGCATGCACTCTGCGGTTTGAGAATCAATGAACTATGGGAAAGGGAATCGGGAAGTGTCACATTCTGCAATGAAAATCGGTCCATTCAACGCCCCTTCATCTGCTTTTAGAACCAAAATGTTCTGTCTGAGAGGGTATACTGGCTCTCCATGGCGAAGGCTGCACAGTCATTTTTAATTTGTTCTTGACTTCCTCTCCCCGAAGGTATGTCCCCAGACTCCAGGCGTTTCCTACTCTGAGTCCTAATCCGGCTGTGGTTATTCACGGTCATGACCCTTCAGCCTCGCAGGCCTCCCACAGCCCTCTCCCGTGCCCTGTCCCCACAGCCGGGGATGAGGAGCCTGGTCCAGGGAGCGCCCGGAGCTGCCGAGCACAGGCCACAGCCTCCCTCTGCTCCGCCCTCCCCGGGGCTGAGGGTCACCGCCCACACCCCTTTCTCAGGCACACCAACAGACCGTAGGTTCCAGGGGCGGACTCACGAGACCTGCAAACGGCGAAAAGGGAGCCTGGCGCTATTGCCTGGGCGTGGGAACGAGCGCCCAGCCCGGACAATGGCCCGCCCGGAAGACGCCTGCCCACCGCGCGGGGCCCACCAAGCAGAGGCACTTCCGGCCGGTCTAGGATTCCCTGTCTCGTTTCCTACCTCCGGCGCTTGCCTCACCTGGGCATCAACCCCCGATTTCCTGGGTATCCAGTTCTTTTTCAGCAGTGAGTCACGTGATCAGAATTTCATACATGTGTGGGCCCCATACAGGTTTAAACTGCAAACACAGATGAAGCATAGACTATTGAAAAATTTATTTTTAAAACATTTAAAAAGTAATACATTACCTATGGTTTAAAAAGAAAAAAAACTCAGACTGCCAAAATTAATAAATTAAAAGGTGAGATCTCACCCTTAGTCCCACTTCCCTCTCTTTCTCTCTCTCTCTTTCTTTCCTCCCTTCCTATCTTTTGTTTTTTTGCTACAAAAGTTGTCTGAATTTTAGTAGTAATAAAAAATCAGTCCAAAACCAATTAAATTAGTTTTACTGGAACAAACAAGCGTGTTTATAAGTACTGTTAGTCAGTGATCAATTTTATTATGTCAACCAGAATGCTGGTATAGCTTAGGTTAAACTATGTTTTGTTTTGTTTTCAGAGACCCTCATTATTTTACCACGGCAGTCAGAAACTATCTCGTGTGTTAATGGAGGTTTTGTAATGCATTTAAACTCCAAAACTGTAGCTCTGTAAATTTCTTTAGTTATTTTCCTCAACCTAGCCACCTGAGGGCATTAAATAAACTCAAGCTTCATCCTTTACTTCAGCTTCTTCCAGATTTCCAAAGTGTGTAATCATTAAGAGCACCAGCATGAAGAAAATCAGTTCAAAACCCTGATCACTTTCTCCCACATCGTACCTCACTTGCAAAGCCCTCAGTACAAACTTTCCTAACTAACTGGATTTAGAGCATATGATGAGTAAATGCTCACCTTCTCCTGGACTTGAATAGGTTGTTTAAATATGTTATTCTCTTCTGTTATGGATGCCCATATGTGACAAGTAATCACAGTTTTCGTATTTGTATGAAACTCCCAAATGTCTCACTGACAGTTGGTTAGGCTAACTTGTTTATGTGTGTTTGTTAAGTAGGTCAACTATAAGACTCAGGCAGCCTCCACTCTAGGGTCAAATGAACAGTGCATTGAACTTCTCTGTAGTTAAACGGCCCTGAGAAAGACTGGCTCCTACTTGTCTGTTTGGGAGAAGATTCCCTATAGCAGTACTTTGATAAGCATCCTGAGACAGAACGGATTATTTTTAACTTAGAATTGGGAATTCTTACTGAAAATATTTAAATTGCCAGTCAGCTCAGAGACAAGAAGAAATATTGACTACAAGTCTAACTAGATTAGTTATCTGAATTGAGGGTTATCTGAATCTGGAAGCATGCATATTGGGATACTGACTCTGCTGTGGGTTATACCATAAGGAGCAGGGGAGGAGGGGGAAGGGGAGGAGAAGAAGAGAGAGAGGGAGGAGGAGGGAAGGGGGAGAGAGAGGAGAAGAAAAAAAAAGATTTGGAGGATTAGTGACAAAGAGATTGAGGGAACTAGCTAGTATGTGGATAGACCCAAGTGTAAAAATATTTGTGGCCCATATGAATCTTCATTAACCTGCTGTGTAAGAGGGTTTCAATAAGCAAGTGGGCAAGCTGATCTTCCCTATGGATGTTAGCTGCTGTTTGTTCAGCCAACTCTGTTTGCTCAAGAAGCTTTTGAACATAGCGACCATGGCTGCCAGGATGGAGGATGTGCATAGGCTCAAAAAATTTTTTTCAAAAGCCTTTCTTTCACTAAGACTAATCTAGATACCATCACTGTTGAGTGTCCACTTTGCAAGAGCCGCAGCCAATCCTGGGACAGGCAGTCATCTGGTGCTAAGTTGATTACACTGAACTCTCTCCTTGATGGAGAGAGCAAAACTTTTCTTGAAAGCAGTAGGTATTTGTTTTGGATTTGGATTGGCTTTCCATACCCACCATGCTTCTGTCAGTACTGACTTGATAAAAGCCCTGCTCATACCAGCCCCAGTTTAGCTGGATGTTAAAATGAGATGATTTGTTTTTTTCAATGTCTACTTTCAGCTGGGTTCTTGTGAATCTTTCTTCCCTATTCCTTAATGATACCTTGGGCAGATCCCATAGCTTTCTGATCAATTTTAAGTATTAATGTTCCTTAGTTTATTTTTAATTTTAAATTTTATTGTCTATCGAATAAGTTACAGAGCCACAGAGTCAAAATACAAGATGCACAAAAAGGCATACACTGAAAAATCTCTCTCTGATTTTTCCTTTTGTTAGGTTTGGGAATGATATTGTAGTTCCATAGGAAAATGTCCTAATTTTTTAGAGATGGCTACTGAAATATTCAAGGGTGGTATGTCATGACATCTATAGTTTAACATATTTCAGCAGAGAGAGAGAAAGCAAATGTGGCAGAATGTGAACACTTATGAAATCGAGGTGAGTATATGAATGTTCATTATGCATTATACATAAGCCTTTGGGAGAAGATGTGTTTCAGAATTCAGATTGATTATAAGGAATCTCAGTTCAGTTCACTTCATGATTTGTCCCAGGTGAGTTTTAGTGCCAAATTTATGGAAAAAAATAATTTTCAGAATGTTATGGATTTTAGAACTGTGGATAAGGAATTCTGGATATGTACTAGATCTCTAACATTTTCAAAATAAAACATTTTTAAAGAAAAATCTCTATCCTACTCCTACCCCCATTCACCTGATTTCATTCTATGGAAACAGCCAAAACTATTGATTTCTTATGTAGCTTTTCAGAGATATTTTATGCATGTAGAAGCAAATATTTATTTATAATTCATCCGCATTATTTTGCACAAATGGTAGAAAATTATGCGTATTGTGCCCTATTTCGCTTGTTTTATTGAATAATAAATCTTGGAGTTTTTCCTATTGCCATAGACATAGATCTACCTCTATTTTTGACAGTTGCATAATATTCCATTATGCAGATTCATTTAGCCAGTCCTCTGTTGATGAGCAATGAGGCTATTTCCAATTGTTTTCTATTTATAAACAGTGCTAAACTAAATAGTTTCATCCATACATCATCTTACACATGTCTGAGATTATCTCTAGGATAAATTCCTAGAAGTAGAAATTCTGAGTCAAAAAATAGATGCATTTGTAAAATTGATATATGCTACTAAATTGCCCTCCAAAGTGGTTTTAAAAAGTTACAGCTCTCTAACAATTGCCAAAGTGATATCGCCTCCAATCTCACCAAACTTTTTGATCTGTGCCAACCTGATAGATAAGAAATGGTAAGTCATTGTAGCATTAATTAGCATTTCTTTAAATATGAACAAGATTGAGTAAATTAATATTCATGTACATTTTCTTTCTGTGAACAGTCTGTTCATATCCTTTCCCTTTTTCCTTTTGGTCTTTCTCTTGTTGACTTGTATGATCATCATATATTAAGGAAATTATCCTTTTGTGATAATTTGGAATTTTTCTATTCTACTTTGTAGTGGTTTTAGTTACAAAGAAATTTTTAATTTTTAAGTAGTTAAATTTACTAATATTTTATGGTTTTTGTGATACTAAGAAAGGCCTCCCTTGTGCTAAAACTATAAAATAAAATTCTCAGATGATTTCTTCTAGTACTTTTATGGTTTTATTTTTTTTCTATTTAAATTTTTGAACCACCTGGAAATTATCCAGTTGTAAGATGTGAGGTGTGGATTACACTCTGTTTTTTTTCAGATATCTACCCAGATGGCCCAGTACCATTTATTGAATAATCCATCTTTTCTCCACTGACTTGAAATGTCATCTTTATAATATTTGTGCTTAAATATTTGTGCCTACTTCAAGATTTTCTATCTTGTTTGTACTACAAGGTTTTATTCACTGTAATGCTAAAAGATAAACTGAGGCATAGTACAAATTTTAAGAATTTATTTCAGCAAAAATTGATTCCAATGGGCAGTGCCAAACCAGAAGTGGTTAGGAGTGCTCCACCAGCAGGAGCTCTGGAAAAACTTTTATAGAGAAAAGGTGGAAACAAAACAAGGAAATTATTGATTGGCTATAGCTTAAAGCCTAGTTTGTGACTGGCTGTCCTTAGGTTTTGATTTCATAACCTTCAGGCATTTACAGGTTTAGATTTTGGTTTGCTTACATAGGCTGCTACATACGGCATTAGAGCCACCTCAATCTAATGGTCTCCTTATTTAATTAACTTAACAGTGGCTTGTAAGATGTTTTAATACCTGGAAGGCCTATGTCTTCCTTGTTATTATTCTTCTCTGAGTTTTCCTGGCTGCTAATGCTTGTTTACTTTTCACATAAACTTTAGAAGCAATTTACCCAGTTCAAAAGCAAAATTCTATTTTAATTTTTATTGGCATTATATTAAATACCTAGAGTAACTAGTAAGAAAAAATTGATATGTCTCTTTCTCCATATCTTGGGTCAGTCAACAACATTTAAAGTTTTCTTATTATTGATCTTGTAATTTCATCAAATTAGTTTGTCAATGTTTTATCTCTTTTGCTGCTGTTGTAAATGGGGTCTTTTGTCCATTGTGTGTGTGTGTGTGTGTGTGTGTGTGTAGGAAGGCAATTGATTTCTCTTGTTTATTTTTATAAATATATTTAATTTTATAAACAAATCCTGGGGTACCTTTGTATATCTAATATGATGATAATTTTTACTCCTTCTTTCAAGTGTATTTATTTCCCTTGCTAAATACATTGTCTAGTTCCTCCAGAATAATATAAAACAATAGTAATGACAGTGGACAGCTTTCTAACATGTTGCTTACTTCAAAGGGGAGGCATATAATGTTTCCTCTGAAAAGCAGGATGATGACGGTTGATGTAAGTTACGTATGTTTTATTATGTTATGTAAGGAACCATCTGTTCTTTTTTATTAAAATTTTTTTAAATGTCAAAACTGGATGTTAATGTAAGCAAATGTCTTTCCAACATCTGTTTAAATGTTTATATGCTGTTTCTCCTTAGATATGTTAATATGGTGAATTACGTTTGAAGATTTCTTAAACAATTTTTCTGCTCATCCCCATTTTGTCATGGTAAATTATTTGTTCCTTTAATGTGCTGCTGAATTCTGTTTTCTACTGTTTTACTTAAGATTCAGCATAAGGAGAATAAAAATATGTGGTTTTCTTGTTGGTAGTCTATTTTGACTTTCAAGATCAATATTCAGATTGTTTCCCTCCAAAATCTAGTATTCTTTTCTTTTTCTCTGTTCTGGAACAGTTTTAAATGCATTGGAATTATCCGTTCTGTAAATGGTTTCTTAGAATTCACCTGTGAAACTATGTCTGATGCTTTTAGGGAGGTAGTTTGTTGACAACTTTTTATGTCTTCAATTGTAGCTGGTCTGTGTGGATTTTCTTTCTTCTAAGGTTCTTTTGGTATGTTATATTATCTGGAAATATATACATTGAACCAGGTTTCTAAGTTATTTTGCATAGCGTTTAATAAAGTGGTGTTTTAGAATTTCATCGGCATTTGCCGTTACAAACACTTCTGGCTGTGACCAGCGACGGAGAGCGTTGCAGGAACTCGTCCCTGAGAGAAAAGCGGACCTCAGAGTTGAAACTGGAGCGGAGAGGGCCACACGTCTGCCACCTCACTCACACCATTTCAGCAGCGCGAGCCGTTTCAGCCAGGGCATTTGAAAGTTCTCGGGAACTGGAGGTGCCAGAGAAGGAAGGAACCAAGGAATTGGACTTAGAGCAAAAAGGAGACTGACAGAGTGAAAGGGCGCAGCCGCGGGATTTCTCGAGGGGTGTGGGAGAGCAGGGGCCTCAGGATTGTGCCCCGAGTGTTCCCCTCCCTCGCGCTCCCAGCCCTCTCCAGCGCCTGCTTCAGAGCGCGCAACGCCTAAGAGGTGCCAGAGGAGTGTTTATTAAACAGCTCTTCTTTCCCACTGTGTCGTTCTTGCTGCTTCGGACTCCACTGATTCCTAAATTTTGTTCTTTCTGATTCAGAACATTTTAAGCCTAGAAGGACCTGGGAACTCATCCAGCAAAGATTGGAGATCAACTCCTCCATTGCTCTTTGCCCTGAGATTCCATCCTATCCCTCCCCCCAGGTAAGGGTCCTGCCTTGAGTTTTCTGAATAGTCGCCAGAAAATCCCCGAAGCCATGAATTTTGAGGGTCTTTACTAAGGTTCTTAAAGGGGTGACCCCCAAACGGTTGAAAATCTGTAGGTCCAAGATGAGGGGCTCCTCTCCTTGCCCAGCCACTATTAAATGCACACACCCCTGTGCGTTTTAGCGCCCCCCCCATCTCCTCCAGCCGAAAAGACAACACATTTTTGCAATCTGGGATTTTACCTTTTAATGCTTTCATATTCTTCCCTCTACTGCCACCACAGAGCTCAGCGCGGTGGGGGGTCAGCATCGAATATAAAAATGACTCCTGAGTCCTATGTAACTGGCCATTAATTGTCTTATGCAGATGTGCTTTAAGAAAAATGATAAAAGCTTATATGCTCCTCCACCTACCACTCCCTTCAAACATTGCAACAGCAAATTCCATAGTAATTGAAAAGCCCTTGGACCCCCAATTCAATTCTTAAAAAAAAAATCCACACCAACAGTTCGACGTGTAGTCCTCCAAGCTACTTATAAATGAACATATAATTGTATGTCTACTTCTAGAATTATATTTACAAAAATAGAAACTGCTATACATTACTGTTCTGCAGGGTACTTTTTATGTCAGTTGCCATCTGTTTTATAGGTCCCATCCTTTGTAACCAACACTACTACTTTGATCATTCTGTGACAAATACCTTGATGAACTTATGCAAGTATTTCTATAGGATACAGTTTTAGAAATGGAATTGCTGAGTGATATCCATTTTTTTTAAAGTTAGGTTTATTAAGACATAACTTGCATATGGTAAAATTCACCTTTTTATGTGTACAGTTAGATGAATTTTGACAAACACTTATTGTCATGTAAAGACTGCTACAATCAAGGTGTACATTTCCAGCATCCTCCAATATTCCCCTTGTTCCTTTTTAGTCAGTCTTCCCTTCCACTCCCAGCCCCTGATAACAACTGATCTGATTTTTCACTCATATTCTTTGCCTTCTCTGGGATGGAATCATATAACATTAGGATTTGGGTCTAGTTTCTGGTTTCTTTCACTTAGCATACTGCTTTTGAGATTCTGCTATGTTGCTGTCTGTATCAGTGGTTTGTTCTTTACATTGTTGAGTAATATTCCATTGCACTGATGTACCACAATTCACTTATCCATTCACCAGGTGATGGACATTTGGGTTGTTTCCAGTTTTTGTCAATTATGAATAACGCTGCTATAAACATTCACTCACAGGTGGACATATGTTTTCATTTCTCTTGAGTAAATACTCAGGATTGTTGAGTCATAGAGTATTTGTTTAATGTCATAAGAAACTGCCAAACTGCCTTTCCAAGTGGTTGTACCATTTGGTATTCCTAGTGACACTGTATGAGAGTTCCAGCTGCTCCACATCCTCGTTAGCATTTAGCATTGTTAGGTTTATTATTTTTTTAAATTTTAGCCATTCTAATACCTGTGTAATGGTATTTTATTGCAGTTTTAATTGAATTTCCTTCATGACTAATGATAATGAGATCTTTTCATGTGCTTATCTGCCGTCTATATATTTTCTTTGTTGAGGTCTAAATTCAAATCTTTCCCCCATTTTAATGGGGGATGGGATTGTTTTCCTATTGTTAAGTTGTAAGAGTTCTTTATATAATCTGGATACAAGTCTTTTTATCAGATATGTGCTTTGCAAAAATTTTCTCCCAGTCTGAGGCTTGTCATTTCATTGTTATTAACAGTGCTTTTCAAAGAACAGAAGTTTTAAATTTTGATAAAGTCCAATTTTTCTATTTTTCTTTTATGTTTTACATTTTGTGTCCTAGTTTAAAATATTTTCCTAACTCAAAGTCATAAAGATTTTCTCTTTTCTTTTAGAAATTTTAGAGTTTTAGGTTTTATTTAGGTCTATTAGCCATTATGAGTAATTTTTGAATATTGTGTGAAGTAAGAACGGAAATTCATCATCTTTTCCCTCCCATGGCTGCTGCCCAATTATTGCAGCACCATTTCTTGAAAAGACTCCTTTCCTTCTAGATTCACTAAATTACCTTGGCACCTTTGATGAAAATCAGTTGACTGTAAATGTGCTAGTCTGTTTTTGAAGTCTGACGTCTACTTTTAAAAGGGTGATAAATGATGTGCCAATTTGCTCTCTGAAAGGCGTTTTACTCTCCCTCCAGAAGAGTGCGACAGCGACTTTACAGACGAATCCCGGTTCATTTGGTCAGTTTTCTCCGCCAGGAACAGAACTTGGGACCTACCCTCCAGTTTCCTTTATCTTGACCCAAACCCAGCTCTTCTGAGAGTCTCAGGAGCTGGTGCCACCGCACAGCTTGGAGGTAAACGTCATAAGAACGTCCGTTTTCGTCAGAAACTCTTTAAGATGCTGCCGATTCATTTCAGTTTATCACGATACACACCGCAAGGCAGCTGTCCTCTTGTGGAACAGTCAGCATTATGGACTTTGAATCCCACGATCCGAGTTCACATCTCCCTGCGGCCTTGGGGTTCGGTTTTGCATTTACCTCTCTGGTAAATGACTTGGAGCAGCCCATTTCTCCCTTCTCTTGAGTAAAACTCCTTTCCGACTTAATGATATGCTCAGCTTCAAGGGGTGAGAAAGTTGTATTTCACAGCGAAGGAGTTCTCAAGTCAAAATTTAATGCCTCTTTTCTGTGACCCAAAGCGGGCTGAGGGCTGGAGAACTCAGAAATGGACATTTCCCTTAGGAAGTTTACAGACTCCCCGGGAGCCGGGCGGAAAGGGCGGGTTGGTAACATTTCTCGGGGAGCAGGGCTCCGGCCTCCTGATCCTCCCAGGGAGGATCCTCTCCCCGCCCCCGCCCTGCCCCGAGGCCCGCTCACCGACGCGCGGAGCCACCGGCTAGGTTTGACAGATTTGTACATAAATTCTTCGTTCTTTATCTGAAATTCAATTTTAACTGGGCGTTCTGTATTTTATCTGTCAACCTTACCGCCGACCTCCGGCCGGCGGCGGGTGCGCTTTCTCCACTGCGGGGCATGCGTTCAGATCATTCCCCACCTCTGGGGGAGGGGATCTCCTCATTCACCCAGCAATCGCGCTAGTCCGCCTTCTTCCTTCCTCACCGCCCACCCCAACCCCAACCCGAGGCTGGAAACGCCTCGAAAACCAGCAGAGGACGGAGAATTGGGGAGATCAAGTTCCGGCTGTCCAAGCGCTCAATCCTCCCGGAGGCGGGAAAACTCCTCACCGGGCCGGGCCGGTAGGCGGCGGGGCGGGCCGGGCCGGGAGGCGGGGCGTGGCCGGGAGGTGGAGGGGCGGGGCCCGTCTAGACAGGTGGAACGCCCCCTGCGGTCGTCCGTGCTCCCGCGCCGGGGCTTCTGGGCCCCCGCACCCGGGAAAAATGGAGGAAACCTCAGTCTGCGTCCTCTCCAAAGTCTCCCAAACGCCCACAGCCGCAGCACCGGAGAATGATTCCCCGAAGCCGAGGCTCACGGACAGGAAATGTCCACTGGAAGAGTAAAAATCTGTCTAAACGGAAAGGAAGGAAATTGGCTCTGACTGAAAAAGAAAAAAGCAACGCTGCTGTTGTCAGGCTGGAAACAGACACCGGCAAAGGCAGCTGCAAAGTTAACAGGAACACAGTTTGCCCCGGATCACGCAGCGGCTGCAAAACGCCACAGCAGCCCCCTCCTTGAGAGTATGATTACCGCCTTACAACGCTCCAGAAGCGCCCTTATGCACCCACCTATTATTGGGGATACCTAAAGCCGCCCTCTTTTCATGACAATACCCAATCCCTAGTTAATCCCCGGTTCTCCTCATCCTGCTTTTGCAACAGCCGCCAACCCAGCTCTCCGCTTCACTTAGAGCCTCCTCAGAACCCTTCAGCGGAAACTCAATTCTTAAGCAAAGACGCTTCTCATTCCTCTTGTTGAGCGGCACTTCCCGGTTACTCTGGAGTATCCTGTCCCTGCGTTGATTCAATAAACTGATTTTGTCAGACTACAGGTTTGTTCCTGGCGGTGTTTGGCTGGTGTCTTTAACACCACGTTAGTTTGCTCTGTGGGTTCTAGCTTTGGGGACATGGACAGAGTAGGGGTAAGAGTGAGTAATCCTGGAGGAGCTGAGAGAGTTCAGCATAGACACTCATGCCGATGTTGGAAAGATGGGAGAAACGCCGGTCTTAAGGAGAAAAGATGTTACTAAGATGGACAGAAACTAGGTTAACCGTGTTTTGAAACAAAACAAAACTAGAGCAGCAGTGTCAAACTTTAGCACAAATCAGGATTACCTGGAGAGCTTGTTAAAGCATAAATTGTTGGGCCCCCGCCTTGGAGTCTGTATTTCCATCAAGTTTACAGGCGATGATGATGCTATTGTGTGGGGGAACCACACTTTTGAGAACCACTTTTGAAAACTAGAGTAATCTCATCTGTTGCATAAGAGCTAATGCTTTGAATCCAGCGATCCAATTTCAGACCTCTGATTTAGATATTTTAAATTTTCATTCTAATAAAACAAACGAGTTCTACCCTCAAACCACACAAAGGCTCAACCTCACGAACCCTAGAATCCATTAAATCTTAAATATTTAATCAGCCCAATTTATAAATTGCTGGTGGTTATATAGAAAACTTGTAATTCAATATGTAAAATTAAGGCCACCAAGTTTATGAGAACTCAGGATTCCTAATTTTTTCCTTTTCACTGCGGGTGTTTGTGCTTCCATTTAGATGGCCTGTGACAATGCTAGTTGAAATAATAATCCCTATTATAGGGCTGCCTAAGCAGCTATGGTCTGGTCTCCTTTCCATCTTGTTGATTGGGCGTGTAAATCATACAACCTCTATGGAGGAAATGTGGCATTATCTTAAAAGTAAAAAAATCATAGAACACAGCATATCTACTTCTAGATATTTATATTTCAGATATAGACAGACACACATGCAAAACGGCATATCCAAAAGGGTATACGTGACACTAATAGGACCCAACCTGTGGGAAGGATAATTGGTGACAAAACTTTGCTGTATAGCTTTTTATACTTTTTGAATCATGTCAATGTAGTACATATCAAAGAAATGGAAATAATAAAATAAATAAAATGAAGAAATATGTTATTCTTTTTTTTTCCTTCTAAAGGTCTGCCAAGATGGAAGTCACAGGTAGAAACTACACAATACCCACATTTTTCTTTGCTTTTCTCAGGAAGAAATACTTAGCCCTAACTGGAACTGTATGGCATGTACTTTTTAGTTTTGTCGTATCTCTAAGAGACACATATGCCTCCTTGTCAAAGACAGGGGTCCTTAGACAATAATGTTTGCTTTTAAAGTTAGCATTGAAGATATAACAAAAATTGCAGTAGAGATAAAATTAGCCTGAAAACGGCTTAAATAACCATATAGTTCAGTATACATAATTTCATGTGCATTACTCTATGGACAACTTTATCAATTCCTTTAAATTTGTTAGGCAATGTTTCTTTATGGTCCTCAATTAATTCGTGAGTTGTGTCCTCAATGGGGAGTCTCTGCTAAGCAAAACTTCGAATGAAAATTTGGTAGGGGAATGAAACATAAATCAAATAAATCAATTGATAAATTAAGTTCACAGCCACGGAAAGCGCTACTGAGAAAGCAGAGAACAGGGAGGATTAGAGGAAATTACTCAGCTGGGTGGTGAGTAAGGAATTAACTCACCAAAAGGAGGTGCTTTCCCACTGTAATGCTCAGCCAGCCGACGAGGATGGGATTCGAACCCACGCGTGCAGAGCACAATGGATTAGCAGTCCATCGCCTTAACCACTCGGCCACCTCGTCATGCAGAAGCACCGGCCGTTCAATTTCCTCCTCCCTGCAGTACTCCCACACAGTTTGTAGCAATGTATCTCGTTGCCTTTTCCCTGGCTTAATCTTCACAACCACAGTCTGAGTCAGGTGTCTTAAAGTGCATTTCACCACCACCACAAAACTGATGGACGACGCTTAGAGTGGTGCAGTATTTGGCTCATACCTAATAACAGGTAGAACCAGGCCTGGCACACATTATTAGACGCCAGTCAACCCTGACTCGCCGACTCAGCTCCAGCCCGCAGCCCTGCGTGCCTCGGAGACAAACTCTCCGACCTCCACAGAGTCCCTCAGCAGCTGCGTTCGCATTCGAGGAATTCATTTTCTTGCCTCTTGATCAAAAGGTCTGGGATTCCTGCTTTCTGAGCGGTACCAGAAACCTGACTCTGCGATTCCTTCTGTTTGCGTTTGTAATATGCCCGACGGCCAGAAGACGCTCTCATTTCTCTTTCGCTACCCTCTCTAGGACTTGGCATTGATCAGTCTATGATAAATCAGCAACGGGCGAGAATGTGTTTCGGAAAAAAGTAGAGAAGTGCAAAAGCCCTTAGGGGGAGTCGTTTGTATCATAACTCAAGATCGGCAGCACTGGGCAGGGCGGGTGGGGTGGGTAAGGCCCGATGCAGGAGTCAGAGTGCAGGATTCTGGTTGTGGCTCTTTCCCGAGCCACATCACTAACTCCAACCCTGACTTTGGGAGCCGAACTGGGTAACCCCTAACGTCCCTTCCGGCTCCGAGAACCTCAGTGGTAATGTGACCCTCAGGAAGCCTCTTCGCTCGTGAGAGTTTGTGTGCTTTTTTATATTTAGTGCAGAATTTTGGAAGGGGGAACTTTCTTTTCTACCAAAATGTTGGTGCTTTTTCGCTCCCTATCAAACCTCTTAGCTCTGTTCTCAACTTTGTTGGGAGGGACTCTTTTCTCTCTCACCCATATTCACCGAATTTCAAAATGTCTTCGGTTAGCACAAAACAACCATTAGGGGTACTTCGTCCACAATGCTAAACTAAACAGTCTTATTTATTCCTTTGAATGGGGCGAGCATATTGTTACACTTCTCATCATCCAGTGCCACTCACACTCGCTCTTCAGAGACTCAAGGGCAACCTCATTTCACGCCAGTAACTTCAGAATTGGTCCTAGAGGAAGCTTTGAGGGGAGAATTTCTGCCACTAACACAGAAAGAGTTTCACTGAAGTTTGGTTTAGACCATTCTCCCTCCAACTAGAGGGCAGGAAATATATACTTGTTTTGGTAATATTATTACACCAGTGCAAGAGTACGCCAACAACATAACTAAATGAATGGATGAAATCTTCTAGATTTAACACAAAATCTAAGCATCAGAATAAAGGTAACTAGAATGAATATGTTCAATTAAATCTCTTGGGTTAATAATCCTAGTAGTTTTTTTTTTTTTAAATCCTGAGTTTGTGGTGAGTATTAAATTAGTTAATATCAGTAAAATGCTTAGAAAATTGCCTTGCAAATAGTAATCACTGTGTAAGCCACTTGACATTATTGTAGTTGTTTTTATTACTAATAAAATAAATAATAAGCTAATTAATTACATGAAATTATATTCAATAAGAAAAGAAAACCCAGTTGGAAAAAAATAACCAAAAAACACATATGGTCAATGCACAGAAGAAAATCAAATGGTTGATGAATGTATTTGAAGATACTCTACCTAATTTATCTGTAGGGTGTGCCATTTAAAACAATAACATACCATTCTCCTTCCCCTGCTCCCACTCCAGATTTCTGAAATACTGTCCGTGCAGGTGTAAATTGGCCCAATCAAACTGAAGAACAATAGCGTAAGACCTATTAAAATGTGTAAAGTTTATATGCTTCCTTCGTCCTTTCCTTAAGCCCAATAGTCAACCTACTAGTAGAGAATTATGCTAGAGAAATGCCACCACTAGTGTGAAAAAAATACACACACACACATATTATGCATAGTTCATTGGAGCACTACTTATAATAGTTAAACATTAGAAACCACCTGATGCCCACCAAAATGGAATACTTAGTTAAATAACTTATGATTAAACAAAACATTAGAGTAGTATGTTACCATTAATAACAATAATACAAATCTACATGTAGTAACTTACAAATATTTTCCCACTTAGTTTAAAAAAAGGCAAGTTGCAGAACAGTATATATAGTATTTTTGTTTAAGTGATAGACTGAGAGGTTAGATATTTAATATTAGTGAGAGCCATTTAGCTTCAGCCCCAATTTTTCCTTTTCCTTTTTATTTTTATTTTTGTGTGTGTGTGAGGAGATTGGCCCTAAGCTAACATCCATTGCTAATCTTCCTCTATCATGTATGTGGGATGCTGCCACGGCACGGCTTGATGAGTGGTGTGTAGGTCCATGCCTGGGATCCAAACTCCTGAACCCTGGGCTGCCAAAGCAAAGATACAAACTTAACCACTAGCCAATGGGCAGGCCCCTCAGCCTCAATTTTATGAAGGCCCCAAACTTAGACTTTTTAAGTTATCCTCAAAGGAGTACTATGTATGTATAAGTCTATGTATGTATTATACATACCACCATTGTGTATGGATGAAGAATTTTAAATATATCCCAATATGTTCAAATCTTATTTGGCATTTCTTTATTTTTTACGTGTTGGGAAGAAGATGACGTGAACCTTTTGCTATTTCTGGAAGCCTTTGATTGATATAAAAATAAGCATCCTGAAGATGTATGCCAGTTGTTAACAGCTATTATCTGAAGGTTTTAAATTTTCTATATTAAACATTTTTCCAAGATTTAATTTTTTTCTTTACCATGAGTATGTACCACTTGGTAATTTAATTTTAAAAAGTAAAGATAAATTTAAAGAAATTATTTAAAGGCAGAAAAGTGGTGGACAGAGCCAAAGGCTGCTCAGAAATGAAGATATTAATTATGAAATGACCACTAGGTTTAACAACAATTTTTATACATGATAGGATAGAGTTTCATCTTGACATCTTATAGATCAAGCTGACAGGCATTACCTGCAAGAGGTCTGATTCCACAAACTACTTCAGGACAGTGGAAAGCATCCTTGTAATTGTGTTCCATAGCACGGGGATTGTAATCACTGTTTTGCACCTCAAACTCCTGCATGGGCTTTCTTCCTACCAAAGCTTCCCAACCTCGCTTCTTACATCTCACCAAACTACAGAGGATCAGGGCTGTACTTCTCCACCTTTTCTCAGTGGTGATCTGGGTTACACTTTCCATTTCCACAGGGAGGGCATATAATGTCCAGAAATCAAAACTTGATTACAAACCCATCTGAAGCAGAATCTGAGCAAAATTCTCATTAGGTGCCCTGCATTAGTCCCCTGTGTTTCTGCCTCTTTCCTTTATAATCTGCTCATCTTCCTGATCCTTCAACTCTGAGGCTCTTCAGATGGTCTCATCCTCTGTGCCCATTATTCCAGCTTTTCTCTCCTTCTTTAAATGTACAGATTGGATCTGGGATTTACTGTTCAAGCTTGGAACGTCTTTGTTTAGATCATTTTTAATGTTCTGTGGTTTGAGAAAAAGGAAAGACTGCAGCAAATCTACTAGGAAACAATATTTGCACTTTAAGCATGATGAAATCACACCATCCACCATCCACAAATCTGTTCTCTCAATAATTATTTAACAAACATCTTTCCTATTCTGGGCACTGTGTTATGAACAGTGTTCACTGTCTAGTGGGTGAGACAGACATTTAAACAAAAAAAGAACACAAATAAGTACATAATCACAAGTTTTGTTAAGAGATATGAAAAAGGTAGAGCATCATGAGAAAAACCACAGGAGAGAATTAACCTTAACTGGGAGATTAGGAAACGTGTCTCTGAATAGATATCCTTTGGGTGAGTAGGTGGCATTTAGGATGAAACTTGAAGTGTAGGGAATAGGCAGGGGAAGAGTGAAGCAAAGGGTATTTCAGGCAGAGTGAAAAGAGTGTGTGAAATTCCCAAAGCAGGAAGAACCAGAGCAGTTAGAAAAATTAAGAGAATGTCAGCATGACCCAAACAGAAGTGAGCAAGGGAGACAGTGGGGAAATGGCACCTGGAGAGGTTGGCCAAATCACACAGGCGTTGAACACACACCATTTTTAGGATCTGAAATGTTATCCAAATTGCAATGGGAACCTACTGAAGCTTCATAAATAGAGGAGGAATGTGATCTGTTTAATATTCTTTTTTTCCGAGGAAGATTAGCCCTAAGCTAACATCTGCCGCCAATCCTCCTCAATCCACCTTCTTCTTGCTGAGGAAGACTGGTCCTGAGCTAACATCCGTACTCATCTTCCTCTATTTTACGTGGGACGCCTGCCACAGCATGTTTTGGTAAGTGGTGCATATGTCCGCACCCGGCATCCAAACCGGCCAAGCCCGGTAAGGCCCGCCCGCCGAAGCCGAAGGAGAGAACTTAACCGCTGCGCTACCAGGTTGGCCCTGTTTAATATTTTTGAAAGGTCATTCTGGCTGCTCTGGAGAGAACGGATGAGCAGATCCATTGGAAAGCGCTGGCAGGAGTCAGCATGAGAGATGGTGGTGGCTTGACCTAGAAGAGTGGCGACAGGAAAGGAGGGGTGGATAGATCCAAGAAATATTTTGGAAACAGAGTCGACGAGACCTGGTGATGATTTGTATACACACTGTGAGGGACATGTAAGGTGACAAACTGCTCCTGGTTTGCCTGGAACTTTCCTATTTCAGCATTGAAAGCTTCTCCTCTCTGGGAGCCCCCTCTGTCCCAGGCAAACCCAAAGAGCTGGTGACAGAGAAGACCAAGGATGATTCTCATGCTTCTGACTTGAGCGATAGGGCAAATGGAGACAGTGTTTATTGAAACTGGGGAGATTGGGGAAGTAGCGGGTATTGTTGGAAGGACAAGTTAGCTTTTGCATGTTAAGATTGGACACAAACCTAGGCAGGCCAAATGTCTGAAGTAGCATGTCTTTTGTTTCTTTTTAGAGTTAGCAGAAGAATTTGGCTTTTTAAAGGATTGTAAAAAAAACCAGATTTACATCCTTAATGAGTAATTCTCTCTCCTTGTTCAAGATTTTAACTACAAATGGTAAAGATTCCAAAATTTTCTCTTTCTTACAGTAAATCTAATTCACAGGAAATTATTTGCTAATTCCTTGGTTTATTTCCCATTTTTAACAACTCTATTCTTTTCTTTTGTCCACTTATTTAAATACTGCAGGGGTAAGGTGTACATAATTTATTCAAAGGAATAGAGAAAACTTTTAAGAAAACTTCCAATCTTGCAAAACTTTTGACAGCCAATTTGTTTGAATCTACATTAACCAGAATAAAAATAATTTATTAGTAGATGTGTTCCTAGCAAAGGTGGCAGAGCAGTCTTGAAAACTGAATATCGTAATTGCAAGCTTCTGAAAAGTGTGTTTTGACTGAAACAACGTGCCGGGTTAAATATAAAGAGCACTATGAAATTTGCGGAAAGGAGGCTTTTAGGAGACGATTGCAAGGCATTAAAGCAGAGCAGAGAAATGAGGGAAGATATCATACATCGCCATGAACATGAAGATTTAGGTGACTATTTTCTTGAAGGATGTTACTGATTAAGTTCAAATTAAATAAGGATAAAAGGGCCAGCCCGGTGGCGCAGCGGTTAAGTGCGCACGTTCTGCTTCTGGGCGGCCCGGAGTCAGCTAGTTCGGATCCCGGGTGCGGACATTGGCACTGCTTGGCACACCATGCTGTGGGAGGCGTCCCACAGACGGACTAGAGGAGAGGAGGATGGGCCGTGAGGATGGGCACGGGTGTTAGCTCAGGGTCAGTCTTCCTCAGCCAAAAAAGGAGGATTGCCAGCAGTTAGTTCAGGGCTAATCTTCCTCAAAAATAAATAAATAAATAGGGATAAAATTCGTATTTAACATTGATCCTTAGAAGGAAAATTATCTTGCTCACCGTGTAAGCAAAACTCTGCCCTACCAACATTGTGCAATGGAATTATGTACCTGATTCTTTATTTTAAGACCACTGTAAGAAAATTAACACACTGATGAAAATAAAATAGGATAAATCAAAGAAATCTGAAGAAGCTATTTTTTCCCCTACTAGACATCCCCAGTAAATAAGCAGTGAATGTATTTTAAAATTCTCTCTCTCTTACATATTGAAGTCTTTATGGATAAAATGGTATAATGCCTGGATTTTGCTTTAAAATACAGGACGAAAAAGGTTGGGATACATATAAAATGAGATTGGTAAAAATATTGCTAATTCTTGCAGTTGGGTGATGGATACATGAGGCTACATCATATCAATTTCTTTACTTTTTGTACGTTTAAAGATTTCCATAATAAAAAGTTACAAAATGTCTAACTTATCTTCATTGCATAAATATGCCAGAGGTTATGGTCAAGGATAGTATAAGGAGGTAAGCAAAGACATATGTAATAATCCTGCTGACAAGAAAAGCTGAGGGAGGGGTTTAATACCCTATTTGCAGGAAATTTCTTATCGATAACCTAAAGGCATGAGATAGAACTACGAAACTGGGAAACATCGCGGTCCATGGGTTCACAGCTGCGTGGGAAGTGCCCACCCGCCCAATGGCCCCAAGCCTTTACCACTTGACCGAGAACTTGAACACTCCTCGTCAGCGACGTCCGCACACTCGAAGCTTTAACTTTATTCCCCGGAAAGCGCAGACGGTGGAGCACAGGTTGGAGACGGGGGCGGAGGTGGAGGGGGGGCCGCGGGGCGGAGGGTAGCTCTCTGTAGGTTTACATAATTCCTGGTTTCTGTTTTCTAAAATCTTTCACAGCCGGGTAGTAATAATAACGGCAGACACCTACATAGCGCGGACTCTGCCGAGCTCTCTCCAAAGCGCTTTACACGCACGATTCGTGGCACCTCAGACCGGCGCTTGTAAGGTGGGCGCTCTCACCTTTCCTCCAGCCCAGGCGCACACCTCAAAGAGCGGCCGAGCTGTGGTTTAAAAGGGATAATCTGCGTCCACGGTCCATGCTCTTAACTACCACGCAGCATTTCAAACGCGGAAATTTCCGAGTATTTTTCCCTAAAGTTCAATGGAGACGCAATCGAGTTTGATTG
This sequence comes from Equus asinus, assembly GCF_041296235.1. Taxonomy (NCBI): domain Eukaryota; kingdom Metazoa; phylum Chordata; class Mammalia; order Perissodactyla; family Equidae; genus Equus; species Equus asinus. Next base: position 38,074,585 of record NC_091797.1, read on the forward strand.
AGTGGTTTGTTTTAGGCTTGAGGGGGAAGGTGGAGGGCGAAACCTGTGGTGTCGAAAGACTTAAAACGAAAGAGAGCTCCGCGAAGACCAGAAGCCACTCTTAGGACCCAATTTTCCAAACACCAACCCAAAAGCCATGAAACAAAATCTGCTCGGTGCGCAGGTGAAGGCCTCTCTCGATTTTTCTGGTGGCTGTCAAAGGACATTACTCTGGGCTTCGGTTCTCTGGATGGGGAAGCGGTGGTTGTACCCAGCTCTATAAAGCGCTAGCCGGTGTCGCTCTTCTTCCCCTGGTCACAATCTCTGCGTCCATTCAAATGAGCTGCCTAGAGCTGAACCTTTCTCACCTGAAGGAGAATCTTAGCGAATGTTTCAAAACTGCCCCTGTTTGCAGCCGCTAGGGAGCTGGGGACCAGGTCCGCTCCACCCTTTCCTAGAGAATTATGTGTCCCCAGACGCACGGAAAAGAAAGTCCAGGAGGATAACTGGTGAAATGTTGGGGATTTCGGCGGTGCAGACATGACTGACGCCTTTCTCGACCCCGCTGAGATGCGCACTTGGGTTTCTGAGACGGTCAGTCTATGGTGTGAGATCCCAGGAAAGCTGCCCAATCCTCCCTTTTGCTGCATACGCTTCCTATTCTTTCTGTAGGTAAACTGTTAATAGAGGAACTTAGAATTTCGAAACATTCAAATCCAGGTTTTGGGAGGTGAGGGTGTGGGGTGGGAGACATTAGGGTGGACAGTGACCAGGCAGAGGTTCCAACATTTTCCCATGTTAAGATCTGGATCCTAGGAGGGCCATAATTTTCACCCACCCAAGTACCTTTCTGACATTCTCAAGACCACACTAGACAATTGGCTCTCCTCTTCTGTTTCTGGGAGACCAGATATAGGAAAAATCTGGTGGAGAGCTAGTGGCTGCCATGTTGTCTTACCCTGGAATGCAAACTAGCCAGATGCAGGAGGAGCTTCCTAGAAATTGGTCCAGTGTTGGAACATTCCCTGGGTGTTGATTGGACCTTGAGATTAAGACCCCCATCTCTCTGCCAAGGGAGGCCAGCTTGGTAGTTGCAGGAATTGCTTTTCCAGACTTGCTAATGAATCAAAGCTCACTTGCTGTTTTGCCTTTTGTTCTTTATTTTTGAAAAAGTTGTTTTCTATTTTAAAAGAAATTACATTCCTAAAATTCTACCTTTAACATTACTTTTTCTTTGCTGAGGAAGATTTGCCCTGTGCTAACATTGTGCCAATCCTCCTCCATTTTTTTGCATGTGGGACATGTCCACAGTGCAGCTGGTGAGTGGAGTACGTCCGCACCCCGATTCAAATTGCTGCCAAAGGGGAGCGCGTGGAACTTTAACCACTCAGCCCCAGGGCCAGACCCTAACATTACTTTTAAGAGAGTACAAACCCTCATATCTCTAAAGTTAAAGAATAGAATCCCAAGATATCCTCTTTCCATTTTCTGGAAGTGATAGTTGTCCTTGTTGAGGGACTTCGGATTATAAGATTTTACTGACTTGTGGGTCAGGCTGTGCCTTATCAAGGGCTTGTGTAGGTTTATAACCCAGTGCTGAAGGCTAGAGACCAGCATTTCTAATGAGATAAAAATACCTTATATGAAATTACATTAGGGGCTGTCTGAGTGGCTGAGTGGTTAGGTTCACGCTCTGCTTTGGTGGCCCAGGGTTTTGCTGGTTCAAATCCTGGGCATGGACATGGCGCTGCTCATCAGGCCATGCTGGGGCAGTGTCCCACATGCCTCAGCTGGAGGGATCCACAACTAAAGATACAGAACTATGTACCGGGGAGCTTTAGGAGAAACAGGAAAAATCTTGGCAAAAAAAAAAAAGAAATTACATTAAACTGACGCTGCTCCATTCATTTTATTTAGTGTTTGAAGACAATTCTCAGAGAAATGTCTGCTTCCCAATGAATTATGGGAAAAACAGGCCAAACACTCTCTTTCTCCTTCCCCAGAGGATGCTTCAGTGACTGATCTTCAGACATTTTACACTATTTTTGTCTTTCCCAATTTTATTCAAAATGTTCTTCTTCCTTTGGGGCTTGCATTCAGGTCTTTCAGACTGTGGATGGCAATTCCTCTTTAAAGGCAGAAACTAACTTACCTTTTCCTCACTTCCAGAGTTCTGACAAAGCAATTGCTCAGTTGTAGATATTCTTAAGTGTTAATTTCTCCTAACTGGCTTGAAATAAGCAGGTGATTAAACAAGAACACAAGCTGGTCCATCAAAGAAAAGTGACCTGACCATCCAAGTTGCATTAGAGGTTAATGATTCTCTCAATTAACATTACCCACTCTTAACATCATATTCAACAGTGAAAAGCTGAAAACTTTTACTTTAAGATCAGGAATAAGACAAGGATGTCTACTCTTGCCACTTTTATTCAACATGGTATTAAAACTCCTAGCCAGAGCAACTAGGCAAGAAAAAGAAATAATAGGCATCCAAATTGGAAAAGAAGAAGTAAAACTGTCACTATAGGCAGATGACATGATATTGTATATAGACAACCCTAAAGACTCCACCAAAAAACTGTCAGAACTAATAAACAAATTTTGTAAAGTTGCAGGATACAAAATCAATATACAAACCAGTTGCATTTCTCTGCACTAATGACCGATTATCACAAAGAGAAATTAACAATCCCGTTTACAATTGAATCAAAAAGATCAAAATACCTAGGAATAAATCTGCCCAAGGAGGTGAAGGACCTATACACTGAAAATGAAAAGACACTGATGAAACTGAAAAGACACAAATAAATGGAAAGATATTCTGTGCTTGTGGATTGTAAGAATTAATATTGTTAAAATGTCCATACTACCCAGAGCAATCTACAGATTGAATGCAATTCCTATCAAATTCCAATAGCATTTTTCAAAGAAATAGAACAAACAACCCCAAAATTTGTATGGACCACAAAAGACCTCAAATAGCCAAAGCAATCTTGACAAAGAAGAATGAAGCTGGAGGCATCATGCTTCCTGATTTCAATCTGTATTACAAAGCTATAGTAATCAAAACAGTATGGCATAAAAACAGACATATATTAATAGACAGAAGTTCCCAAATAAACCCATGCATATATGGTCAATTAATTTACGACAAAGGAGCCAAGAATATACATTGGGGAAAAGACAGTCTCTTCAGTAAATGGTGTTGGGAAAACTGGACAGCCACATGCAAAAGAATGATACTGGACCACTATCTTACACCATATACAAAAATTAACTCAAAATGGATTAAAGACTTGAATGTAAGACCTGAAACCATAAAACTCCTAGAAGAAAACATGGGGGTAAGCTCCGTAACATTGGTCTTGGCAATGATTTTTCGGATTTGATACCAAAAGCAAAGGCAACAAAAGCAAAAAATAAACAAGTGGGACTACATCAAACTACAAAGCTTCTGCACAGTAAAGGAAACTCAACAAAATGAAAAGGCAACCTACCAAATGAGAGAAAATATTTTCAAATCACATATCTGATTACAAGTTAATATTCAAAATACATAAAGCACTCATACAACTCAATAGCAAATAAAACCCAATCTGATTAAAAACTAGGCAGAGGATCTGAATACACATTTTTCCAAAGACAACATACAGATGGCCAATAGGTACATAAAAAGTTGCTCAACATCACTAATCATTGGGGAAATGAAATTAAAACCACAATGAGATATCACCTCACACCTGTTTGAATGGCTATTATTAAAAAGACAAGAAATAACAAGTGTTGACTAGGATGTGGAAAAAAGGGAATCCTTGTGCCCTGTTGGCGGGAATGTAAATTGGTGCAGCCACTATGGAAAACAGTATGGAGGTTTCTTAAAAAAGTAAAAACAGAACTACCATATGATCCAGCAATTCCACTTCTGGGTATTTATCCAAAGAGAATGAAAACATTAACTTGAAAAGATGTCTTCACCCCCATGGTCATTGCAGCATTATTTACAACAGCCAAGACCTGGAAGCAACCTAAATGTCCATTGATGGCTGAATGGATAAAGAAAATTTATATATATATACACACACACAATGAAATATCATTCTGCCATAAAAAAGAAGGAAATCTTGCCATTTGCAACAACACTGATGGACCTTGAGGGCATTATGCTGTGAAATAGGTCAACCAGAGAAAGACAAATACTGTATGATCTCACTTAAATGTGGACTCTAAAACAACAACAAACTGAACTCAGATACAGAGAACAGATTGGCAGTTGCGAGATAGGGGGATATATAGATATATTGAGATATATTGACATATTATATTAGCTTCAGGTGTACAACATGATATGGTATTTGTATATACTGCAAAATGATCACAATAAATCCAGTTAGTACCATCACCACATACAGTTATAAATTTTTTTCTTTTGATGAGAACATTTAAGATCTACTCTCTTAGCAACTCTCAAATATACCATACAGTATTATTAACTGTAGTCACCATGCTGTACATTACATCCTCATGACTTATTTTACAACTGGAAGTTTGTACTTTTTGACCACTTCACCCACTTGGCTCTCTCTTGGAAAGAAGAAATCTGAAGAGAAAAATCTTTCTTAAATGTGAACCACTCTCTGGGTTTGTTTTTGTTGGAGGTATTGCTTTTATTTTCAACCTTCACTTAGAAAAATTTGTAAGAAAAGTATTATGAACACATATACCTTTCACCCAGATTCACCTATTATTAATGCTTGCCAGTTTTGTTTTCTCCTCCACATATATTTTACTACTGCTACTATTATTTGCAAAACCGCTAAACCACTTGAAAGTGTGTTGCAGTACCATGATCCTTCACCCCTAAATATTTCAGCACATATCTTCCAAACACAAGGACATCCTTTTTGTGACCACAGTACAGTTATTGACTCAGGAAATTGAGCACTGATGCAATACTATTAATTGAATGTATAGACCATGCTTAAATTATGCCAATTGTCCCAATAATGTCCTTTATATAAATCTTACTCCAATCTAGGATCCAACCTAGGCTCACACATTGAATTTAGTTGTATTTCTTTGATCTCCTTTAATCTAAAATAATTCCTCACTCTTTGTTTGCTTTTCATAATGTTGCTATTTTTGAGGAGCATAGGCCAGTTGTTCTATTGAACTACTCCCCACCCCCCTCCCCAAATCTGGGTTTGTCTGAGGTTTCCTCATGATTAGATTCAGGTTCTGTATTTTTGCCAGGAATACCACAGAAGTGATGGTGTGTCCTTCTCAGTGAAGCAATCCTATCAGGAGCCATATGATATCAATGTTCGTTCCACAACTAGTTATGTTGTTTGATTACCTGGTTAGGGTGTTGTCTACCAGATTTCTCCACAGCAAAGGTATCATTTACCCTGGGTTATGTTTTGAAGTTAGACCTATAGTTCTTAGGCAGGATGGTCAGGAAGTACTTAATCACCAGCAGCTCCAGGATCAGCTCCTTGATGCGTGTCTCTGGCCTCAGCCACTGATAATTCAGAGCTGCTCAAGGCCCAGGAATCTCCTCTCCTTCATGCAATATTTATAGAGCAACTAACACATGTCAGGTACTGACTGAAGAGCTGAGATATATCAGTACATAAAATCAAGATTCCTGCTCTTGACCATTCTTAGCTAAAGTAGCAGGGCTCCCTCTGCTGGGTCTCATCAGTGACTCTCCTGGGGCATAAGACTAACAGGTAACATAGAGAAAACTAACAAAGACAGACTTTGTAAAGGATCAAACCCAGTTTACCTTCCCACATAGTTTTATAATGTTTGTATTACTGTCCAGGATTATTCTCAAATCATGGTTAACAAAAAATGATGTATTTCTTGGAGAGAAATGTGTAGAGTGTAGGTGGGTTGAAATCCAATTCAAAATAACAGCTTTTATCAAGCAAGGACAATGATACTAAGTAAAGAGATACATTCAAAATCATTATACGCAAATCAAAATGGATCCCTAAAAACATGTACAAGTAACCCACAGGAAGGCAGGAAAAAGAAATCAGAGAAGCAAAACACAGAGAACAAACAAATAAAAGATAGACTTAAGCCTTAAAATACCAATAATTACTTTAAATGGAAATTGTCTAACTGCACCAATTAAAAGACAAAGATTGGCAGTGTGAACTAAAAAACATCACTCAAGTATATGCTGTCTACAAGAAACTTCAAATTTAACGATATAAGTAGATTGAAAGTATAAGGATGGAAAAAGATACATCATGCAAACATCAGTCACAGGAAAGGAGGAGCAGGGTCTATTCTTTCGCTGGCTGTCTAGATTTAAGAAAGTGCTGAAGAAAATGTTAATAAGGAAGATTAAACTTAAAAGTGTGTCACATCTATAGCTGTTACATCGTGGATAGGACAAAAAAGTGAGGAAATATTCTTCTAGTATTTGAAAACTATTATCAGCTTTAGCAAAGATGTCCCTCACGTCATTGACCGAGGACACAGGTAGTGCTGAAGCTGAAAGAGCTTTCAGTTGTGTAAATATAATTTGTAGGTGAAAATGCTAGAATGAAAGGATTGGTTTTCCCTCCTCCCTTTCGTTCTTCTTCGTCAGCTCAAGGAGCTGTGTTCACAATGAGAAACGTAAGCCCTGGGCTTTAGCTATGATGGCCCCACTAGATTCTGAGCTACTGGAGGCCAAAACCTCTATGCCCTCCTCATTACTTAGAATATAACCCACCCTTTATTTTATCAGGAAATGCTAATTATGGGGTGGGGATCAGAAAGCTTCTGCAGGCCACCCACTTGTGGTTAGAGGCTTGGTTAAGCAGGGAGGGAAACAGAGACAACTCACCTCACACATTCTAAGCTCTTAGATATTCCACTGTCCTCGACTGGTTCTCAGAGAAGTAATTTCAACATCAGGCCATGCTAAAGCTAGTTAGAAATCAAAACATTCTGCAAAAAACAAAACACAAAAACTTGAATTCAGTAGAAAAATATATTTTTTTACAGCTGCCCTTGTGTACTTTGTCATTGCATTAACCGACACTTCATTGCCTTTAATAAAGCTAATTACAGGCAAATTCCTTGTTGATGTTTATTTTTCTAAATCTGAAACTTTTCCAGCATTTATGACCTTTATAAAAACTTTTCAATGTGGCATCTCTGATGTCCTTTAAATAATGAAGTTCAAGAAACATTTTATCCAGTAAAAACAAAATCTTGGGTTTTACTTGAAGTTATCACCAAACACCTGGGCAAGGTGTCCAGTTGTAGTAGATTCTCTGGTGCTTAATCAGGGCTGAGCTTCCATTGCACGCTCCACCCCATCCACCCTACTGCCAGGGCTTAGCACAATGTGGCCTTTCTGATGTTGGATCAGTGTGGCTCTCTGCCTATAGGCCCTCCCACACTCTTCAGAGTGATGGGGTTTTTCCTCAGAGTGGTCTCTCTTATGCTTTTTGAGATCTGACTTCCGGCTGAAGGCTCATCCACATTCAGAACGCTGAAAAGCTTTTTCTCCTGTGTGGATTCTGAGATGGTGACTAAGACCTGTCCTTTGACTGAAGGCTTCACAGCACTTGTCACATTTATAGGGCTTCTCCCCGGTGTGACTTCTCTGATGTATGATAAGGGTTGAGCTCATGCTAAAGGTTTTTCCACACTCGGCACATTCATAGGGCTTTTCCCCGAGTGGATTCTGTGATGTATTATGAGTTCTGAGCTCCGGATAAAGGCTCGTCCACATACAGGACATTCAGAAGTTTTCTCTCCAGTGTGGATTCTCTGGTGTTGGTTAAGTCCTGCATACTGACTGAATGCTTTTCCACACACTTTACATTCATATGGTTTTTCTTCACTGTGAATTCGCTGATGCTCAAGAAGATGTGAACGCTGCCTAAAGGCCTTCCCACATTCATTGCACTCATAAGGTTTCTCTTTGTTGTGGAATCACTGATGTTCAACGAGGTCTGAGTTGTGGTGGAAGGCTTTCCCACAGTCCAGACATTCAAAAGGTTTCCCTCCAGTGTGGAGACTTTGATGCTTTGTAAGAACTGACCTCGGACTAAAACATCGGCCAGATTTACTACATTGATGGGGCTTTTCTCCAGTGTGGATTTTCAGATGTTGGAAGAGGCCTGCCTTCTTTTTTTTTTTTTTTAAAGATTTTATTTTTTCCTTTTTCTCCCCAAAGCCCCCCAGTACATAGTTGTATATTCTTCATTGTGGGTCCTTCTAGTTGTGGCATGTGGGACGCTGCCTCAGCGTGGTTTGATGAACAGTGCCATGTCTGCGCCCAGGATTCGAACCAACGAAACATGGGGCCGCCTGGACGCCTGCCTTCTGACTGAAGCATTTGCTACACTCTTTACATTGATAGGGCTTTTCCTTGCTGTGAAGCCCCTGATGCTGGGTAAGTTCTGCATGTCTGATAAAGGCCTTTCCACATTCTGTGTGTGAGTACAGTTTCTCCCCAGTGTGGATCCTCCTATGCATCTGAAGGCCTCTGACACACATGAAGGTCTTCCTACATTCATCACATTTCTATCTTTTCTCACCTGTGGCATCCCCATCTTGCATTTCTAAACTTCCAGTAGGCCCACCATCTCCTCTGTATTTGGTGGGCTGAGACATAGTTTCATGATGTCCATCAGACCCCTCCCTACGTGGTTCTGTTTCTTCACAAAGTTCCTGCTTTGTGTCTAATGTCATGTTCTCAGTCCTCACACCACCATCTGAAAGAACAGACCATACAATTTGAGCGGAAAATACAACTCAAAAATAATTTAAAAGACAGCTGGAAAGGCTAATTTTTATTTTAGGGTAATTTTAAGAGAGGATAGTATATCTTCTCTTTATTTAGTGTTAGGGGTTCAGAGAAATGTCAGTTAAGGTAGAAGGAATGGTAGTAACAGAGGTGTGGAACTGAGAAAGAATAAAGCATGGCGAGTTATCAATAGAGTACTAAAGTTGACAGGATGTCACTTCTGCGATTACATAATATTCTAAGTTCCATCTCACTAGTGGACTCTCTACGGACACCTTCCTTGCTGGCTTGCTGACTGTGATGAAGAAAGCCACAGAATGAAGCCTATGTGGCAAGGAACCAAAGGTGGCCTCTGGCTAGCATCCAGCAAAGAACTGAGGCCCTCTGTCTAACACCTTGTAAAGAACTGAGTCCTGCTAACATCCATATGAGCCTGGAAGTGAATCCTTCCCCAGTTACAACTCAGATGAGACCCCAGCCCTGGAGCTTTGATTGCAACCTTGTGAGAGACCCTGAAGTAGAGGGCTCCGCTAAGCCAACCCAGACTCCTGATCCACAGAAACTATGAGATAATAAATGTGTGTGGTTTTCAGCCACTAATTTTGTGATAATTTGTTAAGCAGCAATTGATAACGCATATACCACTAGTACAACAATACAAAGCTTCTTAACTGTATAAACTACTACAATTAAAAAGAGAAGATGAGGGAAAGCAAACCACACATTGAAAAGCTTCAATATGAACTCATGTTTTTTAGGAAAAAAATGTACATCTAGCTCTGCCAATGAAATGTCCTAGAAGCAGTGTTACCCTAGTGATAAAAAACACCCCTAGCACCCAGACTTTATTCTTCATTAAAAGGAACCAAGGTTCAGAAATGCTTGATACCAGATCTGGGGTATAAGGAAGGTACAAGGGGAGCCCAGAACAATTTATTTTGTTCAAAAAGAAAGCATTGCCTAAAACAAATATAATGTTATGTTGATTATACCTCGCTAAAAATAATTAATTTTTAAAAAAGAGAAAACATTCAAAATTAAAAGGGTCATGGCAATCAAGAGATATGAGTAACACTGAAGACATCCACACAAGCCAAAGATGTGCCAATCTGAGCATTCAAAAGAGTAATAACGGTGGTGGTTTGAGACACATCGATTCAACGAAAATTCCTAAAAAGTTAATGATACTACACAAAGTCCTAAAATCTCATGACGCCATTTGAGGTGCCTATTAAATCACTGTTTGAATTTGAAAATTGCTAAATAAAGGGGAAAAAGTGAGCATCACTCATGACTGCCTAGTAGGAAGTGACCAAATAGACATATCTGATGAGGGAAAGCTTCATGATAAAGAATACCAGTTAATAACATACAAGGAATGACAATTATAAAATCATTCTGCAGCCCTTAATAAAATGGTTGACCCATATAAGGATTATCAAATATTTTGTATTTTATTGATAGGAAACTGGCCATTCACAAAGTACCAAAGTGATACCATATAGTTAGTTACAAGGAGAAAAAACAGCCGTTCAATTGAGGGATCCCACTGTTACCATTCTAAGCCGGTGATTTCATAGTGGGTCAGCCAGTATTAACGTCTCCTATTACCTAATATTAATTCTAGCCAAAAATGTTTAACTTGAATCCTTCAAGCCTTTAGATCTAAATTCCAGTTTATAGGAAATACAGGGTATATGGGCAGCAAAGTAAATGATACAATGAGGAAGCAACCAGAAAACTCCAGAGGATGGGAAACTGGCCTGGGCTGGTCAAAACGTCTGGGCTATGGGGAAAAATGGGTGAGGAGGACTGTTCTAAAGTAAAAAAGAATTAAGAGGCATAACAACCAGACGTAGAATGTGGGCCTAGAGTCTATCCTGGTTTGGACAAATCAGCTTTAAAGACATATTGGGAAAAATGGGCCAATTTGAATTTGGATTGAGTTTAGATAACATTAAAATGTATTGATGGGGAATAGGAAAGATTATCAACAGAACAAAACAGGTTATAAAACAGCATATAGAGCATGAACTCTTTTTGGTAAAAGGTGTGTATACACGTACATATACGTATATAAATACATATGCACATAAAAAAGATATACATAAATAAAATAAAAAGTCATCAGTCGTAATCTCTGGGTGATAGAATATCATGCTTTATCTTCTTATTTTGTGACTGTATCTTCTAACTTCCTACAATGCATATATAATTCTTTGGTAATAATAAAAGGTAACTTTAAAAAAAAATCAATACAATTTTACAGTATTAATATTCTACAGGGTCTACTGAAGAATGTATGCATCAAAATACTTAAGAATAGGGACCGGCCCTGTGTCCGAGTGGTTAAGTTCACGTGCTCCGCTTCGGCGGCCCAGGGTTTCCCTGGTTCGGATCCTGCGTGCGGACATGGCACCACTCATTAGGCCATCCTGAGGCGGCGTCCCACATGCCACAACTACAAGGACCCACAACTAAAATATGTAACTATGTACTGGAGGAATTGGGGAGAAAAAAAAACACTTGAAAATAATATTTGCTACTAAACTATATGCAGAAAATTCAGCTATGGATATTTAAAACTGACCATACTACTGATGCTATGCTGAGATGACTTATCACCTTTTAATCATTATTAGCTAGAATGTTACCTTTGTCATGACCTTTAATAACCCTCATCACAAGAAATTAACATGTCAAACTCCACAAAAAAACCAACTCAAAGTTCATTTCAGTCCAAATTCCCTAGAGAAATTCTTGCCTCACCTCTTTCCTCTCATGGTTGGGGCTCAGGTCCTTTGCTCTTGAGCTGGATCACTCAGAGTTAAACCCAGGTGTATGAAGATTCTTCATCTAGTGTCTGAAGGGTCATTGTTTGCAAAAGGCTTTTCTGTTCCAGAGCACAAGCTGAAACCTGGAGACAAGCAGAACTCAATAAGCCTGTAAGGATATCATGAATTTAACAGGGACTAAACCTCAGGGAGAAGTCCACAAGAAATATCCCCCAAGACTAGGAAGAAGTAGAGAGAAACCAGAGCCTCATTTACTTGCTGGGGCACTTAGAAGCAGCAAGAAAGGTAAGCAAAACAAAGTTTGATCAGATCTTGTTTCTGTCACTTCACTTACTAGCCATGTTTCCTTGACCAAGTTACACAACCTGTCTGAACTTAGTTTCCATGTGTGATAATGACCTACTTCTTAGTTGCTGTAAATGTTGAGTGACCTGTAAAACAAGGAGCACAATGCTCATGGAATGCCTTCAGTAACTTTTTTTTTTTAAAGATTGGCACCTGAGCTAACATCTGTTGCCAATCCTTTTTTTCTTCTTCTTCTCCCCAAAGCCCCGCTATATACATAGTTGTATATTACAGTTGTAGGTTCTTCCAGACCTGCCATGTGGGATGCCACCTCAGCATGGCCTGATGAGCGGTGCATAGGTCCGTGCCCAAGATCCGAAACAGTGGAACTCTGGGCCACCAGAGTGGAGAGTGAGAACTTAACCAAGTGGCCACGGGCCCGGCCCCTGCCTTCAGTATCTTTACTCACCATCCCTGAATCTACTGGTTCCCACCCCTCCCCTCCTTAGAGCGCTAGCTTAGCAAGAAGCTCTGTTCCCTGCTGAATGCTGGGCTTTCCCATTGTTCTCTGAGCCTCCACACTTCAGAAAGCTTTACTTTCAGCTTTCCCACAACCATATCAGACTACTCTCCTACATGTACATTTCTCTTTCTTTCCAGATCCTCCAGCATGGTCACTGCCTCCTCCCCACTCTCTGGATGATGCTCCTGCACCCAGGCCTGGAGCTCCTCAGGCAAGATGGACAGGAACTGCTCCAGCACCAGCAACTCCAGGATCTGCTCCTTGGTCTGTGTCTCTGGCCTAAGCCATTGATGGCAGAGGTCCCGGAGCCTGCTCAGGGCCAGACGGGGTCCAGGGGAATCCTGGTAGCAGAACTGTCTGAACTGCTTCCTGAAGATCTCCCAGCCAGGGAGCTGGTTCTCTGGAAAGCTGAGACCCTGATTCCTGGGGTGGTCATCCTCCAACTTCACCTTCCCCATCACAGGCCCCTGCTGACCCCATGGGGCTTTGAACAGCAGGCTGGCAGGCTTTCTTGTGTCCACAGCCATCCGACCTGGCTTCTGCTAGAGTTTCAACTGGAGGCTTCTGAGGGCACCCTGGGGAATAAGAATTAAGGGATAAGAGGATAAATGGGAAATACCGTGCAGAACCCACACAAGAAAGAAGACCTGTAACTAGTGTAACCAATTTTATTCATTCATTTAATCCACGGATACTTACTAGAGACCTACCTTGTAGAAACTGTTCTAAGTGTTTGAAATACATTAGTCAACAAAGCAAAGATCCCTGCCATCATGGAGCGTCCATTCCAGATGGGGTAATCAATAAACACAATAAATATAAAAAGTATCTAGTATGTTAGATGGTGGTAAGTAAAAATACCTTATGGAGTTGGGGAGGGGGAATACAAGCTTAATGGAAGGGTTTAAGCTTCCCTGACTTGGGTTTAATGGAAGACTCCGCCAAATGCGACATTAAGTACGGGTATGTGGTAGCTAGCCTAAAGCAAAGCTTTCAAGACTTATCTGTTGGCACAGAGTTTTCCCATACTTGAATACATACGACCCAATTTGGGGGAGATAAAAAAGTCACGAATCACAGTCCGTAGAGCATTCACCTGTTTTCATGTTAATTTGGCAAAACTGAGAGAGAAATCCCATTCAGAGTCACACAGCGCCAGCGGCCCGGGTTCCGTCCGAGCTTCGGAAGGAGGGCTCCCAACCCGGGTAAACGGTCCCGTCTGGTGGCCTTGCAGCCGGCCCTTCCCAAGCATCCGAGAGAGACGCCTGCCCCCAGGCACGCAGACCCGTGCCACTCAGGATGCCGAGCGTCCCCCAGCCTGACCCGGGGCCGGTGCTGGCTCCCCGACGCGGCTCAGCACGTCACGAGCTTCGCAGGACCCCGACTCCCGGACTGCGAAAGTCGAAGCCGAGACCTGGGCGAGAAAGACCCACGGGGGCGCAGACCAGCGGCCGCAGGAACCAGCCGCTCAGGCGCACGCCCAGCTTCCGGCGCCTCCCGGAGACCACGCCCCCGAGCGCGCGGCCGCGCCCCGCCTCCGCCCACATGCCCGGCGCCTGCGGGTAACCCTGCCGGCAGTTACGCTGCGATTTAAATTCGAGCAGTTTGGAACGAAAGGCCATGGAAGCAGCAACCGAGCTGATGGATAAGCTAAAGTCGGTTCCTGGATCTCTGCAGTTAACAAAAAGGTCTCGGACTCTCGCGTCTTGCAAACTCGGCAGGATCTCTTAACTGAAAATCTAGTGGAAGAATTCTTGATAACAAAGACAAAAACGGATTGCTCTTTTCCATAAGGGGCGCTCCCGTGAGGCAGGCCGTTCGCGGTCAGCATCACTAACCTGTTTGTCTCTTCTCTGCCCTTTTCCTGGGCGCTGTCGTCTCCTCTGCCCTGCGTCCGGAACCCTCTCCCTTTAAGGAAGGAACACTATAGCTAGACTTTGGGATGTCGTCAGTGTAACTTCTCTCAGATTGTTTGCTTGTAATGTTTCAAATAGTGCAAGAAAGGCTTGTTTTCCCCTCCCCTCTTTAACCCTTTCCACCATAAGTTTAGAGGGCTTTAACGAGAGAAGGTAGGTCTTCAGGTTTCTATTTCCTTTGTTTATTGAGCCCAATGCTTCCACTATATTCTAAGCTTTAAGTGTCAGAAGCAAGGATCTTGTATACTCTCTGGTAAATTATTGTAAAATTTTTTTTCTTTTTACAATTGGAAGTGTGTTTTCATATGTTTGTTTAACCTCTCAGACCTCTCTTTTCTCTAGGTCCCACCTAATGAAATTCCATTATTTAGCCTGGAGAATGCTAACCAGCTAATTAACAAATGGCAGAGATAAAGGCATTTCCTGTATTAGATATTGCCGCAATAACGCTGTGTAACAAACCACAGTAAATTTCATGGGCTTCCAAGTATTTTTTCTCTTGCTCACAGATCTGCTGCTGATCTAGGATGGATCAGGATAGGCTGGGTAGTCTGTGGTAAGGCTTCAGGTAGACAGGGCTTGACTCTGGGCTACAAGGTAGGCTCTTTTCTGCCCTGCTTGTGTTCTGAGCACCAAGATAAAGCCACAGCATCAACTTAGGGCAAACTTCTCTTGGTGGAGCACAAGATCCAAGGTGTATCAGTCAAGGTTTGATCAGAGAAGCAGAACCACTAGGCGATAAATATGGTAAAGGGTTTATTACAGGGATTTGGCCTTACACTACTCCGGGAGTTGGTTAAACAGTCTGTGAGGCTCTTTTCATGTGTGTGGTCCTGGAGTCTGAAGTCAACAGAGTAGGCAGTCAGGAGGGGAAGATGGATGTGAAGTGGGAGAAACAAGGACAAGCTGCAAGCTAGAAGACATATCAGTCTCTCATCACCTCCAGTTCTCCAACTTTGATAGTGGGGGTGTCTGCCAGGAAAATTTTGGGCTCTTCATGGAACTAAACAAGTGCCTGGCCCAGGAATCAGAGAAACTGAAGCTGGAAGATGCGGCAGATGAAGCAGTAGATCGACAGTGTGAGCTGTAACGATGCTTCATGTCGTGCACTGACCTCCTGAGCCTAAAGGAATACGGCAACTGCTTCGTTTCTGCCTTCCAAATCTCCAATGTCTCTTGTGACCCACACTAATAGAGAGCTATGCAAGGAAAAGAATTCGTGGGAATATAGTTCTGGCTTAGCTAAGATGACACAATATAAATCTAAGCACATTTAAGGCCTTTGCTTATTTCACTAACATTCCATTGGCCAAAGCAAGGTCCATGCCCACTCCCACATCAACCAACCGGGAACTATACTCTTCCCACAGTGGAAGCAAGGAAATGAATATTTGCTGCCCAGTAATCCAAACTATCATTTCCTTTCCTCTTTAGCTAATGAAAAGCAGATATTATTCTGAAGCACAAGGCTAGTTTTAGGAGGATTCATAGGTGTGTCAGCCAAATTCTCTTGTCCAGCATTGAGACCTGTAGGAAGCTATGAGGGGAGGAAGCAGTTCCTGGAACCCGGAGATAAGATATGGCTACTTGACAGCCTTAGGCGAGGAATACAGCCAACCTAAAGCAACCTCGGAGGGAGGCAGCTAGAGGAAGACCTGCCTTGACCTCACTCTCTTCCCACTCTCCAATTTCCTGGACCTCCTGTTGGCTGTGGGTCTGTTTCTATGGGGGCTGGTAGTGGTGGAAGGGAAGCGGATAAAAACTTTTAGACACTGGGTCTGAGGTGCCAGCAGGACATCCTAGTGGACATTTCCACCAGAGATGATACAATAACTGATACAATACCAAAATCCTATTTATCCTTAAAGTCCCACAAATGCCCACCTTCTTTATATACTTTCCCAATTCTCCCAGGCAGAATTGTTTCTTGATTTGTGTTCATCTGTCTTTCTTAATAGATTATAAATTCATCAAGTTTGAATCCATGTTTTATTTACATTTTGTATATACCCTTAAAATGCATGACATATGAATGCAATAACCATTCTTTAAACACATAATATCTTCAGAAATGTGTACTAGCCAAGTCACTATGGAGAGAGCTCTAAGGTTAGGAAAGCCCACAAAGGTCAAATTATCGACATTTATAATATGTTTTTACTATTTTTAAACCAAATCAAGAAATATCCGATTTTTTAAATTTCCTTTTTTTTTTTTACATTTTTTTTACAAACAGCCTATCAAAAAGGTCAAGGATGACTTCCCCTTGTTTCTATTTAGTTTTCTCTGCCATTAAATAAAACGCTCTTCTAAAGTAGTCATTCTTGAGATAAGCAAATTCAAATGTCTCTAGGGCGCAGATAGATAATGAAGCTGGAGGGTGGAGACTGGAATGAACTGGAGAGCGCATCTACAGAGGTCTGGCCCAGTGACACCAGATCTTAATTTTTCAAAATAATATGGAAATCCAGATTTTTACATAAAGTGTCTACATTTTTTAAGTTGGCAACTAATTCAATTCTTAAAAACAATGAATGAGCTACACAAAAGTCTGCCAAATGTATCTGATCCTTAGGATGCCAGTTTTCATCTCTGGCATAGTTCCCACTTTCAGAAAAGCTCAGCGTATCAACACACCTCTTGGGAGAATTCATCCAGTTGGTTGAAAATTCCTCAAATGTACAAGTATTCTGTGAAAGTCTATATTTTAAATTTCAAGCTACCTAACTTCAGGGAGATTTAATGTTCTATCCACTTTTCTCTTATTTTTGTCATAGATGTTTCTTGACTGTTCCCTCTGGCCTATAGACTTCAACCGCACCAGTACTTCTTACCTGAGCCTTGAAACAAGGCAAAACAAAATAAGTGCTTTGACGGCAGTAGAGGTGAACAATTAGCACCTCCAGAGTTTTCATGGTTGATATTTATTTGTACTATTCCCATAAAAATATGAATATAGTGAAATACCCAACTTTTATAAACTTTCTAATTTCTCAAGTCCTCCTAATAGTGAAAAGCATATTTTATTCAAAGTCAAAAGAGAAGACAACAGTAAAGTTTCTTAGACTGTCTAGTCCAAAGACTGAAAAGATAAACGAAAACATAATGAGGACACAAGCATCCAGATGACTACTGTGGTCAGTGAGGGAGCTGAGCTTGAAGTCTCTAGGGGTTTTTAGCATGAGAAAGGCAGAAGGGTGAAGCATTACAGATGTACCTGATGTCTCTTTAGTCTCACTATCAATATGTGATCAAGTCCACCTGGAGCGCTGGATGGTCAAAGGTATTTCTGGGTTTTTTTTCCCTAGAGGTAAACAGGAGGAGAGATGTTTATCACTGAGATTTCAAAAGAAAAAGAGGACATATGAATAAAGAGTAGCGTTGAGGATAACAATATACATGATAACTTTCCTAAAAACTATGCTTCTTCCATAAGTTGACAGCGTGAGCAGCAAGGCCTAAAATTTCATGTTCTGCCCTGACATCTTTGAGCCTCACAGGGACCCAAAGGCTCAACCATGAGTTCCTCTGCTCTTGTCAGATATGCCTCCCACCCAGCGGGAAACGACCCTCACCTGGCTAGCTCCCCATCAGCTGGACTAGCTGCACTCCTGGCCCTCAACCTTACAGGTCTGACCTCCTTGCCTGCCCAGGAAATTATTCAAACAAACCAATTACATCCTCCTGAGGAAACTAGGGATCACCTCATCCTCTCATTACTAAAAAGCCTGAATCTCAAAACCCCTATTTATTCACTGTGCTCCTGAGTGGCCCTATGTGGTGTGCTGTCCTCCTCCCCTGGCTGTGAGTATAAGTGACTAATAAACTGTTGTCAATCCCATGTGTCCAGTGTTGAGTGTCATGTGTTCGGCCATCCTCAGAATCCTAGGGTAGGACTCCCTCCCTCACCAATAGGGTGAAAGGGAGGTGAACAAACAGCAAGCTGCGTCACTGAGCAGTCATTATTAAACTTAACTTACCAGCTTACCCCTCATATAATTTTTAAAATAGCATCACTTTTCCCACTCATTCTGATAAGTTCTCCTTTGCGTAGTATGCACAGTAATAGTCTCAGTGGGCCTCTGTTCAAAATCTGAGAGAAACTGTATCATCTGGATATTCAGGGTTTTTGACGACAGTCATTTCAAAAAGCAAAAGTGTGAAGGACCACAAAGGAGAAGGATCAAAAGAAAGGAGAAGAAATAGCAGCATCTACAGCTGAGTCAGGCCAATACGTGAGCAGTTTGCTCCACTGACAATGGACTGGAAGCTCCAGTTCCCAGCTCCTTTCAATCTGATGTTTGAGATCACTCTCCTAGTTTGACAACCTAGAATAACAATGGGAACGGAGATGCCACATCCCTGATTTCTTGAATTTGCTACACAGTGATAGGGTCTGTATTCAGCATAGCTTTCTAAAGAGTTCAGTAGGGCCTGATTTATGATTAACGGCCTTACAATTAGAATAGAGACACAGACTCCTGCCCTCTGTGGATTATCTGATGACGAACAAGGCTTGACCACTGAATGAAGGCTCGTCCACATTCCTCACACTGATGGGGCTTCTCCCCAGTGTGGATCCTCAGGTGCTGAGTAAGCCTGGTGCTCCCTCAGAAAGCTTTCCCTCATTCCTTACATGTATAGGGTTTCTCTCTAGTGTGACTTCTCTGATGTTCCATGAGTCCTGACCTCTGACTGAAGGCCCTCTCACACTGATTACATTTGAAGGGTTTCTCTCCAGTGTGGATTCTCAGATGTCCAATAAGGTGAGAACTTTGACTAAAGGATTTACCACACTCTTTACACCCATAGGGCCTCTTACCAGTATGGATCCTCTGATGAAGAACCAGGCCTGTGTTTTGACTGAAGGCTTTCCCACATTCATTATACTGATAATGTTTATTTTATTATGAATTTCTTGGTGTGAAAGAAGGGCTGCTTTATAACTGACAGCTTTTCCACACTGATTACATTTATAAGGTTTCTCCCCAGTGTGAATTGTCCAGTGCCCGATAAGCCCTGAGCTCTGAGCAAAGGCCTTCCCACACACCTTACATTTGTGTTGTTTTCCTCTTGTAGGGTTGACCTTTTGCTGTTCTGATTTACTCTCATATTGAAAAGTTTCTCCACACCTTGTATACTGGGACACATCCAAGGAATTCCTTTCTGCAGAAATCTGCTTTGGAGCCAACCCACCAGCCATGTTCCTGGTCTCACCTCCTGTGAGAGAGCATGACATTATTTAAATGTCACATGTCCCACATGAGGTCTTGATGACAGATTAGTAATAATAATTAATAACATTACTGAATGCTTTACTAATATCAGGGGTTGTGCTAAATAATTAAGAACTATCACCCTAATGGTTTTTGCCTATGAGTCATAGAGAACAAAAATAAATAAATAAAAGGATTTTGGGCCCCCGCCCAGATCTAAAAACTCAGAATGGCAGGAAAGAAATGAAAACTTCCCAGGAGTCTTCAAGGGTTCCCAATTAACATATCTTCCAGTATTCATCCCTTGTGTAGTCCATTCCCCTCCCACAGAGTATCTAGGCTGGCCTATGACTTTCTTTATCGAACAGAATGTGTTGGAAGTGATGCTGTGTCAGTTCAAGGACTAAGACTTTTAAAAGGTGCTTTTGTGCTTTTAAGATCCCTGAGTTATCCTGTAAGACGTCTGGTTACCCTGCTAGAAAGATTATAGAGAGAGTGAGAGAATGAGAACCGGATGCCCATCCATCTCAGAGTCTCACTAAGCCTAGTTTTCCAGCCCTCTCTTGCTAAGGTATGAAACATGTGAGTAAAGCATCTTGAGCATCATAGGCCAGGCAAGCCCCCAGATAGCTACAGCTCAAACTGATATCATGTGCAGCAGCAGAACCACCCTGCTTATTCTAGTCAACCCACAGAACTGTGAGAGATAATATAATGGTTGTTCCTTTCAGCCACTAAGTTTTGGGGTAGTTTGTTACAATAGAAATAGAGAGATAAAACACCAAGTGATCAGCCAGATTTTGGTGATGCTCATAGCAACACTATGAGCTGGGTAACAGATATGGAACCTGGAAGTTAGAAATTAAATAACTGGCCTGTGATCACATGGCTAGTAGGTGGTAAAGCCTGGCCTGGAACCCATCTATTTGAATCCAAAGCCTGTCCTCTTTATTTTTACTACAAAAGATATAGATACTCATGGTAAGAATTTCAACAGTACAAAAGGTATAAAAGCAAAAAAGTCCAAATTCATCTTTCTCCATCACCCTGTATCCTCCTTTTCCTTTCCCAGAGGTAATCGCTGTAGCTTTGTTGCCCATGTAATGAATCTCCTGCTTCAATCCAGTGGCTGTCAACCTCTGACTGTATTTATTAGGAATTTTTTTCTCCCAATATTTTCACACAAGTGATAAAAGATTTTTAACATAAAGACACCCACTGAAGCATTGTTTATAATAAAAAACATACTGGAAACAGCCTAAATGTACATCAGTAGGAGACTAGTTAATTAATTACAATATACGGATACAACAGAAAACTAAACACCTATCAAAAAGAATGAAGTAACTCTATTGATAAGAATAATATTATTTAGGGGCCAGCCCGGTGGCGCAGCGGTTAAGTTCGCACGTTCCGATTCTCGGTGGCCCGGGGTTTGTTCGTTCAGATCTCAGGTGTGGACATGGCGCCACTTGACAAGCCATGCTGAGGTAGGCATCCCATGTATAAACTAGAGGAAGATGGGCATGAATGTTAGCTCAGGGCCAGTCTTCCTCTGGAAAAAGAGGAGGGTTGGCAGTGGTTAGCTCAGGGCTAATCTCCCTCAAAGAAAAAAAGAAGAATATTATTTCTTCATTTTGTATGTAGGCCACAAACACCCACTGCAACTGAACGAAGGAACTAAGACTGTGGTACCCAGTGATTTAACTAGAATTTAAGTTGCATGAGGGTAGAGACTTTGACTATCTTGTTCACCACTGTATTCCCAGTGCTTAGATTACTACTGGACACATAGTTGATGCTCAATAAATATTTGTTGCATGAATGAATAATGTCCTGAATATTATCATTAAGTAAGAAAAGCAAAATGCAAAGTGTATGTATAGTATGTGTGGTAAAATGTACCAAGGATTTGTTTTAATCACATATAGTAAGACAGGCAGACATGGAAATGACTATCAAGAAGAAGTTTTTTATATTCACAGATACCTAAGAACAGGAGGCATGACATGCCATGAAGGGCCATGTGAGAAAGCATCAAGGCCCATCAGGAGGCAGAAGGGCAAGAGGGGAGAGCATAGTCTAGAGCCTTTATTGGAGTTTTCCCAGGAAGGGAAGAGCAAGACAAGGTAGGTATGCTGAGTAAGCTTAGGATTGGATAGTTTGAATAATTCTGTCAGGCTCTGGGCTATAGAGATGGTCCCTAGCTGTCCAGTACCTGGCCCTAGGGTGATTGAGGGCAGGGGGAATACTGGCATGGTGTGTGAGAGTTTGATAAAGGAGATGGTTAGGGGAGTGGGCTCTGGACTGGTTGGTTTGTATATGAAAGGTGTACTCCCAGGGGAGCCCTTTGCTATCTCTAGGAGTTAGCTAGCCCTGGGAAGCGCAGTCTCTCCAGGATCAAGGTTCCAAATGCCAGAGCATCAAGAATATAGAAAACAAGAAAATATGGTCAATACAGTATGATACCATTTGCCCTAAAAAGGGAAGAGGGACTTGAGTATGCACAGAAAAGTTCTAGAAATATATATTAGAGAATGTTTACAGTGGTTAACTCAGGAATGGCACTTTTATTTTCATTTTAAAACTTTCTATACTACTTGAATTTTTAAATGTAAGCTACCATTATTGTCCCATAATAATAGTACTTTTAATAACTAGTTAAAAAAATATAATACCAGGGCCCATTGCAGTAAATCCATGGTAGATCTGGGCACCCGTATTTTTAAAACAGCTCCCTGTGACTTTTCAGTCAGAGTTGTTAAACCACTATCATAACAGAATTTAAAAAAATATCAGAAATCCCAATTCAAAATTAAGTCAACTCTGGATATGCTCACTTTGTAAATAACCTTTTGGTGTTAAATTTAGTCTGCTATCCCCAGATAGCACTTTTCTCGCCAGAAATACTGCTTTCTAGCAGACACTGCAGACTCTGTTTCCGAAAGACCACAAGGACTCACGTGTTAAGGCCCATCATTCTCTTGCAGAGGACTATGCTTCCAAGGATCACACTTTAGTTGGACAGTCAGTGACTGATCGGCAAGGCTTACAGGTCCTATTGCCTTCCACAGCACTTCTTGTTTGTAGTGTGCATTGGCTTGTACCTAAGGACATACAAGTAGAGCTGGGTTTATGAAAGGATCAGAAATATGGCACGAGCTAAAACGTCAAAAGAAAATTTCCTATGGGCACAGGAAGCAGAATGACAAAATCAACTCACAAAAGAAATAAGCAGCATAGCTTCAAAGAGAAAACAGAAAGACAATACTTCAGCTTAACAAATAATGGTCATAAAATCCTCCTGCTTACACTTTCTTTGCTGGCAGACCCTTGGTGCTCTCATAAATGAACAATGGATTACCCTTTTCCCACCTGTTGTCCTTTATCTCCATGTACTGTCTCCAGATTCTCCAGCACAGTCACCACATCCTCTCCGCTCCGGTGATGATATCCCCACACCCTGGCCTGGAGCTCCGTGGGCAGGATGATCAGGAGCTGCTCCTCGGTGTGCATCTCAGGCTGTAGCCACTTTTGGCAGAGCTTCTGAAGCTGGTTCAGAGCCTCTCGAGGTCCAGGGGCCTCCTGGTAACAGAACTTTCTGAAGCGCTGGTGGACAAGTTCCTGATAAGGGTCCACATTCCCTGGAAGTCCAGTCTTATGTTCCCAAGCATGGTCGTCCTCTTCCTCCACTCTCACTATACTCAGACCCTCCTCCTCCTCTGGAGTGTGGACTACAGGAGTCAAGGTTGCATCGTCTCTCAACTTGGTGGACATCTTGCATTCACTGGCTGAGGATAGGATTCACTTGTCTTATATCCCAGGAGTCTTGAAGAATCTTAGGATCAGAGCACTCCTGTGGGAGGAGAACCCACTATTGAAACAGCAAAATAACGGGAGCAGTCAAGAACCTGTATTACCGGTAATGAAGACTCACCACCATGGTGATAATATTCCTAAGTAGTGTAGTAGCAATGTGGTAACATCCACAGCAAGTAAGGATCATTGAGAAAGTGGACTTGGCTGCCAATATATAGAAAATGCCACATAAATAGCAGCATTAGAACTTCCGTTGCTGTGGAAAATAAGGCCACACCCTCAGGATTTAAAAACTTTTGAGTTTTTAATAACTGCATTACAGGAAGAAAGAAGAGAAAAGCACATGAGCCAGAGGCTGGGGGCCACCATAGCCCACTTTCCAAGGCTTTCTTTTACGTATATGCATAACCTAGCACCCCTTCATAGAACTCCTTCAGCAGGACAGGATGGGTTTTGGGGCACGCCAGTAGAGAAAAAGAAGGCTTCATGATCCTTAGCAAGGTAAGGGAAGGCAGATCTTGTCACCTTAGTAAACTTACTATGATAACATACACATCAGCAGTCATAGAATTCTCCAGTGAAACCTTTATGACTTTTAAAGGAATCATACTATTTATCCAGGGGGTAATACGCTAAAGATCCATAAAGTGGTCATTGTGTTCATTCAGGGAGTAAAGTATTAAGCACCTGTCATTTGAGACATTTCCCGCCCCCCCCCCAATTGTTGTGTAGTGCTGTCGTGACAGGAAAGAACTAGAATTGTGAAGCAAAATCCGAGTCTAGTTTATTTTATACTATGACAAAATAACAGTGATAAATCCAAAACGAAGAGAGGGCCAAATCATCACTGCAGCTCGTTATCAATCATTGCGTGCACGTGTTGGGGGGAGGATAGGATACCCAAGCCGCAGAGACCCTTCCCTCCCCACCCCAACTCTGCCGGGACAGACAACACAGATGGCGCGTTACGCAGCCTGCCTGGGAAGAAGCCCGAACCGCTCACCCGGAGCTCTGGGGATGGCTGGTGTTCCCTGAAGACGACCTCTGGTGGTAATAACAAAGTGAAAAGCTGAAGCCACCATGGCCTGGAGTCAAGCACGAGCCCACGACGCGCAGAGCCAAAGACCCCTGGACCCTGAGTTACTTCCTGTGTCCGCCTAGGAATCCGGAGGCTCGGTCCTCTCTATGATCCTCGGTACTACGGCCCCGGCTCTGCTTTCCCCTCTAGGTGCATCCAGGGCGGGCAGAGCACCTCGCGCTGTGGCGTTTGGTTCTTTATTCCTCTCTCTGCCTCTACGTTCCCTTGAGGAACTCTGAGCCTCTCCGTAAAGTTGAATTCACCCCCCAGCTTGCTAAGACTCACTGTGCTCTAGGCATTAGTTCTGAGCCCTTTGTGTAGTGTATTTATTGTTGATGAGTGGAACCTCTTTTTACATTCTAGATATGAGCTCTTTGTTATATGAACACCGAATATGATGGGTGTTCCCTTTTCACTCTCTTAATGATGTCTTTTGCTGTAGTAGCTTTTTTTTTTTTTTTACTAGTAGACCTAATTTTTTAAGAGCAGTTTTAGGCTTACCAAAAAAAGTGGAAAAAACTCCCACAGGTTGTAATTGGAATCAGAATCACAGTGTCTTTCAACAAACTGGTACAATTCATCTAAATTATCAAATTTGTGGGCATAGAGTTGTTTGTAATATTCCTTTATTATCCTTTTAATGTCTATGGAGTCCATAGTGATGGCCCTCTTTGATTTCTGATACTAGTGAAATAGGTAAAGAGTTAGCCATTGATGATTAGGTAGCTAGGAACTAAAGGTTTTTTTCCTTTTTGCAATTACTGATTACAGCTTTTAGCTGTTTAACCCATCCATTGTTAACTGTGCTGTTTAGGCACTATACTGTCTGACTCCCGCTGGGTTCCTATAGATAAGATCTCTGGCACCTGGGTCATCATGGTAATAGGTGTTTGAGCTGTTTCTCAGGAATCACAACCCCTTTATCCACTCCAGGCTGGTTGAAACCGCCAACTCATCAAGTGGGTCCATGCAAATGTCCCACAGGCAACCTTTTGACCTCAAGAAGTTAAAAACTCTACCCACAGATCATGCTTACATGCCATTTTGGGAGCCTTTGTCCTTTGAAGTGGCATGGCGTCTGACTATGCTTGGGCACTTCATCAATTACCTCACCTCTCCTCACCTCCAATCACCTATCTCCACGTTTCAGACCACCTTGCCTCCCAATCCCATAAATATCCCTGAGTCCCTATTTTTGGGGAAGGAGATTTGAGACTCACACTCCCGCTTCCCCATATGGCTGCCTTGTGATTAAACTCTCTGTCTCTCTGCAATCCTGTCATCTCAGTGTTTGGCTTTCTGGGGGTGAGGCAAAAACAACCTGGCACTGTAACTCTAGTAATTTGTGTCTTCTCTTTTTTTTCCTAGTTAACCTGGCTCGAGGTTTATGAATTTTACTGATCTTTTCAAAGAACCAGCTTTTGGTGTCATTGAGTTTATTGGATTCTTGTTTTCAATTTTATTGCCTTCTGCTCTAATTTTTATTAGTTCTGTTCTTTTGCTTACTTTGGATTTCATTTGCTTTTCGTTTGCTAGTTTCCTAAGGTGGAAGCTTACATTATTGATTTGAGATCTTTTTCTTTTCTTACGTATTCATTCAATGCTATGAATTTCCCTCTAAGCAATGTTTTTGCTGCATCGTACAAATTTTGATGTTTTCATTTAATTCAAATCATTTAAAAATTTCTTGAGATTTCCTTGATCCTTGTGTTATTTAGAAGTATGTTGTTTAATCTCTAAGTATTTTGGGAGTTTCCAGCTATCTTTCTGTTACTAATTTCTGGTTTAAATCCATTGTGGTCTGGAAGCATATTTAGTATGATTTCTATTTTAAATTTGTTAAGGCCTGTTAATTTGTTATGGCCTAGAATGTGGTTTATCTTGGTGAATGTTCCATAGGAGCTTTAGAGATATGTGTATTCTGCTGTTGTTGGATGAAATATTCAATAGATATCAACTACAACCAGCGGATTGATGGTGTTATTGAGTTCAACTATGTCTTTACTGGTTTTCTGCCAGCTGGACTGTCAATTACTGATACAGGGATGTTAAGGTCTCCAACTCCAGTAGTGGGTTATCTATTTCTCCTTGCAGTTCTATCAGTTTTTGCCTCATGTTTTTTGACACTCTCGTTAGGTGCATACGCATCAAAGATTGTTATGTGTTCTTGGAGATCTGACTTCCTTATCATTATGTAAAGCCCCTCTTTATACCTGACAGTTTTTCTTGCTCTGAAGCTGACTTTGCCTGAAATTCATTAGTTACTCCAGCTTTCTTTTGATGAATGTTAGCATGAAACATCTTTCTATATCTCCTTCCTTTTAATCTATGTCTTTAAAGAGGGCTTCTTGCAGAGAACATACAGTTCAGTCTTGTTTTTGTTTGTTTGTTTTAATTCATTCTAACAGTCTCTGTCTTTTAATTGGTATATTTAGACCACTGATGTTTAAAGTGATTATTGATACAACTGGATTAATGCCTACCATATTTTCGTTACTATTTTCTATTCATGGCTCTTGTTGTTTGTTTGTATTTTTATCTTCCACTCTTTTTCTTTCTTTTGTGGTTTTAATTGAGCATTTTATATGATTACATTCCTCCTCTCTTAGCATATTAATTATGTTTTTTCTTTTTTCAGGTTTCACAGTTCTTGGACATTCTGTTCTATCCTTTTCATTCTTTTTTTCACCTTGCATTTCAGTTTTGGAAGTTTCTGTTGACATTTCTTGAAGCTCATTGGTTCTATCTTTGGCCTTGTCCAGTCTACCGATGAGCCCATGAAAAGCATTCTTCATTTCTGTCAAAGTGTTTTTGATTTCTATCATTTCCTTTTCATTATTTCTTAGAGTTTCCATCTCTCTGCTTACATTACCAGTCTGTTCTCGCATGTTGTCCACTTTTCCCATTAGAGCCCTTAGCATATTAACTATAGTTGTTTTAAAGTCCCAGTCTGCTAACTCCAACATCTCTGCCATATCTGAGTCTGGTTTTGATTATTGCTCTGCCTCTTCTAACTGTGGCTTTTGTCTTTTAATATGCCTTGTAATTTTCTTTTTTGAAAGCCAGATATACTATACTGGGTACGAGGAACTGAGGTAAATAAGCCTTTAGTGTGGGGTTTTATGTTTTTGTAGGTTAGAATTAGGCTGTGTTTATTATTTGCTGTAGCTGTAGGTGTCAGAGGCTAAAATTTGCTCTGGTGTCCTTGTTTCTGTCTTACCCTTTTGTTTTTGAGTTTCCTTATAGACTTCTTAAATAGCCCTAAGATGTGTAATTCTTCCAGTTATGTTCCCCTCTTGTTATAGAGGATCCCTGTTGATGTGGTGGTAAGGTATGGGGAGAGAAGTGTTCTACAGTCCTATGTCTTGGTTTCAGTCTTTCAGTGAGCCCGTAGCCTTGGACTGTGACCTTCACAAGTTCTTAGTTTTTATTCTTCTTTCCCTCCTTAGGTGAGAGAGGAAGTCTAGAGAAGGCTGGACTTGGTATTTCCATTCCCCCACATGAAAGGATAAGAGGGGACTAGAATTGAGTGTTCCCTTCCCCTTTGTGAAATGAATAGATTTTAATCTTTCTTATTGAGATATAATTCATTTGCCATAAAATTCACCCTTTTAAAGTGTAATAGTCAGTGTTTTTTTTGTATCTTTAGAAATTTGTACTATCATCACCATTGTCTAATTCTAGAACATTTTATCAGCCCCAAATAAAGAATAAAACACCATTAGCAGTCACTTCCCATTCCCCTAGTCCTTGCAAACCACTAATCCATTTTCTGTCTCAATGGATTTGCCTATTTTGGACATTTCATAAAAATGGAATCATACACTGTATGGCCTTTTTTGTCTGGCTTCTTTCACTTAAAATGTTTTCAAGGTCCATCCATGTTATAGCAAATATAAATACTCCATTCCTTTTTATGGCTGAATAATATTCCATTGTAAGATTATATCACATTTTATTTATTCTTTCATCCATTGATGGAAATTTGGATTGTTTCCACATTTTGGCTATTGTGAATAGTAGTGCTATGACTGTTTATGTACAAGTTTTTATTTGAATGCCTGTTTTCAACTTTTTTTATATACACAGGAGCGGAATTGCTGGATTTTATGGCAACTCTATGTTTACCTTTTTGAGGAACTGCCAAACTGTTTTCCAAAGTGGCTATGCCATTTTGTATTCCCACCAGCAAAGTAGGAGGGCTCCAAATTCTCCATATCCTTGTTAACGCTTGTTACTTTCTGATTTTTTGATTATAGCCATCTTAGTGTCTTTGACATGGTATCTCATGGTTTTGATTTGCATTTTCCTAATGTAAAATGATGCTGAACATCTTTTCTTGCACTTATTGTCCATTTGTTTATCTTCTTGGAAGAAATGTCTACTCAAATCCTTTGCCCATTTTTTAAAAATTTTATCTTTTTCTCCCCAAAGCCCCCTGGTACATAGTTGTGTATTTCTAGTTGTGGGTCCTTCCAGTTGTGGCATGTGGAATGCCACCTCAGCATGGCTTGATGAACGGTGCCATGTCCGCGCCCAGGATTCGAACCGGTGAAACCCTAGGCTGCAGGAGCGGAGCACACAAACAACCACTTGGCCACGGGGACGGCCCCTGCCCATTTTTAAATTGGGTTGTTTGTCTTTTTGTTGTTGAGTTGCTATTCTGGATGCTAGACTGTTATCAGATATATGATTTGCACTATTTTCTCCCATTCCATGGGAGAAAATTTCACTTTGTTGATGGTGTTCTTTGAAGCACAAAAGTTTTTAATTTGGATGAAGTTCAATTTCTCTATGTTTAATTTGGTTTCTTGAGCTTCTAATATTATCTAAGAAATCATTGCCCACTCCAAGGTCACAAATATTTACACCCGTTTTCTCCCAAATGTTTTAAAATTCAACTCTTACCCTTAGGTCTTTGATCCACTTTGAGTTAGTTTTTTCCTATGGTGTTAGGTAGGGGTCCAAATTCATTCTTTTGCATATAGCTACCCAGTTGTCCCAGGACCATTTCTTTAAAAGACTACCTTCCCCCATTGAATTATCTTGACACCTTGTCAAAAAACGATTGACTGTCGGGGCTGGCCTTGTGGCGCAGCGGTTAAGTTAGCACATTCTGCTTCGGTGGCTTGGGGTTTGCCAGTTTGGATCCTGAGTGCAGACCTACGGCCACCTGTCAAGCCATGCTGTGGCAGGTGTCCCACATATAAAGTAGAGGAAGATAGGCACGGATGTCAGCTCAGGGCCAGTCTTCCTCAGCAAAAAGAGGAGGACTGGCGGCAGATGTTAGCTCAGGGCTAATCTTCCTAAAAAATAAATAAGTAAAAAACAATTGACTATAAATGCATAAGTTAATTTCTAGACATTCATTTCTATTTCACTGAGCCACGTGTTTATCTTTATGCCAGCACTACAGTTGTGATTACTGAAGCCTTGTAGTGTTAAAAAAGCATATTCAATGATGCTTGTTAAAGGTGGTAAGGCAGACTGTATTCCGGACCACTGCAATGGGATTTTACAGTGGTGGAGGAAGATTGGGCTCAACTCGGAATAGCAAGGGCAAGTGAGAATTTATAGCCAGGAAGCAGGGTGGGGGCCAGTGGAGGGAAAATTACTAAGAGGAAACAGAGAGAAGGAGGGTTCTGGCTAAACTGACCTATCAGGATTCTTGCTGAAGACAGGCCAGGGTGATCACACATCACTTGGGAGATGATGAAGGATGAGAAACGTGATCAGGTGTTGAGAGTGATCAGACATTGAGGGTGGGAGGTTCTGGTTACACTGACTTTGCAGAGTTCTTGCTAAAGCTAGATTTGTCAAGCAAGTGCACAGATGTGCCTACGAGAATGTTCAGGAGGCTGACTAAAATTTGCCCAAGCAAAGAATCTTTTTCAGTAGTAAGTTTTGAAATCAAGAAGTGTGATTCCTCTGACTTTTTTCTTATTTTTCAAGATTGCTATGGCTAATCTTGGTCTCTTACATTTCCATATGAAATTTTAGGATCAGTTTTTCAATTTTTGGGGAAGAAAAAGGCAGCTGGAATTTTGAAGGAGATTGAACTGAACCTTTACATCAATTTGGGAATATTGCAATCTTAACAATATTAAATCTTGCAATCCATTCACATGAGATGTGTTACCATTTATTTAGGCATTCCCCAATGTCTCTTAGCAATGTTTTGTCCTTTCTAGTTGTAAGGGTAAATATGAACCTAAAAATAAAATATTTAATATTCCCCACTGCAAAAAAGAGATCCACCCCCCCTTAGAGCATTTTATTTAGAAAACTTGTACAATTGTAAAATCTTTCTCTATCTCTTAGAGGGATGTAAATCATTTTTTTAAAGCTAAATAAGACTCTCCTACTTTAACACCCAGGAATGTTTTTCTTAATGGCCTGGGCTCCACCTCTTTGAAATGTAAACATTAGGAAGACAGCACCCCTATCTCATTTCCCTTTCCAAACCCTCACCCTTCCCCACTTGGTGGTAGTTAACTAGATGCCTGGCTCCACATTATAAGTACTTGCTTGTTATAAACATGAGAAGTTTTCTTTTTCATTTGGATAAAGGCAATTAGCTAACACAGATGACCACTCAATTGTCGAATAAAGGCTTGTCAAATAAAGACAAGCCTGGAGCGTGGAATCTTCCAGGGAACCATCAGACAGGTCAAATAATGACAATTTGGGAATGGTGCTTTGAAGGCACTCCAACACTGTTGTGTCCCTCCAGTGGCTGCAGGGTTGCTGGTTTTCATCATGATTGCAGGCTGTAGGTTTTCAGGCTACTGTGGAGCTGAGTGCGGAGAGCGAGGAATGGAAATAGCACAAGTTAAAACACCACACAGCTCACTATTCTTACTGAGATTTAGTCATTTTTTTCTTGAATAAACATGCGCTGGATTACTGTAAGCTTTTTCTTAATTTCCACAGTTCACAAAAAGTTGATTCTGACATTTTGCCAGTATTCTTGTTGGTTTTATGAAGATTTTCAGAGGTACTAACTCCACCATTTCCACTGATATCACTCACATGATTTGGAAAAATGAAGACTCAAATTATGCATGTCAGGAATGAAGAAGAGGAATCAGTACTAATTCTACACATATTGAAAAGATAATACATGGATATTATGAAAACTAGCATGGCAATAAATTTGACAACTTAGGTTAAATGGAAAAATTCTTTGAAAGACAAAAACTACCAAGGCTCCTTCAAGAAGAAATAAATTACTTTTGTAAAAAATTAAAGTAATAAAGAGTAAAAATCAAGGAAATAGGAAACAAAAAATAGACAACACAAAAAAGTGAACACTAGTTCTTTAAGAAGATCTATAAAGTGGATAAAGTTGCAAATAGAATTAAGGTTGCTAATCAGCTGACCTTAATAGAGGTAGATTATCTTGTATTATTTGTATGAGCCCAGTATAATCACAAGGGTCCTTAACAGTGGAAGAGGGAGGCCAAAGATGTTGGATATGATGTGAGGACTCAACCTGATGCTGGCTTGAAGATGGAGACATGGGGCAAGAGCCAAGGAATATATGTGACCCCTAGAAGCTGTAAAAGGCCAGGAAATAAATTCTCCCCGTGAGCTCCACAAAAGGCATGCAACCACGCTGACAGCTCGATTTCAGCCCTGTGAGACTCATTTTGGATTTTTGACTCCCAGAACTGTAAGACAACAAATTTGTGTTCTTTTAAGCTTCTAAGTTCATGATAATCCGTTACCGCAGCAAAAGGAAACTAACATAGCTAAGTATTCCTCAATACTGAGGTAGACTCCTTCTGAGTACTTTACCCAATGCTTTGTGAATTAGAGCATTTTTCAGTCTTGTTGGCAGGATCAGGTACTATTCTCAGTCTTGTGTAATGCTGTGTACTGTTTCCTTTAATTCTTTTGGGTGGTTCTTTCTCTGAGCCAGGGTAGTTTCTTCATGTGATGCCCTGATACTTACTCCTGAAGACTGGAGAGGGACTCTAGTCTCTGGGGTTCTCCGTACAGCACTTTCTATCATTCTGCCCTGTGAACTATAGCCACCTTGGTCTTTTCAGACTCTCAACTGTATCCTCATCTCAGACAATCTGCCAGTTCCACCTAGGTTCCCTCTCCCTGTGTAACAGTCAAAATCCCCTCATGGCAGTAAGCTGGGGCAATTACAGTATTCATTTCACTTGTTTCCTGCTTTCAGGGATTGCTATCCTACATCGCTTGATTTCTAATGTCTTAAAAATGGTTATTCATTAATTTTGTCCAGGTTTTTAGCTTTTTTATGGTGGGAGAGAAAATTCAGTCTTTGTTACTCCATCTTTATCAGAAGTACAATTCAATATATTTTCTAGTTTCCATTGTGATTTCTTTGAGCCTGGATTATTTAGAAGGTCATTCATTGACCAGGTCTAGGAAGGGGGCAGATCTTATGGTAAACTATTACAGGTCCCTTTTCAGCCTGAACTGATACCAACCCATGAACAGAACTCCTCAAACAGTCATTCAACAAGCATGTTGGAGGGTCTTCTCTGTGTCAGTCACTATTCTATATGTTAGAGACACAAAGGTAAACAAAGTAAATATGGTCTGTTGTTCAATATACCACAAGTTCACTAGGCCTACTCACATTTCTCTCTTTTCTTTTTTTTACAAACGGACAGAAAATTCTGTGAAATGGCTTACCAAACGTAGATATTTATTTGCAGCCTTTCCCAGATCTACTAACACTATAAAAAGTAAAAGCAAGTAAATCTCACAGAAGTGGTATACTTGTTGGGTCCCAGGAATCAATGTGAAAATTATTCTTAGAAAAAACTACTTTAATTAGCATCATGAATTCCAAACAAAAACCAATAAATGTAATAAATAATGTTTGGATTATCCAAGGTTTGATTAGTTATAAAGGCTTCCCCCTACTCTCTACCTTCACTACAGAAAATGAAAAACCGTGCCAAAGAGAGTTAAACGTCCATAGAGATCTGGATCTGTTTTAATTCAACTTTGCCCAGGAAGTGACAAGACAAAGTCTCTTTCTAATAAAATGTGTCCTTAGTTCCATAAAATAATACCAGTTAAAGGGATTATATGCAATTGGGTTTTTTCTTAATGGTGATGCTTGATATTGAAAAAGTCCTATACTACCTCTACCACATATCTGACTATTGAGGTTCATTTTGTTGTGTATCCTCTGATGTTTGGTAAGAGAGTTGTTCATCAAAAGGTTTTCCCACACGTGTCCCAGTCATAAGACTTCTCTCATAAGACTCTCTGATGTTTGATAAGATCTGAACTTTGACTGAAAGCTTCCCCACAGTGGTCACACATACACAGTTTTGTTCCAGTGTGGATTTTCTGATGTATAAGATTGAGCATTTAGAGAAGGCCTTCCTATGTTTTTACATTTGTGGGGTTTCTTTCCAGTGTGGGTTTTTTGGTAATTACTAAGTGCTGGCTTCCAAATGAAGGTCTTCCCCGAATCACCACATTCACAATGGTACTTTTCAGCATGGGTTCTTTGGTTGGTGACCAGAGTTGAAACACAACGAACCCTTTACTATACTCTTCACATCCTTGGGTCTTCTTCAGTGCAGATTCTCTAATGTTTAACAAAGCTATCACAGAACTTCAATGCTTTGCCACATTCATGATAAGGCTCCTGTCCAAAATGAATTTGCTTATGTTTAATGAGACTTGAGCTCACATACAGTCTTCTGATACTGAAGATATCCACAAGGATTCTCTGATGTCTGACAAGATCATTCCAGTACCTGAAGATTTTGCCACATTCTTTACTCTCACGGGAGTCTTCTCCAGGATGGCTCCTCTGTTGTTTAATGGGACTTAGGTATACACTGAAGGTCTTTCCAGGCTCGATACTCATTGGGCTTTCTTCCAGGTTAGATATGCTGGTGTTTATTTAGGGCTGCTGGTGGGTCAGGGTTTGTTTTATAAGGGAGGGATATTTTTGGAACAATGACTTTTCCACTCACTTTACATTGGGGGGCTGCTGCTTTTATTACAGTTGAAATTGAAAATCATGTGCAAGCTGAATGAAGTATTTCCCACTCCCAGAGCATTGACAGGACTGAACTTCAGGGCGAATTTTCCCAGGTGTCTTAGGTCTCTCCCTCAGAGTGATACTCTCCTTGGCTTGAGGCAATATAGGTTGTGCTTCATCAAAGCAGCTCCTCCCTCACTCGGGCAAACTATTCAGAAGCCCGTGGACTTGTCCAGTGTGGAGCCCCTGAGGAATGTTCCCATTTAGTCCTTAAGGCATCATCCTCTGTGCTGGACTTCTGGAAAACTCTGCTTTGACATGGACTCCTTGTTTAAGGTCTGAATCACCATCTGAAAGAACAAGTTGATTATGCAATTAGCATCTTCTCCCCAGGGGCAGAAAGAGGGAGTCCAAGTATGAGAATAGCCTACAGAAACTACCTAAAACACAGTTTTTTATATATAAAAGTTCTAAGAAAGAATATATACTTGCTTTTCATTAATTTCTGCTCTTATCTTTAGCATTTTCTTCCTTCTGCTTTTTTGGGTTTATTTTCCTGTTCTTAGTTTTATGTTCTTAAAATTAACATTTAGAGCATCATTTTTTTCCAGCTTTGCTTCTTTTCTAAACATAGTCTATACTTTTAAATGAAATAACTTACCTACGGAGCCTGAAAAAGTACCTGGAACAGAATAGGTCTCAAAAAATAGAAGCTACTACTATTATTAGTATTATCACTAATGTGCAGCAGGAGAAGTAAAAGAGGAGGAAGGCACTGAGGAGGAGACTTGATATTTCTTTAAGATCTCCTGTGAGTGTAACAACACATAAAACAGCAGATTAAATAAGAGGGTCATCACATCAACAAGGCATTTTACTATCTATTTGGAGAAATTATAAAAATCTCAAAGCTAGAAGGGATATCAGAGAATATCTGGCCTGTTTCTCTTGTTTTTAAGGATGTAGAAACAGGCCCAGCTAGGTGGCATTGACCTAGGTAACATGGATACTTAGAGGTAAAGACAGGTTGAGACCAAGGACTCTTGAATCATACCTTTAAAGTTTCTATCAGCATAATACACTGGCTCTTAAAGCCTACTGTGGTGCATAAACAACCTTCGGATTACAACTTTCATAATACAGCACAGTGGTTAAGAGAACAGGTTGTTGTGTTAGACTTCTGGTTTCAATTCCTGATTCTAACATTTCCTAGCTGTGTGATCTTGGGCAAGTTATTTAATGTCTCTGCTCCTCAATTTCTTCAGCTGTAAAATGGGAGTATAGTAGTATGTATCTCATATCATTATTTTTTATTGAGAAAAAAATATATATATAAGGCACTCATAAAAAGCCCTGGCATAGAAAGCATTCCATAAATATTGGCTATCATGGTAGATACACTATATCAATGGTAGATTATACTAATTTTTTTAGTCATTCACTGTATTTTTTGGTAAGAATTATTTTTCCCCACCCTATAGATGATAGTAAGCTTGGTCATTTGACTTGTGTTGGCTAATGAAATGTAAGTGGAAATGCCATATGCTCCTCTCCAGTAGATGCTTTAAAAGTCATCATGTGTTACTACCATTGTTTTTCTTTTACCATAACAGGAGCATATTCAAGGTAGGCATACTCCTCTAGCCTGTATCCTAGAATGGAAAGAATGTGCTGTTGAGCTGAAACTGATCCATAACTGACATGCAACATAAACAAGAATAAATCTCGTACTGTAAGCCACTGAGAGTTTGGGTGGGGGGAGGGGGCTGTTGTTTACATAATAAAAAGCTAGTTGATCGTAATTAGCCTAAAATGACTTCTACAATCTCACACCATTTCAGTGCACTAGGGGCTGCAGAGAATCCATAAGGAATCATACATAATCCCTGCAATCAAAGAACTTGTAATCAAATAAGCAGGATGAGAGGCAAACAAATACAAAGCAAAATGTCAGGTAAGTGTCCTAAGAAAGAAACAACGTGCTATGGGAGGTGGAAGAAGGGAAAAATTGGAAGTGGTAATGGGGAACAGAAGTATATTTGTACATTTGTTTAGCAGATATCAAATGGAGCTCAACCTAAGACTTTTTAATAAATTAGGGAGTCACCAAGTGAGACTTGTTCTAAACATCTTTCAGTCTAATGTGGTCTCTTTTAAGCTTTTTGATAAAGAATTTTGGAATCCCAAGTCAGCACCCAAACTGATTGAGAAGATCCAATGTTTCTCTCCTGAGGAATAATTGCTTTACTTACATTCCTCTACTATTCGTGCCCATGCTAGAGTGGGTTGGCCTTATGTCTGGACAAGAATAAAGTTCAGCTACCTATTCATCCATCCACCTCCTAAATCATTACAAAAAGGACCAAAGGTGGCTACATAGAATAGGTGATCATAGGTTCCTGTCAGAGAATTCAGTCAAGAATCTCAACCCAATACTTACCTAATGCTTGCTTAAGGCATTTGAAATTTGAGAGAAGCTACTTGATAATCATTTAACTTTCTATACATTTAGATTCTCTAAGTCTAACCCTTTTATAATTAAGCATGATTATCATATAAAGCAAAACCCTGAATACTGTCTTAGCCACATGCAGAAATGCTTCACTGAGTTAGAAACTTCATGGGAGAGTGAACTAAAACTACACTCAACAGCATGGAATGATCTCACAAACATAATGTTGAAAGAAATAAGCCAGGTACCAAAGAGTACAATGTGTATGAAGTTCAAAAACAGGCAAAACTCATCCATGGTATTTAGGAGTCATAACAATGGTGGCCTTTGGAGAAGTAAGAATGGGACGGAGCATAGGGATAAAAGGAGTGTTCTAGAATGCTGGGAATATTCTTTCTTGAGCTGGGTATGGGTTACTCAGGCATGTTCACTTAGTTTAAACTCAAAACTGCTTATAATTTCTGCACTCACAAATACTTATGATTTGTGCACTTTTTATAATTTAATAATAAACTACACAAAAAAGATTTTATGAAATTGTTTCAAGGGTTCACTATGATCCATTTTAAGTGTTTCTCTATTTAAAACTATAGTTGAAGATAATGTACTATTATTCAATATCCTTTACACAGGCACTCAAGCAACATATTTACTTGCATTTAGTTCCAGGAAAAAGGTCATCTTTGCAGTCAAATATAACTGCTTTCTTTTGTTAGGCAAATGAAAAACAGTATAAACCAACATATTTTCCATTCTGTCTTAATGGCCAGAAAACTTCAACTTCAGTACTCAACTATTAATTAATTTATCTCAGAGAAGAGAGAAATTTACCATCTGTAGTAGGTTGAATAGTGACCCCTCAAAAAGGAATGTCTACGTCCTAATCCTCAGAACATGTGAATGTGACCTTATTTGAGAAAAGGGTCCCTGCAGATGTAATTAATGATCTCAAGATGAGATCATCTTGGATTATCCAGGTGGGCCTTAAATCCAACAACAAGTGTCCTTTTAAGTGATAGAAGAGAAGACAGAAAGAGGAAAGTGAAGGCCCACATGAAGACAGTTTTAAGTGATATAACTACAAGATAAGGAATTTCTGGAAGCTCAAAGAAGTCAGAAAGGGTTCTCCCCTGCAGTCTTTGGAGGGAATGTGGCCCTCCTAACACCTTGATTTTGGATTTCTGGCCTTCATAACTGTGCAAGAATAAATTTCTCTTATTTCATGCCAGCAAGTTTGTAGTAATTTGTTATGGCAGCCCCAAGAACCTAATAGATATAATCTATTATATACTAAAAGATAATATAATCTATTAGATTATATCTATCTAAGTAGATATAATTTGGATCTGTTTTTATTCCCAAGTGTCCCATTTTCATTGTGAAAGTATGTGTTCCCTAAATCCTTTTTGGAACTGAATATAGTATAAATCTTAAATAAACAAAAATAAATGTTATGCTTAAGATATACTCAAAAATGAATAATCTATTTAGAAAATCACATAAGTACACAGTAACAAGAGTACCAATTGAGTCCCTGAATTCTGAAAAGAGCTTACACAGAATTAAAGCTGTATGGAAAAATACCACAAGATTGCTTGAAAGAATCTAGTATCATAGGCTGAAAGAACAGCAGACACAAAGACACACTGAGAAAACTATTATGTACTGGAGATAGAAGCAAAGGAACTAAACTGTGAGAAGCTTGAAAAACTCCATTAATACACATCACAAAACCCATTGGTTAAATGAGTTAATCCTGTTTATTCATGGATTCCATATTTGTGAACTCATGTACTTGCTAACATTACTTGTTACCCCTAATTGACACTTGTGGCACTTTTGCAGTCATTCCTGGGTATGCACAGAGTGGCAAAAATTTGAGTTGCTGCTGTTTCTAGCTGAGATCAAACAAGATGACACTCTACCTTTGTTTCAATTCTCATACTGCAAACAAGTGTCCTTTTTGTGGCCTAATTAGTGCTGCATTTTTTGTAGGTGATTTTGCTGTTTAAAATCCCCCCAAGCATAGTGCTGAAGTGCTGTCTAGTTTTCCTAAGCATAAGAAGGCTGTGATGTGCCTTCCAGAGAAAATACATGTGCTAGATAAGCTTCATTCATACATGAATTATACTGCTGTTGCCTGAGTTCAATAGTAATAAATCAATAATACAGTAAATCCAGAAAAAGGAAGAGGAAATTTAATGATCTGTACAGGAGGCTGCTCCAGAAAGTGCTACAGTAACATCTATAGTGTTTGATGAAGAGATGGAAAATAGGGAAAAGCAGCTAAACTTGTGTATTTATGAGATGACAACCGATACAAAAAAAAAAAGCATAGCAGAGAGCACTGCTGTGAGCCTGAAAGCTAAAGAAATTTACCATCTTGTTAACCAGGGTCAGGAAATGATAAACCCTTCTCAGCTAGTGCTGGCTAGCTAGCTCACACACTGATAGAGTTTGGAAAATGTTAAATTTGCAGGCAAGGCAGGTTCTACCACCAGGAGGCTGTGGTAGAATTTTTAAAATACCTGTTCAGTGTTATACAAGAAATGGGTTATACTGAAGAGCTGGTTTTCAATGTTGATAAGATTGGCTTGTTTTATAAAGACCTTGGCAAATGAACCTACGCAATGCAATACCATTTCAATTGACAAAAATGTGACCAGACGCTCATAGGAATCTAACCCTGTATTTCCTCAAGGAGTTCAGTATTCATTAATTCAGTGTTTGTGGCAACTTTATAGAACACAACTACTGTGAAAAATGAAAATCAACTGTATATTACCAAAACCAGATCCAGGAGAAGGGTGAAGTAACAAATGGGAAAATGATTTCTTTTGAGCCAATGGGACTGGCAGCCCTCAGAACCTACTTCTCCTCCACTGAAAGTACACACCGAGAAGTAAATGGTCAGCATAGAGTTGGAATCTCTAAGTCTGAAAAACATTGGAGATATGGGAGAATGCTCATCTCAAGATGGGTCAGTGGAGAGGGGAACCTACAGCTGAGGTAACAGCATTTCTTCCAGACAAATATTCCAGCTACCATCACTTCTTTTTATTATGACACTGGAGGTCATCTAGTAAAATAAGGCAAGAAAAAAAAAAGACGTAAGGATTGGAAAGTAAGAAATAAAACATTATTTGCAAATGTTATGTATAAAAACCAAAAGAATCCACATATAAAATTATTAGAATGCTGGATAAAAACTCAATATATAAAAATCAATTGAAAGTCTCTGTTAACAGAAAGAGGAATTGAAAAAAAAAAGGTGCCACTAACAATTGCATGGAAAAAGTATCAGATGTCTAGGAATAAATCTAACAAAGGTCTTCAAGGCCTCTGCAAAAAAAAAACAATAAAATATTATTGGGAAAAACTAAGACCCTAAAGAAATGTTCATGGATTGGAAGACTCATGTATATATATTGAGTCTCCCGAGATTAGTCTATAGATTCAATACAGTCCCAATCAAAATCCCAACAGATTTTTTGGGGAGGGAGTGGATAGCTGATTCTAAAATTTATACGTAAATGCAAAGGGTCAAGAACATCCAAGACACTTGTGAAGTAGGATAAGATGGTATCAAGAGCTAAGCTGAGCTGGAGAGAGTTGAGCTGCCAGGTGTTGCAGTGGTCAGTTAACATAGGCAAAAATGAGAGTAACAGCCAAGTCTTTTTAAAAAATTTTTATTTTTCTGAGAGGAAGATTGGCCCTGAGCTAACATCTGTTGCCAATCTTTCTCTTTTTGCTTGAGGAAGACTGCCACTGAGCTACCATCTGTGCCAATCTTCCTCTATTTTATGTGGAATTCCGCCACAGTGTGGCTTGACGAGAAGTCTTTAAACATTTACTGCAATAGCCTTATCAAGAAGCTCAACAGGAGAAAGTGCTGGCTCCTGCTGTGTTCCATTCTTATCCATGGAACATGCCAGGCGAGGGTCAAGTGAATCAGCACAAATGTGGGGACTGTTGCATTGCCAAGCGAGCAGCACACAAAAGGCTGCAGTCATTTAATGGACCCAGGAGGCAGGGGGAGGAAGAGGGGAAAAGGCTAAGAGTGGAAAAGTACTGAGTACTAAGTTAGAGTAGAGAAAACTGTCTTCAAGGTTCTCCCACCCCAATAAGGGGGTCTTGGCAGAGTTGCTTGGGCAAGGCCCCTAATAAACAGGCCTCCAAATGGAGGTGCCTGGGCTAGGAATGCAGATATGCCTGAGAGTATAACTGGCCAGGCAGTCTGAGTCCTTGACTGCAACTCCCTTCAGAGACTGCATGCTTTGGCTGTGCCTCAGGTCTAGTGCGGGAGGCTAGCTTTCCCCCATGAGGGATAAAGCCTCTGCAATTACCTGTGGTCAGGTCTGAAAAATCACACACAGAAATTTAGAGCTGGACTCCTCAGGTAGGATGATTTGTTCCACTGGCTATCTAAACATAATGTAAAGGTACAATAATTAGGAAAATGTGGTACTGATGCAGGGATAGCCAAATAAACCAATGGAACATAATAGAGAAACTAGAAACAAATCTATGCACATGTGGACAATTAATATACGACAAATTAGCATTGCAGAACAGTGGCGAAAGAGAGTCTTACCTACAAATGATGTAGGATAAACTGGATATCCACATGGGAAAAGGCACAAAAACCAATTTCAAATGCATTATAGATATAAATGGAAAAGCAAAATTACAGAACTTTTTAAGACCAAACAGAAAGTATTTGGGGGCTGGCCTGGTGGTGCAGCGGTTAAGTGCGCATGTTTTGCTTTGGGAGCCTGGGGTTCGCCAGTTCAGATCCCGGGTGCGGACACGGCATCACTTGGCAAGCCATGCTGTGGCAGGCGTCCCACATATAAAGTAGAGGAAGATGGGCACGGATGTTAGCTCAGGGTCAGTCTTCCCCAGCAAAAAGAGGAGGATTGGCAGCAGATGTTAGCTCAGGGCTAATCTTCCTCAAAGAAAAAAGTATCTTCATGATCTTAAGGCAGAGAAAGAAATCTTCAAAGACAAACAAAACAAAAACACACACGAAAGAAAAAGATTAACAAACTGGACTATATTAAACTTAAAAATTAATGCTCATTAAAAGACACCATTAAGAGAATAAAAAGGCAAGCCATAGAGTTGGAGAGGATATTTGCATTCTCTGTGTAAAGAGCTCATATTGAGAACATGTACATAATTCCTGCAACATGTATAAGAATCAAATAGGAACTTTCCATAAAGAGCACCAAACCACCAGTAAGCACACAGGAAGCTAGCCTACTCTTTGTTCAAGAGATGTTACCTCATCTCTCAAGGACACCAGGTGCATAAACAACACTAAGAAGTGGCCTGGGTAAGAAAGTGGCCAGGGCCTTGCAGTGCTGGCACACCCAGCAAGATGTGTAGGAGTGCAACTGGTCCAAGGAGGACTGTCTCTCCCAACAATGGTATACTGAGTTACAATGTGAAATGCATTTCCTAGTGCATAAAGTGGTTGAAAAACATTAGCCTAGAGAAGATGTTTCATACTTCCTAGAATAGAAATCCAGGCATTTCATGGTCTGGCCCCTGGCTCTCTCTGTTTCATCTGTCACTACTTCCATAATGCATTCAATAAACAGTCAGTGAAAACTTCCTTCTTTTCCCCCCAGATGCACTGTGCTTTTTAACATACTATTCCCACTGTACCTTCCTTCATTCTTTTTCATATGGCAGCAGAACTCATTCTTTCTCCAGGATTTCATCCTTCTCCAAAGGCTTTCCAACACTCTTGTGAGTAGTTATTACACCTTGAGTGCAAAGCACTTTGTGCAAACCCAGTGGCTTTATCACTGTAATTGTTGTTTTCTTTCTACTCCCTTCTCCCTGTCGCCAAATAGACTGTAAGCCCCTGTAGAGCAGAGTGCTTTTTTCCTTTATCTTTGTATTCCTAACATCAGGCACAAGATCCAGCCTAAAACAGATAATCATTAACACCTTAATTTGAGCTCACAAGGAATAACATGTTACATGTATCCTGATCTTATAACACTAAATTCTTCAGTAAAAGGGATTTCTTTTGCCAGACCATCTGCTCCTTCAAAGTCTTCAGAATACTCACCAGTTACTGCTTAAGATTCAACTGTGCTGGTTTGGGGTGGCATATGGCATCTCTTCAGTGCTGATCCCAGAAGGGTGTTCTCCACCCAGAAGACTCTGTTTGCAAACCTCCATCCTAAGAAAAAACCAAGACAGCTGAGGCCAAAGAAGTAAAAACTGAAAACACTGGTGATAACAACAAAGACACAGGATGACAGGGAACTCTCTCCAG
The DNA here is from genome assembly GCF_041296235.1 of Equus asinus. Classification (NCBI taxonomy): domain Eukaryota; kingdom Metazoa; phylum Chordata; class Mammalia; order Perissodactyla; family Equidae; genus Equus; species Equus asinus. The sequence goes on from NC_091797.1 coordinate 38,117,695, forward strand.
GGCAGAGTAAGGAGAAACCACAGTGTCCTTCAATTGCCAAACGCAGGAAGAAGCAGGGCAAAGAAATTCACACTTTCAACCCAGTATAGTAAAGACAACTTCCTGGTGCTTTGCTGAGGCCCTTCACTTCTGCCTCTAAGTATGTGCCTTAGTTTCTCCAATATGCCCCATGCCCTAAGTGAGGTTCTATCCACACAGTTTGAGCTCCAGAACCATGTCCTTCTCTGCCTTCAGCCCCCATGTCCAGGCCTAGAGTTACTCGCGCAGGGTGGTAAGCACTACTTCAGTACCAGAGACTTCATAATGTGCTCTTTCACATGCATCTGTGACCTCAGTGCTTGATGGCACAAGTGGGCTCAGAGCTTCATGGAATCCCGTGTGTCTTGCAGCTGACTTGCCTGATTTGCTGATGAGAATCCATGGAAACTGTGCATCTCTTTGCAATAGAGTCCTACTCTGAGGAGTGAACACTATTTTACCTTCTCAGAGACTATTCCCTTCTACCTGTCCACAGCATGGACCAAAGCAATCTGCAATTTCTATCAATTTGGTGTTCGTCTTGACCCTCACAAGATTAAGTTTCAAGGATCAAAAGAATTTCAGACCTGTTACCCAGGAGTGAGAAATCCCTATTAATATAGTAAAATAATAAAAAAGTAATTTTAAAGTCTAAATCTTTTTCCTGAGTTTCATATGTACATATACAGGGTTTGTGTTTTAGGCCTAGGGATTCGGGCTAGGAAGTTAGGGTATAGTCTGGTGAATAGTTCTCCTGGGATTTCCACCAACGTAGGAAAGACATTTTCCAAATTGAATCAACTTTCTACCACCTCCCGAATCTGAGCTCTCCTGATTGATATCAGTTATCAAGTTTCACACAGTCACTCAGGTCCTTGAAAGTCATCCTAAAACCAATGCCAACTGCAACTCAACAGTAGTTCCCTAAGCTTGTCCTATTCTCATACGTCTCAGTCTTTCTTTGCATATGCCACATTACACTCTGAGAAACACTAAATGCAAAGGGTAGGAGGACCTGACTCTAAGAGGTTTTTCGTTATTTTGTTTTGGTTCAGGAAGCTCAGTTAAGGTCAGGGTTTATTGGATCAGTAAGTCAAAAGGCTAGGGCTTTGTTAACTAAGCAAGAATAATCTTGAAGAACAACCTACTGGGATTGCTACCTAAAAAGAGATAGTCTACCTTCTGCCAGGAGGTCACTAACCCAGCTAGACAACCCTGAGAGCATAATGGGATATCAAAGGCAAAGAAAGGAAAACCAATAGGTTAGTATGTCCAGATTCAATGAGGATATGTTGTCCCTGTCTCACCAACATTACTTCCAATTTCAAAATTTAATGTCTCACTTGTAATACTGGTAGCAACAACAATAACAATAACAGGTTCATACATAAAAATAAAAACCATGCTTGAAATACTGAAGTTTGCTCTTACTAAACCAAAACAAACTACATTATGGCATATGGTTTTTAAATGGCTTTACCTTATGAGTTGTAAACTGCATTCTCAGAAGTAGATGTGATTTTAGAGCTTTAGTTGGTCATTATTATGATGGAGTCATTTTTCACTGACTTCTCACTTCTTTAATATTTCAAGGGACCAAGCGTCAATTAAAACATTAACTTTAACCATACCCTTCTTTTGGTGGTAACTTCTGATACAAAAAAAGTCCTTTGAATATCTTCACCACATAAATCACTTTTGACACTTCCCTTTGGTATGTATTTTCTGGTGTTTGGCAAGATTAGAGCTCCCACGGAAAGCTTTCCCACACTCGTCACACTCGTAGGGTTTCTCTCCAGTATGGATTCTCTGGTGATGAATAAGGGTTGAGATCTGGCTGAATGCCTTCCTGCATTGTCCACACTCATAGGGCCTTTCTCCAGAGTGAATCCTCTGATGATTTATAAGGGCTGAGTTCACATAGAAGGCCTTTCCACACTCCTTACACTCATACGGCTTCTCTCCTGTGTGGATTCTTTGATGTTTGATGAGTGCTGAGCTCACACTGAAAGCTTTTCCACACTCATTACACTCATAAGGTCTCTCACCAGAGTGGATTCTCTGATGTTTGATAAGGTCTGAGCTCACACTAAATGCTTTGCCACATTCAATACATTCGTAGGGTTTCTCTCCATTGTGGATTCTCTGATGTATAATCAGGTGTGCCCTCACACTGAAGGCTTTCCTACACTCGTTACAAGTATAGGGTTTCTCACCAGTGTGGATTCTTTCATGCACTGTGAGGGTTGAGCGCACACTGAAGGCTTTTCCACAGTGATCACACTCATAGGGTTTCTCTCCAGTGTGGATTCTCCGATGACGAACAAGGCCTGAGCTCTGGGCAAACTTCTTTCCACAATCACTGCATTTATACCGTCTTTCCTCTGTGGGCCCGTCCTCGTGCCTTTCTAATTGGTCTTCATACAGAGGGACTTTTTCATACTCAGGAATCTCTCCATTAATCTCCCCTAAAGTATCCCCATTATATATGCTGGGGACCTTCTGGTGTGGGTCCATTCTTACAAAAATCTTCCCTTCAGAATCAATACCTTGTTCATACCTCTGGCCTTGATGCCTGAAATAATAAACAGACCTTTCAAATCTAAATCTTTCCTGCTGCTAAAGCAATATATTTTGAAAACAGACTTAAGTAGGACTCTTGAATATGTTTGACAACCCCAGGGCACACCAATCATATGGCAGCCAGATCAAATGTTTTTATTCAGTCTGTACCACAACATAGTAACATCACAGAACTACTGGAATGAACACCTGACTCAAATGACTATTTAAATCTACTCTTTATAAAGCACAGAGTCTGGGATATAAGTGAATTTAAAATAATATATAGTTCCTACTTAAAAATACTTTTTATCATATTTAATTAAATTAGGAAACAAGACAGGAATTGAAGAGATTTGCAGACAGCAGAGCAGATGAAGGAGTAAAGGAATAGAGAAGGCAGAAAGAATCAGAAATTCAACTGATAACGAGTAAGTTTGGAAAAATGACAATAACATCTTTGACAGGTGTGTTTTACCACTTACAAGAGTCCACAATATGCGGGTTGGAAGAGAGACATGGGAATAACAGAAGCTCTGCCTATTGCTACCATTACTATTACTGCAGCAGCTGTTGCTATGATAGACAGTATCTTAGCAACAGCGATGCTTTGTCTTCTCTGGAACTGTGATAGAACAGACCCTTTAACTCCAAAGAAAGGGGCTCCACCAGCCCCTTTCATCTTTATAGTTCAAACCAACATGTGGAGAACTTGGTTGATTGCTGCCACTCTCATATTCCTTGGGAACAAATCCAATTTTATCCAGACTTGATAAAACTTTTGCTCTAAACTCAAATTACACAAATTATCCCCTCTGCTTTTTTCCATCTTATAAATTGTTTTAGGTCTCAATAGTGATAAGTCAAGTTGACAATATGCACCCTTGATACGAGGAAATGAGAATGGCACTTCACCTCTGTGGTCTTCCTCCACTTAACCTATAACCTCAGTATCATAATGAGAAAAAGATCAGTCAAACTGCAAATGAGTGACATTCTACAAAACACCTGACAAGTACTCCTAAAAACTGTAAAGGTCATCAAAAACCAGGAAAGCCTGAGAAACTGTCACAGCCAAGAGGAACCTATGGAGACATGACAATTTAATATGGTATCTTGGATGGGATCCTGAAATAGAAAAAGGACATTAGATAAAAACTAAGAAAATGTAAATGAAGTAGACTTTAATAATAATAGTCAAAAGTAATTCCAGAGTTGTGATAAATGTACTATACTAATGTAAGATACTAATAATACGGGAAATTGGGTGTGGGGTATATAGGAACTCTTCGTACTATCTTCACATTTTTTTCTGTGAATCTAAAATGCCCAGAGTCCAGAAACTATTCCAAACATTTTATTTAAAAATTTGTCTCTATTTTTGAATAGGTAAAATACAATTCAAAAGTCAAAATCATCTAAAAAGATACATGTAGAGAAGTCTTGTTTCCACCCTGATCCCCCTCAGTTTGCCACCTCCATAGGTAATCACTTTTATTAGTTTCTTGTGTCTTTCCAATATTTCTTTATATGAACATGTATTTCTTAAGCCTCTGATTTGTGAGGGGAGGAAGGGATTCCCCAGAAATCGGTCACAGGTTTGTTGTCACAGACACTATATCCTCCACGGCTTAGGAGCTGTACTATTTCTAAGCCATGCTCTTCTGTCAAGTTTCTCTGAAGAGTAGCTCCTTAGCAACACTGAAAAAGGCTCACTCAGTGCACAGGTCACATGTACATGAACCTTTGCCCAGAGTCCAGAAACACGGTTACCATGGAAGCACGTGGTGTAAGCTGCTCTGCCCTTAGCAAAACATGGGGAACCCCTAGTCCTACCCAAATCCTTCTTGATCTGCAGCTTGCTCACACTAGAATTAGCCTTTCCCACTCCTGCTTCAATGTTCCTTCTTTTCCCATAATACATTCCCCTCAGAGCCCCAAACTGCTGATATTGACTTCAGGCAACTACAAAGGATAAATATTTATTTTTTTCTGAATAAATTATTTTAAGGCTACAGGTACATATAAAGTACTTTTGTGAGCTGTCATCAGAAACCTTTAACTTTTTAACTTCAAAGAAAAGCTATCAAGAAGAAAGAAACGATTGCTCTTATCTTTTAAACAGAAGAAAAAAGCTGGGTGGGGGTGGAAAAATGCAATACAGATATCAAAAGAAAGGAGCTTTCCCGAGCATAGTATTCAGCTAAGCTGATCTTTTCTTTGAGGCACAATGAAACTATTTCAAGAACATCTAGATAAAATTGCGTGTCCCTCAGCTACCAAGGTCATAATAGAGCACAAAGGAGAGTTGAGGACACAGGGCCAAGAGAAAAGAGGGTCTCCTCCTTTCCCCTACTCTCCTTCCCCGCCTCTGGAAATCGGCCCTGTCAGAACAGGCAGGCAGGTCACTGTGATTATGTCTCCTCCGAGCCCCGAAGACGCTGCTGGGGACTGCGGGCCTCAGCCCAAGATCCGGGCTTGGTAGGGCTCTGGCCGCAGAGCCCCTGCGCCCCCGCCATCCTCGCTCCCAGGGCCTCTGGGGAGTCGGCCTTGGCAGTGCGGCAAGGGAGGGGAGGGAAGAGGGGAAGGGCAGAAGAGGCAGGGGTAGAAGGCAAGGAAAAGACAGTAAAAGAAGAAAGTGAGGAGCGTGAAAAGAGGGGCGGGGTGAGGGGAGGCACAGGGGTCAGAGGGCAGGGTCGGGGGACAGGCTTGAGGCGACATGGCGCAGCAGGTAGTTCCCCCTCCTCTGCGGTGCTCGCCCCAGAGGTCACTCAAAACCAGAGAGGTAGGATAACAGAAGACTCACCTGGAGATGTGCAGTTACACAACCTGACGACCGACTCAGGCCACCACTGGCCTGGAGAGGTCGCCTTCCGCGGAACCCCGCCCCTGGGCACCTGGGGGCCGCTCTAGGATCGCGGAGGCTTCCTTCTCGGTGGTTCGAGAGTTGATGCCCTGAAAGGAGCAGGAGAGGAAAGGATTCTATTCACTCCGAAGAAGACATTGTATACTTTTTATCTCCTTTAATCCTGCAAAGTAGACATTATAGTCCTCCTCTCATATATAAGAAAACTGAGAAGCAGATAAATTTTACAAGGTCAGAGAACTAATAAAACAGCACAGATGAAATTTGAACCTACATCTGTCACAGTCCCAACTCCTTCCACTTGCCTCCTAGATGAACCACCATATGGCTCCTTGGGGCTTAGCACTCAGAAACTAATCCCTAAATTAATTTGTAAATTTAACACTATTCCGATAAAAATACTAACTTTTTTATAAGTAGATTTTAAACTTCACATAGAAAAATAAACAAGCAAGACTTCCTGGGAAAACTCTGAAAAAGAAGGGCAATGAAGGGGCAATTGTCCTAAAGGATTTTAGACATATTATAAAGCCTCAATAATTAAACAGTGTAGTACTGATGAGTGAGATAGACAAATGTACAGAATAGAAAGTCCAGAAATAGATGCAATCAGAGGCAGAAATTTAGCATATAACAAAGGTGGCAAATCAGTAAGAAAAAGATGAGTAGACTTTTCAATAAATGTAGGAAGAGAACTGGGTAATCATCTGGAAAATCTTAAATTGGATTCCTACCTCACTCTATGCATGGGTAAATATTCCAAATAAATCAAAATTATAAATGTTACAAATGAAACTATAAAAGTACCATAGGAAAACCTGGGAGAAGTGTTTTATAACCTCAGAAGGTTATAACCTCAGGAAGGCCTTTCTAATTATGAGCCAAAATCCAGAGGCCATAAATGAAAAGACTGATAAATCTAACCTCTATGCAAAGAATCAAATTTCCTGCACAGTAAACAAACAAAACCACCTTAAGCAAAGTCAAAGACAAATAAAAAATGGAAAACATATTTACAACTTATATCTGAGACAATAGGCAGCAAAGATGGAACTCCTAAACAATAACATTGTGGAAACGGCAGAGCTGAGCTGGCTTCCCTCTTGTTCCATCCTCACTTTGAATCAGATTCTGCTAAGCATTCACAACAATACACTTATTCTGATTCCGTTAAATAGAAGATTTAAAAAAAAGGGTCTCCTCAGGCCTCTTACTTCTAGAACCTTCAGAAGACCACAGAATGTCAATTTTAACACTTACAACTCTTCTTTAGGGGGAAGGATCCCTATAATTGATATTTCAGTGGTGTATTACGGAGTAGGAGCTAGAGAGACAGTGATTCTCCTGCTCCCAGAGCTGGCATTTCTTGCTAGATTACTTCTTGACTGCATGCAAGAGCTGGAATCTGGAAAATTAAATACATGAAATTGTGAATAAATCACCATATAAACAAATAAATCAGCAGAGCAGGCCAGTCCCAGGGAAATAAGGAGAGGAAGAATTAATTACAACAAATAATCTAGGTAGGACTTCTTATGTATCAAGTACTGTTCATGTAATCTTGATAACATCTCTACGCAGGTGCTTTTATCATCCTCACAGATGAGGAAATGGAGGGACAGAGAAATTAAATTTTTTAACCTAAAAATAAAGAGCTAAAAATGAGAGGCAGAGAGGCGTTTATTTTGGGATCAAAGAATTGCAATTCAGGGTACACAGATCCGGGTAACAACTCAAATAATGTCCCGCTAGGGAGTAAGAAGCAGAGGCTTTTAAAGGCAAAAGAGGGAGGTTTGCATTACAAAAAATATTAATTGGGGTTGGCGGCAGAAAGCTAATCTTGGCAAAACATAATTGATTGCTAAGGCTAGCTAGAGGGAGGCAAAAGTTCGTCACTGTGACCAGCCGCAGGTTTCTTGCAGTGTTAACTCTGTTAAAAAGTTCATGTTCTGCTCCGTGAGGACGTCTATAAGACCCATTTCCTTAATAGCTTCCTGGCTCCATTTTAAAGCCCTTAGACAAAACCCCGTTAGACTTAAATGCCTAAACAAGAGAACAGAAGAGAAGAATCCCTAAAAGACTAAAAGCTTTAAGATGACTTGAAAAATACCTCTCTCTTCCCTTCCTGCTATCTGGGTTCATCCAACTCACTCTTCGGGTCGTCCAGGTAGCCACTTTCCCAACAACTCCCTACCCCCAACCGCACGCTGCTCCCACTCCCAGACCTAGCGCTCCTCAGGAAGAATGATGGGGAATTGACCTCAGCCATTGTCAACCGAGCTGCTGGAGCCAGCTCAGAGCGAGTTTTCTGCTAACGGAATCCTTGGAACCAGCAAAACCAGATCCTCTAAAATGCAGCCGTGCAGCTTTCCAAATGCAGTAAGATTCCTCTTGAGGGCCTCTTCTTCGAGAACATTTCTTCTGTAAAAGAAATTATTTTACTCAAAGAAAAAGCAAAGACTGCCATAGTTGTTACGCTAATTACTGAGGGTTACGGCAGAAAAAAGAGCAATATCAAATAAAGGGCTAATTTGCTAAGAAGGGCTGTCAGATCACAGACTGGGATGGCAGGTGTGGTCCTGCGCCACGGGAATCTCCCCGCCAGTGCTTCTGTGCATTACTGACCAAGGGCCTGGACACGGTCGTCAGTAGAGAACGGCATTACCGTTGCTGGAAAGTGGTTCTGCCCTGGCGTGGATGGAAAAGTGACTGCTAAAGGGGAAGAGCAATAAATTATTGCCAAGCTGAAATAAAGAGGTGTATTCTGCAATCAAAAGGTAATGTAATGGGCACAAGAAGAATTGGAAGAGGAAGTCTCTCTTAAACTTAGAGCCCCTAACAATTTCCAGTCATTTGCAGTTTCTTCTTTTTGTTTGGAAAGGAGAACTGAGGGTCTGATGCGCAGTGATACCAAATATATCAGGGGTCCACGTTGTTGTCAGGCCTCAAAACTCTGAAGACCGTAAAGACCAAAGTTATAATCCCGAGAGGGAAGCAGTCCCAAATGTGGACTCCAGCAGCACTGAATGGCGTGAAATACCCTTCCTAGGAATGTTGCATTTAGCCGTAATCCTCACGGTCCCAAGATGGGCAGCCTCACTAGCTTCCCCTCAGCACTCCACCCGGGCCTGCCTCGCGAGAGAGGATCTGAGAGGTTGCAGCTGAACAACGCCCACCGCGCCACCGCCCAAACGCAGAGCAGTCGGCCCTAGACCGAGAACAGCAATCAGCTCCTTCCGCTCCCTACGGGGCGGAAGTCCCTCTCAGCACTTCCGGGGCGGGCCCAGGAGCCCGGAAATCTCCAGGCGGGGCCTGGTTTCGCTCCCGGCTGGCTGTCTCGAGCTCAGGCCCAGGTCCTGGTCGATCTTTCTGGGACCGCCTCTACCCCAGGCCCATCCGCAAGACTTGGCTTTCCTACCTCACCCTTCACCGAAAGTGATTTTTGCTTCCTGATTTTACCCAGGGTAGGACCACCCTTGAATCTTGGAATTTAAAGACACTGCTTATGGGAAAAGGCAACATCTCCAGTGTGGGCCCTACAGGACCCCTAAAACCAGCAGGCGGGACCGCAAGAGCCCTGGTCTTCACTATTAGTGATCTGAAAGCCAATGCTGCATATTCTCTGCTTTCGTGAGGATTAGGGACCAGGCCCATGAAAGCAGGGCTTTCAAAACATTACTGTGATACTGCAAAAATCCCTCAAACTACTCATTTATGAAAGAATTTAACTCAAGATACCAGTCAGTATTGTCAAAATTGATTTCAGTGGAGCTATTTGAAAATGGAGCTGGCCTCTCTGGAGAAACTGCTTTGCTGTCTTGAACCTTGGACTGGGCCAAAACTACAATTGTTTTACAAGCAATTGTTTGAGAGGTCAGCAGGAGAACAGACATCCTGATCACAAAGACTGATTGTGAACTTTTTGAAGATACAATCAAAATTCAATTTTTACCCAAGATTAGCTGTCTGCCTCCAGCTCCAATTAAAATGCTTTACCACCCCGGACTTTGAGTGTCCTCCCTAGCAGGACTGGACTCTATTTGGGTTTCTACCTGAATCTGTGCTCCTGAAATCTCAATTCTTTGTTCCTTGATAAACACTTTGCTTCTTAAACTGGTTTCTGTTTTTGCAGGCTGACAGTATACTGGTTCGGACATACAAGCTGATAAAAGGAGTAATTCTTAAAATGAAACATTACAGGTGGAGGCACTAAGTATGAATCCATCCCATGGCAGAGTATAAATTAAGAACATACAATAACAAGGTTCAGACTTGAGGGCATACCCAGCCAAAAAAGAAATGGGCAGAGTCTCAGAAAACCTGGATTCTCTTTCCACCTGTACCACTAACTTAATGGGTGACCCAGTGCAATGGGTGGACTCTCTGGACCTCTATTTAGAGAACAGGTTGGAAAATGATCTCAAAAGTCACTTCCCAACCTAGCATTCTACAGACTATGAATACTTAAACACAACAGAGCAATGTAGTTACTTCTTTGGTGTGTTACACATTGAACTGATTTTCTAACTCTGGGATTGATCCTTTTTAAACTTGTTGAAGGAAGTACCATAGAGCTACAAAAGGAGACATATTTTTGAAAGGTCTTCTTTTAAGCCATTTAATTTAGGAAATCACATCTCCCCCTACATATCTGCCTTCCTAAGTAGGATTAACAGTCTGTTAAAAACTTGCTAAGTGGGAATGTGTTTTACTTGACAAACTCTGACAACATTCTGGCTTGTGGTTTCCTTGGAGAGTTGGTAATTAATCCTGTTCAGTGGCTGATTTTCCAGACATTGCCAGATTTCTCCAGTTGAGAACCACTGGTCTAACTTCAGATACAAAAGCCAAGGGACTGTTGAGGGTTATGTCTTGTCCCCAAAGGTAAATCTTTGATGATTTACAGGCCCCCTGCTAAAGAGATAGCCCCCAGTGTTTTATCTTTGATTTTATATAATGCACCAAGATGTGGAAGACTAAAACTAGACTTTACTCCTCTGATACCTTCCACTTGGTATAAGGATTGAGGCAGATCTGATACTGAAAGCAACCTTAGAACATCATCATCAGCAATTTTATTGTTTACCATCACCCCAACATGTATGTTGCTGTGAACTCCAAACATTAAAGCTTTTTTAAAATAATCTTATAAACTACAAAATATATACACACTTAAGATTCTCTTAAAGCTTGGCATAGCTAATTTTTGTAATTGTAATGTTAATATTTGATCTCTATTCTTTTTCTTAGATATCCAGACCAGGGTTCCTCAACCTCAGCACTATTAAACATATGGAGCCAGACAATTTTTTTGTTGTGGGGGCTGTCCTGTGTGTGCAGTTTTTAGCAGCATCCTTAGCCTCTATCCACTAAATGACAGTAGCATCCCAGCCATCCACTGATGGTACAACCAAAAATGTCTCCAGACATTGCCAGATTTCTCCAGTTGAGAACCACTGGTCTAACTTCAGATACAAAACCCTATCCTCAAGCACTTTTGCAATGATAACTTTAACACAGTAATCTTTAGAGTTTCCTATTTTCTTTCTTTTTTAACCAATAAATAAGTCTGGGCAAACAAATGGAGAGCTTCGTATTTCAGCTTTCACACTAATCTCCGAAAGTTGGATTTTTTGGTCTTAGTCTTAGGTATAGGCAGTTACCGATGTACTACGGAAATACATCTGCACACAAAGTGGTAAGAAAAGTACATCCTTGAAAACGGCTTAAAAATTTCTTTAGGTAACACCATAAATAATCCACACAATAATTCGACAAGCATTTATTAAACGCCTACTGTGTGCTCAGCACTGTTCTAGGCACTAGGGGGTGCAGAGATACAAATGTAAAAGTTATTATTCCTGCCCTCAAGGAGCTTACAATTTAATTTGGAAATAAATACAAAGGTGAAACCACAATACAGAGTGCTAGAAAATAATTACAAAGCAACATATTAGTAAGTGCATGGACCACAATATAAACTCAAAGGATAAGTGCTGAGGCAGCACGGAATAAGGGAGGTCTCAGTATGAGGTGAAGTCAGTCAGGGAGAGCTCACTCAGAAGATATAAAGGAAGCAAGGCTTTGAAGGGAGTAATCAACTGAGCTGGGGCCAAAGAGCAATCTAAGCAAAAGGAATAGCATGAGAAAGGCACAGAGGCAGGGTTTATAAGACAAGAGTGGAAGGCCACAGGAAGTTTGAACGTGACAAATCAAGGTGAATATGCTGGAGAATAATGGGGCTGAGGCAGATTAAGCATGGAGGGCAAGGTAATGAAGAACACTGAACACCACTGCTCTCATAGGAAATTATGTGCTAGGTGTTCTTGAGTGAAAAAGACCTAATGAAAATGGATCTTGAGGAGGACCATCTTGGAAGCATACAAAATGAGGATCTTGAGAGCAAGGAAACTGGTAAGAAAGAATTACAATAACCTGGGCCTCAGATGATACAGAGCTGCAGAGGGCTACGAGAGGATGGCAGTAATGTAAAAGATCCAACCTCAAAGAGAAAACTGACTAAAAATTTGAATGACTTAGCAAGATTTTGGATTTGGAGAGTGGAGAGCAAAAAAAGACTTACCCAAGACTAGGATAAGAAATATGAAGAGTAGTGAGTCTATTCAGGGTAAAGAAGTTAAGTAACGATGCTTATTTAAAAGGAAAATGGGAGCTTGGGGACAAGAGAGATGAGTTCTGTTTTCAAATACCAAATTGTGTAGGGACCTGTGGAAAAGTCCACAAGTTAAGAGATGACCCACAAGGTAGGAAATATTAAGTTACTGAAATATAGGAGGTAAGTGCAAACAATCAAAATAGATAACTAAGAATGAGTATAGAAGTAGTGAATAAAATTAAGACATGGGGATTATTTTCAGTAGAGAGAAGGAGAAAAAAGACCAATAAATAAAAGCTAGAAATTGGAGAAATATGACCAAAAAGGATCCCACAAGCCAGAGAAGAGAATTCCTGAGATGCAGGGGAACTTCAACAGTATGAAATATAGACCAAGAAGGATAAGAGCTCCAGAAAAGGTATTAATATTTATCCACTAGTGATTATGAAAACATTTCAGTGGAATACTGAGTACAAAAACTAGTAAAGAGAAGTTTTAAAAACAGATGAATGAGGAAATGGGGTTGAACAATGGATGACATGTTTGAAAAATCATGACTGATAGAAGAAAAATAAAATGGTTGTTGGAAATGGGCAGTGAAGTTGAAGGATTTCTACATTTTATGTTGTAGATGAAGATATTATTGTCATCCTAACTGTCCATCTGCCTGGCCTTGTACATGGATATCTCATTTCCCTCCATCATTCTACTTTCCCTGGGGCAGTTTAGAGAGAAATGTATTTGAAACTGTAAGTTATTATTGCTTCATCCTCCCAGTTACCCTTTTAAACATGTTTTACTTGCACAATTTAGCTTTCTAGTACTACAAAGCATCAAAAGTATCAACACTTAAAGATGATATAATTACAAACCAAAATGGCATTTTTCAACCAATTTTCCAGTAATTGTAATGGACTTACAACTATACTGCACATTCCCTTCCCCTATACCTCCTATGACCAGGGATACATAATTTTTAAATGGCTGACCAGCGTTAGGGTGTCCATTAGAGATATGGTAGCACGGTGGTCAGGAGCACAGGCTCGAGAATCAGACTGTACAGGTTAGAATCCCAGCTCTATCACTTACCAGCTATGTGATGTTGGGCAACTCATTCAACTGTTTAAGCCTCATCTCATCTATAAAACAGGGAATATAATAATTATATCTATCATAAGCATGAGAAATGCTTAACATGGTTTGGCACATAGTAAGTGCTCAATAAATGTCAGCTATTATTGTCTAGAGACTTAGAACCAAGTGCAAAGCGAAGTGTTCCATACGGGAATCAACCAATACATTCTAGCATTGTCACCTTGCTCAACCGAGAAAATCTTTGAAACCTAAGATGCCTCTCTCCTAGGACTATGTTGGATGGCAGCAGAGTTACAGAAGAACCACTTCATCATATCAGGTCCTATAATGAGAAGCTGAGGATGCAAGAAGAAAGTATTGGTGAACAGTGCATTTCAGATTAATAGCATAAAAAGAGAATCTGCAGGATAAAGGAACTTAGTGCATGTCCCTCACAGTTAGGAGCTCAAAATAAGGTCCTATAGACTGACCAACAATATTCTAATGCTATGAGTAAGAAGTGGAGAACAAGAATGGACTTCTACGTATGCCCCAAAGAAACAACAGCCTTTTTCTACTGTCTCATACTACTTGGTTATTTCTACAGGTGTGATGAATCAACCTTGATAGTTCTTTCAAGTCGTGTCTTTTCTCACATTCATCCCAATATAACATTAATCTTTCTGGTTATATTTTCTTTTCTCTGAATTTCTGCCAGATGCATAGTAATTCTGAGATTTAAGTAAGCTGGCTACACATTACTCTGAGTAAAGAGATGTTAACTGGTACATCTATAGTTATTTCAGTATGTTGCTCTGCTAAGAGCTTTCAATGAAATAGAAGGCAAACATTCTTCTACGCTATATGAGAGGGGTGTGTGTGTGTGTACAAGCACATGCATACACACATTTTCTCCCCCTGACAATGTACTCATCCTATGTAATATCTGTACATAGGCAGCACTGGCCTCAGGCAGAATTAGTATCTTGCACAGAGTTATGGTAAGGCACAACTTAAACAGAGAGCATGGATCTAGAGACAACCAGGTATATTAGTTTCTGGTTTCTTGAAATTTCAACTACAAGGGAATTAGGAATGGTAATCTATAGGCAAAAACCCCCCGCAAAACACAAAGAAAAGAGAGAAGGGACGATAAAATAAAGCATAATGGAAAGCACTGTTTTGAAAAAGTTAACCAAGGAAACCAGGACGACAAATGACAAGTAGGTACCAATGGCTCAATGAAATAGGTGTAATAACCTTGATGTTGTTAGTGGTGAAGGTGGACCATGAGGGGGTGGGTAGACAAAGGATGTTACAGGGAAGGAATTTATGATCCAAAAGGTGGACCTCTATGATGTACGATTTTATGACTGATTTTTAAAAATAGCAATCATAAAATAACGTGATTAATGAGTGTGGTCCCTGTTGAGGATAGCCACAGGGTGAAATTGAGTAACTTCTCTTGGAGTTTTCATCAGAATGTAGGTCATATTCTTCTGAATAGTATTAATGGAATCAATTCCAATTTTGAAAGCCAATTTTGGAAATAGCCATAAGTTACTCAATTCCAAATCTGGTGAGTAAGTGGGTAATCAAATGGTCGAAAATGAGATGTGACTCAAGAGTAATAGAGAGTTTCCTTGTATGGTTTATTAAATGGGAATTTGGGGAGTGTTCCAAATATGCGGAGGAGTGGTAGCACTATTGGAATAACAGCACTACTGGAATAACTAGAATGCTCAATTTAAAGGACAACCCACGTTTGGATGCCTAAGTTCTGGTGTGTTACTTTAAACTAGCCTCATTACTTAACATAATATCCCTTGGTATAGTGAAAGCCTCAAAGATGAAATACAGTGCTTGATGATGATGAGTTTAATATTGTGCCTTTGCTGGATTACAGATGGAGTACACCAGAATTCAGAAGAATGAGGAATTTTAAGGTGAAGTATTTGACAGATTGTCACTGTGGATATATAAAACAAATGGCAAGAAACAGATGGAGAATGATGAGTGAGGTGCTGAGGCCATCTAAGGAGGTGGATCCAGGGTAATGACAAGAGTGACAGACCATCTGGTCAGGGGGTTTGTGCAGACTGATAGGAACCTGAGAAAGCAGTACTGTAATGGGCCTAAAGGGACAAGTGTACATTCTTTGTAAGGATTTTACTATCTTCCTCAAGCACCTCTGTCTCCTCTTTCTCCCAGGTGATGCCCTAACTAGGATAGTGTAAACACCTACTTGTACCACAGTGTACAGTGGGAAGGTAGGAAGGAGAGCCAGAAGCCACCAAAAGGTACAACCATCGAAGCTCAAGAGCCACTGGGCTGAGTCTCCACTCACCTCTTTCTCTGCAACATCCCACAACCATCACTAATGCGTCCACTTCCTTTGCTGACACAGGTACTGGGACTGGGGGTTGTGAAGGATACGTATGGATGCTCAATGACTCAGTGGAGTCAGTGAAGGTGATATATGAAGAAAAATGCTGGAGTGCTGTTAAAAATATAGCATTCTGAGTTTGCATGGGAACATGGATTTCCACTGACTAGCAGGAACATTGGAATAAAATAGAATGCGCACTTAAGCATAAATACACTAAGTGTCTGTAAAAATTTCCCTAGAACTAGCATCTTAGAAAGCTAAATACAAATATAAGTCTTATACAGAGGCTGCTCTGCACTCTAAAGCAGCTTCTTAGATCAGATTAGGAGCACAAGTGCACCTTCAGGGGAATAAATGGGAGATCACAGAGATGGGAGAAAGCAGAGGAACTAGGAGCAGCCTCTCTCAAACCTACAGCTACTCACCCAAAAAACAAAATTAAGTGCCTCGAGCCACGACAAGCAACTTGCTCTAATGCTATTTTAAGTTTCTAAAGGATGCACTAGGCCATCGGGAGCTCCACTCCATCAGATACTTTGCAAGAATGTCAAGCTAATCAACCTGCATCAAGGCACTGGGCCCAAACTACTGAAGAGCTATTCTAACTTTGCCACCACTATTGATTCTGACCCTAGGTAAGGTTACAATGATGACAAACTTTCTGCCTTTTTACCACACTGAAAGACCTCTTACTGGCATGTGGTTTCTCTAATGCTGAATAATGCCCAAACTATGACTGAAGTTTCTTCCTAAACTCCTATGGATTCAGGTTTTTCTCCACTGTGGATTCTCTGATGTCGAATGAGACTCGACCTCTGAATAAAGGCTTTCCCACACTCATTACATTGATAGGGCTTCTCCCCTGTGTGAATTCTCAGATGCTGAATGAGGCCAGTGTTCCCATTGAAAGCTTTCCCACATTCTTTACATTTATAGGGTCTTTCTCCAGTGTGGATTCTCTGATGTTCAATAAGGCCTGACTTCTGACTGAAGGCCCTCCCACACTCATTGCATTTGTATGGTTTCTCCCCAGTGTGGCTTCTCTGATGGCCAATAAGATGTGAGCTTCGCCTGAAGGTTTTCCCACACTCATCACACTCATAGGGCTTCTCCCCAGTGTGGATTCTCTGATGTCCAATGAGGTGTGAGCTATGACTGAAAGCTTTCCCACACTCATTACATTCATAGGGTCTCTCCCCACTGTGGATTCTCTGGTGCAGAATAAGGCCCGCACTCTGACTGAAAGCCTTCCCACACTGATTGCACTGATACGGCTTCTCCCCAGTATGGATTCTCTGGTGCAGGATCAGGCCTGTGTTTTGACTGAAGGCTTTACCACACTCCTTACAGTGGTAGCGTTTTACTTTGTTGTGGATATCCTGATGGGAAAGAAGGGCTGACCTGTAACTGAAGGCTTTACCACACACATTACACTGATAGGGTTTCTCCCCAGTGTGGATTCTCCAGTGGCGAACAAGGCCTGAACTCTGAGCAAAGCTCTTCCCACATTCATCACATTTATGTCGTCTCTCTTGGGTGGGATTTCCCCGCTGCCTCTCTAATCTGCCCAGAAGGTCTCGAGCTTCTCCATGCTCAAGACCCCCGATAACATCCCCGTTGCATTTGGCAGCTGTTTCTCCATGTGGTTGGATTCCAGTAGATATTACCTGTTTCGAAGCTAATTCCCTGTTCTCATTCCTGGTCTCACCACCTGAAATAAAAATGTAATAAATAAACATCAAGTCAATGTCACTTGCTATTCTCTATGTTAGGAGAAAGGAATCCAAGATAGGGGAAAAGGAAAACACACATGGATAGCTATAAGTAAATGTGAAGCTTCCATCTGTCTTCAAAATGCCTTCATAATATAGGGAGATGTGAGCAGGGTCAAACAGAAGTACGACAGGCCACCTGGGGAAGAAGTGCTATGAAAAAAGAGGGTTGTTGGAAGGAGTATTAAAGTAGGGAAGGTACCAACTGAGGAGAAGTGGAAGTTGGGGAGTGGGAAGGAATATAGAACTACTAAAAGATCTAAGGAGTGGGATAGAAATGGAAGAAAGCCTCAGGCCGAAGTGAGAGAAATCTATGTAAAGATCCTATGGGAACTGGGAGCAGAAGAAATGAGTGAACTCAGAGAGCACTAAAAGATTTCAATTTTCAACTGGCAAAGAGACCAATACCCAGTTACAAACTGTAAGGTAAATCTTGTATGGGAGAATAAAAGTTTCATTTTAGACCTCAAGAAGTCTCAACATTGTATCTCTCTATTAGATGCTGAGTTTAAACTCAAATATGTCTTTCAGAAAGCTCAGAGCTACCATACACATAAAATACAAATGAACAAAAAACTTAAATGATAATAATAACCAGAGCTCTCCTTACCCAGGGAGAACATGTTTCTGTAATTCTCTGGCCTGTTATCTCTACTCAGATCCTTCTGTGATGGATCAAGAAGCCACTCCTCTCGAATTAGGGACACAGCCATGTCTTCAATCTTCTCCAAAGTCTGAAACAAAACAAGATCCCCATTTGGGGACTGGGACTGTTCCACAGCTCAAACCCAGAGTGTCAGAGAGATCCACCACGGTTGGACAATTGGAGAGAATCAAGAGGTGGGAATGTATTGTGTAAAGGGATCTGAATAGCTGGGAAGAAAAGATTTATTGGGGGAAAATCAAGTATCGATCTGTCTCTATTCAAAAGAATCTGGGGCAAGTTCTTGCGTCAGTACTGCTACAGACAGTCCAAACATGGGGTAGATGCCACAAACACTGCCAAATAGAGCTATGGGACTTCCGTGAGAAGGAGCACGACTCACCTGGAATCCTGCTGTAAGAAGTGTAGCTGTCATCTCCTGGTCTCCAGGACTTCCTTTCTGGGGAGGGGCAGGACTCTGAGTAGATATGGCTGAGAGAGGAGAAAAGGAGCTATGAATGATACCAGCCTTGTCCTGCGATTGGGGGAGCTAGGAGTAACCCATTCCACAATTATTTGTATTTCAGAAGATATGCATACCAGAGATTTTGCATATGAAATGCTGATATCGTGGGTTCTGGATCCATACCTATGGTTGCCCACAAAACACAAGCATTTTGACGCCCCACTCAGCCTCAAGCTACATGTCAAAAACAGAAAGTGTGCTGGTCTCCTAACAGGGATCGCCTTACAATTTCTTCTCCACCACCAAAGCTATATTCTATCCTTGTGCCTGTATACAGTATTTCTTTAGGTCTTGATCTCTTGGCAAACTGAATATGAGAACCAGTCTCTCTCTATTAATTCTATTACCTTTCTGAAATGTCTACCACGACTGCCAGTATCTTCTTCCCATAAATACCAGAGTGTGCAACAACAGAATCAACATAGACCACTGTGTCTTGGGCAACACGCTTTAGAACTTTAATAATTATACTATTACTTGAAAATGTTTCTATGCTTCTTTAGAAATATTAAAAATCCATTTATATAGAACTACTAAAAAAACAAGAAATGCAAGGCAAGTACAAGATGAGAGTAGAACATCTTGTTCTGTAAGAAAGTAAGGAAGCTCTCAAAAAATGACAGGGAAATGTCAAAAGGGCACAGGAGCCAGACTGAAGGGGCCTCCTCTGGCCAAATCTGAGACAATTTAAGCATAAAAATAAAGACAGTAATAGAATATTTATGGAGTAAGAATTATGAGACCATACTGATAAATTAGAAAAATAATAAAATGAGAAGGGAACACTCTCCATTACAATAAGGAAATAAACGTAGAAAGAGAAAATGATCACTTTGTAACAGTCTTAGTAATCACTGATTCAGTCAAGAAGCATCAGTGAATACTAAAACTAGTGTTTTAGCAACAAAAGTCTGATGAGGACCAGGATATTTACATAGACCCAAGAGTGTCTTCCCCACAAATTAGTTATTAATTACAAAGGGGAAAATAGTAACTTTACAACGATTAACCTAGCAAGAATAACTTTAAACAAATTATCAAAGATAACAATGCCAATAATAGGACAAATTCCTGTTGTATCCCTGAGAATACATCATCACTTGTGGGGCATTCTTGTCAAATACACACAACTTGAATCAAATATGAGGAACCATCACACAAACCCAACTTGCAGCCACTTCACAAAATAACTGACCTGTACTCTTCAAAAATGTCAAGATCATGAAAGGCAAAGAAAAGCTGAGGAACTATTCTAAATTAAACGAGACTAAAGAAATATGACAACCAATTGCAAAGTGTGATCTTGGAATGGACTCTGAAAGAACAATATTGGGACAACTGGGAAAATGTGAATATGAACTTTGGACTAGATTAGTAGTGTTGTATTTCCTAATTGTGATGAATTTATTGCAGTTATGTAAGAAAATGCCCTTGTTTGAGGAAATACAAACTGAAATATTTACAAATAAAGTGGCTTGATGATACCAGCAAAACCTCAAAAATGCCTACATTGTAAATACATTGGGGTAACAGAAATGTGTGAATACCTAAAAATCCCCAAATTCTTTAATTTGTACGTTAGTTTACCACTGGAACTGAGAGTCTGTATTTGAAGCCTAGATAAATATTTAAACCAGATCATATGACTGGTCTGTAAATAGAACTGATTCTAGTTCTTGGTTCTCCAGGAACTAGACAGGTGTTCCAAATGTACTTTCTTTCCTTTCTACTTCCCCCTACCCTCATCAATAAAATCTGGCCCCTCACCTCTCTCTTGTGGCCCTTGGAGCACTGGAGATTTCTGCTGGGTTGCCACAGGTTGGAGCTGAGTATCTGGAGACTTTGGTGCAGATTCTGAATGCACCAACTCCTCCCACATTACCCTATGTCCATGTGCACGCGCCGGGACCTGGAAACAATGGGACAGTTGCATTACAAGGCACCCCTTTGAGAAATGAAGTGAACAATGTAAGATGACCAAGAGCACATCTACAGGGATACATGCTTGGGGAAGGGAGAAGCAGAGTCTCATTTACTTCCTAGGGGCAGTAAGGAACACAAATATGTTGATTACCATAGAAAGGCATCATTTTTGCTCAGTACTGACGGGAAAGATTTCTGCTACTGCCCTCCCTGATGCACACAACATCAATATTTTGCACTCTCAGGGCTG
Source organism: Equus asinus (assembly GCF_041296235.1). Classification (NCBI taxonomy): domain Eukaryota; kingdom Metazoa; phylum Chordata; class Mammalia; order Perissodactyla; family Equidae; genus Equus; species Equus asinus. Next base: position 38,138,334 of record NC_091797.1, read on the forward strand.
GCCCGGTGGCACAGCGGTTAAGTTCGCACGTTCCGCTTCTCAGTGGCCCGGGGTTCGCAGGTTCGGATCCTGGGTGCAGACATGGCACCGCTTGGCACGCCATGCTGTGGTAGGAGTCCCAGATATAAAGTAGAGGAAGATGGGCACAGATGTTAGCTCAGGGCCAGGCTTCCTCAGCAAAAAGAGAACTGGCAGTCGTTAGCTCAGGGCTAATCTTCCTCAAAAAAAAAAATAAGTAAAAGTAAAGAAAAAAATATTTTGCACTCTCAAGGCAGGAGGAGGAGAATGATACACAGAAACTTAAAGCAGTGCTATTCAGTGGAAAAAATTTTTGATAAAGAACTAGGAAACCTGAGTTCTGGTCTCAGATCTACCTTTAGCTATTTGGGTGCCCCTGAAAAAGTAACTTAAGCTCTCTGTGCATCAGTTTCCCTTCTGGCAAACAGGGACAATAAGTTGTAGAGATGTTCTGAGGATAACATACGGATTTACATCCTTTACAAAACTAAAAAGAACTCTACAAATACAAGCCATACTATACTACAACTGTTTTCATTCTCCTATAACAGAAACTCGTGCTCAGCATTTACTTCCATGGTGGTGCCAATGTCCCCCCACCCAGCTTCCAGGACTCCCACAGTCACAGCATGCACACCTCCTTCTACTTACTGGCCGTCCTAGTATATCAATCTGCCTTTCCAAATCCTCCAATAGCGTGACCACCTCCTCTCCGTTCTCGAGCTGATGTTCCTTAACCAGAGTCTGGAGATCCTCAGGCAGGATGGTCAAGAACTGCTCCAGCACTAGCAGCTCCAAGATCTGCTCCTTGGTATTCAAATCTGGCCTCAGCCACTGATGGCAAAGTGCCCGGAGTTGAATAAGAGCTTCTCGGGGTCCTAGTGTCTCTTGGTAGCATAACTTTCTGAAGCGCAGGCGGAACAGCTCTTGGCCAGGAGGGTTATTTTCATGTAGACTTGATTCCTGGTCCCAACCATGATCTTCCTCCACCTTAACAATTACAAGGTCCTCTTCAGGAGCCTGGTCTGGAGGGGATGGGGCTAAAGACTTTCTTGATTCTGCAGCCATTTAGGGCCGGAAAAGCTCAGGAGGCTTGTTTCCACTACCTTCTTATAATCTTCTTAAGAGAAGACCCTTCCGAGGGTCTCTTCTTTAAAGATACTCCTTGGGGAAAATAACAAATAGTGTTAAGGCAAGTCAAAGGTCATAATAATTTACTAAGATATCTTATCAGGCTCCCTACCATGATGTGGACTTCATGGCTCAGGCATTTAAGTGATCCTCTTCACTGTTTCAGAAGTAACTCCTTACCTTCTAAGCCTTCTGCCACACCAAACCTTTCTGAGGAATAACCCCTTCCTTCTGCTTTCTCTCTTTAAGGACGTGTAATAGGGCTAAACAAAGTCAGGAAACCATGTAGATTGGGTCTAATTAAGAAAGCATGCATTTAACCTCAGCTGACCCTCAGTGCTGCTTATTTAACTCTTTTCAGCGTTTGCTACACCAGCTGTACTGTTTCTTCACACTTCAGCTCTCAACTTGACCCTCACTTTCAACAGAAGAGACCAATTTCCATATAATTTAGCTCAAGGTATCATCAAGAACTGTCCTAACACATTCCTCTTCTCCACCTAACATTCATTCCTATCTGTGCTCCTCATCTTCCCTCCTGTCTCAAGGTGAACTTCTATGGACCCTCTTATCTTAAAGCTCTACAACTCTCTTTGCAGCATTGGTTTTCCATCTCCAAGGAACCTGGATGCCCTATCAACACCTATAACACAAAAGTCTAGTCTAACACACTAATGACCTTCCAGAATGTTTTATAAATAAAATCATACAGTATGTAGCCTTTTGAATCTGGCATCTTTCACTTAGCTAAGTACATTTTGAGATCATCAATGTTGTCGCATGTATCAGTAGTTTATTCCTTATATGGATGTACGTTTCCTTATCCATTCCTCAGGTGAAAAGATTTCTTAGTTGTTTCATTTTTGATGATTACAAATAAAGCCACTACGAACATCTGCATATGACTTTCTTGTGAACAGTTTTTGTTTCACATGGGTAAATATCCAGAAGTGAAATTACTGGGTCATATGGTAAGTGCATGTATAACTTTGTAAGAAACTGCTGAACTGTTTTCCAAAGTGGCTATAAAACTTTCTATTCCACTAGCAAATATGTGAGAATTGCTGTTGTTCCATATCCTCATCAACATTTTTTTTTCTAAATTTTAGATATTCTAATAGGTGTGTAGCGGTATCTCACTATGGTTTTAATTTGCATTTCCCTACTAATAATGTTGAACATCCTTTCATGTGCTTATCTGCCATCCATATCTTCTTTGGTGAAGTATCCATTCAAAATTTTTGCCTATTTTTTTAATCAGGGTTTTTTTTTTAATTATTATTGAGTTTTAAGAGTTCCTTACATACTTTGGATACAAGTCCTTTACGAGATATGTGATTTGCAAATATTTCCTCCTTTTCATTCTTTTAACAGTGCCTTTCAAAGAACAGAAATCCCTAATTATTTTGAAGTTTGTGATTTTTTTCTTTAAGGGATTGTGCTTTTGGTGCCATATCTAAGAAATCTTTGCTTAATCCAAGACCACGAAGATTTTCTCCTGTTTTCTTCTCAAAGTTTTATGGTTTTAGGTTTTACCTTTAGTTTTATGATCCATTTTGAACTAATTTTTGTATAGAGCTTGAGGTACGGAGGGAGGTTCATTTTGTTACATACAGATACAAAGTTGTTCCAGCACCATTTGCAGAAATGATTATCCTTTACCCATTGAACTGTCTTTGTATCTTTTGTCAATCAATTGACCATATGTGTGTGGGTCTATTTCTGGAATCTCCATTCTGTTCCATTGACCTATATGTTTACCCTTTTATTAATATAAAACCGCCTTGATTATTGTGGCTTTTAAAATCTTGAAATCTGGTACTAAGAGTCCTGCAACTTTGTTGTTCATTTTCAAAATTGTTTTGGCTTTTCCACTTCCATTGCATTTTGATATAAATTTTAGAATTGGCTTCTTCATTCCTACAAAAAAATCCTGGAATTGGATTTATGTGGAATCTACAGCTCAGTTAAGGGACAACTGATATCTTAACAATATTGAGTTTTCCATCCCATAAACACGATACATCTCTCCATTTATTCGTCTTCTCCGACTTCTTTCATTAGTGCCCAAACTACCTATTCTAAAAGGACAAGATAAAATGCTTTCTCCTTTAAAATCCTTTTTTGATGACTCCAATCGGAAGTGACTTCCCTCTTACACTATAGTTCTTAAATGTGTACTACTTTAATGTTACTTTTCCCATAATTGTGTATTATTAGTTGGAAAAGAGTTCTGACTTCCTAACTTAACTGTACGTTCCCCTTGAGTAGAGGTCTATATCTTCTATCTTATTGACAGAATTGAAGAACATCAGAGGGCCATTATTTACAATACTTAACAGAGAATGTATCTATGTTTGTTGAAGAGTGAGGTTTAGATACAAGACCTGAGGTCCACAGAGTTCGATTACAGAGTTCCATTTCTTTATGGGATTTCCGTCCATGGCTTTTGTCTTTGGTATCGGACCTCTCTCTCACTGCAGCTGCAGTGTTAAGCGGTCTTCCAGCTTTTGGTTATGCTTTTCTCCCATTCGTGTTCTGCAAAGCTGCCTGTTGTGGGTTGAAATATGTCCCCAAAAATGACATGTTGAGGTCCTAACCTCTTGTACCCGTTAATGTGACCTTATTTAGAAATAGGGTCTTTGCAGATATAATCAAGTTAAGATGCTGTTATACTGGACTAGGGTGGGCCCTTAATCCAGTATGACTGGCGTACTTTTAAGAAGAGGAGAAGATACATAGAGATTGACACACAGAAAGAGAAGGCCACGTAAAGACACAGACACAGAAGACAGCTATGTGACTACAGAGACAGAGAGGGAGTTAGGCAGCTATAAGCCAAGGAATGCCAAGGATTACCAGTAACAACCAAGAAGCTAGGAGAGTGTGGCCCTGCCAACACCTTAATTTGGACTTTTGGCCTCCATAGTTGTGAGAGAATAAATTTGTTGTGTTAAGCCATCCAATTTGTGGTACTTTGTTACAGTAGTCCTATGAGACTAATATACTGCCAGAGACTGTTTTAACAAATATGTAATATCACTCACCTCCTAAAAATCTTTCAACAGGAAACCCAACTCTTCAACATGGTATGCAAGGCCCTTTATGATATGTAAACCTGCCTAACTTTATCTGCTATAAACTCACCTTCATAAAGCATATAGCATTCAAACTCATTTCCAAATGTGGCTTCCTCACACCTACATTCTGCTGCAGAGCTCTTTACTGTAGCTCAGTGGTTCTCAATAGGGAGTAATTTTGCCCCCCTCTCTCAGAGACATTTGGCAATGTCTGGAAACATCTGCCACAACTGAGGAGAGGGGGTGCCACTAGTATCTAGAGTAGAGGCCAGAGATGCTACTAAACCTTTTACAATGCATAACATAGCCCCCCGAAAACAAAGAGTGATTTGGCCCAAAGTGTCAATGCCAAGGAATCCTGGTCTAGCTGAAACCATTCAACTCTAACTTAAAAGTCTCAGCTTACCTATTACCTTTTTCATGAGGTCTTCTCTGTCATCCCCACCCAACACCTGCCCCTCCCCAAGCAGATTAAAGTGCTCATTCTTGCCAAGGTATTTTCTACACCATCCAAATACAGGATTTATCACATTGTGTAGAGTACTGCAAATGTCTGCTGTGGCCATGGTTTTCTTGCAAATGTTTGTGGCAGTGACCTTTTCCTTTCTATCTCTTTTTAGGCAGGGAAGCTATATATTTGTATGCCAAAAAGATCACAATGGCAGCTTTGTAGACCATGGGTTGAAGAAAAATGTAATTGAAGGCAGCACTGTAGAGAACGAAGAAGAGCATAACAAAAGGTAGCATGTCCAAAAGTAGTTGGCAAGAGATGCTAACACCAAGGTAAAACTATAGACCTATAGTCCACAAAGGAAAAGAAAAGATAGGCAATCAGAAGGAAAATCAGATTACACATAGTGCCTGACATGCATCTGCAAAGCAGTGCCTCTATCTTTCAGAGTTTTTTGGGGCGAAGGCAGGGTGGAGTTGGTTCACAGTCTCTTCCATCTAATGAAAACACAGAACTTCTCCCCAGAAAAAAGCCCACAGGCACGAAAGTTTACATTCAATTTCAGTAGAGTTTATAGACCTGACACCCATCCAAGAATTCCAGGAAGGTTAAGAACCCCTACTTAGAGAGTGTGGACAGAAAAGGAAGGGAATTTGAAAACTGTCTTTAAAATTAGACAAGGCTGGGAACAGTATGGGGAGTAAAATACAGACAGGAAAAACCAAGAAGCATGAGCTAAGATTAAATATGGTGATTCACATCACAGGGTTTAATTCATGGGTGATGACTTTATAGAGAAGTGGGGGGATTTCCTGGAATAGTGAAATTTTGAGGGGAGAATGAATTTGGGCAAGAGGTTGAGATTTTGTGGAGGGTATGAGACAAGGGGTAATCAATTTTGTTTTGAACAGACAAGATTAACATTCATAGTTTTAAAATAATTTATTTTGAAAATCAATTAAAATTTAATAAATTCCTAAATTTTCTTACAATAGCTATTTATGGTTTAAAAGCTTAAAAGGTCATTACTATGGGACAAATTCTAAGCTCTAATTGTCTAGAATGTGATGCTGCACAGTCATTGTTTTACCCTGTTTTCTTATGAATTTCCTCAAAGCCAAGGTTCGTCTTTATCTGCTGAACAACTGGCCATCTTCTGTCTTATAATCAATCCTCGTCAATACGAGCTATAAAATACTTCAATGCTAAGTGTGCACCATTCAAGAACTTTATATTGTTGACATATTAAAACATTAAATCAATATATTAATATCATCATAATAAATGATATTAAATAACGTCTCAACAGTGAAACTGATGGAAGTCATCTAATTATCAGGTTCATATTTTATACCAAATCAGCCAACAGATCTCCTCCATTCCCCATCTTGATTATTCTTTTTAGTAGCTAATTTTCCATGTTTTATTTTCTTCCCTGGCCAATCACACAGTTTTGGACAACTGCAATCTATAACAAACCAAGTACAAAGATATATACTACAAATTAGTCCACTATGTATCTTCCTCTCAAATAGTTTTGTGTATACACTTGTGTATTAAGTAGGTAAGCACCTTCTGGATAAAAACTGTTTTTTACATCCTCTTTTAATACCTAGTCAAGTTTACTGATTTAGTAAGCTCAAGCAGTCAATCTTTAAAGCTTCTTGCCATCTCAAATGCGATAATCCTGTGGACTACTAAAGGCACAACTCAGCTTTTAACAACATTATTTTTTCAACAGATGAAGAAGGAATGTTTTTTCTTCCTTCAGACTAAGTTTAATTTGGGATGTTTGGGAACTGAAAACAAAACAAACAAAACAAGAAAGATATTTTCCAGGCTTTAAAGATCAAGAAAAGGTAGGTGAAGCAAATACTGTGCTTTATCGTTATCTCAAACCTCTAAGCTGAACGTTTTAACATCTACCACATTTTACACTTAACCACAAGAAAAATTCAAAATATGTGTGTATTTGCTAAAACAATGATTACTGCATAAATATACTTAACTGAACTAATCAAACAACAGAAATATCCATTGTTTTTAGAGGTGGTGGTGGCCGTCTTCATGTTGCCTGACAAAAATTACTCATGAGTGACCTGAGTTTTGGAAATGGGGCCCCTCCTAAAGAGTTCCCAGGCATCTATTTCAGTTAGCTTTAATAAACGAAGTAAGCTGAATAAGGTTGAATTCCGTATTACCTTGAGGTGGTCAAAAATGTTTCTTTTGTACAATTATCCAGTCAACACACCACCATTTTCTGTATACCCTACAAAGCGTAGAATAACTTAAGAGCAAAGATACGTTTCCGTGGATAAGTGGGGCTTCCAAAAGCAAAACAGATCTTTCTTTTTTTAAAAAAGTGACAATTTTACTGTGAAAAATGCAAAATTGCTAAGTAAAAACAACTGAGATGGTGGAAATAGTTGGGTAAAAGATAACGTGGGGGCGTTTTACTATCTTAACATAAATAAGTTCAACTGCAAATAACACTATAAAACGATTAGCCACGAAGAAAGAGAACGACAATAAAAGGTTCCCTAGCAAAAAGTTTGCGGGCGCGGACTCGGCCTGCGCCGGCAGCTAAAGCGGCCAGGGACTCCGACCTCGGCTCGGGCCCCTCTCCAGACCCCTCAGGCCTGTCCTCGGCTGCGGCCTGGTCTGGCCACAAAGCGCTCCCCTTCCCCCGGCCCAGAGCCCCAAGCGTACTCACCGTGAGTTCCAGGGGCTGCCCAGGGTGGGGAAGGGAGACTGCCAAGGGTGGGCGCACCTGAGGAAGGGCGGGGAGAAAACGGGTCGAAAGCTGTAATCGGGCCAGGCCCCTCCAGCCCCTAACTTCCAAACCTGCGGCGGCACAACACCGGCCAACACGCATCTTGCCCCACAGGCACTTCCGGAAGCTCTCTAGGAATCCTGGAGGTCTGAAAGCTCTATGGTCGGCCGACAGCGGGGACGGAGGGGCTACGCCCCTCTTAGGCGGTAGGCGGTGCGCCGGATTCCTCCCGTGTGTGCGCGACGCAGGGTTGCACGACTACAGGGCACCATGAACGTCCTGAGGAATAACGGACCTTTGTGTCATCTCTGCCCCGCGCAGGGGGCCCGCTCTGCGCGCTCGCTGGCGCTGGCGAGGGTAACGGTCCCCACGGGCCGGTCGGCAGGCGTGCGGAGCCCAGGACTGGGAACAGGAGGAAGCTGGGAAGGCGGTGGAGAAGGGTGCACTTTTAAGGATTCTTGTGATGCTAATTAACTGGACCTCGCGTTTGGCCAGGTTAGATACCCCTGTACTTTTCTGTTCTCTCTTCATAAATATCTCCAATCCTCCAACATAGACTGCAAATTTCTTGAGGAATTCCTGTTAATCGTAGTTCATGGTTTTTAAAAGCTTCTATGGCACCTAGTAATAGTACACTTTATACTGTTAAGTATTCAAAAAAAATTGTAATTGAATATAAATTCTTTTCGAATCCTTACATATTTTCCACCGTTTCCTATCTTAATGAATGCAATCTCATAAAAACCTGCGTTTTCAGCTTAGCTTTCTTTTTGCTTGAGGAAGATTAGCCCTGAGCTAACATCTGTGCCAATCTTCCTATGTTTTGTGTGTGGGTCATTGCTGCGGCGTGACTGACAAGTGTAGTAAGTCCGCACCCGGGAACCGAACCCGCGAACCGGGACTCTGAAGCCGAGCGCGCAGAACTTAACCACTAGGCAACCGCTGCCTCTCGACTCTAGTTTTAATACCACAAAATTTGGGAAACAAATCTATGTTCATTCTTTATACCCGTTGTATTAAAGTTTTAACTTTCAGACTAAATAGGATTTCAGGGGTGGTGGTTGTGGGAAATGTCTTTTATTTTTGTTGTTTTGATCCCACGTTTTTATTCCTTCAGCACTTTTACTAACCACCCATTTATTCTGAGTACTCAGGTGTCCCTCCAATCTTCACCGTAATTTCCCCTCTTTATCTGTTCCTTCTAATAGCCACCAACAATATTTTATCCAGTCCCCAACCGTAACCCAAAAATATTTTGCCCACCCACCAAGATCAAATCTTAGTGGTTTTGATTTGTTTTTAAGTGTTTTGTCATCTAATCATCACAACAAAATAAGTAAATAACAACACCAAGAAGTTACAGATTCTTTCAAGATTCTTTCAAAGCGCTTATTTTTGCTCTTTATTTCATAGCTCCTGCCTCTTTGCTGGGATGGTTACTGGAGGTAACTGGGAACAGACTAGAACTCTGCTCTTGGTTTCTTTTTTTACTTAAGAAAATAATTTTTTAAAACCAAAGTTGTACGTATAGGTAGTTTAGAAGTAAAATAGTGTTATGAGCTAGGCAAAGATTTCTCAAAAGGCACTAATAATACAAAATTGATAAATTTGACTTCATCAAAATTTAAATCTTCTGCTCAACAAAAAGGACCATTAAGAAAGTGAGAGGAGATGCTACAGACTGGAAAACATTTGCAATATATATTTCTAACAACTGGTATCCAGAATATATAAAGAACTTTCACACCTTGATCATAAGAAGACAAACCAACATAAATAGGCAAGCGATTTGAACACATACTTTACAAAAGAAGATAAATGAATGGCCAGCAAGTACATGAAAAGGTAGTCAATATCATTATACATCAGGAAAATATAAAATTAAAATGATAATGAGTTACCACTACACATCCATTAGAATGGCTAAAATTAAGGTGACTGACAATACCAAGTGCTAATGAGGATATGAAGCAACTAGAACTCTTATACACCACTAGTGGGAATGTAAAATGGCATAATTTGAAAAACATGACCCAGCAGTCTCACTCCTAGGTATTTACCTAAGAGATGTGAAAACATAAGTCTACAAAAAGAATGTTCACGTCAGCTTTATTCATAATAGGCCAAAACTGGAAAATGTTCATCCACAGAAGAATAGAGAATCAAATAGTGTTGTGTTCATACAGTGGAATACTAATCAGAAGTAAAAAGGAGCTACTGACAAATGAACAATGTGGACGAATCTCCAAAATATTATGCTGAATAAAAGTAGCCTTATGATAACATGTTCAAGAGCAAGTAAAATTAATCTGTGGTGACAGAAGACAAGAAGTATTTACCCTTGATTGAGGTTGTGGTTACGTGGTTGCATACATATGTAAAAATTCATTGAGCTGCACATCTGATTTGTGCATTTTATTAATAAAAATAAAATTTAAAAATGATTAAAATTAAATAGTACTCTCAGATTTATGGTGTGAAAGACAGCACGCCTCACTCCTCTCATCCCCATCAAAATCTATTTCCCAGAGACAACTACATTAACTCTTTCCTTTTTTGTTATTAACCTCTATATTTATAAATAACATGCTAACACTGCCATTTCTTGATTTTTCATGTATAGGTAATATGCATTTTCTGTTGACTTCTTACTATGGAAAATAAGCACTTAACCCTTTTAAACCACTACTTGGATTAGCCACACCAGGTATTAGAGGACACATTTTAAACTTCCTAGAGTTGCTAGGTCCCACAACAATAGCAGCCCCATCAAAGTACAAAAAGAAGTTAGACTCTGGTTACGTGTACTTTCCCTATTTGTATAAGCAGGGGACACATTTCTAATAAGACTCCAAATATTTTCCACACCTAGGGCCTCAAAGGTGTTCCCAGATTCTCCTAAGTTGCTCTGCATTTTAGCTTCAGAAGGACTGCTTCATATATATTATATGACTATCACAGTAATTCTCCAATATTTTGGTCATGACTCCTTTTATGCTCTTAAAAAGTAGTAAGGACTTCAGAGAGCTTATGTTTATGTGGGTCATATCTATTGAGATTTTCTGTGTTTCACATTAAAACGGAGGAATTAAAAAATATTTATTCCTTAAAATAACAATAACAACCTATTACATGTTAACTTAAGTAACATATTTTATGAAATTTAACTATATTTTCCAAAACACAGTAAGTTAGTGAAAGGGGTGGAATTATTTCACCTTTTTGCAAATCTTTAATGTCTGTCTTAATAGAAGGTGGCTGGATTCTCATATCTGGTTCTTTCTTCAGTATCACACTTTTGCTCACACTTTCCCCTCTTCTAGAAGTGTAGTTCCTCCTACTCTCTCCATTTACCTAAACCCTGTACATCTTCAAGGTCTTGCTCAAATTTTGCTTTAATCAGAAAGCCTTCTCTAAGAATCTAAAAGTGGGGTGTGTAAAAATGAGAAAATGGGAGAAAGGGTGGTAGAGAGGCAAGAACATGGCTTGTTTCAAGTTCAAGTTGGAAGAGTAATATATATATATCTACTTCCTCTCCCTCCCAAGAACCTGCTTAAATGACTGAAAAACTAAAAACTAAAAAAACAAGTACATACATAAATAACAGTGCTAGAAAACAAAGAGGGGACCAGAAATTTCAAGGAATTTCTGGAAAAGAATAAATAATTGGGATAGGATTGTTGGAGAAGCAGAGATAATTGCCATGCAAGACACCAAGGCCAAGTGTCCATCTCCAGAGGAAGCCTGGAGAAGTTCTAACCTCGGAATCAGCAGTTGCACAGGGTAAGGGTGGGTCATTCATTTAAGAACTGCATTTGGGACAGTTGGATATCTTCCCTTTCTCACTGGTATCTCTGGGGCCCTCGTCCTCTAGCTATGGCTTGATACCTGCTTTCTAAAACAAATGGGAGGGCTCTTATTAAGAAAACTGAGGCCTAAGAAAGAAGCATAGCAAAATTTGAGATGACTCTAGACCTCTACAATAGAACAAGGAGGAGGAAAAATACAGACAGCACTGCCTAGGAGTGAAGTGCATTGAAGCTCTCCACCCCAGAGAAGGTGGTTCTCATTTTTGGTAATTGTGTAGGTCCCCAAGCCTGTCTGCTTGCTCCCTGTTCACTCCCTCTAAAGGAAGGCCTGTCTGCAGAAGCAGCCTCCTACGTCTTCAGTGGAAACTCACACTACCTAAGTTAACCAGCACAGGACTCCATTTCTAAATATAAACAGGCACCAAACATCAGAAAACATTTAATGAAAATCAAGAGCAGAGCATGAAAGAAAAGGGTTAAGAGTAACAAAGAGATCTGACCCTCAGAAGAAACAGACAATTCAGGGAACAGAAGAAAACTTTAAATAGATGAGCTGGGGAATGAATGCTGAAGACTTGCTTGGCAGATTGCTTCTAGGCAAATGAGTATATAAGTATTTAATCCATGCTGCCCTAAACAGAAATGATGGATTAATATACACAAGGAAATAAAAGACACACATAGGCTAAAATATTCTATGGATCTCTATTGATCAGAAACAGAATAAAAATGCAAAACAGTGAGCAGGGCCAAAGTTGCAGACTTGATGGATAGGCCTACTGGGCTAAGGATGCCAAAGGCACAGGCCCAGCTTTGCAGCTAGGAGCTGACTCCAGTCATCTACTTGATTTGAGATTGGTGTTGCCGTATCCCTGATATTACTGCAGAGTGGTGACTCTAAACTGCTATTATGAGATCTGGCTTTGATCTAGGGAGTCCCATGGTCCAGATGGAAGCAGCTTTAAATCAAATCCAGGGTGGGAGGTGGTAGTGAGTAGAGAGAGGAAGGGAAGGTACATAGGTGTATACATTGACGCAAAGTCATAAAAGTTTGAGATAGGGATTGACCAAAAGGAGAGAGAAGCTGGAAACAGAGAATAGCCTATTCCATTGATAACAGCTTCAAGTGGAAGGTGGGGGAAGACTGGATCCAAGGATGTTGTTTGGGGAAGTATTATATAGGGTCGATGAGCCAGAGAGTTAGGCAAACACGAGTGACAAAAGGCATGGGAAAGAATCTCAGGAAAGTAATGCAAAGAACCAAAAGAAAAGACAGAAGAAAGATAGGGTGACAGCAGGTGGGATGGCGGGGCACCTGTTGGGATTCATTGTGGAGTGAGTAGGGAGTGGTTAAAGGCCAGGAAGGAATGAGAAGAAATGCGAAGATTCTTATAAGTCCAACTAAACTATACAACAAGAAGCAGAAGCTCTGAGGATGATGCTTCCCAAACACGGCAATGGCACCTTGGCTGACTCAGGGGAACTGGAATTCTGATGAGAGCTGTGTAATCCCATGCCAATTTGGTCCAAGTGGATATAACAGAATATTCTGTTGGATTTCAGCATTAAAAATATACACTAAGGACTATAAGAAGAGGGCCTATGTTAGCAGGGAAAATGAGAGGATTTCTCTTATAACCACTTTCAAGTGGGATTTTTTGGATAGGATGGTTCTGAGAAGAGCTCTGAAATAAGGAATAAAATAATCAAATTAATTATAATTGACAAACAGAAAAGCACATGGGGAGGTACAGTTAAGTAACATCATTATTTCTTCTGTAGGTTTTGTAGATACCCCTTATCAGACTAAGAAATCTCCTTCAATTACCTAATTTGCTAATTTAAAAAATTATGAATGGATATTAAATTTTATCAAACACTTTTTCTAAAGTTATTGAATGATTGTACCGTTTTTCTCCTTTAACATGTTAGTGTGAATTACACTGATTTGCTAATGTTAATCCATGCTTGCAATCCAACTTGGTCATCATGAATGTCACCCTTCCAATATTTTGGAAGGATTCAATTTAATATTTGGTTTAGGACTTTCGTAACCGTGTTCATGAATAAGACTGTCAGAGTCAGGTTTTGAATCGAAGATAAGCAAGCCTCATAAAATGAGTGGAGTGTAACCTTATCTTTGTTGTCTGGAAAGGATTATATAAGATAGGAATTATTTATTCCTTGAATGTTTGGTAGAACTCTAGTGAAACCATCTGGACCTGAGATTTTCCTTTTCCTTCTTAAATTCAACTCTCTATGCAATTGCCATTGGATGTTATTAACAATATCACCAATTTCCAAGTTACACAGTCTTGAGAGGCCTCCTTGATTTACCCTGATGAAATTTGGAGATAAAGGAGAAATCATCAGAGCCAGCAGATTTCTCCTTTAAAATGTTGCTCTTTTCCATTAATATAACCAGCATCCTTGGTTTTAATTACCTCATACCTACATGATTGCAGCCTTGAGACAGTCTTCCTAACTCTAGTCCATCCCAGATATGGTTAATAGATTCATGTTCTTTAAATATCGTTACCCTTCCCCCAGTCACTGACCCTGAGTAGCTCATTATTGCTTACTAAAACAAATGTAAACTTCTCTGTTTGCCTTTTATTTTTTAACAATTAAAACATGATAAACATTAGAATCTAGATGTATATAAAGTCAAATCTGACATCTCCTCTACCCTCAAATGTTATTACCTAGAGTGTTGGGAAACAATTCTCCAAGAATCTCTCACATTTCTCCAAGTCTTCTGTCAGATTTTCTTTCAGATTATCTTTTCAAATATGTTTGTATCTCCTTTTGGAGCAGATTTGTTTCCCTACCAGGATAATTAAGATAATGTCTCACTCTGGAGAAAGGTTGGGCAAAGATTTAGTTTTCCTAAGCTTGGGGTTCCTCTGCTAGGATGCAAATCCATTGTATGAGCAGCATCCACCTGGGGCCAACCACATCACCCCTGTGGGCTTGAGGACAAGGGGAACATGAAGCTCATGATGCCTCTGTCATTAAATAAAGTGCTTTGTCTCTAACACAGGAATCTAGTGACTTCTGCCAGTATCCATGAAACTGTGGCAAGTTAAATTTTTAGCTTGTAAATAGAATAAAATCTTCACAATTCTTAATATGGGGCAATCATTGTTAAGTTTGGAGTGTATCTTTTTCCTTTACATGCACAAGTGACACACATAATTACTCGCATCTTTATATACAACAATTTTCTTCCAAGAAAAATGGAATATATGTTGTCCTGACAGTGCTTTTTTCAATGATAATTTATCATTTTAATGGCTGAATAGTATTCCATAATGGGATATGGCATATGTAATTATTCCCCTATTGTTAGACATTTGTTTTTTTTTCTTTCCACTATTAGCAATCCTGTCTGCCTTTTATTGTCTAGAATGAACCTCTCTTTCCCATAATCACTGTCACATTTCTCCAGTACTTGCAAGTCAAAGGACTTGTCTCATTGCTCCCTACTCAATATAAACACTGGTCTATTACTCTACTAAAGGTCTCTCTCTTCTCAGGATTTTATCATTCTGTTTGGCACTCATCACATTCTGTCATTACTTGCTATTGTTACATTTGCTCTTCAAACAGACTATAAGCTTCCTTAGCTTAGGTGTCTAATATTTATTCTGAGATCTCCCTCCCACTTCCAGTACTTAGTGGCCCTTGAAATATGCAGATGTGCCATATATTTCTGACAGGAAAAGTGGTTTGACTTGTTTTGCCAACTAGCTAAATTTAGTCAGTTTGGTTCACCTTCCCACTCCCGTTCTTTTTTTTTTTTTTTTTTTTTTGAGGAAGACTAGCCCTGAGCTAACTACTGCCAGTCCTCTTCTTTTTTTGCTGAGGAAGCTTGGCCCTGAGCTTGAGCTCACATCCATGCCCATCTTCCTCTACTTTCTATGTAGGACGCCTACCACAGCATAGCTTGCCAAGCGGTGCCATGTCTGCCCCGGGATCCAGACCAGTGAACCCCTGGCGGCTGAGAAGCAGAATGTGCGAACTAAACTGCTGCGCCACCAGGCCTGCTCCTCTGTTCTATTTTTAATTCCTTCCCCTAGATCTGTCTGCATTCATCCAAGTAAGTACTTATCAAGAGCCTACCCCTTTTAGGTGCCAAGTGAGGAGAAACTGCTGCGATGAGTACCTCTCTGAAACTCACAGTGATCGTCAATCTTTAGCATTCTTCTTGGTTTCTCCCCCACTCAAGTCCTGCACTTTTCTTCACACGAGCTCCAGAAAAGTGACAGTAAATGAGTCCCATCTGACATGAAGGAGAGAGACAGCAGATTCTGGGGAGCGGAGGGAAAAGTCTAAAGACTGCTTTTCTACATGCACTCTCACTTAACCGTCACAACCACTCCATGAAATAGGCACTATGTTATTATCCTGATTTAACGCAAACGAGGAAACCGAGGCTTATAGAGGTTAAAAAAATTGCCCTTGGTCCTAACTGGAGAGCGGTGGAGCCAGAATTTGAATCCCGGTTTAAAGGATTCTAGCGCCAGTACTCTTCGCCCATTTCATTTTCCCCAAGGATCAGAGAAGTTTAAACAGAGGCCAATTTTCGTCTTTCTTAGGCCACAAAGTCCTGGCAGATCGAAGCGAGCAGGTACAGTCGGTGAACCTGAGACGTGAGCGGAGGGACGCTCCTCGCGCCCTTCCCCAGCCCGCCCCTGCCCGGAGCCTGAGGCGCCACCCGGCCGGCCGGACTGCAGCGGCAGAAGCCTTCTTTGCCCGCCCGCGGCCGCTCGGGTCTCTGCTGAGGCGGCGGCTCCGTACAGCCCCTCCTCCACCCGGAGGCCCCTAAGGTCTCGGCCCACTCCGTGCCTGGGCCCGCCGGACCCGCGCTCTGGGAAGCCGCAGACTGCGGTTGACAGCTGTGCGGAGGGCCCGGATAGGAAGCTGCAGGCCGCGGCAGAAGCCTGTTCCCAAAGTCACTGTCGGGCCTCTCGTGGAATCCTGGAGGTTTCCGCAGCTCCTCGGTTGATGCGCTTTGCGAGAATGCCGCTGTAGCGGTCCACCGCGTCCGAACCGCTCCGGGACAGTGCGTTCCCGGACGCCCCCAAACAGGTCTCCTCTTCCTCCACGTGGGGGCGCTGCGCCTCTTTCCAGGCGGGAACCCAGTGTTTCTGGACCAGGGAAAGACCGGCGCCCTTTTTCAGAGCTCTCGCGGCTCCTAATCACTTCCGGTTGCTAACGGTTCCAGAGCGCCCCGGGCTGGGGAAGGGGTTTGCGGCCCGGTGCTAGAGCGGCGGTGTGCGCTGGGCCCGGAGTCAGGAGCCGGAGGCGGTCGGGAGAGAAGGGCTGGCGGGTGAGTGTCGGAGTGAGGGCGCCAGGTGTGGTGGTCTCCACCGGTGTGACAGGCGGGACCGTCCTGGGTGGGATTGGGGTTAGCTATTTAGGGAGCAGTTCAGAATTGTAGTAATTGTTAACATTACGGGTCTTATTTTGAAACACAACAGCCACAACGCAGTGAATTCATGAAGATCAAATACCAGTTAACTGATTTAAACAGCTTTGAGGGAAAGAAAATGCTGAACATGATGCTAACGAAAAGACCTGACACCGCTAATGGTCGCGGCTGATACTTAGTGTGTGCCAAGCACCTCCCGGACCTTATGTTATGCCAGGTTCCCCTTAATCCAGATCTTGAGACACAGTGACCTACTTTCAGTTCCCGTAACACATCAGATTCATTCCTCCTTTAAAGACTGCACTAGCTATTGCCTTTGCATGCCCTTCTGCAGAACTTCCCAAAGCTGAACATTTATATTTCAGTTAGAACGTCAGCTCCCCAGAAAAGACTTTTCTGACTACTTGTGGTAGTCATTCGGTCACTGTTTCATTTCAACTCATTGTTTGTATTCTACATACCACTTACTCCTATTTGCTATTCGTCTTGTTTGTTTGTCTTCCTTTATAATGTAGGCTTATAAGAGCAGGGATCTTATCTTGTTCCCTGCGGTATTCCCGGTACCTAGAGGAAGGGCTTGGCACATAGCAGCACTCAATAAATACTTGTTGAATGAATGAATGAGAACTAGGTAAAAAGTCGTTGGAATCATAGAACTTAGCCTCACAGAACTGAGCTGGTTTGGAACATAGAGAATGGCTTGGAAGAGAATGGCACAGAGAAAGGATGAGAAGATCTTCATCAGTGCTGTCCAATAAATAGGAACATAATGTGATCAACTTAAGTAATTTTAAGTTTTCTAGTAGCCACATTAAAAAGATGAAATTAATTTTAATAATATATTTTACTTAAATCAGCATATGCAAAATATTATTTTAACATCTAATCAATATAAAATTAATGAAATATTTTGCATTCCTTTTTTCATACTAAGTCTTTGAAAGCCAGTGTTTATACTTATTGCATGTCTCAATTCAGATACTAAATTTTCATTGAAAATACTTTAGATTGAGATTACATAAAATATGAAATGGAAAAAGTAGATTTATATATCCACATTACTCTGAACATACTTAAAGGTTTCCCAATAATTGAATTGAGTATCAGTTTTTTAATTTAATTAAAATTAAATAAAATTAAAAATATAGTTCTTCAACTGCATAGCCACATTTCAGGTGCTCAACAGCCACATGTAACTGGTGGCTACTGTATTGGACAGTGCAGATCTAGATCAAGGATAGTGTCTATTCATGGTTGGGTCTAAGGGCAAAGGAGAGGGTAGCACCAGAAGTATGGCATGGTGGGGCTGGCCCTGTGGCCGAGTGGTTAGGTCCGCGCGCTCTGCTTCGGTGGCCCAGGGTTCGGATCCTGGGCGCCAACATGGCACTGCTCGGTAGGCCATGTTGAGGTGGCATCCCACATGCTACAACTAGAGGGACCCACAACTAAAATATACAACTATGTGCTGGGGGCATTTGGGGAGAAAAAAGCAGAAAAAAAAAAAAGAAGATTGGCAACAGTTGTTAGCTCAGGTGCCAATCTTTAAAAAAAAAAAGTACAGCATGGAGGGAAGAGGAAGGTCTAAAGGCAGCGTGAGCTCTTTATGCAAGTCGTTTCTGAGGACAGATTTCTCGGGGCCTCAAAGTAAACGAGGTGTGGCTTCCTACAGTAGACTGCCTTCTCTAGCGTGATTGCTGCATAGACTTCAGGTACTCTGGAGATCATTTTGTGGGCTAGGAAAAGGGACTAGCAGTGCTGGTCATACGTGCCATTTCTCAGTAGAATCTTATTGTATATATTGTGGAACAGTCATGGAAATCAGAATCAGATAATTTTCCTATAGAGCAGTGGTTCTTAACTGGGAGTGATTTTGCTCCTCAGGGGACATTTTCCTCCCCCCCCCAACACACACACTTGTGACAAGTTTTTGCTTGTCACAATGGAGGATGGTAGTGGCATCTAGAGGGTAGAGGCCAGGGTTACTGCTAAACATCCTGCAACAGAAGACAGCCCCTCACAACAAGGAATTGTCTGGCTAAAAATGTCATTAGAACTAAGGTTGAGAAACCGTGCTCTAGAGGATTTAAGAAAGACTGAGATAGCTATTAGAACCTCAGTTTAACTTCTTGTGATATTACTAAGAGGAGAACAAGTTGTTTTGAAGCATTTCAAAGTTTCTAGTTGTGTTTTCACTGTTGATGGAGTTTTTGATTAGACTATAAAGAAATAATTTCAGGCACAGGATGAGAATGTAGGCCCATTCATTAAAGATAAGAAAAATAATATGTGCTGTGCACATAAGACTCAATACATCTGGGGATAAGGAGCTGATCTGTTCACCTTTGTATGGCTTGTATCATATGACCCAACTGTCTCAAATATGATGGATGTAATATAATATCAGAATTACTTGTCACTTTCTTCTCTTTCCCTATCACCATCTCTTATTTTATCTTTGTTCCTTTCCCTATATCCTTGTTCCTTTCTATTATTCTCTTTTCTTTCCATCCTTTTCTCTTCTGTTTTCTCCCTCTTCACCAATACGCACACATAACTCCTACAACCCCTCCTCCCCAACACTCATCTGTTTCCTCCCTTTATAGCTGTTGGCTCCTCATTCCAAATTACCAGGTCATCACCATTGCCTGTGTCTGAGAGCTGCCCCTTTCAATCACTATTGTCCCCTGAGGAGCAAAATCACTCCCAGTTAAGAACCACTGCTCTATAGGAAAATTGTCTGATTCTGATTTCCATGACTGTTCCACAATATATACATATATATTTGTTCCTGAAAAGTACAAACTACAAGTTCTTGCCTTCCTCCAAAAAGAGGGAGGAGCAACACATATGTTTCTGACATAACTGTTTGTGAAACTGCCTTCCATTTTCAGGGTTCTTTTAGAGCGGGTGCTGTCAATCCCAGGATGTCTCTCTGCTAGGACCCCGTCGTTCTGATTACAATGTCTAACATAGTACATCTTCTCTTCCAATAACTGGCTGTGATGGAACTCGGAGCTCTTCTTTCTAACTGATTGCATCTTCACCATTTTTTTTCTACGGGTTTCTACGGACTTCCTGGTACATTGCCTGCTTCTTCATAGTACTAGCAACTACTTAGATCTTCTTTAATCTCATGCTTCCTTTGCCTTATGCCTGCAGTTATCCCGGGTCCCTCTGGACTTTCTTGTCTATACCACTCCAGGCTATCTCTGGCCCCATATCTTTCTGTACCTCCCTGACTCTTATCATTGCCCCTCTGGTCAACATCAGATGGTGGACACTATGACGGAAATTTGGAATCAACACTAAACCTAAAAAGTGTAGCATCGTCTCTATGCTCCAAACTACTCTTCACTCAGCATTGGAGGGTATACAGCTAAGACTAGAACAATTCTTTGTATAAAACAGGTATTCAAAACTACTACCTGAATAGAATATTCTGTCATACAGAGGATGATAGAAGAAAATCAGTCTGTCATGTCTTTACCAATTTTAGGAAACCTAATATTGTGCTAGCCTCTCTAAATTCAAGGAAGGATAAGAGCAGAAACATGAGTTTCCCGTTTAAAGATTGTGAACAGCTTCTATGCATGACAGTGTTTCTCAGCAAGACTAAAGATAAAGGGGGAAAAACTATCATTCAGTAAGCACCTAACTTTATTTTTTTAAATAAGGATGTTTCTAATACTGAAGATTTAATACTTTACTTTTCTCTTCATGACCATTAAAAAATCTTTTGGGGGGCCGGCCCTGTGGCGTAGTGGTTAAGTTTGGTGTGCTTTGCTTCAGTGGCCTGGGTGCGGACCTACAGTACTTGTCAGCCATGGTGTGGTGGCAACCCACATATAAAGTGGAAGAAGACTGGCACAGACATTAGCTCAGGGCTAAACTTCCTCAGCAAAAAGAGACAAAAAAAAAAAAATCTTTGGCTTCAAATGCTGTGAAATATTGTTCAGATAATTATAAATCATAAAAACAAGTATGTGTGAAACTTATTTTAAAAATTTGTATCAGTTGATGTACACGTTAAAAGTAAACACATTTTATTTTTTAAGGAGCATTATGTTCAAAAGACATCAAAGCTCAGTTTATGGTGTTATGAGAAATGATTTAAGATTCATCTTCCAATAGTAGTAGACACAAAAATGATTCTGCTGGTTTTCCTAATCTCAAACAATGTGAAAGCAAGTATGTGCAATTAATGTCTTCAATAAGAGATTAGATCACTTCCTGATTGTTTTGGTGATGGCTATTCCTAGAACCAGTGGTTCATGGCAGTCTGATGGTGGCATAAATTTGAATGTGTTGGGCCTTTGGCCACAATTCCTGTCATGCTATAAAATTCTCTAACTAGGGATGTAAAATCGTTGCAAATACAGGAAATGCTACGGGATATAAAACTGTTGCAAATACATGAAACGCTGGTACATTCCGAAGCCAAAAAGAAAAAAATTGGATTGTTCACTATCTTAAAGTATTGGTGCCCTGAGAGTTCCAGTGTCTCATTAGTATAGGGTATCTGACAGGGGATGCTCCCTTGTAAAGGTAATTCCACTCTTTTTATACAGATGAGCTAGTAATTTAAGCTTTCAATTTAGATTATTAGGTTATTGTATTTACTTCATAATCATCTTCCTCCAATTATAATATGCTTCTTTTTTAAGGCTGAAAAAGTACCATAAAGTTATTATTACTAAATTATTTTCTTTTAGGGTGTTTGTATTTTATCTCCTCTTGTTATTGCACCCTCCTCAGGTGTCTCTTGTTACCTTCCTGAACTCAGAATCACACAGTATCAAAGGTGGAAGGTACTGTGCCAGTGATCAATTTGGACAGCAATGTCCTTTATAACTTAATGCAATGGTAAAAATGGTCTATAATCTGTGCTGTCCAATACAGTAGCTACTAGCTACATGTGGCTATGGAGCACTTGAAACATGACTTATGTCACTAAGGAAGTGAATTTTCCATTTTATTTGAGTTAATTTAAGTTTATATAGCCACATGTGGGGACTGGCTACCATATTGGACAGTGCAGTTCTAGACCGACCTCTCCCCGTCTCCCTCAGTTTACAATGACCTGAAATTCAGAAGAGATTTATCCACAGTTACAAATCCATAACACACTCTATTACCCCCCTTCCCAGCAGCTCCTACTTATCATTTACTGCTTTCCTTTCCACTTTAGTGTTTTCCTTAGCCTCGTGCCTTTTCTGATGGTTTCTTCTTTTTTATCATTGGCAAACAAAAAATTCCACAAAATGATATACCCCCTACTTTAAATAAAAAAAGGATAAATATTTAGGCCATTATATCAGTAATGATGGAAAACAAAGTGTTGTTCTAGCTCTTAATTTTCATCCACTTTAACTTAAAACAACACACCTGGTGGGCCTCTATTATATCATCTGCACTTTACAGAAGGGGAAAATGAAGGCAGAAAAAAATTTCAATGTCTTGCCTCAAGTCATACACTGAATGGTCAAGTAAAAAGGAGCCAGAGCTGAGAGGTAGAATTCATTATCTTTCAATGAGGAAACATGGTTATCTTGGGCTGCAAGGGAGCAGTGTTGTCAATGGACAAGGCTTTCTGAAATAACTCAATTATTCCCAGGAAACTGAACTAATTTAGAAATAAAATGAAATTTTACTCAGGAAGATTCTCTGGTGCCAGAGAAATTTTTAATGTTGATTGAAGCTTTGCATACATTCAGGATACTCATAAGGTCTCTAAGGTAGATTCTCTTATAACTAATTAGGCCTGAGCATCTAAAGAACTTATTTCCACCATATTAGTAGAGCTTATTTGCTGTATGAATTCTTTGATGTCTAATAAGGGCTGAACTTACTCGGAAGGGCCTCCCACACTCATTACATTCATAGGGTTTTTCACCTGTGTGGATTCTCTGATGCTGAATAAGACCTGTGCGCCCACTAAAATCTTTCCCACATTCTTTACATTTAAAAGGTTTCACTCCAGTGTGTACTCTATGATGTCCAATGAGATGTGAGCGTTGAATGAAGGCTTTTCCACATTCATCACATTTATAAGGCTTCTCTCCAGTGTGAGTTCTCCTGTGTTTACTAAGGTCTGAGCTATGACTGAAACTTTTCCCACAGTCATCACATTTATAGCGTCTTCTTTCCCTCTGTTGCCACTCTAATCTGCCCTCACTTTCAACAGCATCTTTGGATTCAGGATACTGAGAAATGTCTTTGTTGAGTCTGTCATTTATCTTCCCAAGGAATTCCATGTCTTTGAGCATATCTTCCTTTTGGGACAACTCTTCATTCTTAGTCTTGGTTTCATCACCTGTAACAAACAAACAGTATACAAACAGGTCCTATTCTAGGTTTGAGAAGCAAAAAGCCTCTGGAAGAAAGAACATGTAAATGTTATAAAGGTTATAAAAAAAATGAAAAGTCACATACAATGCAGAAATCAGATATTTGGCACCATGGAAATATATATTGATAATACAGGGAAGAAATTAAGAAGAGGCTGATAAGGAAGATAGCAGCAGGATATATTATTTGGGAATATAATAAGAGAGAAAAAGGCAAAAAATGTGGATCCAGTGTTACCTGGCAATCCTGTGCAAAAGGCAGAGTGGTAAATGGTAAATGGGCACTATAGATATGCCAAGGATAATTAAGAGGGATAAACAGGGAGATTAGAGAACAGAGATGAGGAGGAAGGAAAAAGTTTGGAGGGAACATGCAGGGGCCTGAAACAGGTGGTAAGTGGGAGTAAAATTGAGTAAAAGTGACTGGAGAAGATAATGGGATCAGGGAACCTGAGAGGAATGCAATGAGTAGGAACCATCAAAGGAGGGAAGCATGTATGAAGAATAATAATTAGTTAAAAGAAGAGTGAGAACATGCAGGGCAGGATAAATAGAGGAAGGAAGATAAGCCGGAAGTGTCAGTGGATGGTCTGGTGTATGTGCTGAGTTGAATCCTTTTTTCTGGAACTGATGCCTCGCTATCTCTCCTGTCTAAATCCTACAAACTTTATCGTGCATCAGAATCACCTGAATGGCTTATTAAAACACAAATAGCTGGGGTGCTCACCCCCAGAGACTCTGAATTGGTAAGGCTGGAGTAGAGCCCAAGAATTCGCATTTATAACAAGTTTCCTGGTGTGATAGATACTGCTGGTCCAGGGACGACACTTTGAGAACCACTGGCCTAGCTGTTATTCAAGATTGATCTCAAATGCTGTCTCCTCTAGAAAGTCTTCCCTCATCTCCCAAACTGGATGTGCGCTCTCCCTCTTCTTGATCCCCATGTCCTCAACCCCATGCATAGCATACAACTTGGCACATAGCAAGTACTCATAGATTTGTTGAATTGAATTCTATAAGAAAATAGCTGTTTTGGTGATTTGGAGGGATAAAAGGTGTCACCTATTTGGCATGCTGAAACCACCATCTCCACAGACCTAGGAATGCCAACTGTGCAATAATCATTTAATTACAGATAGTTTTCAGTGGTTCACTTGGCATGATGGAAGAAGCAACAAGAGCCACCAGAACATTTCAGTGCCTGGTCTAGGTATGGAAAACACTGGCTCTGGCCTATCTGAGTGCTATGAATTTCACTCTTCATTGTCATCACCATATCCCCTTCCTACCAAATCTTCCTGAATTACCTTCCTCCTTACAAACATTTTTTAACGGGCAACAGACTTTCTCAAAGTTTGGCTATTTGCTCTAAGATGATATTGTTTTGGAATCTACATGCCACATTATCTCTGGCTAGAAATTATAAGGTCTAGAGCCAGAACATCCAGATTCTAGTCCTGGCTCTGCTGATAGTTTTTAAATTTTGGCAGATGATAACCATTTTGGTTTCCTTATCACCACAGTGCCCTTCTCCGTGCCTGTTGTTTGATCAGATGAGGGAATCTATGATAAAGCATTTGTAAAAGTATAGTGTGACCCAAGTATTGCTAAGTTAGTAGGGTAGTAATCATCAAGCAAATTATGGAAATCAGAGGCACCCCATACCATTACGAAGTGTTCTCAAACATCAACCTAATTGGCTCAACAGCTTCTTTTACATACTGGAGTCACTGCTGGTTGGCTTTCCTGTGGCTTATTGATGAAAGTGAATATTAAAAAAAACACAAAACACAAAGAGTTGTCACCAATGGTCACTTCACTGCCTTCACAGTCCTTAAGATGAGTCTCTCTCCCACAACTTCAGGAGAAAGCTGGAGAAAAATCTCTCACCAGGACATTAAAAGACTTTTTTTTTTTTTTAAATACAGAGTCAGTTTTCCTTGGTCAGCAATTCAAATTATAACCCTCTCCCTTAGATCTGTGATTGAACAATGTAAAGAGTATTATATGGAAACTGTCAAATGTGACCTTTTCTCATCTCAGGGACTGCAGTCTACTTCTTGGCCAACTTGGGTTTCAGGGCCTTGTTGATGTGTCTCTTCCAAGTGCCAGCTAGTGCCAGGCTAATAGGATTGCAAGAGACCTTGTTTCAGAACCAACAAAATTAGGAATATTTGGTTCTAGCATCTTCTGCCAGAGCTGTTCTTCCAATGTTATTTTGGCACATGTAATACCAAGAGTCCTTATCAGTTACAATTCCAGATAAGTCCAGTCCTGCTGGTCACTGAGATGAGGATAAGTCCACAAAGACCATTTGATTACTGTGTGTATGACTTGCTTGACAGTCTAAGGGGAGAAAGGACAAAGTTAAATAACGAGTGAAGTGAAATTGGAACAGAGTTAAGGAGACTATCACTCATTGCTAGTGGAGAGAGTCAGTGTTGTGGGTTAGTAGATTAGCATGTCCAAAAAGTTCCCTTTGAAATACTTCAGAATGTTACACAGAATTGCAAGATACTCAGCTCTCCAAGTTCTTCTGTCATATGTAAAGATAATTCTGTATTAAGTGACTACTATTACAATTCCCAGTTATATTTATAGAGACGAGTCCCGTTACCCTAGCCAACAGCTAATACTATACAATCTTGCTGGTATGGATACAATGAATTTTTTTAAACAAATACTGCATAAAAAAGAGACTAACAATAAATTTATTTTTAAAAGATACTGGCTTTTTGGTACATTATCCTGATGGCTATTGAGAACTGTTTTGGACTAGCAGGCAGGAGCGCCAGGTTTTGATTGTAATCTCACCTCTGCCTCTAACTTCTATGGAAACTTGGACAAGGCACAACCACTGTGGGTATGCTTCCTCAACTGTAAAATGAGGATTTAGACCAGATATTACATGCTTTTAATAAAGTTGAGAGGCACTTTTTGAAATGTATGTATTGTGATTTATGCAGGGGTTTTTTTTGGGG
The DNA here is from genome assembly GCF_041296235.1 of Equus asinus. Classification (NCBI taxonomy): domain Eukaryota; kingdom Metazoa; phylum Chordata; class Mammalia; order Perissodactyla; family Equidae; genus Equus; species Equus asinus. Next base: position 38,164,361 of record NC_091797.1, read on the forward strand.
GGTGGGTATTGTTTTGGTGGGTTTTGTTTGTGTTTTGCTTGTCTATTTCTTGTGGTGGTGGGGACACAGATAAAAATTATGTAAAGTTGCTGGTGGTGTACCTTAGAAAAAAAGTCCTATTTATACTGTTCAATGTAGACAAAATGGACTTCCCTAAGAATTCTCAGGCCTCACAGGATAGCTAGATTTCATTAAGCATCTTTCAGTAGATTAGGTTAAGAAAAGACTATTTATATTTTAACTGTATGGTATTCCCTTGAAAAGTTAGCAGCACATGTGTAAGCCTGTACAATTTTAGGTATAGGAGGAGTGCATTTTTCTGGACTTAGGCTAACAGGAAACAGAGTGAAAATAGTCCAGAAGTGTTTATAAAAAAACAAGGAAAGACCATCTAGAATTTAAAGTTTTGCCCAAACCATTAGTCATAATCAGTACTTTTCTGTGTTCTACATGGTAAAATTAATTTAGCATGTTGACATGTTAAATTATTATTGTGACCTATTTTACGAGCCTATGTCCTGTCTCCTCCCAAAGGTGGAGAGAGAAGTTTCTTATTTTATGCCTCCTCACAGAAAAGAGGTGAAGACTGTACATAGTTAAGCTTACTAAAGCTTATTAAAATGGTCTGCATCTTTTAGCTTCTGCCTCAAAATATTCTTGCTAAGACTACCATTAACTTCTAAATGCCAAATTCAGTGGACTCTTATCCGTCTTTATCTTGTGTCCTATTAGCATTGGCTACAGCTGACTTCTCCCTTGTCTTCAGTGACACCACCTTCTTTGGCCTCACTTAGCTGTATGATAGTCCCTGCTCTATATCCTTCCAGAATCCTCTTCCTCCACCCAAACTTCAAATGGTAGCATGCCTCAAATTTTGCATGTGACTCCCTTCTCAGTTTACTTTATACATTCTTTTTGGTCAACTCATCTACACCCATGTCTTCTACCATCTACCCAGCGATGACTCCCAAATTTTAGAACCATATTTTAAACTGCATCGCCTGCTGGATTTTATTTACTTAGATGTTTCACAGGCACTGCAAATCCACATGTATAAAAATTGAATTCACTCTAACTCTTCTTCACACAGATACATCCTTCTTCTCATATTCCTCTCAATTACTGACACTATTATCTACCAAGTTGCCCAAGCCATAAACTCAGATTATATTAAAAATACAGCCCCCCGCCCCGCAATATCCCATCAGATCTGTTCACTGTACTTACTAAATATCTCTTGAATTTTCCCCTTCCTTTCTCTCCAGTCTTATTCTCACTCTGGTTCACCAACCTCTATATTTGAGAGTGGTCTCCTCCCCAAGTCCCTTGTGTTTATCTTTTCTCCCTACTATAGTTGTGTGCTCATTCACTTACAAACTTTGGAAAATAGAGAAGAAGAAAATAAGTCATCTGTGATTTCATTATTTTGAAATAACCTTTGTCTACATTTGGAGATAACCCTTCCAGTCTTTTCTTTTAAAAAAATGGAATCATGGACAGTGATTTTTAAAAACACAAATCTGTGTCACCCAGTCCTCTATGTAAAATAATGTGGCACCTCCATCTGATAGCATGAAGTTCTGGTATTTAAGAATCTTCACACTAGCCTTTGACTTTCCCTCCCACAAAATTTCTCCATGTCAAAATTAAACTCAGAGCACTTGCTGTTCTTAGAATATGTTATGCTTTTCTTTTACTGTTCTCTCTGCCTGGAATGTTCCCCCTTCCTACCCTTACCATCTCAGCTCAAGCAAACCTACTCTGTGATACCTTTTCAGGCCAGACACAGGGATAGCTATCTTTTTCTCTGTGGCTCACAGTATATTGTAACTGCCCACTTCTCTGCTTCTTGAAGAACTTAAGTGTCTTATCTTTGTGTTTCTTACCTCTAGCATGGTGCCTGGCGTATAGCTACTACTCCACAGATGTGTAGTGAAAGAGGAATGAATGAACAGAACAGGGGGTCTCAATCTCACCTCTAAAGCCGACCAATAACCAACCCTTCACTTTAAAGCACTAAAAGACTTCTTTAAATTACACATAATTGAATGCTAGGCTTTTCAGATGTAAGCTAGGAATCTCTTAGCTTAAAATAATTTTTCAGATTAGACAAATCATCTGGCAGGGATCTTAGAGAATGAGAGAACCATAATGGTAAAATTTATAGTAGTGAGAATGGAATCCAGAATAGGCCAGAGTATAACATACTGCTCAGGGGAGGCATTATGGACATGAGAGCCTCTAGAGAAAGGACAGGGAGCACTGAAAAGAGTAGAGTTTGGGTAAATTAGGATTTAAAGTTTGTCTGCTTTTTAGTGTAGCCTGGGGATACACTAGACACCCTGGTTTTTAATTAGAGAGCTGATTAGTGGGATGGGGGAGCAAACCACAACCAAAACCCAGTTAACCTGACATGCAGAGAAACCAAAAAAAAAAAACACCTGCTATACTTAGTGATTCCTGCTCTCTCTTCCTTACTTCTTTCACCATGGGGGATATTATGCACTGAATTATGGACCCCAAAATTCATATGTTATAGCTGTAACCTCCCAATATGTGACGATATTTGGAAAACGGGCCTTTAAATAGGCAATTAAGGATAAAAGAGGTCATAAGGTTGGGGCCCTAATCCAATAGGACTGGCGTTCATATAAGAGGAAGAGATACCAGGACTTCACGTACATAGAGAAAAGGCCATGTGAAGACACAGTGAGTCTGCAAGCCAAGGAGAGAGGCCTCACCAGAAACCAACCCTATTGGCACCTTTGATCTTGTACTTTCCAGGCTCCAGAACTGTGAGAAAATAAATTTCTGTTGTTTAAGGCACTCTGTGGTATTCTGTTCTGGCAGCCCTAACAGACTAATACAGGGTATCATACAAATTCTCCTGCTCAAAATGGAAATTTAAGGGAATTTGACACTAGAATCATCAGATAGCAACAGACAGAGGTATAAGGTATTATTAACTTGAATGACTATTTAAATCCTACCCCCACCTGTTGGGCCAAATAGCAGCTTTTAAGTCTAATGAAAAACTAAAATATAATTCTTTCCATGATGGGCCAAGGGTAGGAAGGGGAATAAAATCTTCCACAGTGAAGTGGAGGACAAGCAGGAAAACTTGAGAAGGAGAAGATAAAAGTGAGAAAGCTCCTCTCTAACCTGAGGAATCACCTCTTCCCTCATACACACAGAACTCTTGCTCCTTACCATTCCTTTGGGGCGCCCCAGATTCTTGCTCCTGCTGGGTCTTCTTGGGATGGAGCTGGACAGTCAGTGACTCATGTGGCCTTCCCAAGGGGGCCAACTTGTCCAAAAGTGTGTCCTGTCTTTCTGAATTGGCTGGGACCTGGGAACAATGAAGTATGATTGGGCTTGCAAGGTAGATTTTATGAAAGAACTTCAGAGGAAAGATCAAAAGAAGCATCTGCCAGAGACCAGGGACATAGAAAAAGGGTCAAAATTTCATTCGATTGCAAATGGCTATAATGACTTAAAAAGAAGAGACAGAGGCTAATCTCTACAGTTCAGGACACTGGAGAGTGAAATTCAGTGTCTCTTCTCACAGTGATCTGCAGAGGTCCAAGATCATAGTCTTGGGACTTAAAAGGTATCTTAAAAATCATCTAGCCCAACTTCCTCCAAATGGGGGCATTTCTTCTCTAACTGTGTTGTCCGATATGATAGTCACTAGCAAAATGTGGTTATTGAGCACTTGAAATATGGCTAGCACAAACTGAGATACATGAAGTGTAAAATACACACCAAATTTTGAAAACTGAATACAAAGAAAAGAATGTAAAATACTTCATTTTTTATATTGATTAAATATTTTGGGTTAAATAAAATATGTTTAATTTCACTTTTTAAAAAAATGTGGCTACTGGAAAGTTTTAATTACATATACATGACTCACATTAGATTTCTATTGGACAGTGTTGTTCTGTAATATCCTTGACATCTACTTGAACCCCAACTTGAATACTCCTATGGAAAGGGAGTTTTTTAAAATAAAGTAGCCTATTTTATTTATAGGTAGCTATGAATGTTAGAAAATTCTTTGTTTTCCTCTGATACCTATTTGCATTCCTGTAACTTCTCACTGATTCTAGTCTTCCAAACTGACATAGAATCAGTCTAGTGTCTCTCTTTACTCAGCCACACTTTAATTATTTGACACTGGCAGTCAGGTGCCTCCCTAAGCCTTGTTCCTCTCCAGGGTAACATATTAAACACCTTCTGGTGTTCTTTCATACGTCTTTTGCTTTGGCCTGGTTCAGATACCCTGATCTCTCACAACCAAATGACTCCCCTCTTCCCACCTGCTTTCGAGGTTCATCAAGCTCTCTCTCCAGATCCTCCAGCACAGTCACCGCCTCCTCTCCAGTCTCTGGATGGTGCGCCTGCACCCATGCTTGCAGTTCCCTAGGAAGAATGCTCAGGAATTGTTCCAGCACCAGCAGGTCTAAAATCTGCTCCTTGGTGTGGTATTCTGGCCTCAGCCACTGGCGGCAAAGCTCCTGGAGCCGAGTGAGAGCTTCACGGGGGCCAGGTGCATCCTGATAGCAGAGCTTCCTGAAGTGCTGCCTGAAGAGCTCCCTTCTGTGAGGACTGTACTTTTGTGAGATGGAGTGCTGTCCCCAGTAAGGGTCTTCTGCCTTGACTATTAGAAGTCCTTTTTGTTCCTCAGGTTCCAGGGCTGTGGCCATTCTGGGCAGTTTTTCAGGCGATTAATCTCTATCTGGGATTGATTCAAGGAGAATTTCTTAGAATCTTGTCTCAGAGAAAAAGTTGTTACCATAGAGAAATAAAAGCTGCTGTGAACATAAACACACACTAATGAAGGCAAGCAATCAGAGTTGAACAGAAAAAATAGTCTCATAGGAGGCTGTCAAGAAGAACACTGAAGCAGGGACACGGGTGTGAATCTGTGTTCTACTGTGTAATTTGGAGCAAGTTACTTATCTAGACTAGAGCTACCGATCCTCATCAGTAAAATTATCATGTTTCTCATAGGATTGATGTGTGGATTAAATGAGAACGTATGCAAAGTCCCTGGCGTGGCAGCTGGCACTAGTAAGCACTATATAAACGCTAAGTATTAACAGCTTTGTTAAAGGGCTCTTTCATTCCGCAATCTGAGACGCGGGGGTCCGTCCGATTCAGTGGTTGTGGGGTACGTGCGCCAACCCAGGAAGGGGGTTAGATGGATATCTCCGCAGAGCAAATCGCTTTCACTCCATCCTCTCCCGGAAGGTCGGCCCCAGACCTCTCTTGTAAATCTGTCGGAGGAGGCGGGGAGGGGTTGCTGCTGACAACTATGCCCTGCCCCCTCCTCTGCTCCACCCAGCATGGGGGAGAGACTCACCTCACAAGCGGAGAGGAACCGGTGCGAAAGCTAGAGTCCTTTGGGCAGCACCAAACAAAAGGCTCGACTCAAACCGACCAATCGGCGCCCGGCCCCTGTCAGCCGGGCACTTCCGGGCCACTCTAGAAAGCCTCGCCTCGGTGGCGGCGGCCGGGCTTCCCTCAGCCCTAGCGGGTGGAGGATCTGGTTCCTGTGCGTTTAACTGATGGGGCTGCGGGGCCCGCAAGCACCGCTTCTTTGCTCTTTTTAGAAAACTTTTTCCATCTCAAGACTTTTTTTCGGTTTAATTATTAAGTAATATGAATAATGTATTCACATGGTTCAGTATTTAAAAAGAAGAAATGTCCCCATCTGGTTTTGATAACCAACGTTTTTCGTGACATATCTAAGTATATATGGTTCTGTAAATATATCACGCAGATATTTATTACCCTCGCTTTTCTCTCCCCTACACAAATGGTAACATTTCTGCACCTTGCTTTTTTCCCTCCTACCAATTGATTTTGGAGATTGTACATAAAGGGCTTCCTCGATCTTGCTCTTTTTTCTTTTTTTAAACAATTGCTTAGTATCCACTTGTTTATATGTGCCATCATTTATTAATAATTACCCCATTGATGGTCATGTAGGTTGTTTCCAGTCTTTCCTTTTTCAAAAGCTGCTGAAATAAATTACTGTGAACATACATCATTTCTCATGTGTAAGGATATATCCATAGGATGTATTCCTAGAAATAATATTACTAGACAGAGTAGGGGCATTTGTACTTTTGTTAGTGCCAAATTACCAGTCATAGAACTTACTAGCGATATTGCTTACCTATACTTGTCAACACAATGTTATAAAATATTTTGATCTTTGCCAATCTGATGGGTGGGAAATGCTTATTTTTTTTCTCCTGCTTTCCCTTTCTGACGCAAATATTGATTATTCTCTTACTACGCCAGCCACTGTTCTGGAAGCTGGAACTATAGTTTAAAGCAAAAGAATGCCCTTGCCTTCGTGGAATTTATAATTTAGCATGTGTGTGTGTGTGTGTGTGTGTGAGGTGGGGAGGCAGGCAATAAACAAGAAAAATATAAGGTGTATTAAAATTAATGTGTCCATACCCCTTAAGCTAGCAACTTAATTTCTTGGAATTATCCATGTAGAAATACTTATACAAATGTTTGAACATATATACAAACAACACTGTTTATTTAAATTGGGAAATCTAAATGTCGAACATTTCGGAATTTAAATTTCTATATGTCCAATCATTTTATTTTATTTTATTTTTTACAATTGTTGCCAATCTTTTTTTTTTTATGCTTTATCTCCCCAAATACCCCCTGGTACATAGTTGTATATCTTTGTTGCAGGTCCTTCTAGTTGTGGCATGTGGGACGCTGCCTCAACATGGCCTGAGGAGTGGTGCCATGTCCGCGCCCAGGATCCAAACCAGGGAAACCCTGGGCCTCCGCAGCGGAGTGCGAGAACTTAACCACTCGGCCACGGGGCTGCCCCAATCATTTTAAAAACTAGAAACTAAAAGATGCCAAAGGCATATTGAGTAAAAAAAGTAAATTACAAAACAGTATGATATGATGGTTTTTGTAAAACAATTATCTTAAATATGTTCTCAATGATTATCACTTGGGGTAAACTTACAGAGAACTTGTAATTTATACATCATATATTTCCGTAAAATTTTAATTTTTTACAAAAATTTGCTACTGGTGTAAACAGGAAAAGATAATTGTTTTAAAACCCCATTTATTCTTCACAACCTACAAACAGTTTTCGTTTGGTGGATGTCATCAATATCCCTTTTCCCTGTCTGAAATTCTTTGCCTGACAAATCATCTTGTCAAAGGGTATAACTCCTTTAGGATGAAAATCAGATTCAACTTCTCTGTGCTTCTGAAGGGCAATTATAAATGATCAAGTAAACCTGGTGGAACATTTAGGTAGTGTAGAAATGAATAACTTCCAAGTAAGCTTTAGAAAACTCTCCTCTCTGGGGAGAAAAATTTAGAAAAAGGATAAGCTCTGTGTGCTCTTCTTTCCAACAGAAGTAAATGATCAAAAGCCAGAGCCCCTTCCTTTCACTGTGACATAACGTGTCCCTCATAGCCAACTGAGCAAATTAAAAATCCAGATAATGCTTAACTATTTCCTGCTGCTCGTTTAGTGCATCGTTCACGGTCAGCATGTTTCTCCCTCCTTATCTAAAGTCTTGTTACATCAAATTCTCTTATCAGGTTTTCAGACACAAACCCTGCTACAGCCCAGAAAATTCTTCAGGTATGCCCCTGGCTTCAGTTGCTCATCAACTTCAGAGAATCAACTCACCAGAGCCTTGGAGCACCTGGTGGTGGTAACTTGAGTGGTTGCACACCAGACAAAATGAGGCTTCCAGCCACTGTCACAGATCCTGTTATAATCCTAGCCCTGCTCTGGGCTTAGGTATGTCCTTCCTCTACTTGGGTAGAGCCTCTCTGACCTCTTCACTAAGGCATAAGAAGTCTGGTGTATGACAAGCAGGGCCCTCTTCTTCTCCCCTGCTGTCTATATTTTCCAAAACTACCCAAAAAAACCCCCCAAAAACCACTAGTGGACTATTTTAAAAATAACAGTACTTGGTAGGTGTATATTCTCACTTCCTCTCATTATTTAAAAAGAAAGAAAATAAATGAACTAAGCATTCAACTCAAGAAATTCGAAAAAGAATGAGAAAAAACCCCAAAGGGAAAGATTAGAAAACAAATAAAGATAAAAGCAGAAGTAAGTGAATTAGAAAATAGAAAAATAATCACATTAATAAATAAATCCAAGAATGAAATCTTTGTATGCAAGCCCATAAAAACAACAAATAAAACAACAAACCTATGGTAAACCTAGTTGAGAGAAATATTAAAAATTATAAATGACAATAGCAGATGAAAATATGCTATCAAAATTTTTTTAAATCTCAATGAAATTGGTGATTTTCTGGGGAAAAAACCATTAGTTCCAAAATTCATTCAAGAGGTAGAAAAATCTATATAAACCAATCCTAAAGGAAACAATTGAAAAAGTTATCAAAGAATCATCTCCAGAAAGACTTGGATAATTCTGTAGCATTTTCATTTTTTATAAGTACTTACTACATGTGTACGATGGATTCTTTCTAACTTTTCCATCTCAAATGTACAGAGATGTAGAAAGGGGAGAATCACTCCACTTTCATCATCTAAATTAACAGTCACTGTTGACATTTTGTTGTCATTTACTTCCAATGTTTAATATTTTTAATCTATTTTACACAGTTGTGATTGTATTCTAAAAGCACTTTAATAGGCTGTTTAACATTTTAATAAACTTTTCATTTTGTTATAAGCTTTTTATAAGAATAATTATATCTACACACTGAGATAATAGTACGTTATCTTACAGAAGAGTTGGAAAGTTTACGTGAGCTAAATAAGGTGCTTGCTACTACTGTTATAGTTTGCAAACAGCTTTTCCTTTTGCATATATCATTCATTTAATTTATAACGGGTATTACTATCTCACAACATACTGTTTCCTCTTTAGGGGGAATAGACAAGCCAGATGCCTCCCATACGAAGGCCAAGAATATATTATTGCTCCTCCAGAGAATGCTGCTTGGTTGGTTTTGCTAAGAAGGTGGAGTCCAGGCTGATCAGAGTTCAGTAAGTTGGGGCCTAGAGTGGTAAAGAGAGGTGTCCTGTGTCTCAAAATTCAGAGACCCATGCAGGGCCAGGATCCTCAGTGGTACAAAGCAATAGTAGTGAACTCAGATTTGGATTAGGATCTTTTATATTAGGCATTTGGCCTACATGGCATAGAAATAAAGAGTTGATTATTACTCTGAAGTCACTGAGAGGTCAATGATCAAAAGAACAAGTGCTCCAGCCTCCATAAACCTTCAACCTCCCCCTCAAGTTTCTTTAAAGGTTGCTTTTTCACTTAATGTTTTCACTAACTTTGCTTCCATTTCCTTTGCAGTTTGTTTTTCTGGCATCTCCAACCTTTCCTCTTTTCCCCTAACTCCTCTTTGCCTTTCTTCCCTTTTTCTTAACTGCTTTTTCTTTTCCCCTCTCCTCCCGCTCCCATTCTGGCCTCATCTCGCTGCTTTCCCACAACTCTCCTATTACTAACTGCTTCAAATTTCAGTGGTTCTCTTGCCCCGTTGAACCTCTGCTTTTAGCCCTAGGTTTTTTCACTGTAACACTGAATGTTGACTCACTTCAAGTGTGTTTTGTTTTTCATCTCACTTGAAGAACTAGTCTCTAAGGATTTGGCTAGAAGCTATTACAGTAGATTTTCAAGAGATTACTTATAAATTCTGTTTAAGGAGAATTTTAAAGTGGCTTTCTTCTACCTTCAGCTGCTCAAAGAATACATTTTTAAATTTATTTTTTAATATAAATCTTCAAACTTTTGTTAGCAGAAAACCATTTGGTCATAAAAAATCTTATTTGGGAGGTCATATATAAAACTAACTAAAGTGAAGTTGTTTTGGTGGTGAGGGACCTAGAGCCCTGAAGCCCCTCTAAGAAACCCTTAAGGCAGGGGCAGGGTTCACACAGGTGAAATGAATGGGGGGGGGGGGTGATATAAGACAATAGGGAGCTGTGTGGCAGTGGGGACCATGTCCAACTGGCGAGTACTGATAATCAGCTCATGTCAACTGTTGCCATGTGGGGAATGTGGTGCCTAATATTGCCACATCATGCACTTTTGTAAAAGAATCTGGAAAGTCAGATTTCATGTGAAATCTCCAGATTCTTAAACAGTTGTGATAATTTTATATTACCAAAAAAACCCATGTGGAAAAAATGCATGTGCAGGCCAAACACAGCCCATCCAGCCTGTTTGCCATCTCTGGTTTAAGTTGTGAAAGGTCACTGGGAACTTGCATGATAAATCTTGCTCCACTCCCACTGAAGCATCCTACCCACACAAATCATAATTCATTCCAATACTACAAAATGGCTTTTGTATTTCACAATGTTTTTAGTGTAGATTGATAGGTTAATGCATTTCATCAAGTTAACCAAAAATTCAGGTTTTTCTTTTCCCGTGCAGGTCAGATATTAACTCTAAATTCCCACTCTAGACAAGACTATTATCCCAACTCCAAAGAACATAGAGGAGGAGAAAAAGGGAAGGGGAAGAGGAACAATAGTAATCTCTAAAATCTCCAGTAATATATCTAATAGAACATTTAGATTTCCTGAGCCACTTGCTTCAGAGAAGAAAAGGTTGAGAATAAGGAATGAGCCTTTCCAAAGTCCCAGTTCAGCAGATGGTGTGCCTAGTGGCAGAACATCACAAAGTACTGTTTGGCAAGCCATATATCTCAGCTCCATATGTATTTTCAAATGACTGCTGAAATTACAATAGTGAATGCAGAGTTCCCTAGATCATTGTAATGGCAGCATCCTTTTCTAGTTTTGCTTTTCTGATGTTCCACAGGAATGAGCATAGATAAAAAATTCTGCACCACTCTTGACATCACCAGGGCTTCCCTCCAGTGTGGATTCGCTGATGTACAATGAGGTGTGAGCTCCGCCGGAAAGTCTTTCCACACACACTGCATTTATAGGGCTTCTCTCCAGTGTGGATTCTTCGGTGTCCCAGAAGATGTGAGCTGTTACTGAAAGCTTTTCCACACTCATTACACTCATAGGGCTTTTCTCCACTGTGGATTCGCTGGTGTCCAACAAGAGCTGAACTATGACTGAAGGACTTTCCACACTCATCACATTCATATGGTTTCTCCCCACTATGGATTCTTTGGTGATGGAAGAGGCCTGAGCTCTGGCTGAAGCTTTTCCCACACTCACTACACTGGTATGGCTTCTCTCCAGTATGGACTCTCTGATGTTGTATCAGATATGAGCTCAGACAGAAAGCTTTCCCACAGAATTTACACTGGTATGGTTTCTCTCCTGTGTGGGTCCTCTGGTGTCGAATAAGGCCTGAGCTGTAATGAAAAGCTTTCCCACACTCATTACATTGGAAAGGTTTTTCTCCAGTGTGGGTCCTTTGATGCTGAACAAGGTGTGAACTGTAATAAAAGGCTTTCTCACACTTATCACACTGATATGGTTTTAATCGGCTATGTATTTTCTGATGGTCAATAAGTTGTGAGCTCTGAGTGAAAGTTTTGCTGCATACATTACACGAATAGGGTCTCTTTGCAGTGTGGATTCTTTTATGTCTTATGAGGCTTGAGTTTTGAGTGAATCTTTTCCCACATTCATCACACTTATATCTTCTCTCCCTTGAAGTGTTTCTCTGATATCTTTCATGTTTTGGGGTTTTTCCACGTTTAGGAACCTCTTCATTGATTTGGCCAGATACCTTTTCTTGGGATTCCACAGATACAGTAAGTTCCTGCTTTTGAATCGATTCTCCTTCCTCAATTCTGATCACATCATCTGACATAAAAAGTATAGAATTCAAATGTCATTGAAACATATAGGGAAAAAAATTAAACAAATATACTAGACGTACACAGCTTAAATATACCACCAAATTGGTTTTACAACATTTAAGGAGGAAATTGGGAGATGGCAAATGAAGAGAGGACTAGCAGTGGCTGGACTTGGAGGATGTGAATCAAGAAAGGAGTGGAGAAAAGTCAGGGAGGAGTAACAGTGATCATAGTAAACAGAAGAAGGAAAGCTCTCAAATAAGAATGAGTTCACCAGGGAAGGCTAAAAGTTGAGTAGAGAGGGATGAAAGAACAGAAATTGTGGGAGGAACAAAAAGAGAAAGGAAGCTGACAGTGGCAGGAACCAAGCTGGAGCCATGAAATAACTCTGTACAGGTTGCTCTGAAGGCCTCTGGGAATATCGAAAAATGGGAGATCAGAGCACAAAGAAATATCCCATTTCCAAATATGGAGAACAAAGAGATTAGAGTTTAGACATATGGAGCAAAAGAGAATGTTATCCTGTGGGGACAGACAAAAACCGCTTTGGCCCCCAAAGACTTTCATTACTCTTTTTGCAAAGGAGAACACTGGGAATCTCTCAAGACTAAAGCTATACTCTGTGGGTTATTCGAGACTTCTCAAGCAGTCATTGACACAGAGAAGATTAATAGACCCTAGACTCCTTTCTGTCCTTACCCAAGGAAACGATGTTCCTATAATTCCTCTGCCTGTCTTTCCTACAGAGGTTCCTCTGAGCAGAAGCCCAACACCCCCATTCCTCCAGAGTGGGAAATGGGACTATTTCCTCAATGGTCAATAATTTCTGAAAAAAATTTCAGGAATTTTTTGAGTGGGAGCGAGGTTGTCCCACTCAAGGGATATTCTCCCTGAAGTAATCCCATTTTAGGACCCAGAAAGAAGGGCAGAATTTGTAAACATGTAGAATAATGATAGGGAAAAGTGATATGCTTTGTGTGGATAAGAGACATTAAATGGAAAAAAAAAAAAAAGGAAAAGATAACTATGGAGACAATTGAAGAACCAGGATGCCGAATGAGTCAGACTAACTCTAGGCAGAGGCACTGGATTGACTGTGCCAAAATGAGTTGGCTAAAGAGACCCTGGAATGAGGCAAGAGAAGCCATGGTCAAAGAGCCGATTCGCGATCTCTGAGAGTGTGGATGAGGGACAAAGCTCACTGGCAACTTGTCTGAGAAAAGTCACAGCCACCTCTGAGTCTTGGGGTTCCTATTCTGTGAAGGGCAGAAACCCAGAGATAAACCAGAGCTGAGAAAGAATGTCGCCAAGAGTAAGATGAGCCTCTCCTCAGGGGCTCCTTTTAGGACAGGGGCCTGCAGTGATTTCCAGCTTGCCACACTGGTTTAAAAGCTCTCATTGTGAGTGGTTATATAAGGTTATCTTAAAGTTTTTGGGCAGTTTAAAACTTTATGTTATAGCTACCCCAGATATATCTGTGTGCAGAATTTAAAGGAAAATTACACAAAGATACACATTTATGCAAGAACATAGTTTTTTAGAGCCATTAACAAATAAAAAGTGCCTAATAAGGATGGAATCCAAAACAGCATTATACCTATAATAGAACTAAAATCCGTATCAGCCTGAGAAGGAAATTTATGGATTATTATAAAAAAAGAAGCACAGTATAGAAACTCCATTTCTAGCTGACTAAAAAAGTTGGGGAAAATGATGTACTTCTACTTAGGATGGCATACTGAGTTCATAGTTCATCTCCAAATACGTAGAGTGATAGATAAAAAATAAAAATTAATTGAAAAACACATCTGTGCTAAAAAATAAGATAAACATCCCTGTGGAACAGAAAGGAAACAAAAATAGAGAATGTGGCTACAGTTGAAGATGTGGGCGTGCTGGGCTCCAGGGAGTGATTGAGATCTTAGCCCCAGAGGGAAATGGGAGACTAAAAGTGCTCTATGAGAGGGGGGGCTGATTGATGCCAGAGGCTGGACGGGACATGCAGGCACACACATACACAAGCACCCAGACATATGCAGAGAAAGATACAACCCTGTGAGCGAGAATTATGTCAAGCCTCCTAGAAGCCTGTGACTACATTGGTGACATCTGCTATCACATGAAACAAGAGACCTAAGACTTGGTTCTGGGGAGCCAGGTGAGAGTAACAACAGCATTCCTAAACAAGGAAGGAGAGAATATAAAACAGATCAGAAAGAACTCAAAATGAGTCTAGAAATGAAAATTTCAAAACTTATGAATGTATTGCTATGAAAGATGGTTAACAAAATCACCAATTTAAACATAAATTCAATCCAGATAAAATTACTTTCATCAAAAAACCTGGGGCTGGCCCTGTGGCCAAATGGTTGAGTTCCCATGATCCACTTCGGCATCCCGGGGTTTTACCGGTTCAGATCCTGGGCGCGGACATGGCACTGCTCGTCGGGCCATGCTGAGGTGGCATCCCACATAGCACAACTAGAAGGACCCACAACTAAAATACACAACTATGTACCGGGAGCTTTGGGGAGAAAAAGGAAAAATAAAACCCTAAAAAAAAAAAAAAACCTGAAAAAATTAGCAGATTAAAGATACCTAAAAGAGATAAACAATGACATACCATCCATGGCAAATAAACAAAGAATTGTGAAATAAAATAAGGAAAAGTGAAATAAGCATAGGTGATATAAAAACTGTAGAGAAATTTTAGAAATCGATAAACTGGAGACAGAAGGATAATAACCTGAAAGATAATTGAAGAGGAATCCACTAGGATGTACCACAGAGACAGAAAGACATAAGATATATGAAAAAGCAGTTAAGTGAAATGAATAAATTAATAAGTAGGTTCTAATAGTGTCTTCTGGGAGTTCCAGAAGAAAATAACATAAGGAATAAAAAAGAAGCACTATTTAAAGAACTGATGGCTGAGAATTTCCTAGAATTGAAGAAAAACATGGGTTCTTGGAGCAAACGTGAACTTATAGACTAAACAAGATGAACAAAAATAAAACCATATCAGAATACTTCTTTCTTTTTGGTAGGGAAGATTGGCTCTGAGCTAACATCTGTTGCCAATCTTCCTCTCTTTGCTTGAGAAGACTTTTGCTGAGCTAACATCTATGCCAATCTTTCTCTGTTTTATGTGGGATGCTACCACAGCATGGCTTGGTAAGTGGTGGTAGGTCCTTGCCCAGGATTGGAACCTACGAACCCTGGGCCACCTAAGTGGAGCGTGGGAACTTAACCACTATGCTACCAGGCTGGCCCCCAGAATACACTTTTTAGTGAAACCTCATAAAGGTTAAGAGTAAATCTAAAAGTTACTAAAGAGTAAAGATGGAATTCCTAAAAAAAAGGTATTTAGATTGACAGTCTTTTTTTTTTATTATTCTCCCCAAAGCCCCCCAGTACATAGTTGTAGATTCTAGTTGTGAGTGCCTCTGGTTGTGCTATGTGGGACGCTGCCTCAGTGTGGCCGGATGAGCAGTACCATGTCCGTGCCCAGGATCTAAACCGGCGAAACCCTGGGCCGCCAAAGTGGAGCGAGTGAACTTGGCCACGGGGCTGGCCCCAAGACTGATAGTAGTCTTTTAATAGCAAACAAGAGAAGCTAGAAGACAGTGAAGTAGTATCTTCAAAATGCTGAGGAAAAAAAACAATTGTCAATTAGAATTTTATCCCAGCTAAACCATGATTAAAAAGGGAGGATAAAATAAGGGTAGACATGCAAAGACTAAGTCTACCGCCCAAAGAACCTCACTAAAGTATGAATTTCATCAGAGTGAAAACCCAGAGGAAAGGTGTTGGCATACAAAAATGGTGGCTCAGAAATGGGCAAAATTTGTCAGAAAATTTAATTAACAATTTATGATTAAAGAAAAAGAATCTATTTCATATTTTAAAAAGAAACTGGTTCCTATGAGTGACCAATTATAATCTAGGGGGCCTGGGTTTGATCAAAAGTCTAGTTCCCCAGTTATAGGGGAAGAATTTCAAAAAGACCATGAAAATAATGGAATTTAAATTCTTCTGATATTGCCTTCTTTAGCAAAATAAAGGTTCAAGTCACTGTGCTCTCAGGGTGTAATTAATCCCAAGGGAGGTTTTTAAGGGTAGTTTAATAGATGTAGACCAATATTTGACTTTGCTGCTACTAGACCTCTTTACAGGGACTTAAAAGAGGGGGTTTATTCAAGAAATCAAGCTCCTTAGTGGAACTTAGAATCAAGGTCATTGCAACCATGTATTATCTAGTGGCTAGATGATCAGATGCCCACCCTATACTCAATTTCTACAGTAGCTCTATTGAAGCATACAATTCTGTATTGTTTGTCCTAAAAATAATTATTGTGACTTCACATGCCATTTGTAGACTGTACCTACCATACCTATAGCTTAAATTACCAAATTTTAAATCTGCCCAAGGACTTAAAGCTCTGAATACCTATCTCTATCTTTAATTTCCCCATGGAATAAAATCTAAACTCATTTGGTGAGTATACAAGCCCTTCATGATCCACTGGATTCTTGACTCTAGTTACACGTTAGAATCACCTGGAGAGTTTAAAAAGCAAACAAACAAAAAAAGCCCATGCCTGGGCCCTGCCCCAGTCCAACTGAAACCAAGGTTCTGAAAGTTGGGCCCAGGCACTGATATATCTTATAAGTCATCCAGATGCAAAATGAGGGTTAAAAACTCTGATGGGAGAATATCCTTGCCTATCTTTCCAGTTTCATTTCCCATAACCTTCCACCTTCCTCACATTTTTATCCTTCATCAGTACTAAGGACTTAAGAACACGGGCTCTGGAGACTGACTATTTAAATCCCACATGTATCATTTACTAGCATGGCAATCTGGTGCTATTGTAGGGTACAAGCCGATAGTTCTACCTACCTAAAAGCCTCCAAGGGCAGCAGTGATTTGCATGTCAGAGGGAGTACTAATGTTCAAAATGACTTAAGTCTTCATGAAAAGGATAGACTGTGTTGAATTTACCCTAAGAATGTTATACATATCAGTAAGATGTCCATTAATTGGCTAATGGAAATAATAAAGTTTTAACTATCAAACGACAATCTCCAGTTGTTTAGGGAAACCTTAGCATGCGAAGCACCTTATTTCCTGACAATGTTGTTTCTAGATAATTTGGAAAACATGAATTTCCAAATGATAGCAGGATGCACAAACATACTCTTATAGGTAAGAAGTATCCTAGTCATTAAAAATCCTCCCTAAGTAAAACGAAGACCACAACAAAGAAAGTATAACTATTTGCTTTAGATGACACTATTTCTAACTGACATTCTTCATTCTCCCTTGGGAAAAGTGGGCATCACTTCCACTCATCAGGCATAGTAAGATTCCAACCCTGAACCCTAGATCTCTTGTGCAAGACAGGAGAGGAGTCAGAAAGAGCAACTCTGTCATCTTTGAAGTAACTTCTAGAGCCTTAAAATAAGCGATCTAGCTCTCTTGCAAGCCTCCCTTCCTCTCTGTCATCATTCAAAACTGCCCTACTTTTGGCCATCATAATGTTGGGCTGGAGCTATAGCAATGGTCTTCAAAGTGGTCCTCTTTCTCCTGTCTCTCCAATCCAGATTACATCTGGTTTACGATGCACATGTTAGTTACTACTCAAAAACCAAAAAAAAAAAAAAAAAAAAGGAAAAAGAAAAAGAAAAACGTTCTTAGGCTCTCTGCAATTTTGTTCCAGACCACCTTGTTAGCATTATTCCTCTACCAGACACTCAGTCGGGTAGACCCACCCACATCCTCCTATCATGATCTGTACTTTTCCACATTATTCCTGTTTGGACTTCATCGTTCACCTTTATTGAGCATTTCCTACATATAAGTTGCTGAGGATACACAGAAGGAGCTTCAGACAAGTGGTAATATAGTATGCCAAATGTTATGATAGATATGCACAAGGTGCATCACCTAACTCAAACATGTGGGAGGGTATCAAGAAAGGCTTCCTGAAGGAGGAGACAGCTTGAGTCTTGAAGAATAGCTATAAGTTGGTTTGGTAGAAGAGTGGAGAAGGTGTGGTGACAGGTGGTGTGTTATGAGTACAACAGGGTCACAATGTGTGTGTGTGTCTATACAGCAGTGGGGTAGGGGTGGTTGGGAGAATGTTGAGCATTATTAGCAAAGAACAAATATATCATGGGTTGATAGGACAGGGAAGGAAAGAAGCATTGGGGAAAAAAAATGGGTTGAATGACTAGAAATTCCAATGTAAGCAAAGTATAGAATAGTGGGAGAGAGCTAGAAGAGAGGGGAGTGTGAGGAACATACTTCCTGATGCTCTCTGCCCGGTGAAATGCAACCTATTCTTTACCACCCAGTTCAAATTCCAGCCACTCTGCTACCACCAGGGCCTGAAGAGACAGATTTCTCCCTCCTCAGACCATGATCTCTGATATGGTACACGATCATTCACTGTTTCAAACCAACAGCTAACTTTTTATGAGTACTCAACTGTAAGGGATCTCAGGGATCCTCATAGAATCCAGAGCCAGGCCTTACACAGTGAAACTTAAAAATTTACTGGCTTCTTAACAGGACCCACAAAGCTCGCATGTTCTGGCCTCTGACCACCTTCTTTCTCCTACCCTGCCTATCTCTCCATGCTCCAGCCATCTTGGTCTTCTTTCAAACCCATGAATTTCTTTCCCACTTATTTATTTTTTTTTGAGGAAGATGAGCCCTGAGCTAACATCCACCACCAGTCTTCCTCTTTTTGCTGAGGAAGATTGGTCCTGAGCTAACATCTGTGGCCGTCTTCCTCTATTTTATATGGGGGATGCCTGCCACAGCATGGCTTGCTAAGCAGTGCCTAGGTCTGTGTCCAGGATCTGAATCAGCAAACCCCAGGCTGCCAGAGTGGAGCGTGCGAACTTAACCACTATGCCACCAGGCCAGCCCCTTTGCCACTTGTTTTTGCTCTTTTGGCCTGTAATGCTTTTCCCTCTAGTATTCACTTGGCTAATTTCTACTCCACTTTTAGGATTCAGTTCCCACGTTACTTCCTCAAAAAGCCCTTCTCTGACTATCCTCTCACCCCATATACAATCTGTCATGGTATATTTATTTGTTTAATGCCTCTGCCACCAGACAGCTCCACGAAAGCAAGGATCATGTCTGCTGTATTCACTATACTTAGTGCTTTGCAGTGCCTGGCACATAAGTACTCAATATATATGTACTGAATGATTAATGATTCTCAGGTCTCCAGGGAAGCCATATGACCAAGTGTCAACACTAACCACAATCCTGTTGGTGTTGAGGGTCCTGACATTCACCCTTACGCTGGATTTCCATGGGTTGAGGCTGGAGATATGTTGCTTCCTTAGCTGGATCCAGAGGCACCGATGTCTCAGAAAGTACTTCATGTGCACAGGCCTGGGTTGAAACCTGAGGACAAGCAGGCTCATTTGGGCATCTGAAGGGACCACAGTGTACATGATTCCCAGAGAGCCCACAAAGGATCAGCCTACATGCCCACTCCCAACCATCCTCCCATTGAGCATAGGGACCTTTCTTACCTTCTGGCCTGGTTCATCCAGCTCCCTCTCCAGATCTTCTAGCATAGCCACTGCCTCCTCCCCGCTCTCTGGTTGATGCTCTTGCATCCAGGCCTGGAGCTCCTCAGGCAGGATGGTCAAGAACTGCTCCAGCACCAGCAAGTCCAACATCTGCTCCTTGGTGTGTATCTCAGGCCTCAACCACTCACAGCAGAACACCCAAAGTTGGCTAAAGGCCTCACGGGGCCCGGGAGTCCCCTTGTAGCAGAACTGTCGGAAGCGCTGGCGGGATAACTCCTGGTTGTTTGGGCTGCTCCCTTGTGGGCCAGATCCCTGACCCCTGACAGGGCTTTTTTTGTTGCTTACTTCTAAGAGCCTTTTTGGCTCTTCAGGAGCCCGTGGAAGGAAGACAGCAGCCATTCCAGCTCCAATCAGCAGAGAAGAGGATGTCTGCTACAAGTGTTATCTTTAGGGCACCCTCCTAAGGTTACAGAAACCATAGTTAAAAAGATATATATACGAAGGCTGATTAAATACTCGAGCTCACTCACTAAGTCTAATGTTTCTGTTTTAGAAGAGGAAGCTCAAGCCAAAATTAAAAAGAATTCAATAAAGAGAATTTAAAAAGTAAAAGTTTAAGGCAATTCAAACCTTTTTCCAAGTAGGAGAAGGAATGTTTGTCAAGAAACATCATTTTTGACAAGACTGAGAATATTGTTGGATGCTTGCTTCCCCCAAATAACACCAGAACAATCAGTTGCTGAGCCCAAGCTGAGTTTATTCTTATGAGCCACAGAGTGCACTACCTTGACAGAGTTCTTAGTAGTATCTCCCAGGGAAGGCAAAGTCAGAATATTTATGAGGTTTGGGGGCTTTAAGGCAGTTCTTTCAAAGCAGAATAAGGATTGGACAAGGATCATGATCAATAGTTCAGGATTGATGGACTCAGCAAGGTAAGGTTTTGAGTTGAGGGTTTCAAAAATCTGGATCCTATCCATAGATAGTCGAAGAGTTTGATGTGCACCTAAATGCACTGAGGGGTAAGATCTTGAAACAAATATAATTATTTGCAACTTTTATCTTCCAGGGCAAGAATTTCCTGGAATAGTAAAGTCATGCTGATAAAGACAGTGGAATACTAGTGCCACATTTAGGGAGGACAAGTGAATAGTAAAAACATCTTAATGAAGGTAGTAGGCTATGTGGGTATTGATGGATTCAGTTTTCCATGTAACAGCAGACTGAAGCAGGGCCCATCAGTTTAAGGAAAGACCAACTGATTAGCATGGTGGGCAGTGATTTAAGGGCTTAGCTGTGGATTTCAGAAGACCTGGGCTTGTATCCTGTTATGTTCTCTTACGTGTGGTGGCTTAATCTCTCTAAACTTCTATTTCCTCCTCTGTAAAATATCTTATAGTTTTTTTTTAACGTTTTATTTTGAAATAATCTTAAACTCACAGAAAATTTCCAAGAAAGGTACAGAACAGTCTCTATACCCTTCACCCAGCTTCCCCTCACATTAACATCTTACATAACCACAGCACGATTACAAACCAGAAAAACAATATTGTTATAATGCAATTAAACTACTGGCATTTATTATGGAGGGCTGTTTTGGGAATAACTACAGAAAGCATTAAATTCAGTGCCTAGTACTTAGTAAGACCGCAGTAAAAGGCTGCAGTTACCGCTGTGACCTGGTCATCTAGGCGCCGGCTCGAGAGCCAACGCCCAGCGCTCAGGCACACTGGCTCGTTTTCTGGGCACAGAATTTAGAACCACGCAGAGAGGCCCTCTAGTGCCTTCTCTGCGCCTAGCATGTTACTCACTGGGCATCTCTCAAAAACACCTTCACTTCCCCAGCCCTAAATATTCATTCAGGGGATTCTACAGGGGGCTTGGAGAAAGACTATTTTAGGA
Source organism: Equus asinus (assembly GCF_041296235.1). Taxonomy (NCBI): domain Eukaryota; kingdom Metazoa; phylum Chordata; class Mammalia; order Perissodactyla; family Equidae; genus Equus; species Equus asinus. The sequence continues at coordinate 38,185,618 of NC_091797.1, forward strand.
ATCACTCAAGATAAAGGACATGGGGCCGCTTCTACATGTTGTCTTCCACTAGTTTGGATCTTCGAAGGAATAAGACAACATAGTGAGTTAACCTGCTGGACTTCCAACACCTTTCCCTTTTACCCTGTAACATAAACCGAACTGGCACATCATCCAGGACCCACCACAACGAGCCCAAGACTCGGGAAGGTTTGGCTGTGTGTGTCCCTTAAGCCACAAGGACCTGACAGATCACAAAGGTTTCTGGGAGCTGCCGGCCGCGTTGGACAAACGGGTGGTCCGCAGAGACCCACCCGGGTCAGCACCCGTGGCCCAAGAGTCCGGGTCTTCGAAACGTCCTGGCGCGCCAGTCGGAGCTGGGGCGGCGAGGGGGCCCCGCGGAGCCCGGCACGGTCGCCGCCCAGTCCCGCTCCTGAGGGCTCCCCGCCGGCGCTTCCAGCACGGGCCGAACAAGGAGGTGGCGCCTCCCACCCGCGTCTAGCCCACTACGGGGTCCCAGGCAGCGGCGCCCCGCTCTCTTCCCGCCGGTCTTACCCAGGCCCGGGGGAGGCGGCCGCCCGACCCCGACCAGCCCCTTGGCGCCCCAGCCCGGCCGCCGGCGGAAGTGCGTCCGCGGACCCGCCCGGGCCCCGCGCCGGAGCTTCCGGCGGCTTCGGACAGATCCGCGCGGTTTAGCGTGTCCAGGAGAGCTGCGCCTGCCGCCGACTCTGCAAGCCGGGACGCCCAGACCTATGCGGTTTTGATTTATAGCTCGTCTCCTCTTAAAAAGAGAAGCCGAGTGCCGGCTCCGCCGCGTTGAGTCCCTCCGCCCTCCTCGGCGGAGATGCGCCTTCCCAGATGCGCCTCCCCTCCAAGCGTCCCTTCCCCCGGCCTGTTCACCGACCCCAAGTCATCTCTCCCTCCCTGCCAACACGCCTCCTTGGCCAGCATCCTCGCCCTGCCATCGCAGCCTTCCGCAACGTGAATATATTTACCAGGCAGGCACATCGCTCAACCGGAGTATGTCCGCAGGATTCCCATCAGTATAGTCGTGCAGTCCTGATCATAAATGACCCACAAGGAGAGGAAGGGAAAGGAGGATTAAGGCACGCTCTGATGAACGCTGGGCTGTGTATTCCACTTACAACCCGGAAACACGCAAAAAGCTTAAGTGACCTGCCCAAGTCCGCACAGCCCAGGGACAGGATGCACCCCACGCAGGTGTGATCAACCCCTACCCCGGGATCCCTACAGCATAGCCACGCTCAGCGCCACACAGCCGGAGACCACCAGTGCTCAAGTTAAAATGGCAGTTTCCGGGCTTATTGTGTTGTATTGACATTTTAAAATGAAACTGCTACATGCCTCTTTTAAATGTATTCCATTGATTTTAAATACCGCCCAGCAGGTGTGTTGCTAGGAGCTGCTCACAACTAGCGTGTGTGCTAGGAATAGAGGGAAAGTATTGAGATGGTTCTTGGCCTAAGGAGCCTACAGTCCAGTTGAGGAAACGGGAGCGAGTGTTTAGAAGCTTGTGGTATGCAGTTGGGCAAACTTGTATTGGAATCCTGAGTTCTTCGATTGTTAGCTAAACTTTTCTAAAGAAATTTCCTTTACAAATTGGAGATAATATCAGCACTTTATAGCAGTATCGTGATGAATTAGGAAATATCACATAGCTGTTAGAACACAACACTTAGTAATTTGATATTTTCTAGTTATACAATAAAAATTACGATAGAAATTGATGAGGACTTTTAGGCTGGTTAATTTTAAAGCTACAAATGAGAAGCAGGCTCAGAGGAGTGGAATTTGCTTGTCCTTTTGTTGGGAAACATTTACATTTCTAAGGGAAACCTCTACCTGTGAAGATGCCTCCCTCTCTGTGCCAGGAAGAAGAGGGATGGCCTTATCTCTAGAAACTATTAATCAATGCCAGAGGCAAGAATTTAAGTTGTTTACTGTCTGGCAACCTCATGTAAGTGAGCCCCCCCCCCCCCCCAAATCCTCCTTTGTCTTTAGCTGAGGATAATATTTAAGCGGTGACTTCTGCTATTTACTCAATCCGGTTTGATTCTTATCTAAAAGTTGTGGGACCGCCAAATGGCCGGACCCTACAGGCACTGATACCATTTTAACTTTTTTACATATTCTTTCCTTTGTCTTGTAAAGAGATAACTCACATACCTATGCCTTAAATTTAGCCTTACTCTCCACCCAACTTCGCAGAAGAAGCGGCAGCAGCAACATGTCGGCAGCAGCTCTGCCTGTCCACGGGTTCTGTCCCCATGCCAGCGGCAGCAGCAGCAGCTCCCCATGCCAGCAGCATCTCTGACTGCCCATGGGGTCCTGTCCCCATGGCAGCAGCAGAAGCTCTGACTGCCCATGGGTCCTGTCCCCATGCTATTCTATTCTCTAAATAAAAGAGCTCTACTGCCAGATCTTAAGTCTAAGAAATCTTTCTTTTGACTCATCGGCTCACCGACCCCGCATCAGAAATCACTTGGTAACTTGATTTCTTACCTCTAGGCAAGAATGCTTATTGCATTGTTCCAGGCATTGAATGAGCTCAGTGTGGCTACAGACTCTACATTTTTGTATTCCTCCTCTATTGGATCTTACACAGAGGGGCACTTCATTTATTGCTGTACTAACTGCTGAGCGAGAGGTATAGAGAACGAGTGTTTCAAAAGTTTCATGGCAAACAGCACAAAGGTTTTGTTTGTTTTCTTTAAGAAAACTGGAATCCCATGTAGAGAACAAAAGTCTTCTGGAAAAATTTATAAGCTGCAGCTTATAAAGGAAGCTTCCGTTCTGGGGACTTTTTAAGTTGGCAGGTGGAGTGGGAAACGGGGAACCACCGATATGCTTTGCTGACTTATGGAATGTAGGGCAGCAGAATCTACCACCCCAAAATGTGTCTCTTTGCTATGAGGATTATTTTAGGCTGGTTACTTTTTAAGAAACAGCAGGCATGAGAGAAGCTCTGAAAACCAAGGGCTGCTTACCTTTTGTGAGAAATATTTACATGTATAAGGGAAATCTCCATCTGTAAGGATGTCTCCAAGGCTGTACCAGAAAGAGCGGCAGGACTCAATCTCTGGAAACTCATTATTGGAGAAGGCAACACTTAAATCTGCATAACAATTTTATCTTTGTTTACCGTGCTTTTCCTGGTAACCTCCCATAGCTGACTCCCCACCCCCAACATCTTCTTTTGTCTTTCGCTGTAGGTGGTATTGAAGGTGATGGTTTCTGAAATCTCAGAGTTACTCAGTTTTCCTGGATTTCTTCCATGTATATAGGACGTATACACATTATTAAACTTTTGTTTTTCTCCTGTTAATCTTTCTTATGTCAATTTAATTATTAGGCCAGCCAAAGAACCTAGAAGGGAAGAAGGGAAAATTTTTCTGCCTCAGCAAGGACTTGCAGAGAACTTAAAAAGGGGAATAAATAAATATGACTTAGAAGTTGAAGAGGCAAACATAGATGGACTGTGACAAAGCAGATTACCTTTGTAGGAGCAGAGATACTATATGGAAAAGGTGGTTGTGACCAGACTGAAATTAGACTGAGGGGAGACCGGTGAGGCTGGTGCTGAGGCTCTTGCAGAGTTGAAGTGTGTGAGCATGAGCACCTGCCCTGATGAGGCAGGAGCCCAGGTTAGAGAAGGAAAGATGGTACCTCTCCTTCCCTGGCTTTCTCTCTTCCAGCTCCTCTTAATCATCTGTGCCTTACTGAGCCCCTTGCTCCAAAACAGATGCCCCCTTTAGCTGGCGTTTGACTGGTTTTTCTTTGTTCTTTTTAAAATGTGTTTTCTTTCTTACCTGGTAAACAGGCTTTCTTTCCCTGGGGCAGATGTATTTATTATTTCTGGAATATTATCAGCATCTAGATGGCAGGGCTCTGCCTTATCTTTCTTTGTATTATCTGCTGAATCTGTATGTAAATGTTTAATGAATATATTTTTAGTTGGTTGATTGATATTGTCAGGGAGGAGGAAATCTCTCCTTCTACCCTTCTTGTGTTCTAATGGCCAGACTAATAATAAAATTGAAGCAAGACCGGATTAACAGGAGAAAACCCCAATTTAATATGTACATATTCGAGATTATAGAGAAATGATGCTCTGAGAGTGAACAAAACAGGCAGTATATATATCTTTTACATAAAGAAACAATATATTTGTGAGGAATGACAGGACAAAGAAGCTTAAGTTTGAGGCACATAATTAGTGAGGAATTTGAACAGAGTTTAGGCGTGAGGTAGTGCGTTAACCTGGTTTGTTTCTACAAGCTTTTTGGCCCTGAATTCCCTAGCTCTGGTGATAAGGATGCAGGGAGAGCGTCTTTCACATGGGAGATTTATTTCCTGCTTTCAGGGGGAACAGAGGAGAGTCAGGATGCCCTTTTTGCTTCTCAAGTAACTTTAGTTCAAAATCATCAATCTGCCATTGTGGGATAATTTGGGGTAGCCTGCCCTGGGCCCCAACAATAGTAAAGCCTGAGAACTTTAAGGAACTTGTGGCAGAAAAAGGGATCATCTGCATAGCTTGGACAAAAGCATTACCTAAGCCTTATTGAGAACAAGACTTTATTTTGTGGTGTTATAATGAAGTCTTCGATAAAACAAGGATTTGTGTTGGGGCTGCCTTGTGGTTAAACTCTCTCTCTGCTGCCATCTCATGGTCTCAGAGTTTGGCTTTCCAGGTGACAGGCAAAAACGAAGCTGGTTTGGTAACATTCTGCTTCATGACAATTGTATCAGGGAAATGTCATGTTTTTCCTGCTTTAGGAATTCTCCCAAAAGATTCAGAGGAATCTGTCTGAACCATAGCACTGTTCAAGATCAGGATGGCTAAGGAAATAAAGGATTTAGTCAACTTGATTCCTTAGGCACAGTCTCCAAAAGACAAATAACCTCTCTTAGTAAAAGAAGAAGACCAAACTAGGGTGCAAGAATCCTGGCAGCAATGGAATAAGGCTGTGGACCAGCAGTTTTGCCAGTGCTTTAGGTAGTTCCATTATCAGGAAACAAATGCCTAGGCCCCACAAATCTCTGAGCCATCTCCAGGTGCTTTGATGTTAGTGTCTGAGGTCCAAGATAGACATCAGGCACCAGATTCTAGAACTGCTGGTGCTGAAGCAGTTCTTGACCATCTTACCCAAAGAGCTCTAGGCCTGTGTGTGGGAGAAGCCTCCATAATGTGGAGAGAAAGTGACCACACTAGGAAGTTTTAGAGAAAGAATTTGATGATCTAGGACAGCAGGTGAGAAGGAGAGTTATAATCTGGGTAGCACAGTTGAGAATGGCAAGGAGGAGACATGGATGTACAATTACACTAAGTAGATTGTTGCTGAACTAAAGTCTTCCTGTAGTTCCATGTTTGTCCCTCTCTTACTCCTTGCTACATTCTTTCCTAGACTTGAGGAATAGATGAATTTCTAGTTCCTAAGTCTCCTGTTATATGCCCATTAGTCATACTGCTTGTGATGTATTTTCTGAAGTTTTAGTTCTAATTCCCAGTGTGTTTCCCTCACTGGCTCAACCGTATCTAATTTTCTCCAGGTTCTAGCTTGTTGCTGGAATGTTCTGGTTTAGGGTGTCTCAAGAGGTAGCAGTCAAGATGTTGGCTAGGCTGCAGTCATCTGAAGAAAGATGAAGATCTGCTTTCAAGTTGGCTCGCTCCTGTGGCTATGGACAGGACACCTCAGTTCCTTGACACATGGACCTCTCCACAGGGCTGCCTGAGTGTCCTCATGCTACCAAACCAAAATGAATTCACTCCCTGGTGAGTTAAAATTAGACTCTCCACCAGAAGTACTGTCACACATAACAAAGTATTCTTACAGCAAATAGGAGACCACGCAGAATCATTTCCAAAGTTGTGGCACTCCCCAAACAAAAGGAGGCAGGTCCTTTTATTTTGGGTGGGGAATGAATATTTAAAAAGGAAGTTTTATCATCACGGGTAGAGGCAGGTATTATTGGGCACAGGCACAGTCTGAAACCATGCTGTCACATACATCACACGCTATTCTAATAAGCCCTAGGCTCCTCCTAGGGCAGAGCTCATAGTCTTTAGATGTAGAAAAAGGGCATTTTCTGGTCATCTTCAGGTCAACTGTACAGCCACTTCCATTACAGTGGGGCTTGATCTGGTTCAGGCCAGTTGACGCTGGTACCTCTTCCCGACATAGCTCTGAAAAACAACCTTGAGGGAGTGTTAGACACCTTTAAATTTCCTTCAGGCTGCTTAGGAAATGCACTGGTGACACTCGCAGCACAGTTGCTGGTTTCTTCCAAAATGAGTGATCCAGGAAAGAGACCAAGTTGGCTGTAATGCTTTTTATGACCTAGTTTCATACCATCACTCCCGCCATATTCTATTTTTTAGAAGGGTGTCACTAGGTCCAGCCAACACTCAAGGGGAGGGAAATTAGGCCCCACCTGTGGATGGAGTTGTGTCAAAGAATTTGTGCTTATATTTTAAACCACCACAGGCAAGTTGCTTATCTTCTATGTGCTTCAGTCTCTTCACCTGTGAAAAGGGGGATGAAAATAGCATCTTACAGGAATGAGTTGTGAGGTTAAGTGAGGATGATATCTTTGAAAAGTGTTTTATACTGTGGGGACCTGAAATTGGCCACCCCAAGATATGTCTCTTTGGCATCAGGATTATTTGAGGCTGATTGCTTTTGATAAACTGGGACAGGGAAGGAGGCTCTGAGGAATGGAACTTGCCCTTCCTTAGGACACATTTACATTTGTAAGGTAAATCTCTATCTGTAAAAGCTGCCTCCCTCTCTGTACCAGGAAGAAGAAAGGAGATGACCTTCTCTCTAAAAACTTAATCAATACCAAAGGCAAGGACTTAAAATCTGCATTTTATTGTGCTAGTCTGGTAACCTCCTGTAACTAACTTCCCTCCCCCTCCCAACGCTGGCATTTCTTTAAGGATTAAGCATCTTTCTTTAGGCTAGGAACTGATTGCTGAGCTCACCTGTGACCGCCCAGCTTCACCTGTGACCACCCAGCTCCAGACAATCGACTTGCCTCCGGCTACGCCCTCCGAGACAGCAGACCGCTACCTGCTGTGTCCATCAAGCGCTGTGCTGACGGGGCAATCTTGTGACTATTGTGGGAGGGACATTTCAGTCACATGTGAAACACCCCGTTTGGGGGTATATAACCACTATGTGCACCCCACTTCTTCGGTGCCCTTTCTTCCTTTGGGAAGAAAGGCCCCGGGCCATGGTTCCTCATAAAGCTTTGTTTAATTTTCTCTTGCTATTCTGTCTCATGTGAATTTAATTCGTTCTCCGGCCAGACGAACCCCCATTTGGGGAGAGGAAATGTCCTCCTCCCCTACAATACCCATTATAACTCTCTAGTGTTCTGTTGTAATTTTCCCTGTAATTACTGCTGAAGCTCTACTGTTCTTATCTGTCTCCTGGACCTCTCTGTTTTAGTGTTCTCTCCCTTGAACTGACCCTGGTATCTGTGCTTGATTTAGGTTAACTCATTGTATGTAATCCTGGGACATACTTAAGTTATCCTTTGCCCTTTCTATTAGGTGCCTCTCTCAGAAAATAAGTCATATCTGTGCAGTCTGTTTATTTCAAGTGACAAAAGTAATACTGAGAATACGAAGTTTGCACCAAATAAACATTTAAAGAAATACATCCACATAGGCAGTGCCAGCTACATAATTTTCAGGGCTAGTGCAAAATGAAAATGTAGGGCCTCTTGTTCAAAAAGCAAGGAAAACATATTATTAAAGATATTAAAATAGAACACCTTTTTATTCCCCCCCAAGGTCTTTCTCTTGACTTGTCTTTGTGTTTTTGTTATTTAATGTCATTTAAGTAAAGAAAAATTAAAATGTTAAATTATTAGTATGAAATTTACTGTTCACTTTTATATTACGCGGTCAGTTTTTAATGAAAATATAAAAGTGTTTAACTTGTATGTAGAATCACTAAAATTATACACAATTCATATTTTGTAGCTCCTATGTGCATATGTATTTTAGATCAGTGGAAACACTATACAAAACTGACTCATCATTTCTTGACAGGTACACATTCTGCCAAAACTCTCTACCTTTAGCTTACTGATGAGTAAGGAAGGACTGAAAGGAAGAGAACAGTGTGTTGCTCTCTTTCCCGTTCCTTCTGTGTCGTAAGTTTCAGTAAGTGGTTGCCTACAGGGAAGTAACACGATTAAGAAAGAATATGGTAGGGTTCCTCAGTCATTGCTATTTCTTAGACCCTGCCATTTGTCAGCTTTCTGAGTTATAAACAAGTTCTGATTCCAGCAGAAATTGTGGTCTCACCTGGCTGTCAGCCCCAGCTTACTCAGATGCAGAAGTAACATGCTTACCTTATACTTGCAGGGGAGGACAATTTTTCTCTTCTTTGCTTCTAGGTTCTTTGGCTGTCTAATAATTAGGTTGACATAATACAGATTAATAGGAGAAAAACAAAATTAATTTCATACTTACAGGAGTCCCAAGATTTGAGACTCAAGGCCAAGGCAGGCAATTGAAGCTTATATGCCATCCTGAGCTAAGGAATGAGATAGGAGCTGGGGGCTTCAAAGGGGAGGAGGGTAATTCACAGGAAGATAAGAAGAGCAGATATTTGGTAATTGGAAGTTTGTCTTGCCATGCAGATAGTTCTTTCAGATAAAAAATGTTATTTCTGGCAATAGCTCTCTACCTGGTACAGGCCACTAATCTAAATCCTTTCAGGTAGGTAAGGGAGAGGTAAAAGTTTTTTCTGAGTCTGCTGGGTCTTGATTGCCAAAGTAGCACATTTTGGGGCAGCCTATTCTGCTCCCCTTTATACTCACTTTGAGTCTTGCTGAGCTCCCATGAATCGTGGGTCCACTGGAATTTTGTGCTCCTGGGATATTACAAATGCAATATGTGAATGGGAGTACAAGAAACCACAGACATGTCCACAGATATATACTATGCCCATAACATCAAGCACATACTCTATTGTCCTATTTTACTTCACTTGCAAAACAAGTTCAAAGAAATTAAGAATTTCAAGACTGTGACACAGAGCATTAAACCAAGCTCAGGACCTTCTGAACCCAGGCCCCTTCTGAGTGCTAGGGCATAGGTCACACACCTTAGAAGCTAGTCCTGCACATCTAGCAGAGCAGTGGGGAAACTTAACAAGGAAGACAATTATGAAGTCTTCAAACAAACAGGTGATAAATATGGGAAAAAATTTCATCTGGACTTCAAATCTTTTCATACACAGGAGAAACCTTATAATTATGCTGAGTGTGAGAAAGCCTTTATTCAGCATTCCCACCTTTCTGGACACTCTGGGGAGAAATTATATCATTGTGATAAATGTGAGAAAACCTTTATTCAATGCTCTCACCTTGTTGGTCACCTGAAAATTCATGATAGAGTGAGGCCCTGTAAATGTAAAGAATGTGAGAAAGCTTCCAGTGGAAGCACTGGCCTTTCTCAGTATTAGAGAATCCATACAGGGGAGAAACCCAAAGAATGTAAGGAATGTGGGAGAAGTTTCCAGCTGAGTTTAGCTCGGATTAAAGCATCAGACTGTCCATGTGGATAAGAAGTTCTAATAATGGGCTACATACTGAGACAATTTCATTAAGAATTCAGGCCTCTCTCAACAGATAACGTGTTCTGAAGAAGGATGCTACAGGAAGGAGCATGAGAAAAATTTCAAGGTCTTTTCCTCCTGCCATGGCAAATTTTTCCAGTGTCAGACCCTTGTATGGAGAGGATCTTTTAAAATAGCCTTTTCTAGCCAAACACTCATAAATCTTCTCTGCAGTGTGCTAGATACCTATAGTTTAAAGGTTTAAACATTGTCTCTGGATGAACAGCTGTAGATTTGAAGAATCTTGCTTCTTCACCTCATAATCTTGTAACTGCTGAAAAGTTATTTAACTCCTTTATACCTTTTTATTGAAATTTTTTTTCAATAAAATGATCATAATAACTACTCTATTGTTTACCACGAATATTATGAGGATAGAAGAAGGTAACATATGGAAGGCATTTTGAATATATGCATTTCTGTGCTGGTATTGATGTGGGCACGGAGAGCCGAAGAGTCGAAAGAAAGATGTCTTGGACTCTCAAGGTCTGGCATTGGTGCTCTTTTATTTAGAGAATGGTACGGAATAGCATGGGGACAGGACCCATGGGCAGTAAAGAGCTGCTGCCCTGAGTTGAGGGTTAGGGCTAAATTTATAAGGCATGGGTACGTGACTTATTTTTACTGGAAAAAGAAAAGATGTAAAAAGTCATTAAATGATTTCAGTGCAGATGGGGTCTGGTTATTGTGCGGTTGAATAACTTTATATATGAATCTGGTCATATAGATCGGCATGTAGGTGAGGATGCCTTGGGCTTCTCTCCCTGGGGCAGCCCTAATTCATACCTGCCGGGGTCCAGCCTCGGCAGAGTCCAGGTTCCCGCGGGAGAGAGGGCGTTGGCGAAAAACTGAAGGAGGGGGAAATAAAGAGGACGTGAGACTTGGGTTGGTGTTAGCAAGTCCGACTTTACTGTGCACAAGTGTCGTTTATATATTTTTCAGGATTAGTACAGAAATGGTTCTACAAATATTCTCAGAGAGATAAGGAAGTAAAAAAAATCGAGCACAAGAATATTTATTAGCATTCCATTCTATATAGCATAAAGTTAATGATCGTCTTCTCCGCAACTAACTAGTGTTTGTTGTCTCTAAGCTAAAAGAGATAGGTACCTAGACACCTGTTGTAATTCATGGTAAAGTTAAATCAAAGAGAGAAGGTCCAGGCCTCCGGACAGGACAGCTGTTTACATCCTGGGGGAGCCATCTCTGCCTCCCTCAATCATTTACGCCGTTAGTGTACATGGTTAATGGGAACAAAAGGCGACTCCAGGGTGTCTTATCCCCAGGGCTATCTGCATTCTCAGTGGGCAGTTAAACATCTTTACATTTTTGCGCCCTTTAGCGGGTGAAAGCATTCCTTTGTCTTTTAGATTGTGGAGCTATCAGTCCCTTAAACACACTGCCGGAGAAAGTATCGTTTTATTAGTAAAGGGCTGAAAAGCTAAGCTAAACTATATATCTTCAAGAATGAAAAACAGAAATAAGTATAGGCATAACCTTGCTAGAAAGCGTGCATATAATTCTGAAAATATCAGGGGTGTCGGCCGGCCATTCTTCACCGAGGGGCATCCCTGCACCCCTCGGCCCTTCTACTCATCAATTGTTTATTATTTATTGCTTTTAGGAGAAAACCTCTATAACATTTTAACAGAAAGCAGAAGGTCAAGAATAATATATAGATACTTCTTGATCATCCAATTAACCAGCAAACTTAGAAGGATGATGCATATATATATTTAGACAAAGAACTGGAGGGAGAAGGAAACATTAACCAGACAGAGGCCATAAACCTAATTCGACATCTTATCTGGGCAGGATTCCTTTCTGATTGTCTCAAATGGGACTGTGTGCTCCTCCAATAATTAACTGAAAAATATCTTGAAAGTTACCTGCAGGTGGTCACATTCTCTTACTATATCTAATTTTCCCAGGACGTAGTGCCTCCCAAGCAGCCACCCAAAGGAGTGAAAACTGGAGGTTAAGAAAGGAAAAGGAATGAAGGGCAATTAGAAGCAGCACAGGTTTCAGAACTATGTGAGGGGCTGGCCGGTTATTCTTCACCAAGGGGCGACCCTGCACCCCTGGGCGTTAATCGGCTGGACCCTGTCAAACAGCCGATCAAATGATGTAGCCACGGCTCCCGGCACATACCATAAAAATCCACCGGGTCATATAGATTGGCACGTAGGCCAGGTTACTTTGGGCTTCTCTACCTGGGGCAGCCTTAATCCACATCAGTATGAGAAAGCTGTAATAGAGGTGAGTATGGGCTCTGCCAAATCAAAATGGAAGACCAAAAAAAGTATGAGATTTAAATAAAGAAAAGAAATAAATGAGAATAAAAAATGCATATTAAAACCTCACAAATATCACTTAAGAAAAATGTTACAATTGTGTTTCCAGAATATGAATCAAAACCTTTCCCCAAGGTATATATTACAGTGTTCATTATTATGCTTTCATAAAATTTGCAGGTTCAAGAGACATAAACTTCACTGTCTTTCCAACAAAGTATTCTTTCTTTTAAAAATGCACAATATCAGTCCCTCAGGTGGGAGAGATGGGCTATAATATTTTTGGACTTTTTTTTTAATTTCAGGAAAGAAAACAAAACTTGGGTCTTATAAGAAGTTATGTTTGAGACTGAGAAACTTGGGTTGAAATGAAAGAACAAAGGAGGAATCATTTCTAAATCCAAATCCAGCATGAATTTAAAATTCTATTTCATCATCATCATCATCATCATTATTAATCTAAAAGTTAGTCATTATGAGTATATGAATAATGAGACTTGGAAAAATATGTTTCCTGTCAGGGTGAATCCGTGTCAAGATATTGACATTTTGAAAATAGTTCTGTGTTTGTGTTTTTTTAAAATTCAGACATAATTGATATAATTTAATAACAGAAATATAACATTGTATGCAATTAAAGTGTATGAACATGTTGGTTTGATACTTATATATTGCAATATGATTACTACCATAGCATTAGCTAACACCTGCATCATGTCACATGATTATCTCATCTTTTATGTGGTGAGCACATTTAAGATCTAGTCTCAGTAACTTTCAAGTTTATAATATAATATTGTCAACTATAATCATAATACTGTGTATTAGATCCCCAGAACTTATTCATCTTTTAACTGCAAGTTTGTACCCTTGACTTGACCAATATACTCTCAGTTCCCCTACCCTGCAGCCCCTGGTAACCACCATTCTATTCTCTGTTTCTTTGAGTTCGGCTTTTTTAGATTCTACATATAAGTGATATCATACAGTGTTTGTCTTTCTCTGGCTGACATCTCACTTAGCATAATGCCCTCAAGGTCCATCCATGTTGTTGCAAACAGGAAGATTTCCTTGTTTCTCATGCCTGAATAATATTCTATTATATACGTATCTATTCCACATTTTCTTTATCTGTTCATCCATTGATGGACACAATGTTTGCTATCTTGTCTTCATTTCCTATGGTTGTATACACAGACATGGGACTGCTGACTCATGTTCTATTTTTAATTTTTTGAGGAACCTCTATACTCTTTTCCATAGTACCATTTTACATTCCCACTAACAGTGCACAAGGGTTCCCTTTTCTCCATATCCTCACCAACACTTGTTATCACTTGTCTTTTTGATCATAGCCATTCTAACAGGTGTGAGGTAATATCTCATTGTGGTTTTGATTTGCATTTCCCTGAGATTAGTGATGTTGAGTATGTTTTCATGCACTTGTTAGCCATCTGTATGTCTTCTTTGGAAAAATGTCTCTTTAGGTCCTTTTTCTATTTTTTAATCTGATGTTTGTTTTGCTATTGAGTTGCGTGTGTTCTTTATATATTTTGGATATTAACCCCTTGTCCAACAGATGGTTTGCAAATATTTTCTCCTATTCTATGGGGTGCCTTCTCATTTTTTGGATTGCTTCTTTTGCTGTGCAGAAACTTTTTAGTTTGATGTAGCCCCACTTATTTATTTTAGCTTTTGTTGCTTGTGCTGTTAGTGTCATATCCAAAAATTCATTGCAATGACCAATGTCAAGGAAATTTTACCCTATGTTTTCTACTAGGAGTTTTACAGTTTCAGGTCTTATGTTTAAGTCTTTAATCCGTTTTCAGTTGATTTTTGTTAGTGGTGTAAGATAGGGATCCAATATCGTTCTTCTGCATGAGGTTATCCAGTTTTCTCAACACTGTTTATTGAATAGACTCTCTTATCTCCACTGAGTATTCTTGGCTCACTTCTCAAATATTAGTTGACTGTTTATGCAGGGGTTTATTTCTGAACTCTCTACTCTGTTCCATTGGTTATATGTCTATTTTTATGCCAGTATAATAATGTTTTGATACTATAACTTTTTAGTATAGTTTCAAATCAGGAAGTGTAATGCCTCCAGCTTTGTTCTTCTTTCTCAGGATTGCTTTGGCTATTCAGGATCTTTTGTGGTTCCATACAAATTTTAGGGTTGGCTTTTCTATTTCTGTGAAAAATACCATTGAAATTTGATATGGATTGCATTGAGTCCATAGATGGCTTTGAGTAGTGTGTACATTTTAATAATGTTAATTCTTCAGATCTATGAACATAGGATATATTTCCATTTATTTGAGTCTTCTTCAATTTCTTTCATCAAAATCTTGTAGTTTTCAGTGAACAGATCTTTTGCCTCCTTGGTTAAATTTATTCTGAAGTGTTTTGTTGTTTTTGATGCTATTGTGAATGAGATTGTTTTCTTTATCTCTTTTTCAGATATTTTGTTGTAGGTATATAGAAATGCAACTGATTTCTGTATGTTGATTTTATATCTTACAACTTTACTGAATTCATTGATTAGTTTCAAGTTTCTTGGTTGAGTCTTTAGGATTTTCTGTATGTATAAGATATCATATCACTTGAAAATAAAGACAGTTTTACTTCTATTTTGATTTGGATGACTTTTATGTCTTTATTTTTCTTGATTGCTCTCTCTAGGACTTCTGGTACTATGTTGAATAAGAGTGGTGAGAATGGGCACACTTTTCTTGTTCCTGATCTTGTAGCAAAAGCTTTCAACCTTTTACCATTGAGTATGATGTTAGCTGTGGGCTTGTCACATACGGCCTTTATTATGTTCAGGTGTGTTCCTTCTATACCCAGTTTGTTGACATTTTTTATCATACGAGGATGTTGTATTTTGTCAAATGCTTTTTCTGCATTTATTGAGATGATCATATGATTTTTATCTTTTATTCTATTAATTTGGTTTATCATATTAACTGATTTGCATCTGTTCAACCATCTTTGCATCCCAGGATCATGGTGTATGATCCTTTCAATATGCTGTTGAATTCACTTCTGGGGGTGCACATATCTTTTCAAGTTAGTGTTTTCATTTCCTTTGGATATATACCCAGAATTGAAATTGCTAGATCGTATGGTAGTTCTATTTTTAATTTTTTGAGCAACCATCATACTGTTTTCTATAATGGCTATACCAATTTACATTCCCACCAACAGCAGATAAGGGTTTTGTTTTCTGCATATCCTCACCAACACTTGTTATTACTTGTCTGCTTGATAGCTACTCTAACAGATGTGAGGTGATATCTCATTGTGGTTTTGATTTGCAGTTCGTTGGTGATTAGTGATGTTGAGCACCTTTTCAAATACCTGTTGGCCATCTGTATGTCTTCTTTGGGAAAATGTCTATTCAGATCCTCTGCCTACTGTTCTTTTGTGAGTGTATATGAGGAAGATTGGCCCTGAGCTAACATCTGTTGCCAGTCTTCTTCTTTTTGTTTGAGGAAGATTGTTGCTCAGCTAACATCTGTGCCAATCTTCCTCCATTTTATGTGTGATGCAGCCACAGCATGGCTTGATGAGTGGTGCCAGGTCTGCACCCAGGATCCAAACATGTGAACCCCAGGCTGCAGAAGCGGAGTAGGCGAATTAACTACTATGTCACTAGGTGGGCCCCCTCTGCCTGCTTTTTTAATTGGATTTTTTTTTTTTGCTTTTTTTCCCCTCAGTGTATGCATCTATTGCTGCACAAGACCCTCTAAGAACTACTTTTGCAGCATCCCATAGGTCTTGGTATGTTGTGTTTCCATTTTCATTTGTTTTAAGATTTTTAAAATTTCCCTTTTGATTTCTTCTTTGACTCATTTGCTGTTCAGTAGTGATTTGTTTAGTTTCCATGTGTTTATGTGATTTCCAGTTTTCCTCTTTTAATTTCTACTTTCAGACCATTGTGATCAGAAAAAAATACTTGGTATGATTTCAATCGTCTAAATTTGCTAAGACATTTTTTGTGGCATATCATATATTCTATCCTAGTAAATGTCCCATGTGCTGAGAAGAATGTGTATGCTGCTGCATTTTGATGGAATGTTCTATATATGTCTGTTAGGTCTATTTAGTCTAAAGTATGGGTCAAGTCCAATGTTTCTTTGTTGATTTTCTGTCTCAATGATCTATTTCTGAAAGTGGGGTATTGAAGTCCTCTGCTATTTTGTGTTGTCTATTTCTCTCTTGAAATCTGTTAGTATTTGCTTAATATATTTAGGTACTCCAATGTTGGGTGCTTATGTATTTATGAAGTTATATCTTGATGAGTTAACGTCTTTATTATTATATAATGACCTCCTTTGTCTCTTACTATTTTTGACATAAAGACTATTTTGTCTGTTATAAGTATTGCTACCCTCTTCTCTCTTTTATTTTCTTGCATGGAATACTTTTTCTATCCCTTCACTTTGAGTCTACGTGTGTTCTTAAAACTGAAGTGAGTCTTTTTCAGGCAGCATATACTTGGGTCTGGTTTTTTTATTATCCATCCAACTACTCTGTGCCTTTTGATTAGAGAATTTAATCCATTTACATTCAGATTAATTACTGATATGTAAGGCCTTACTAATGCCATCTTCTTAA
Organism: Equus asinus; assembly: GCF_041296235.1. Lineage (NCBI taxonomy): Eukaryota > Metazoa > Chordata > Mammalia > Perissodactyla > Equidae > Equus > Equus asinus. The sequence goes on from NC_091797.1 coordinate 38,202,170, forward strand.
TTGCTTTCTGGTTGTTCTGTAGTTTCACTGGCTTTTTTCTCTCTCTCTTGCTGCCTGCCTTTGTGGAGTGATGATTTTCCATGGTAGTATCTCTGATTCCCTTCTCTTTAACTTTTGTGAATCTGTGATAGGTTTTTGCTTTGTGGTTACCATGAGGCTTACATAAAACATTTTAGAGATACAACATACACACTGATGGGGTTCCACCTAGAGCACCTTCTCTTAGCTTTACTGCCTCAGGGATTTCTCCAACACCATAGGAGCTACATCAGTCCACATAGTCAAAGACATCTCAAAAATGCAGGGGAGTTAATGCCCCAGGGGCAACACTGAATTGAAGGCAGTGAACAAATGCTTCAGTTTCCTGTTCTTCAGAGGAACAATTCTGAGGTACATTCTACAGGGTTTCTCAGAGGATCTCTAGCAGGATCTCCAGCTGACATTGTGGTAATCAGTTCAGTGACATTCACTCTATTGATTTTCCCTCATTTCTTGTCTCATTCTCCATGCTCACCCATTGGGATCACCTTCTAAATAAATGATGTGTATCCTAGTCCTTTTCTCAGGCTCTGCTTTCAGAGGAACCCAAATTAAGACAATGTGTCTAGGGACGAGTTTTTCCATCTCTCTTTGTTTGGAGAAAGCCCTTCCAATTTGTGAATTTTAAATTTGAAGACTTTCATCTTTCCCCATTATTTCTTCAAAATGTTCCTCCTTTCCAGTTTATTTTTTTCCTTTTCTGGCACTTCAGTTTTCTTTTTTTTTTGGTTTTCTAATCTATCCTCCTTACCTCCTAGCTTTTTATATTTACTAGCTCCTTTCCTGCTGCCTTCTGGGAGAGTTCCTTAATGTTATCATCCAAACCACTAATTTGTTTCATTTTTAGCTATATTCATTTTACCATTTATCTCAGCTATTGTGTTTTTTTAATGTTAAATTTTCCATAACTAATATTATCACATGAGTCTTTTTTTGTGATTTCTTGTGGTTTCACATCCACATCACTAATTTATTTCCTAACAAATTATCTCAATCTTAGCAGCTTATAACAATGCACACTTATTATCTTACAGTTCTGTAGGTTAGAAGTCTGACACAGATCTTACTAGGTTACAATGAAAGTGTCAAAAGGGCTGTATTCCTTTCTGGAGGTACCAGGGGCAAATTTGTTTCTTTGTTTTTTTCTAGCTTCTAGATCTTGCCTATATTCCTTGGCTCATGGCCCCCTTTCTCCATCTTCAAAACCAGCAATAGTGGGTTGAAGTGAATTGCGTTCTCACATCACCTCACTTTGACTTTCCCTTCTGCCTCCCTCTTCCACTTTCATGGATCCTTGTGAATACATTCAGACCACCTGGATAATCCAGGATATTCTTCCTACCTCAAGGTTATCTGATTTGCAAACTTATTCCCCTTTTGCAGTGTAAGATAACACCTTTATAACAAAATAAGGAAGAAATACTCATAACTCTTACAGTCTTTGTTTCTGCAATTGGTCATATGATTGTAGCTGGTATTTATAATTACCTTCTTCCACTACCCATTCCATATTCCCTTTTCCCTCAGCAAACACCTCAGATGGTCTAGATGTCTTAGTTCCAAAGGCAGGAATGCTTCCATCGGGAGACCCGGCAATGATTCCATTGAATTGGAAGATGAGACTGCAACCTAGCCACTTTAGACATCTCATGCCTAAAAACACTGAACAAAAATAACAACAAAAAAGCCAACAACAACAACAACAACAAAACAGGCAAAGAAGGGGCTTGCTATCCTGGCTAAGTGGTTGATCCTGATTACCTAGGGTAAATTGGGTTGCTGCTACATAATGGAGGTAAGGAAGAATATGTGTGAATACATGAGGTATCTTAGAATTTCTCTTAGTACCACCATGTCTGTGATTAAAATTAATGGAAAACTACAATTCAAGGAAACTACTAATGGTCCAGACTCTTCAGGAATGAAAGTTTGGATCACCCCACCAGGCAAAGAATCACAATTAACTGAGATGTTTGCTGAGGGCAAAAGGAATAAAGAATGTGTAGAGGAAGAAGATAATTATAAATACTAGCTACAACCACATGATAGCTGTAGAGATGAAGTCTGTAACAGTAATGAGTATTTCTTCTTTATTTTGTTATGAATGTTACCTTACATTACAGAGGAGAATGAAGGTTGCAGATAGAATTAAGGTTGCTAATCAGTTGACCTTGAGATAGGGAGATTATCCTGGATTTACACAGGTGGGCCCAATGTAATCACAAGGATCCATAAATGTGGAACAGGGAGGTAGAAGGGGAGGTGAGAGTGATGTGATGGGAGAAAGATTAAATCCACTATTGCTGGCTTTGAAGATGAATGAAGGGGCCATGAGCCAGGGAATATGGGCATCCTCTAGGTGCTGAAAAAGGCAAGGTAATTAATTCACCTCTACAACCTCCAGAAAGGGACCTGCTCCTTTTGACACCTTCATTATAGCTCAGGGATAATAAATTTGTGCTGTTTTAAAACACTAAGTTTGAAGTAATTTGTTATGGCAGCGATAGGAAACTAATACAGAAAGAAAAGATGATAACTATTCCAAAGGATCCCAAAGGACAGGGAAAAGTAGAATTTATTTAAAAAACCAAGACAAACAAAAAATATTTATTCATTCTGACATTTTACTAACTCCTCTGCCCCAGACTATAGAGAAGCTCATCCCCCAACTGATTTAAGATAGACATTAGTCCTTCCAAGAAGTTCTTTCTCTCTCTGTTATTTCCTGGAATCCATATTATCCTTCAGCTTCTAAAGTTTCTCCAGGTTTGGTTTGGGTGGAAGGAGCCAATAGCCTATGCTAGTTTGTCATCTTTGCAGGAAGCAGAACCATCTGCCTTCTCTTTTGTTATATTTTGTATTTTGTTTGGCATTATAGAATTTGGGGAGAGTTGTTTATTAGTTTTCTAAGGGTGCTGTAACAAATTACTACAAACTGCGTGGCTTAAAACAACAGAAATATGTTCTCCCACAGTTCTGGAGGCCAAAAGGCCAAAATCAACACGCTGACAGAGTAGGTTCCTTCTGGAGGCTCTGAGGTAGGCTCTGTTCCATGTCCCTCCTAGCTTCTGGTGGCTCTGGCAATGCCTGGCATTCCCTGGCTTGTAGATGCATCACTCCAACCTCTCCATCTTCACATGGCTTTCCCCGTGTCTCTCTGTCTTCTCCTTTCGTCTCTTATAAGGACACTTTTTATTGGATTGAGGGCTCACCCTAATACAGGATACTCTTGTCTTGAAATCCTTACCTTAACCACATCTGCAAAATCCTTATTCCAAAGAGGTTCTGGGGGCCACAATTCAACCCACTATAAGTACTGGCATTTTTATATTATTAATTTCTCCCATCTAACAACTTTTACTGAGGTTAAAGAAGATTAGTTATTTTGAAATTCACTGAATGAACCACTAAAATATTAATTCAAAAGAAAAACAGTTCTGGTGAATTTTGTGATGTGTGACAGAAAGCACAAATTAGGCAAGACAGACAATAAAATTTATAATATAGAAACAATGTGAAGCTTGACCATAAATGGAGTGAAGTTAAAATACCAAACCAAGCATGCTGGTGTTTTCCACTACAAATAAATCTACAGATAAGACTTCCGATCATAATCAGAAAATGATCAAACTGTGTCCAGAGGTTCACTAACAACATATACAGGTCTGAGCGCTTGTGTGTGTTTATACACCTCAGCCCTCCAACAGGTCTCCTCTGCCACCGTCTGCCTTGGAGACAGAGCTTCCTAGAGCCAGCACCCGGAGGGGAGAAAACAGAGGGAAAGGAACAGGGTCAGCTCTCAGGCCCCTCCCCCGGCCTTGTGTTGGAGTCTGTGTGTGCGGCGGTGGGAGGAGGGGCGAATCTCGTGATTCAAAGTCGCAGCCCCCTCCTGCAGCTGTCGCCTACTTCCCCGGAATCCTGTTCTTAAACATAAACAGCAGTCGTGAGAGAAGTTAGAGACAGGAACTGCGCACAAGATCCTCGGCCGCCGTCTAGGGCCCTCCGGCCACACAAACCCGCGGCGAGGCGCCCGCCAAGCGAGGCTCAGCGGCTGCTTTCAGGCCTCTCTAGGAAGACGCTCTCGGTGGTGGTCTCGCGCGGCTCCCAGCTCCCCGCTGCCGCCTTTATTTTGAAATGTATGGCCAGTTAGCCTTCTAAAAGGGTGGTAAACGAACGCTCTCCCCCTCAACTTTAAAGTTATGGTGGAGCAGTACTGTCGTTTCCGATTTATGTCCTGTGGTAGTAATATCGTGGCATAATCAAGGTTAGGTGTTAAGAACTAAGGCCCTGGAATAATATGTTTAAATCCTGTTTCTACCGTTTGCTATCCATGTGCTCTTGTGCAGGAATACAGCTCAATTTTCTCAACTATAAAATGGGAAAAATAACACCACTTGTACAATCATGAGATAGGATGCATTAGCACAGTGCCTGTAAAAAAAAACAAAAAACCTATGAGTTCAATATTACCTTCCAAAAACCAAATATCGGCATATTTAGATCCTATCACGACATTTCTATTTCAAGGTCATCAAAAAATAAATGCAAAGTTTGTATAAAGTCTCTTACTGTAAGATTTTGTACCTTAGATGATCATACTTCTAGTATTGAGGTTGCTTTTAGCTAGAGAGTTTTCACATAAAAACATATACTGTGGAATATTTAAGCCTTGTATGGTTGTTTTTATTGCTCACATTAGCAGAAATGTGCCTCGACAAACAGGTAAAACAAGTAGAGCAGAATTCACCTTTCTGTCTTGAAATCATGGTAGAGCTCCAAGGTGTTGCAGATTCCTCTCTCCACTCTTCTCTCAGATACCAACCTCTCTACACTCTCCTGTCTTTTCTGGACGGAAGAGGAGCCAGCAGCAATGAAATAAGATTTTAGAATCTTTATTTGTAGTACTAATTCCCTCAGCTCTTTTCCATAACTCAGTAGCCAGAGCCCTGTATTTCTGTCAAGAGCTCCCCAGAACTATAGTCTATATTCTACCACCCCGGGAAGGTACCAAAAGCCACAGCATATGTGGCAGTACAATCCTGGTTATACTACTATATACTACTATCTCCTCCAAATTCTAAGGTTTAGATCAATTTGAACAACTTTCCTCATCTCTAACACCAACTCTTTCCTAATTTACTTCTACTCCCCTCCTGTCTTTTTTTTTTTTTAAAGATTTTATTTTTTCCTTTTCCTCCCCAAAGCCCCCCAGTACATAGTTGTATATTCTTCGTTGTGGGTCCTTCTAGTTGTGGCATGTGGGACGCTGCCTCAGCGTGGTCTGATGAGCAATGCCATGTCCGCGCCCAGGATTCGAACCAACGAAACACTGGGCCGCCTGCAGTGGAGCGCGAACTTAACCACTTGGCCACGGGGCCAGCCCCGTCCCCTCCTGTCTTATTTGAATCTCTGGATGTTGGCTTCTTGCCTTGTATGCTCTTCTGGTTGTTTACTTCCTGGCAGAAGTAAATCTGGACATAGATTTTGGCCTCCACATTGGAATGCCACCATTGTGTATGCCTTCTTGTTTGAGATGACTCTAATTTTGTTGTGTCTTGATTTTTTAAAGGAATGTTCCAAAAGCACTTTTCTGCAGTGCATTGCTCAAGCTATTCCATTCCTGGGCTTAGCTTACCTCCTCTTGTGGAGAATCATTAACTAGGGTTGATGATGTCTCTCTTTACCTGAATCTTCCTCTCCAACCCCCTCCCCCTGGCTCTGTAATTATGGTTATTTCCCAAGAGAGTCTTTTTTTCTATCTCCATTGTTCTAGACTAACCCATTTATCAGCCTCACCCAAATTCTGCTCTTTTGGGTTGACTTTGGCAGTCAATGGCAGACGTACATTCCCAGGCTCACAGAAAGCACACACACAGAGGTGAAGATCATATGCAGAACAGCAAGCCAGAGAATGAGAGAGAAAAAAAGAGACACTGGTCTTTCAGTCATTCATCTCACCAGTGTTTATTTTTCATTCAATGTTTTTCATGTTTTGCTATTTCCTTAGCATTTCCATATGAATTTGAGTTCTTTACATTAATAGGTTTTCCCTCTTGTGAATTCTCTGATGTTGACTAAGGTGTGAGCTCTGACTGAAGGCTCTTCCACACTCACTACATTCATAGGGTTTCTCTCCAGTGTGAATTCTCAGGTGTCGAATAAGGTGTGAGCTCACTCTGAAGGTTTTCCCACATTCACTACATTCATAGGGTTTCTCTCTGGTGTGAATTCTCTGATGTAGGATAAGATGTGAGTTCAGGCTGAATGCTCTCCCACATTCTTTGCATTCAAAGGGTCTTTCCCCAGTGTGAATTCTCTGGTGTCTAATAAGATCTGAGCTCCCCCCAAAGCCTTTCCCACACTCATTACATTCATAGGGTCTCTCTCCAGTGTGGATTCTCTGATGCCTAATAAGCTTTGAGCTGTGTCTGAAAGCTTTCCCACATTCATTACACTGATGCGTTTTCTCTCCACTGAAAATTGCTGCATGTTTAATAAGATTTGGGCTCTTCAGAGATTTTCTGTATTGATGGATTTTTTCTCCAGCATAAATTCTTTGATGCTTAATAAAATCTGAATTCCATTTGAAACTTTGGTCATAGGTACTGTGCTTATAAGATTTCTGGTGTGTAAATTCATTTGTGTTCAGATTTAAGCTTCTCTCAGAACATCCATCATGGCTTATTATTTCACCTGTAAGTGTATTTTTGTGGGTGAGGATTTTACTAAAACCTCCATCCTGAGCAGATGATGGTCTCCAAGACTCCTCTGGTTCTTTTTCCCAGTGCCTCTTTATCTTGCCTGCAGACTTACAGATGTTTTGAGACTCAGCAGATCCTTCTGACATGAATCCTGAAATTCTTCCTGATATAATTCTCTGCGATTCCATTTTTTCATAAATGTCCAACTTTGGCATGGATCCATTGTTTTCACTCTTATTATCTAAAATAATGAAAAAAGAAAGAGGTAAATACCTGTTTGATGAGCTGGAAGAACAGAAAATTTTGAGGAATGTACAATACAGTTACATATTGGCACCTCACTTGGCCACTCTAAAAATGTGCCCTTTCAAATGAAAGGAGTGATAGACAAGGACACAAAAGAAAGAAAAATTGTTAAAAGCAAGTATATATGCAGTGGTTTGCAGAAAGAGGAAACAGACATTCAAGGAGGAACAGACCAAATAGAAAAGACTGGGAATAGGAACATGACCCGCAAGAATGGAGGGGGAGACAAAGTACGGAGAAAGAACTATGCAATATGACGGAGAACTTTGAATCTATGATAGATTTCCAGTGGTAGGTTTAGAGGGAGAAAGAGAGGCACCATATCAAAGAAAGCAGAAGAGGATATAGATGCAAGGAAAAAGTAAAGCTACAAAGGACCCTGAGGTATGTGTATGTCAAGAAGAAAACCTCCATCCATCTATCCATCCAATCCAACCTTCCATTTTTTCTTCATCTTCCATGCTTAATCAAGTTCTAGCACCACTTTCTGCTAAATGTCCCCTATATACATTCCTTTCTCTACATTTCTCTTACTATCATCCTAGTCAAGAACCTCATCACTTCCTTTCTAGATGACTGTAACAGCCTCCTTGCTGTTACTTCTTAGCCATCATAAATACTCTTACCAGACTGTCATTAAACCCTGTCATCCTCTTACACTCTACTCTTTTCTTGCACAACACATCCGAATTCATCAGGCTGGTTTCCAGGACCCACTTATTTAGTCCTCACAATTCCTTCCTTTTAGCTCACGAATCTATAGTGTGCTCATGACTCTATATTGTGCTGGAGTCAAGCAGCCCCTCTTTTATATAGGGTTTCCTTTGCCTAGAATAAGTTAGGGCAGGACAGGGGGTTAGGCAGTGCTGGTCTTAGGGTGGGAAAAATTTACAATTTTAGATGGGGTGGATAGAAATGTTTCCAGAACAACCTTGAAAGCAGAATTTGGGTATTTTTTAAAAAAATTACTGTAATTTGTTCTTGGGTTTATTTTTGGGACCATTCACCCCTAAAGTGATACTGAATCTATGAACTTTTTAAACAGATCAGTTTTAGGACAGTGATAAGTATTCTATGGAGGTAGTCAGAAGTATGGCCAATTCTATAAAACCATAAGAGAGCTTTGGAAGACCAAAATTACATAAAAACAGCAACAATATGGATCTTATTCTATGTATCTGTGAATTATATTCTGTTTATGAGTATATCATAATGTATCTGCCTCTCTCTTCCTCTACCGTTACACGTATTTCTCTATTAACATGTTTCTGTCCATGTGCTGCTTCTTCTTTTGCTTCTTTTCTCATTCCCTGACATTTTCTTGACTCATTCATTTCTCTTTCTTTTAATTTGCTCATAAAATAAAAACAACCTGTGTTTTGGAAACATTCAAGATAAAGAAAAAATGGAAAAATGGAAATATTCTGGATAAGGAACAAAATTATTTTTTTTAATTGGTCAATAACACATAGAAAAAAAATGTTCTCTCCTTCTCACTGGGTAATAAAGGAAAGGACATCTACAGCGACTCAGACTAATCTGAGAAGGGAGATTTACTGTCACACTGCTTTAGTGACATGCACCGCATAGAAAACTGCCCCTTACCACAGTCCATTATGAGCTGGGTTTCTGAAGAACCAGGAAGGGCCTTGGTGTCCACTGGCTGGAACTGGACATTAAGTGCTGGTCCAGAAGGTGTCACCTTTCTCCTGAATATTTCTTGTCCATGTCCATGGACTGGAATCTGAGAAAAAGAAAGTATATTTGGGCTTATGAGAGAATCTCTGTTGGAATTAAATATCTTCCAAAAACAAAGAGAACTTCCTGTAGGAATACAAAACTAGGGAAGGAAGAATTAAGTCTGATTCAATTGTAAAATGTAGTATAGTACCAAACAGAGAGGAAAGGAGATATAAATGCACACTGAACTAAGAGCTCCTGTAAGTCTCACTAGATATTCAATCTCAGGCTCTTTTCTCCCATTGTGGGACTCCATCCATTCTGGAGGTCTTAGATCTCCCATCCCCTCTGTACCTGGAGTACTGCTTCATCAGTGCCTCTCTCCAGATCTTCCAGTATGGTCACTGCCTCTTCTCCACTCTCTGGGTAATGTTTACGCACCCAGGCCTGCAGATCCCCTGGCAGGATGGTCAGGAACTGCTCCAGCACCAGCAGCTCCAGGATCTGCTCCTTAGTGTGGGTTTCTGGCTTCAGCCACTGACAGCAGAGCTCCCGGAGCCGGCAGAGGGCCTCACGGGGTCCAGGGGAATCCTGGTAGCAGAACTGCCTGAAAAGCTGCCGGCAGAGCTCTTGCCTGAGGGGATCACTTCTCTGTAAGCAAGTGTCCTGCTGCCAGACAAAATCTTCCTCCTCTATCTTCACTATCAGAAGTCCTTCATCTTCCTGAAGGTTCTGAGCTGAAGCTTTCTTTGATTCTGTTGTCATCTTCGAATAGAATATATTATCAGAAAACACACTTCTGCTTTGTGAAGGGTCTTATTTAGTTTCAAGAACTCTCCTGAGGGGTAAAAAAATTATTATTACTCTCTATGAAGATGAAAGATCACACATAGAATTAGCCATTCTCCATTACACAAAAATTTCCTGGGCATTTCCTATGTGTAAAAGCACTGAAATACCTGCTTTGCGGAATACAACTGTTACATAATTTCTACCTCAAGGCAGCTTAAAATTTCAATTAAAAAATAAGGTTACTTAAATTAGAAATATTAAATATAAGGCAATACAAATATAAGGCAATACTAAATGTTAACATGCAACATGCAATTAAATTGTATCTAAGTCATAAAGACAATAAGGATCAAAAGAGATAAATGATAGAAGTACTTCATAACGTTGGAAGATGGAAAAGCGCACAGTTGCATGGTCAGGGAAGCTTAATTAAAAAACTAACTTCTGAAACAATTAAAAAATTAACTTCTGAAGAATGGAAAGGATTTGACTAGGGTGTGGGAAAGAGAGAAATAGGAAATTATAAGCAAGGAAACAGCCTGAACAATTGGTTAATGGCAGGAACACGGAAGTGGGGAACTGGGAAGTTCAGCAGGTTTGCATCAGGAAATTACAGAGGAAAGGCTGGGGCCTTACTGCAGAAAGCCTCAACTGTCAAGTTTATGAATTCAGAGTTCATCTTTTAGGCACTGGGGAGCCAATGAAAGTTTTTGAGCAGAATGACCTGAAAGATACTGTTTGTGGAGATTAACACATTGTTCATTTCTAGGATGGACTGCAACATGAAAAGACAGAAACAAAAAGAGGCCACTGTACTCATACAAGTGTGAGGAAAATAGACGCTGAGAATGTTATAATTATCTATTCAGAATTTATAACCAGGATTACTTATAAATCTCTTAAATAATAAAATAGGACAAATATTCTTGAGAGCCAGATGTTAATAATTTCAGTCAGTATAACTAGCTCCCTCCCCAAAAGTCCCCAGATAGGTTTCCTTTTTTTTTTTTAGGAAAGTTAGCCCTGAGCTAACATCCATCGTCAATCCTCCTTGCCTGGCATCCGAGATCTGGACCAGGGAACCTCGGGACACTGAAGTGCAACACGCGTGGTAACCGCTACGCCACCGGGCCGGCAACCAGATAGATTTCCTTTTGTCCCAACAGTTTCTTCTCTGCCTTCCTAGTTTCATGGCTTAGTCCATGGTTTGGACATTGAGGCCTGTCATCTCACCAATAAAATATAATAAACCAGCCTTCTGTGAGTCTTGTTATTGAGTATCAGTTCCTCAAGTGTTAGCAGCAGTGGGAATGGTCAGTCTGGTTTCTGAACTGAAAAACTGAATAACAAGAATTTAGAGATGAAGTCCTAGAGGACAATAGCAAAAGGCAAATATCAATTCTTCCGGTCCTTCTATTAGACCTATCACCAAGTTGACTACTGACTGTTCACTCACATGTGCTTTTAGAATCTTAGCACAAGCAAAGCACTGGGCTAGAGGTCGTATGGCAGTGGTTTCCAAGAAAGTCTGAGTTCAGAGCTGGGCTCGCTGCCTGATCATTACGTGGGAACTTCGTTACAAACAGATGCCTGGGATGTTGACTGGGTTAGTATGGGGGACGCCTGGAGAATCTCTCTTCTGAGGTACGGCTATAAGGAATTAAACAAAGAGTGTTTGAGTTTGCAAAGAGTTTGCAAAACATTCGGGAAGAAATGACATAAAACAAACATGGATATAACATTTAAATAACGAAACGTTTCACATGGCACATTGAAAACGCTTCATAACTGTTGAACGCTGAAGTACTAAAGTTGTAGAGAGACAACAGCCAAACAGTTCAGAGGTAGGGAGAGAATGTGTGTGTATGTGTGCAAATGGTAGCAAATATTCCCTAGAGGTGGTGGGGCTTAAACGGGTCAATAAAGGATGAGAAAGATCCAGAAAGGCAAAAAGGAAGGGATAGAAGAAAAGCTTAGAAAGCAGGAACGAACAGCAGATTGATAGTGAGACCACCCTGCAGGCTGTAATAATTCGAACGACTAAGAATTCTACTGCCTCAGTTACGGAATTCATCAACTCTACCCTGAGTTGCCAATACATAATATCTGTGAATACAATAAATATCACCTTGTTTTATTTATTTTTTTTTTAAAGATTTAATTTTTTCCTTTTCCTCCCCAAAGCCCCCCAGTACATAGTTGTGTATTCTTCGTTGTGGGTTCTTCTAGTTGTGGCATGTGGGACGCTGCCTCAGCGTGGTCTGATGAGCAGTGCCATGTCCGCGCCCAGGATTCGAACTAACGAAACACTGGGCCGCCTGCAGCGGAGCGCGCGAATTTAACCACTCGGCCACGGGGCCAACCCCCACCTTGTTTTATTTTTAGTTGTTTGGCTGCTTTTCTTCATTAGTTGACTAGAGCTCCATGAGGTTAAGGACCATGCATTATTACTATTATTTTTAAGTTCTCACATTTGTCGATTTGAATAAAATCAATAAAAGTGGAAATTAGGAAAGTTTGAGATGCTTTGTGTTTTGGATATTCTGTCTTAAGGAGACATCAACTTGGAAAAACATTTCCAACAGTTATTAAGAGATTTTAAGGGAAAGGAGCTAGGAATGGAAATATAGATTTAGACAAGATCCATGGAAAAGGCAGTTGAAGACAAATATCGGGATCAACTCTCCAAGATTATGAAATGAGGATCACAGGATCAGATTGAACCTTGGAAAAGAGAGTTCGGGTATAAGTAAGAACAAAATTTAGCAATGATAGAGGGTGAAATAAGGGGGCTAGTACTATGATATATCAGAGAGTCTCAATCCTTCATAGTTTACGGAGACTTTCTTTTGATATAGAAATCTAATTTCACTTCTTATTATGTTTGCTGGATGTGTGAAGTGCTTACCTAGTAGTGTCCTAATACTTTATGGACATTACCTCATTCAGCATAGGAAGATGGACCTACATAATCCACAATTCACTTACATTTCCATTATCATGCTAAGTGGCTGGGTCTACAACATATGTTATCACCTCAGATAGCTTAAAGTTCTGTCTCCAGGTGTTTCATCACTTCTGATCCACTTAAAACAGTCCACAACCGTGGAGAGAATTATCTAGTCCTCAAGGATGTGACATATTTCCCCTAAAGATGGTTTTTAAATGTCTTACTAACTTCAAGCTAATAAACACTTATTGAGCATCTAGTGCTTTACAATCATTATGTTGGGGAGAGTTACAAAAAAGCTAAGCAGATATGTAAACAAACGCCATTAGAACTGAAAGGAAGGCGTAATTATGTTCGGAAAGGTGCAGGTTCGACGAAGAGCAGGGTTCCTGATGGCTTAGCGGGTCTCTGGTGTGTATGCTTGGGTTGAAGGAGGACGGGGGAACAGTTTTGTCGGTGGAGGGAGGGAAGTTGGGGGAAATCTAGTAGAGACCACAGAGCAGAGCAGGGGATTCAAAGTGCGTGTCGGGGAAGGCTCCCACGGCACCTTGTGTTTCTCACATGGATGCACTTTCCACCGTCTTGTAATTGCCTACTTTGCGGTCTCTCTCTCGTTCGAGAACGATGGCAGGGGCTCAGCGTTGGTTTCACTACATCCCCAGCACACAGGAAATACTAAATATTTACTGTGTGATAAATTTCACGAGGAGGCGGGGGCTATCCCCACTTTTTCTATGAAAAGGCAGTTACTCCTCCCATGAGTAGCAGGCATCGGGGCCGGACTCCGGCACAGCGTATTCCGGCAGAAAGCGGCCGAACCGGAAAAGATACCACCCTTCCCCGTCTCGCCCGACGGGGTCAGGCCACTCCTCACAACCAGGACCCCAGATATCCGCCAGCAGAACTGCCATCGGCTCCCGGAACCACACCCTCTACGCCCTCAACGATGACGTAACGCGCGGCGGGGGTAACTATGGAAACCACACTACCCTCTCGAAATAGGCGGGCGCGAATGCCTTCCCAACGCTGAACCTAGTTCCACCTTTCCTCGGGATTCCTTTAAGGTCCGCGGTCCAGGTCGACACAGGGTTGCTACAATCCCGTATAGAACATAGTAGGGACTGGGTGTTTGGAGGGGACAAAGGGTTGGACACCTGGGTCCCCAAATCCGGACTCACCTCTCTTACAGGGCTGGTTCCGATCGGACACTTCCGGTGGAAGGACGGCTCTGCACCGCCTCAAGGCTTCCTTCCACAGAGACTTTTGAGTCTGCGCAGAAGACGGGCTGGCTTTGGACTACAATTCCCAGAAGCCTCTTGGCTTTCTCAGCGCTCAGACTCTGTGTCCCTGGCGTTTTCACCGCTATCCTAAAATTCACAGACCTTGAAGGAGGAGGAGTCTTTTCTGCACTTTGTAGTAGTCAACTTGGCTCTACTGCGCCCGTGCGGCCTGTCCTCAACTTCAGTCTGGGGCAGTGAAATTGAAGCCCACGCAACAGGCATGCAGCTCAAACTTCACCGTTGCAAAGCCTTTCTGGATTTACGGGAAGCCTTTTCCCGAACCCTTGATTCATCCCCCAACTCCGATGAAAAGCAGATAGACAAAACGGGAGTAAGCATAACCCTGGCTCAAGACGTCTATGCCTGGCCCTAAAATGTGAACATTTTTTTAAAGATTGGTCCTGAACCAATATCTGTTGCCAATCTTTTTTTTTTCTTCTTCTCCTCAAAGCCGGCCAGTACATAGTTGTATATTCTAGTTGTAGGTCCTTCTATGAGCTGCCTCAGCGTGGCTTGTTGGGCAGTGCTAGGTTGGCGCCCAGGATCCAAACCTGGGAAAACCTTGGGCGTGAAAGTGGAGGGCAGGGACTTAATCACTGGTCCACTGCAGGCCCCATCGAACACTGATTCCATTTCCCAACCTGGAAGAACTAGAACATTCACAATAACTTAGATTTATACTCTTTCTCTCCTCATTCTCCCTACCTCCTCTCATCTGAGGTAACCACTGTTAACAAATTTTGTGTTTATCTTTCCCTTTTTAAAAAGATATTTCTATTAGATACGTATGTATGGGCAAACCAGTGTATGGTTTTAGTTGTTTTTGATGTAAAAGGCATCACGTCATAGACTATCTGATATTTGCTTCTTTTCCTTCAACAATGTTACTAAGGTTTATCCGTATTGTTGAATTAAAATTAGTTTTCACTACTGCATAATATTCCAATTGTGCATATCACATTGCATTCAACCATTCTCCTAAAGATGGGCCAATACACTGTTATCTCTATAGACTATTGTCTCTCTTCTGGATTGCTGCCATAACCTCTTAAGTGGTCCCTCTGCTTATATCTTTGTCCCCCACAGGCTGTTCTCAATAGAGAAGCTGGAGTGGTACTGTTGAAGCATAAGTTCTATCATGCTACTGAAGGGTAGAAGAAATTACCTCCTCAAAATATACTGCTTTGATATGTTGATGATTTTGAGCTGTAGGCACTTAAAAAACAACAAATGCAGAGAGAAGCTTTCTCTGAACTCCCCTCATCCCTGCCTACAGACAGATCTTCCAAAAAAGAGCAAAATTGTCATAAATTCCCTCTCCTTGAGTTTCATCAACCAGTCAAGATCGACTCTTATCAGAGTATAGGAGACATTGCACCCAGGCAAATTTTGTCATAAACTATCAGACCTCCCATTTATTCTTCTAAGGGCCCATTCATCTTTTCTAAAAATCATTTACTCTCTTGTAGGAGGCCTGCATTCACCCTCCTCTTTCCCTGTTAATATTGGAATTCTAAAGCCATTTCTTTAGTTACTCATTTTTTTCTGTGTGTCTCCCATGTATACATAAGGTATACAGGTTAATGAACTTCTGTTTATTTTTCCCTGTTAATTTGTCTTTTATTATGAGGATTTCAGCTAAGAACTCAGAAAGGTAGAGGGAAAATTACTTTTTCACCTCCTATACTAGCCCTTTAAAACTTAAAGCCTTTAAAGCTTAAAACCTTTTAGTAGCTCCCTATTTTATTCAGGGTGAAACCCAAAGTCCTTAAAATGGCTTATAAGACCCTATATGAGCTGTACCCTATGTATCTCTTATTACTCTCTCCTTTGCTCATTCTGCTTCATCATCCCCAATGGGCCTCCTCCTTCTCCCTGGAGTACAAAGGCATGTTCTTGCTTAGGTCCACAGTTCCAGCTGTTTTCTCTGTCACAAGTATGGGCTTGGCTAAATTCCTCACTTTCTGCAAATCTTTACTCAAGTCATACCTCCTCAATGAGACGTATCTTGCCCCCTCACATCCGTCTTCCCTGTTCTACTTTTTCATGCTATGTAATTTATTTTATTTATTATGTCGATTGCCTCATATGCTAGAATGTACAATATTCGAAGTAATGGTTCTTTTCTGTGTTGATAACTACCATATCCAAACACCTATAATAAGGCCTGTCATGAAATATACTCTCAATAAATATTTGTCAAATGAATGGGTATTTAGAGTATTTCCATTTAAAAAAAATTACAAGCAGTGCTTCTATGAATCTTGTATATGGGTAAGAGTTTCTCTCAGAAGCAGACTTGCTGGGTGTCAAACTTTGTTAGACCGGGTGGTCGTCTAATTTATACTCTCACTGTCCATTTTTAAGCAGTCTTGTTTATGCATACTTTCTTCAAAATTAGTTTGACAGACTCCTTAATTTTTACCACTTGAATGGGTGTAAAATTTGGTCTTTATATGTCTTTGTCTGATTAGTAGTGAGACCAGACATCTCAATATTTATTGGCATTATGGTTTTCCTCTCCTATGAAAAATTTCTTTATATCTTTTGTGCATTTTTCTATTGGGTTTTTAAAAATTTTTCTTAATGATTTGTATGAGTATATTCTAGATAGTATTTTTTTGTTGATTTTATTTATTGCGAAGATTTTCTGCCAATTTATAGCACTTTCTTTTCACTTTCCTTATTTTTTTTTTTGATGAACAGAAGTTCTTAATTTGAATATGGACAAATTTATTAATATTTTCCTTTAGAATTAGCATTTTCTGTGTTCTTTTAAAAGAAATTCTTCCCTACCCAAGGGACAGAAAGATATATATTATACCAAGAGTTTTAAAGTTTTGCTTTGACATAAGTTCTGAATCTATTCATTCATTTTCCTATACTATACTATACTAGAAATAATCCCTCAAATTGTCTTCTTCCCCCCATTCCACTCAGTTCCTCTAGAACATGGCCACATTGTATTCATTCTTGTATCCCCAGTGCTTGGCAGTGGCTGTGCAGCAAAGCTATAGTACACATGCCCTAGTTTCTATTCCCCAGGAGCAGTCTATGACTGGATCTGATGCTGATGAGCTTTTATCATATGCCAGCACTATGTTAATTGCTTTACATACAATAATCATTTAACTATCATAAAGACTGTGTGTGGTAGCCACTATTACATTTTACAGTTGAACAAATGGAGGCTAAGAAAGGTTAAGTAAATTGTCCAAGATCACACAGCTGCTATGTCACAGACTGTGATGTACTTAGCACATGAGAGGTATTTGGTAAACATTGGTTGAATGACTATCCTCAAAGAATTATGTGACTTACCTTCAGAATGCTTACTTCAGTTTGTAATTATACATGATTAATGTGTTATTTGATTAAAGTCTGTATTCTCTACTAGATGGTAACCACTAGGAAGGAGCACATTTCTTCTGCTCATACTTCTATGACCAACTGCCTGACCCTGTGTATGTCACAGAGTAGATGCTGAGTAAATATTTGATGAAGGCATAAATGTGAAACAATTACATGAAATAACAGTAAATAATCACTTGCCAGAGATGTCCATAGTTCCTATTTCTTAGCTTTCTATGTGGACTGAAATTGATAGAAAAGGCTTAAGCTATTTTTAAAAAGGATCACTGCAGAAGGCCAGCCTCTATCACAACTGTGTGTCTTGAAGAAACGGTAAATGTCTGCATGAGAGTGAAGTCTGGGATCTGAGACGTTCCTGGAGAAGAGGAGCAAGCCTCTCAATTAACCTTTCATTACAGAATCAAACCAATCCTAAGGAAATGACCAAGAATCTTTGTGCTCTGTTGTCATCATGACAACCACTGACAGAGTCCCCCTTTTGCACACCAGTTTGGGGATTTTGGAAGTTAAGGGGTCTTGGAACGATCTGTTGTGATATGTAGGCCTGGAGGGAATTTCTGTCAATTCAAGTTGGTATCTTTAAGTCAGTTTTATTCATGACAACATACCCTGTTCTTCTATTTTTAGCTTTGACCTGCAGCAGAGTTAATTCTCTGAGCCTGATCTGGCCAAATTCTAGTTTTCCTTCTTTTCTGCCTCCAACTCCAATGGTGAGTGATTCTAATCTATCTCATCCTTAGTCTTTTCTTGCTCAACTATTTCTCTTAGGATTTCTCCTGATCATTCTTCCTGAATTTCTTTAAAATTTCATCTACACCAGATCCCAGTTTTCTTCCCACACACTGCATTAATTTTCTGGTTACTGCTCATGTCCACAACCTCAAGTTAGATTCTTGTCCATATTCTCACCTCTCTTTTTATCTCTGACTTCTGTCTCAGCTTGAGAGGCTATTTAAAAGAATGCATGAAAAAACAAATACCTCCCCCCCCCCCCCCAGGTAATAGGTAATAAAAGTAATGTATCTAATCTAGAGAAAGAAGAACAATTTGAGCCTGAAACAAACAGAAGAAAAGAAATAATAAAAATTAGAAGATAAATCACTGCAGTTAACAATAGGAAAGCAATAAAGAAAGTCAACAAAACCAAAATATAGTTCTTTAAAAAGATGAATAAAATTGTTAAACCTCTACCCAGGCTAACTAAAAAGCAAGCAAACAAACAAAAACTCCACAAAGTACCAACATCAGAAATAAAAAGAGGTCATCACTTCTGATCCCATTGACATTAACAGGATAATAAAAGAATGCTATGAACAAATCTACGCCCACAAATTTGGTTACTTAAATGGATGGACAATTTCCTTGAAAAATACAAACTGCTAAAACTCACAAAAGACAAATAACCCGAATAATCTTATATCTATTAAAGAAATTGAACCACTAATTAATAACTTTCTGAAAAAGAAAGCATCAGGCCCACTACATAGTTTAATTGGTGAATTCTATCAAGCCTTTGAAGAAGAAATAATACCAATTCTTCATAATATCCTATTGAAAATAGAAAAAGAGGGAACACTTCCTATAACTTTCTATGACACCTAATACTCTAATACCAAAATCAGATAAAGACATTACAAGAAAGGAACACCACAGACTAAGAGCTCTCATGAACATAGATGCAAAAATCTTCACAAAATATTAGCAAATCAAATCTAATAGTAAGTAAAAACCAAGTGGGATTTATTCCAGATATGCAAGACTGGTTCAACATTTGAAAATCAGTCAATATAATACACCAATGTAATCAATATAATTAACCGGCTAAAGAAGCAAAGTCATATGATCATTTGATTCAGAGAAAGCAACTGACAAAATCCAACACCCATTGCGATAAAACTCTCAACAAACTAGGAACAGAGGGACACTTTCTCTACTCAATAAAGAACACTTACAGAAAATGAAAATAAAAACCCCCAAGAAACCAGAGCTAACTCCATACTTAAGAATGAGAAGCTAGTTATTTTCCTCTTAAGACTGGAAATAAAACAAGAGTGTCTTCTCTCACTGCTCCTATTCCACATCATACTGGAAGTCCTAGCTAGTGCAATAAGACAAAATAAATAATAAATAAAAGATATACAGACTGGGACGGAAGAAACAAAACAGTTTTTATTCACAGATAATACGCTCTTCTATGTAGAAAATCCAAAAGACTCTATAAAACAAAACAACAAAACAAACAAAAAAGCTCCTGAAGCTAATAAACAATTATAGCAAGGTTGCAGGATGCAATGTTAATATACAAAAGTCAATTGCTTTCCTGCATACCAGCAATGAACAATTAGAATTTGAAATGAAAAGAAATTACCTTTTACAATAGCACCAAGAAAATGAAATGCTTAGGTATAAATTTAACAAAATAGGTACAGGATCTGTATGTGGAAAATTACAAAATACTGATGAAATAAATCAAAGAAGAGCTTTCACAAAATTAAGTCAAAATAGATCATAGACATAAATGTTAAATACAAAATTATAAAACCTCTAGAAGAAAAATGGAGAAAACCTACATGACCATGAGTTTGATGGTTATATTTTAGACACAATAGCCAAAAGCATGATCCATGAAAAAAATTAATAAATTAGAATTTATTAAATATAAAAACCATATATTATAAAAATAAACTTAGAAATGTGACTTTTCATTCACACTTTGTGAAATAAATATATTACGGTTTTTTATCTACATCCTTGATAGTGTTTTGTGTTCCAAAGCTAGTTTTAGAGTCTTCTTATGTAAATTTTCAGAGCACATCATCTTTATTTCTGTCTAAGATGTTTGAGAGTTTGAATCCAGTTATGGCATCCTGGAAGTTTTATCCAATCACAAGTACTCATTTGCATATATTAAAATATTAATTTTAAAATAATACAAAAGAAGTCTTTCAATGATATCTGAAGATATCAGACATTCTGATATCGTATATTTGAATCAGTGATATGTTTTATTATATTTCAGTATATATGGTATAGCTGTGTAACAAGATAGAAGAAGAAACAAAACTAGAAAGCACAGCAAACAGAAAACAAATTATTATCGCAGTAATATAATAATTTTAATAAATATTCATGAATTAAATTCTTTTAAAAGAGAGATTTTCAGAAAAGAGTTAAAAAAAAGAACACCCCGTAACACGCTGTTTGTTAAGAGTGAGACAATTAAAACAAATTGCCACAACAGGGTTGAAAACAAAAGGATGGTACATTATAAATGAATTAAAGATGACCCTTGTGTATGGGCTTCTTTGTTGTTTACTTTTCCTCAGTGGGCTTGGAGCTGATAGTCCAAAATCTATTGGCACCCACTCCTGTTTGGAGTCCCCTGTTTTTTGGATTGCACATCTTCTTAGTTTATTACCTGGTTTTGTTAGAGAACATTCTCCAGAGGTTTCTCAACAAAGAATGCATGAAAGGAAATTTTTTGAGATCTTGCAAGTCTAAAATTGTCCTTTTTATGTTCTCACACTCAACTGTTATTTACTGAGATAGAGAATACCAGATTTGAAATGATTTACTTCAGTATTTTTAAAGTACTTCTCCATTATGTTCTAATTTCTAATGCTTGTGTTGGCAAGCCTAACACCATTCTTATACTGTTAAAATTTTTTTATTGAGGTAACATTGGTTTAAAACATTATATATATTTCAAGTGTACATCATTATATTTTGATTTCTGTATACAGTACATCATGTTCGCCAACCAAAGACTAATTACCATCTGTCACTGTACACATGTGCCCTTTGCCCTTTTCATCTTCCTCCCTCCCCCCTTCCCTTCTGGTAACCACCAATCTAATCTCTATATCTATGTGTTCGTTGTTGTTGTTTTTATCTTCTACTTATGAGTGAAATCATATGGTATTTGACTTTTTCCATCTGATTCATTTCGCTTAGCATAATACCCTCTAGGTCCATCCATGTTGTCGCGAATGGCAAGATTTCACCTTTTTTTTTTATGGCTAAGTAGTATTGCATTGTGTATATATACCACATCTTTATCCATTCAGCTATTGATGGGCACTTAGGTTGTTTCCAAGTCTTGGCTGTTGTGAATAATGCTGCAATGAACATAGGGATGCAAATCTCTTTTCTCACTCGTGTTCTCATGTTCTTTGGATAAATACCCAGAAGGGGAATAGCTGGATTGTATGGTAGTTCTATTCTTGATTTTTTGAGGAATCTCCATACTGTTTCCTATAGTGGCTGCACCAGTTCACATTCCTGCCAGCAGTGTATGAGAGTTCCATTTTCTCTACATCCTCTCCAACACTTGTTGCTTCTTGTCTTATTAATTATAGCCTAACAACAAAATAGCAGAAAGAAAAATTAAGAATACAATCCCATTTACAATTGTAACAAAAAGAACAAAATATCTAGGAATAAATTTAACCAAAGAAGTGAAAGATCTGTACACTGAAAACTATGAAACATTATTGGAAGAAATCAAAGACACAAAGAAATAGAAAGATAGCAGTGCTCTTGGATCAGAAGAATTAACAAAGTTAAAATGCCCATACTTGCTAAAGCAATCTACAGATTCAGTGCAATCCTTATCAAAGTCCCAACGGCATTTTTCATGGAAATACTAAAAAGAATCCTAAAATTTATATGGAACAATGAAAGACCCCAAATAGCCAAAGGAATCCTGAGAAAAAAGAACAAATATGGAATTATCACACTCTCTGATTTCAAAATGTACTACAAAGTTGTAGTAATCAAAACAACAGGGTATTGGCACAAAAACAGATGCACAGATCCATGGAACAGAATGGAGAGCCCAGAAATAAACCTGCACATCTATGGACAGCTAATTTTCCACAAGTGAGCCAAGAACATACAATGGAGAAAGGAAAGTCTTTTTAATAATTATGTTGGGAAGACTGGACAGCCACATGCCAAAGAATGAAAGTAGACCATTATCTTACACCATACACAAAAATTAACTCAAAATGGATTAAAGACTTGACTGTAAGATCTGATTCTTGATCCTTTGCATGTGATGTAATGTTTCATTTTTGGAAGCTCTTATGATCTTTATTTCTAGTGTTCTTAAATTTCACAACAATATGTCCTGGTGAGAGTCTTTTTTCATTCACAATCATGGCAAGTTAGTAGGACCTTTCAGTCTAGTAATTCATGAACTCAGATCTGGAAATTTTCCCCACATATTTCTCACATGAACACTACTTTTCATTTTCTTTATTCTTTTCTTTTCTCCAGTTTTCTAAAAGCTGTGAATGGATTTGAGCTTATTGACAAGAATAAAAAATAATGTAAAATTCCTTGGCCACACCTCCTAGATTCATCAATTTTTAACATTATACTCAATTTGCTTCAGACTTTTTTTAAAGAATTACACATAACAGATGCAGATGAGGGCTCCTCTGTGTTTCTGCATTCCATCCCCTTAACACTCTCCCTAGCATATATTCAATATTTAGAATTCTATTTTCGGTATATATTTATTTTGCTGTAGATAGTAGTGTTTTATGGGTTTTTAATATTTATATAAATGAAATTGTACTGCAACTTTCTTTTTTCACATTTGATTTTTCATTCAACATTATATTTTTGAGATGTTTAAACTTTCCTATATATATGTAGTTCATTTTAAATACAGTAGAATATTTCACTATATAAATATACTGAAATGTAGCCACTCAGTTCATCCATTTTCTTGATTATGTACATTTAACTTCTCTCTCTTTTTTTTCTAGAGCATATACGTAGAAGAGAATATATATAGAACATATATAGAAGAGAACATACATAGAGGAAAAACTCGTGGGTCAAAATTATTCTTCTCATATTTATCATTCATTTTCACTATATGCTTATATATCAGAATTTATTTGTCTATTTTACTGATAATGGACATTAAACTGTTTCTGATATCTGGACCACACAAACAATCTGGGGCAAACTTTCTTGGATATGTTTTCTTGTGTTTATGTATGAGAATTGCTCTAGAATACATACCTAGGAATTAAATTTTGGGTTTTAGAGTATTAATACATTCAACATCAGTAATATAGCCAAATTGTTGCCAAAGGTTGTTGTACCAGTGTATACTCCCATTAGTAGCATGTAAGAGTTACAATTGCTCCATATTTCAAGCAACACTTAGTATTTTTGGTTGTAATTTCCACCATCTAATGGGGATAAAATGGTAATTGTCTAATAAATCTTTCTGTAGACTGCTTTTACAAAGATATTATTCTCTATTTTTTCCCCAAAAAGTTTTTTTTAAACTGAATGTTTAGAACATTTGAAAGAATAGAAGGAAGGGGACAGATTAGAATTTTATAATATTCATTAGCCATTTATGTAAAAGATGTTCCATTTTTCAAAGAAGTTTCTCCTATTTCCGTGCCTTTTCTGTCTTCTTGGGAGTAGTAAATAGAGATTATTACTCTACTAGATAAACTGCTCCACTGTGTTTGACAGTAATTATATCTTGATGGTTCAAGTTATCATATTCAAAAATTATCTTTCATTTCACTGTGCAGTCTCACTACACTGTTTCACAGTAAAATTATATTCCACTCAAATTAGAAGAGTCCAAAGAAATTAGAGCAAAGAGCAGTCAAATTCATGTAAATGAATGCTAGAGGCCCGGGGATTTTCAGTACAGATTTAGTAACAGAGTGTCTACTGGTGCAAACTTTCTATTTATTTATATTATTAAAACTGTAGTAATAGGAATGAAAGCGACTTTAATGAAAGAGAAACTCAGGAATGAGGTCCTTAAACATAACCAAATACATTTTAAATATAAATACTATGTATTTCCGGTTAGTATAAGGCAAATATCTAAACTATCTACTAAATTCTGGTCTCAGAGAAAAAGATCAGAGACAGTTACACAGAAAGTGCTTCACATGGTCAGGTTCGTTTTTAAAACGAGATCCTTTGAAAAAAATCCCTTCGGTTTCTCTTTTTGTGGGAGATTTCCGTTGGTCCTTTTGTTGGTAATCCATTTATGCCTGCCCTTTTTAGTGTACTTTGCCTTTGTTATTTTCAGTGGATTGTTGTATAGCTTTTCTAGGCCATATACGACTAACAAAGGGGGAAATCCGAGGGTATATGTATAACTCCAGGAATTTTTTTGTAGCTCCAGAGCGGAACTGGAACGACGATATGAGGAATGGCCGCCACTATCTCAAGCTTCATATCTTCAATTGCGAAAAGGCGCAGGCGGGCCGCTAGGCGCTGAGAACAGGAGGAGGACCGCGAAACTGCCTGGGCTTGGTTAGCGAGGCCGGGATGGAGCCTGTGCAGCTGCTCGAAGGCGCCGTGCGGAGCGCCGAGGTCCCAGCCCATCCCCGCCCCAAACCCCGGGCCTCGAGCCCGCGCATACGGCTCCAATTACCCGCGACCAATAAACACAAGTAGCCCAGAAAATTTTAAGTTTTGATTTTCGCATTTAGGTCCTGAATCTATCTGGACAGATTTTTTTTGCGTGTGTGTGGTAAGGAATACAGAAACAATTTTATATATTTTTACATGTGGATTGTCCCAATAGCAATGATTGGATAACCTATGTAAGTTACCTACTGATCTGCAAGCTTTTGGGACGCAGCCACAGCATGGCTTGACTAGCGGGTGTAGGTCAGTGCTTAGGATCCGAACCCGTGAAAAGTGTGAACCAAACCACTATGACACTGGGTTGGCCCTAAATTTGTTTTCCTCTTTATAAGCGTTATTGAGTATTTAGTCATGTGTTTAGGAGTCATTTGCATTTTTTCTTAAATTATCTACTAATATTTTTGCCATTTTTCCAAGTGTTAGTCTTTTTCTTATCTATTTCTAGGGGTTCCTCGCTTTAGCTCTTTGTCTTTCATACGCCTTGCAAATATTTTGCATTTTTCTTTTGATATTCCTTTTGATGTCTTTACCATGTAAAAGTTTTTTTAATTTTTGTTTTTTAAAACTTATGTAGTTGAATATATAATTTTTTCCTTTTATGATTTCTGAATTTTGAATATAAAGGAATTCTATGTTTTATCATTGTATATTTGTTTCATCTTTTACATCGAAGTCTTTGATTCATTTATTATTTGTTATGGTGAAAGGTATGAGTAATGGATCCAATTTGGTTTTCAAAGAGATCCCTACACCATTTATTAAATAGTACATTAGTCTTTTTATCATTTGCCACTTTTTTTTATTCTCAACTCTTATCTACAATTGCATGTGTTTCTATTCTGTTCTATTGGTTTTGGTTGTTTTGCCAAATGCCAGTGCTATACAATTATTGAGGCTGTGTGATGTTTAAACATGATAGATCTAGTTGCCCTTTATCAATCTATTTTCTCCTTGTTAACTTTAGTACCCGCTTCTAGATTAAAAAACTGTTGATAAATTTTGGTACCACATTGAATATATAAATTAATTTAGGGAGAATTGACCATCTTTGTGGAGTTCTATCTTTTATCCAGTTCTTCATTTGTTTCCTTCAGTAGTGGTTTAAAATTTTCTTCATATTTACCTTGCACAATTCTTAAGATTATTTCTGTTTATTTCATCTTTTTGGTATTATGATAAGTTATATTGACAGATCTTAATATTAAACCATTTTTGGACTAAAGCTTGTTTGTTCATAATGTATTATTCTTTTGAAATGCGGCTAGATTCCTCTTGCTGATATTTTACTTATTTTTTTTGGATCAGTGTACATGAGTCACATTGTCTAGTTCAATTTTGTTTAATCTCTGCGACATTTTGATATCAATATTATGCTCATTTTGAATAGATTTTGGAAGTTTTTCTAGGCTCTGAAAATTATTTAAATTTTAGTAGAAGTCTCCTATGAAAACTTCAGGTTTGGTTCTTTTGGGGTGATAGTTCTTTGAAAATTTTATTATGGAAATCAGTCTATTCAGATTTTATATCTTGTTTAGGGTCACTTTTGATAAATATATTTTGCTAGAAAATTACTCATTTTGTTTAGATTTTCAAACTTATCTGCATAGATTTAATTAAAATACTTTAGTCTTATGTTTCTTCAAATTTTCCTATTTCTGTAGATATTTCCTCTTGTTTCTTATTTTGTATATTTCTGCCCTCCTCTTTTTATTGATTAGTTTAGGTAGTGGTTTCTCAGTTTTACCAATTGTTTTTTAAATATCCATCTCTTGGACTTATTTTTTAAGTGTTATTTTTTGTTGTTGTTGTTTTGTATTATGATTCATTATTTTTTGCTTTTATTTCCATTTCTGTTGTAGTCCTTCAGTTTATTTTGTTGCCTTTTTCTAACTTTTCAGTCGGATCCTTAACTAGATTTATCTAAGTTTCATTTAAATGTTACGCCTCAGAATTCTCCTTTGCACACTGCTGTAGTTGTTCTCATGCTTTCTCATATGTAGTGTTTTGATTATTATAATTTTCTAAGTATTCTCAAATATTTATAGCTCCTTCTTGAATCAACAGTTACCTAAGGGACACTTAAAAACATTTCAAGTGGAAGATTTTTCTGTCTCTGAATGTGTCATTAATTTTTAGTTTTACTAGATTACATTCAGAGACTGTTGTCTTAACTATTTCATTACAGGTGGAGTCACAGATTGCCTTCCAAGAGGAACATACTCTGAGATTACAGATTGGCATGCAGGAAGTTTATAGGTAGCGATCCTGTGACTGATACCTGTGAGAGAATAAAGGCATCAGCATTGGGTGAAGGAAGTTGGGTTGTAATGCAATCACAACAAAGCCTTTGCTGCTAACTCAGAAGAAAGATGGCCCTTCAGAGTGTCCTGAATTGGGTTAAATGGGTAAGGTCTTTATACTCCCTCAAGAGACCAGTCTTTGCATACAGCTTGCCCCTAAAGAGCTTGCCCCTTAGACTAGGCTGTTCTTTTCATCTGAGGGCAATTTCTGGAGAGGGCTGACAGTGAGGCCTATCAGGGAGGACTATCAACCAGCAACACTCCCAGCAACTGGGGGGATAAATCTGTCAGTCTTGAAAGGGGGTCTGGGAGGCATGGCATGGTGTTCAGTACAGGGGAAAATCTGAGATACTCTCTCAGTCTTCTTTGTACTTGGGGCAAGGGCATGTATTCTATGTTTGACCAATCAGATATAGTCTCTCTGCAATTTGAATCAAGGATAGGTGATACAAAAATGAGAAATGGTAGAAAATCTCTCTGGTGGTGGTGGCAGTGACAGAAATGTCCAGTTTTTGAGTCAGCAGTGGCAGCAGGCTAGCATAGGCATCCAATGTCTGTGGCACACAGCATCACTGGGTCAAGCTGCAATATCCAGTGTTTAATCATGTGACTTTGGTCAACTTATAGGATGATTATTGTTGTATTGGCTGTGGTCTGGTTGTGAGCCTCTGAACCCAGTTCTCTAGCCCTTTTAGCAATTTTGTGAACTACCCAATATTCTTTCATTAAATTTTATTTCTGCTTAATTAAGCAGAATTGATTTCTGTTTCTTTGCAACTAAGATATCTGATGCATACAAAGATCTTTCAAGAGTTGGGGAATTTGGATCTGATTGGGCCATTTTTACCATTGCTTCTCTCTTCTGCCCAATGTTATTTATACTGGGCCTTACATGCCCCAGCAAATTTTTTGGATCTCTTTCTCATCAGAGAAGAGTGAAAACCAGAAGGGTAATTTGTAGAAGATCTTTGCATCATAAATAAACAAAGGAATAAAAAATATTTATAGCAGGATGTCTTTTTAAAAATCTCTGTCTTTATCTTATTTCTATCTTTTTATCTTTATTTTTTCCTGTCAGTTATCACATCACATGAAAATGAATGAGCATTTTTTTTTTAACCAACTTTGAAGAGATACTTTGGGTAGTATGACTTAAAATATGGGACATATGGCATATGGAAAAGTGCACTTTGTAGGGCTCTGGGGGACACTGAGGACAGAAAACAATCTGTTAAATCAGATGTGAGTTCCAAATCAAAAGTCACAAAGGCATATGCTTTCCATTGCTGGTGTGGTCTTCTATTCATATAGGCAACTCTATGCATGTTCCAGAGTAAATAACAATACAAATTTTTAAATTTTAAAATGATGATTAATAGCATCCCAGGCAATTTGTTGAGACCACCATGAAGATTTATATAGCTATATACATAGACATAGATATAAATCCTGCTCTTTACACAAGGAGATAAAGACAGATTATAGGAAATACATACAATATCATAAAACATGAATAAATATAAAACATTAGGGTAAGAAATAACAATCCATCCTTCATTCTCACCAGTCTGTAATATGGACCCTTCACTTCATTCAGATTGATTTATTCAATACATTTACTCATACGTACCATGCTCTTTCTTCCCTACAAGGCTTTCTAACCACTTTTGAATATTCTTATCACTCCTATGTAAAATTCATCTGTGTCTAAGGTCCAGATTAAGTGCTGTCTTTTTCTTGAAGCTTTACTTGACCTCTTAAATCCTCCCCAATATCTTCTGTCTTCGACCTCACATCAAAGTTCTGATTTGAACCTTTCATTACATAGTAATTTTTTCTCTACCGTTTTTCATGCATGACAATGTGTTATCTACTCCTGTCTACTCTAGGAGGACAGTCCTGGGGAAATACTCTATTCTGAACTCCCCGTGGTGTATTCCTGTATTAATCTGAGCCATATGTGAGGTCCTAATCATGCATTTGAATGTTGATTTTATATTTTTATTGTGATTTTTCAGGGACTTCATATGTAAATATTTGCCCACATAAATAATATTTCAGGGAGCTCAAAAGGATAAGACCTGTGACTATGTCATTTTTAGAGTTTGTAGCAAACTTAGGTCATTGTCAAGTTTAATAGGTATTTAATAACAGCTTTGTAATTATGATGAAAATGAAAATGATGATCTCATTAGAACTTGCCTCCTGTTGAACTCCTTTCTACCAGTATGAATCACCGGGAGAAGATTTTGCTCTGGCCTAGAGCCTTCTTTAAAGCCCCCTTCAGCTCATTGTTCCTTAGACTGTAAATGAAGGGGTTCAACATAGGGGCTGCGACCATGAAAATCACTGACGCAGCTGAGTCTTTTTCAGTTGAATGGTTGGATGAGGGGCTCATATAGACCCCTGTGATTGCTCCATAGAAAAGAATGACCAAGGCAAGGTGAGATCCACAGGTGGAGAAAGCCTTGCATTTTCCTTGGGCAGAAGGGATTTTCATCACAGCAGAGATGATGAGGCTATAGGATGCTAGGATACACCCTGAAGGTACCACAAAGATTAGCCCCACCACAGCCAGAACCATGACCTGATTAAGACTTGTGTCAGAACAAGATAGAGGGAGGAGAGAGTTGATATCACAGAAGAAATGATGGATGACATTGTTAGAGCAGAAGTGCAGACGGGTTATCATAAGGGTGTGCAAGAGGGGGTTCAAAATGGCAATGACCCAAGGTGCAGTCACCAGAGAGGCACAGAGGTGTTGGGTCATGATGGTGGAGTAATACAAAGGGTGACAGATGGCCACATAACGGTCATATGCCATCACTGTGAGAAGGAAATTGTCCATGTTGGCAAACATCATACAGAAATACATCTGAGCCAGGCAGCCAGGATAGGAGATGGACTGAGTCTGTGTTTGGGTGTTCAGTAGTATCTTGGGAACTGTAGCTGAAGGAAGGCACAGGTCTACAAAGGACAGATTGGCAAGGAAGAAATACATGGGTGTGTGGAGACGATGATCTGAGCTGATGGCCAGCAAGATGAGTAAGTTTCCAAACAGACCTGTTAAGTAAAGACACAAGAAAAGTGCAAAAAGGTGTGCCTGCTGCTCTGGCCAACTCGAGAAGCCCAGAAGGAGAAATTCAGAGACACTGGTTTGGTTTTCCTTTTCCATTGCCTGGATATACCTGCATGAGGACCCAGAGGATGAAATATTTTCGACAGAATAAATTTCCCCTTGGTACTTTTTACCTACTTACCTAGTCTAGTCCCATTTACTAAATATTTTCTCTTTAGACTACCCTACCTCCTCTCTGATGTTCTCTCCCAAGCCTTGCTGCACCTTGGGTGTGTCTTTCCATTTCATGCGTTGTCTTTTCACTTATCCTCTCTTGCTGAAACCTCACCTCATCCAAGATTTCCAAGGGATCTCTATACATCTCTCCTCTGTAAGTAGAGATTATTTTCCCACTTATGATGTTGATACAAACTCTTGCACATTCTGCAATTTGTGTGGCTGCCTGACTGTCAGCTGTGTGCTGGAACACATCCATGGGTTTGACACACTAAATGACTCCACGCCAAACATTAAGATTTAAATGAGAAAATTTTTCCAAATGTTTGTCAAACACAATAATAACCAACCTGCTTGGAAACCAGTCAGACATCTACCATTTAGGATTCATAAGGAAAAGATAAACTATCTTATTTTTTTGAGACGCAAAATAAAAATATATTAACATACTTGACAAGTGTAAAGAGTTAAGACACCAAAGAAATAGTTTACATGAAAACTATGTACACAATAGGTAAGTATTTACAAGCAAGTTAAAAAGTTGTATACTATAATTATATAATACATGTAGATAAATCTAAAGGAGAACACAGAGAAAAAGTTGTGTCAAAATAGGGGGGCAAATTTAGAAGATTTCCTTTTGATGGCTTTGTAATGTTTTAACCATAACTACAAAAAGGGGTTCAGGTTTATAAAGTATTGTCAATGCAAATAATCCATATTCAACCTACATATCAAAATTAGAGTGAGTTTATTATGAGCCAAAGTGAGGATTATAACCTGGGAAGGCTTTAGAAGGTGTTCCAGAGAAGCATGAATTTCAGTACAGTCTTACATCTTTTTAGAACAAAGAAGATACATTAAAAACACCCAGGATACATTTTCAAAAACACCCAGTACACAGTTGCAAATTAACAGGTCAACATGACCATGATTCCAGGAAAGGGACTAATCTGGGCATTACCAATAGGATGTTACCAATCGGATGTTGTTACCAATAGGGCATAGGAGGGGAAGTATGCATTCTCTATGTCAAGAGAGATTCCTTACTTTAATGGATAAGCAGATGTAGAATCTATGTTTTTGATACGCCATAAGTCAGGCTTTCTAGTTCAAGTCGAATCAGTTTTGAACTCAAATAGTTACCCCATATACCTCAATATGTGAAAATCTCTTGTCAGTATCATTATTACTTCCTGCATTTCTTGGAGATGTAGAAAACACAAAGTAACAGAAGACAGAGTTCCTGATCCAAGAAATTTGGAATCAGGTTGTGGAGGAAAAATATTATAATGGAAAATAAGTAAGAAGACAAAGGTTCACGTCCATAGATGAGATAGTTTTAGACGAATGGAGGACTCCCTAAGAGATAGACAAGATACAGGAGAGTGTGGGCTCTGGAGTTAGCCCACATTGAAACTAGACTCTATCACTTGCAGTCTGATTGACCAAGTCACCTAACCTCTCCAAATCTTAGTTTCCTCATGTAAAATAATAGTACCTACCTTAAAGTTTGTTGTGAAAATGAAATGAATTAATGTATGAAAAACTCTTAGCAAATAATGATTACTCAATAAATTCAAACTATTGTTGAGAAAGCCAGAAAGGGATAAGTCGGGCTTCTTTCCCAGCCTCCAGTGGCTGTTTTAAATCTTTTCTTCTCTTCCTGCCACCAGTGCAGAAAACTTCTCTGCATCTCCTTTCATCCTTCCTTTTCTCTTTCCCTTTTGTTACAACAGAAGCAAAACCTCTTCATGTGATCCCATCTCGGGCCAATCTATCTACTGCCCCAGCCACTCCATTGAATTGCTCTTTCAAAATTTCTTTCTTTTTTTTTTTTGAGGAAGATTAGCCCTGCGCTAACATCTGCTGCCAATCCTCCTCTTTTTGCTGAGGAAGACTGGCCCTGAGCTAACATCCGTGTCCATCTTCCTCTACGCTATGTGTGGAATGCCTTCTACACCATGGCTTGCCAAGGGGTGCCATGTCCCCACCTGGGATCCGAACCGGCAAACCCTGGGCTGCCAAAGTGGTACGTGTGCACTTAACTGCTGTGCCACCGGGCCGGCCCCATCAAAATTTCTGGAAAAACTCAATGGATATTTCTTAGTCCTTACATTTTTAGACCTCCTAGAATTCTCTCCTTGAGAAACTCTTTTCCTTCTTGGATTTATTTTCATATTTCCTCCTATCTCTCTGGCCATTCCTTTTAAGTTGCCTTGGCAGAATTCCCTCCCTTTAACTGCCCCTTAAATGTTGACATTTCTCTGGTTTTCGTCTTATGCTTCTTTTCTTTTCATCCTACACATATTCCTGTATGATTCTATTCACCTCCATGGCTTTAATGCTACCATGTGCCACTCTCTCCCAAATTTATTTCTTTAGTGCAATTCTCTTTCATTTTCAGATTCATATACCCAATGCTTTCTGATGTCTCCACTTGGATGTCATAGACAGCTTATCTCTAATGCTTCCCAAACGGAAACTGTCATATTCTCCTCAGGGCTCAAAGACTGTTTCTCTCTCCATGTACCCTTATTCAGTAAACAGCGCCACAATCTATCCAATTTCAAGAAGAGAAAATTTGAGAGTGAGTCCAGGACCCTCTCCTTTACCTATACATCCAATCAATTGCTAAGCCCTGTTGATAGTACTTCTTAGGAATCAGAATATTTTTGTTAAGCAAATGGATTTTTAATATCTACCACAACTAAGGCACTGTTTTAGGCATTGGGAAATAGCAGTGAATAAGAGAGATGTGGTCTCTACCCTCAAGGAGTTTGAAATCAAAGCCAGAAACTTCGGAGTTGTCCTTGACTCATCCAATTTGTGAATGAGCCCTGTTGATTCTGATTTTTCTCGCACCCATGCTCCTTTTCTTCATTCCTAATTATACTGTCTATGTCAAACTCTTACCGTCTCTCATCTGGATACTTACAGTAAACTTCAGACTGGTCTTCCTTCCTATAGTCTTCTCCCTTTCAACCCTTCCTTCAAACTTAGCAAAGAATTATCCTTCTAAAACAAGAATTTCCCCATTTCCCTTCTTAAAAACGTTCAACGGGGGGCGGCCTGGTGGTGCAGCAGTTAAGTTTGCACATTCCGCTTCTTGGTGGCCTGGGGTTTGCCGGTTCAGATCCCAGGTGTGGACATGGCACCGCTTGGCAAAAACCATGCTGTAGTAGGCGTCCCACGCATAAAACAGAGGAAGATGGGCACGGATGTTAGCTCAGGGCCAGTCTTCCTCAGCAAAAAGAGGAGAATTGGCAGTAGTTAGCTCAGGGCTAATCTTCCTCAGAAACAAAACAAAACAAACAAAAAAACCTTTCAACGGTTTTCAATGGCCTTCAATTCAAATTCCAAATTCCTTATTGTGGCCTACAAGGTTCTTCATTACCCCTTTCTTACTTCTCTTGTCTTATCTCTTGCTGTGGTCAATTTCCCACCCTTAGAACTTCCTGACACACCCTGAAACTTTATGTCTATGTGGCTTTTCCTTTTTTGAAGTTCTCTGACCACCCCATCTAAAGCTTCCTTCAAGACATCCTCTACTGCATTGCCCTGCTTTTTGTCTTCATATCACCTACCACTATCTGGAATTTGCTTGTTTCCTGAAAAGTAATTTATTTATTTTCTAATCTACATCAGTAAAATGTAAAGTCCATAAGAGCATGAAATCTGTCTTTTTTTTAAACCACTATATGTCTTGAATAGTGCCTGACATACAGCAGATAATCAGTATGTATTTGTTGAATAAATGAATAAATGAACATACTTATTAAAGACTCAGAAAGTTTTTTCTTAAATATCAGATAGAAATATGTGTCCTTAATGCATATTTTATAGTGACTTTTATTCTAGGCTATATAGAATTTGAGATTATCTATATCTACATCTATATGTCAGCATTTGTATATTTGTTTTCATGGCTCTTCCTTGCTTATAAGATATTTTGGAGAGCACATGCACTGAATCTTATTCATCTTTGTCTAGGGAAGCTCAGTTTTATAAACAATGGTTTATATTTGCCTATGAAGACAGACTGAATTTATAGGTGGAATGAGCTGCTTGCCAGAGGATGCAAGACAACACCGTCTCTGATTCCATGATTGGTTCTCCACTCAGCCCCGTTGTCCTGAGTCTTAGCCAAAGGGATGGAGAGTCTGGTGGCAGAAACTAAAGGAAATGGAGGGATGCTGTTGGACTACTTTTTCCGTGATTGAATAATAAAAATGTGAAATTGAATGGAATGGAGAGGCATTCTACACATGTATATGTCAAGTGGGGAAAGGCATTGACACTTTGGACTCCAGAACACACAGAGCTCATGTGAGAACTTCCTGGGAATTCCCAGAAATAATTAAAGCAACTTTCCACAGACTGCAGGGATTGCTGTGGTAGATAAAATGACAGCCTGCTGTTTATTGCCACTCTCGGGCCAACAGATTGATGTGGTTTCAGGAAACATGGATCAGAATTGTGTCATGTCACTTGGCACAGCTTTTGCACTCAAAAATGTTAGTTGAATAAATGTTCTGTAACAGCTATGGTGACAGCAGGAGACAGGATTTTCACTATGGAATATAAAGCAGACATAGGTGGAGGGGAGGGCAGGCCATGCGCTCTGCAGGAAGCAGAAGAAATAAAAATATTAAACGTCCTTTATGGGAGGTTTCTTCTTGCTGCACTTTCCCTCACCTCCACATCTCTCACTGGCATACCAGACATCTCTGCTTTTATCATTTGCCATAATTTCTATTTAGAGTTCCCAGGAAACCCTCACACGGGTTCTCTGCTGTCTCCCTGGTGGTTGGAATCCTCCCTTTTCTTCCTCTTTTGATCTAGGTTGCTCGCCAATACTGTTCTGCCAGTGCCTGCTTTTACAAAAGTGATGTGATATCGGGGCACTGATGATCTCAGAGCTGCTAATGCTGCTAATGCCAATGCAGCCCTGGCTTCTCTGGAGTCCAAAGTGCCAATGCCTTTCTCTACTTTGCACATAAGCTGTAGGATATCTCTTTACCTTGACAGTAACTACTTCTAGTGTGTAGATCCTTCACTTCTACTTAAAGAGAAAACTCCAAGAGAAAATGGTGCCCACAGTCTTTTCTTCTACCAAAGACTCTGCTCTTTCACTCAAGGATCTTTGGGGGTGCTGGGGAATGGCCAGGTGAAGTGGGATTAGTTCTTGGACAGAGCAGATATGAAAATTTAGAATTTGAACCATTGCCACTTTATGCTGTGTAGAATGAATAAAAGAGGAAACTTACCTGCAGAGAAGGAAGACTAAAATTGATCTGCAGAAAAAGGAAGAGAGTCACATAGTGCTCTCCTTCAATTCTGACTCATTTTTTAATTGCTTTGACTATCTGAAGGGGTTTTCTCCTATTTATTTTCCCTCCTACCTTTGCACCTTTGACTTTCCTGCCCTACCAAGCTGGATTCTTCCTAAACTCAGTTTTGAAGACACAGCTTCCTACTTTTTTGTTCATAGCCTGGACCAAGTTCATATCCATTGGCTTTTCAGACCTTATTTGCCTGCAGGTATGTTTTCAACTGCAGGTATATATTTTTTCTAGTATTCTTTCATTTTCACCCAAACCTATTATTAACTGTTATCCTAAGCTCTTTGTTGATTCTGTTAAACAACTGATCCACTGAAACCTTCATTTACAGAGAATGTATAAAGAGAATATTCTAGAAAACAAATACCCTGGAGGGAGGAGAAAGGGCTTTTCAATAATCTCTAGGAGGCATCAAGAAGGAGTTATAGGCATGAGAAAATACTTTGGATGCATAATCACAGACATCTGTTGATTTCATCAGTGCACTAGGGTGGTGGCAATAGTCATAACAATGAAGACATCATCTCTCCCTCTCAATTGCCATAAGATAAAATGTTTTTCACTCTTGTAAACATGATAAAGCAATAAAAAGTACACGAAATAAGCTGAGTAAATTCTATAATTATGTAAAAATCATAAATTTCTCACCAAGATAGAAAAAATATAAAGACTTGCCACTATCAGGTGCTCTATATCACACAAAATGTTTTCATAATTTATTAATCCTCATAACAACTCTATAATGTACGTCACATATCCTCATTATACCAACACTAAGTTTATCAGAGCCAGGATCTGAATTCCGATTTCTTTGAAATCCAGCCCACTTTTTACTAAGCCACTACTGCATCTAGGATCTCACACATTCCCAGGGTATGTTCTCATTAATTAATCAGTTCATTCATTCACTCCACAAATGGTTATTAAGAATTTACTACGTGTTAGACAATGCCTGGTGACCTTAAGTAGAACCTGAACTTGTTTCACAAATCTAATTAAAGACGTGCTTTCTCCTTTTTTCTCAAAGCTGCTCACTTCTCATTGTGCTTACCAAATGCTCCTCTCAGGAACCTTCCGGGAAGAGACTTTAGCTTCCAAGTCTCACTGAGGGGTAACAGGAAAAATAAAAATGGAAGAAAGTTACCCTTCCCTGAGGATGTACAAGGATGAGGGATGGGATGTATCTGGTGACGGTATATCTGGTGCAGTGAGAACTGGAGTGACCACAGGACTCCCCCACACTGACATTTACAGCTTCTTTGTAGCTCTTGGAACCCAATGTTGACAAGCTCCCTCGATGCCAGTAATAATTACTTCATCCTCCTGTGGGTTTCCCAACTGAAACCCTAGAGATAATGTATGTGGCAGACAATTCTCCAGGGAGATTCAAACAATTAAAAGATCTGGAAGTTGTTCATAGGCTTCCAGGAAGGATTGTAACACAATTTCTCCCCCTCTACCTTCAAGAGGCCCCAAAACAACAAATATCAAACATTACACTGATAACAAATGATCTTTTCAGGCATGAGTCGATTTACTCTCTAAACATAGGGTCTATCTTCCCTGCCTCAGCACTCTTCAGCAACACCACCCTTGGGCTTGTGAATGCTTGATCTATCATTGTTGCCTGAGATAAAAGGACCCATTTTGTGGTAAAGGAGGTGAGATAACGGGCACATGGTCAGGATTCATTGCTCTTACAGTGTACTCCATCCTCATGAAGCACTCAGCCTAGAATAACAGTGGAATGGCCTCTTAAAGCCTCAACTAATGTATCAGCTTGGGGATAACATCCAGAAATTTTAGGGTGCTATGCATGGGAAAAATGTGTATGGTAGTGTTTCCCCACTGCTGTAATTTATGTGTCCAGATGCCAAAGGGTATGTATTGGTTAGCTTTTTCCATATAAGAAGCCACCCTAAAACTGTGGCTTAAAACACCAGCCATTTATTTATCTCACAATTACGTAAGTCAGCCACTTGGGCTGAGCTCAACTGGGTAGTTCTTCTGGTTTTGGTTAGACTCACTCAAATGCCTGCAGTTAGCTACTGGGTTCCTTTA
This sequence comes from Equus asinus, assembly GCF_041296235.1. Lineage (NCBI taxonomy): Eukaryota > Metazoa > Chordata > Mammalia > Perissodactyla > Equidae > Equus > Equus asinus. Next base: position 38,239,719 of record NC_091797.1, read on the forward strand.
GGGCTTACTGGTCTAGGGCTTATAGCTGGGATGGCTCCTGTCTGCTTGATGTGGTCTCTCATCCTCCAACAGGATGGCCTGGGTTGTTCATATCATGGAGGCAGATTTCTGAGAGAAAGAGTAGAAACATGAAAGGTCTCTTGAGTTCTAGGCTTAAGACTGGCACAACGTTAATTCTATTTCATTCCATTGGCCAATACAAGTCACAAGCCCAACCTAGTTTCAAAGCGTGGGGAAAGACTCTACCTCTTGATGGGTGGAGCTTCAAAGTCACATTGCAAAAAACATGGATTCAAGGAAGAGGGCAAAATTGTAGCCACTTCTGCAATTAACCAAGGATGGAAGTAGGAATGATATCTTTTACCATTTCTGCAAATGGTTTGCTTTTGGAATTTGTGTTTCTCATCCCTGTAACTTTAGGTCTGCTAGATTTGATTCTAAGGAAGAGACTGTTTCCATAAGGGAACACAGTAAGGGTTTCACTGAACTTGAAGCAGTGACTACCACCTGGCCGCTCTGGGCTCCGCACGCCAGTGGATGAGCAGGCAAAGAAAGGTGTTACTATACTGGTAGGGGATAACTGACCTTGATTATCGTGCAGATCTAGGGTTGCTGCTACACATAAGACAAGGAAGGAGTATATCTGGAGCCCAGCGTGTGAATGTGAAATTACGGCAACAAAGACCTTACAAGAGTAAAGCAAGACACTGTTCTCTTAAGGATAAACGTCTGGACCACCATTCCAGGCAAACAGCACAGATAATGCCTGAGAATAAATGAAATCTATTTTTGATAAACGGCTTCGGAACAGCTTCAACAGTGAGATTGTAGCATTTTCACTAAATCTCTTGCATTAAGGTTTTATAGAGATTATGCTGGCAGCCACCTTGCAGGCGACTCCGTGTTTGTTCAGACAAAAAGGGATCTTTATGTTGCCGGGGGTAGACTGTTTCAGGAACGTCTGGAGCACCACTTCAGATCATTGGGCCTCACACTTCTTATTTCAACCACTGCTGCAGTGGTTAGTTCCGTGAGCACTATTTTTGATTGGGTGCCCCTTGACCATGCCTCAGCTTGGGCCGGTGCTTGCCCTAAGGTTCGTCTAACGCTACAACACCATGGCAGGGGGTAAGGAAACTGCTTAGTGGTCACACATTCACAACCTGCAAGTGTGGGACAGTTAACATCCCATGGAGTGAAAATCTGACCAATGGGGAATGTGAGCCAATGAGTAAATTGTTTCTCCTTTCTTTTCCTGCGATAGATGTCTGTTGAGATGCCTCCTGACATTTCTGTTGCCAAACCAGGTTCGTTTTGCCTGCCGCGTGATTATGCCAATCACTGAGATGACCAGTTTGCAAAGAGAAAAGATTTAATCACAAGGCAACTAAGTTAGGAGGCCAGAGAATCAATCTCAGATCTGCCTTCTCAAAAATAGGGACTCAGGGATATTTATGGGGGAGGGGGAAAGGTGGTCTAAAATGTGGGAATAGATGATTGGAGGTGAGGAGAAATAAGGTAATTGATGATCTGCACAAGTATAGTCAGGCTTCGTGCCTCTTCATAGGACGCATGCGCACAAAATGCCAGCTATTACCATGATCTGAGGGTGGAGTTTTTAGCTCCTTGACATCAAAAGGTCATTTGTTGAGCATTTGTGCAGGCCCAGTTGATAGTTTGGTGGTCTCAGCCAGCCTGAACTGGACAAGAGGGTCTCAGTTCCTGGAAAAGCATTCTTAATTACTCTGTTGATAAGATGGGGTCAGTTGAACTGGTCCTTGAGGGCCTGTGGTTACACTTCTTGGGACACATGTGACTGAGCTCCCAGTTACTCCATACTGGTGGTAAACTTGATAATGTATCCTTGACAAACCCACTTTTCTTCCCTGTTCTGCTCACTTTCTCTTACTCCTGATGCTGTATCACATTCTGCATTAGGTATTTGTGTATACGTCTTTGTGTCAAGCTCTGTTTTCCGGGAAACCTAGGCTAAGACAAAAAATCTCGGGGCCTATAAAATTAATCTTGATTATAGACATGAATTTTGGAGTTACTAAACATCAAAGACATTTGTATCCATAAGAATGGAGAAGATCCCATGGGGGGCAATTTTAGAGAAAGAAGAGGTCATAAGACCAAGGTTTGAGGCACCTTAACATTTACTGATTGGTAGTAGAGAATTGTAAGACTCTAAATAAGATTGGGAGAAAAATGCAGAGAGGTGAGAGAAAAATTCTTTTAGTTGCATTAAAACTAAGCTGATATAACAAAAAGACCCAGAAAATATAGTTGCTTACAGAAGATCCTTTTTCTGTCTCTCTCTCTCTCTGCATCTGTCTTCTCTCTTTCCACCTCTCTCTCTCTCAGGCAGTGGTGTAGCTTCTCAAGAATTGGGGGACAGTTCTAACTCTACTTTGTTCTTAGTGTCTCCTGATATTTGAGGGTTTGCCAAGACTTGTCAGTATTCCAAAGGGGAAGATCTCAGTCAGCACCTCGATGTAGGCTGGACCATCAGGCAGCAGCTTTTAAAGTATGTAAACATACCTCTCCCAGAGGAAGACTAGGAGATGAGCCTTTCTGTTGCTTCCTCTGCATTGAGTCCTGGGGGGATAGTCAGTTAAGGCCTCTTTCTCTGTTTGTTACAGTCCTGTGGTACCCGTGTAGATAAACCTCGCTGGCTACCAGAACCAGGTGATCAAGAGGTTACCAGAACCAGGTGATCAAGAAGTGTACCCTAGGTGGTAGCCGCAAAAACCAAGGCACCAGACATGACACACAAGCTCCCTTCTGGGAGATATGGGCGACTTGGAGTGAGGCAGAGGGAGAGTGCAAAGATGGTGCTCGGGGCCTCCCTTCTCTGGAGAGGATTGCAATCTGCACTTAGATGTATGTTAAACTAGAAGCCTTAGCTTTTAAGATAAGTAAATAGGCCTCTTTCAGGAAAAAACTGGCTGTTTCAGTCTGCTCCGCCTGTGCTGTGCCCTGGAGAGGGAGACACACTGAGTCTGGGTAACCGTTTCTCAGTTTGTTACAGCCTTGTGGGTCTTGGACATAAGCTTAGTTAGCTTCAGAGCTATGTGTTTTGGGGGCCCATCTCTCAGGTAGAAGTGTTTAAAAGTTGGGGCACCAGATGTAGGGTACAAACACTTTTGCTCTTCAGGGAGAAACTGTGAGTTACGAGTTCACTCCTGATTTTGTATCGCCACACCACTGGTGGGGTTTTTGGTGAGATTGTGTCTCAGCCTCTCTCTCAGATTCTCATTCAATTATTAATTTTTAATTTTCTCTTTTTTTTTTGAGGAAGATTAGCCCTGAGCTAACATCTGCCACCAATCCTCCCCTTCTTTTTTGCTGAGGAAGACTGGCCCTGAGCTAATATCCATGCCCATCTTCCTCTACTTCATATGTGGGACGCCTGCCACACCATGGCTTAATGAACAGTGTGTAGGTCTGTGCCCAGGATCTGAACTGGTGAACCCCGGGCTGCCAAAGGGGAACATGTGAACTTAACCACTGTGCCACGAGGCTGGCCCAAATATTAACTCTCAATCAAACATTAATTATGTAATTTTTTAATTTCTTGTTTTTTAAAAATCCTTGCTGGGTTTTATGTTGGTTCAGCAATTCCAGTCCATTCTCTCCATCTGTGACTTTTACCCTTCTTGCAGTTGGAAGACTATCTAGAGTAGTTTCTTATTGTACTTGGGTAACAGGTACCCTTTTTTGGAGGAGTTGATTTTTTTCCCCTAACTTTACGTTCCCTCTCATCCCCGCCTTTGTTACAGCCACACTCCATTGATGGTAAATAAGCTTAAGTTTCTTTTAAATTCTGTAGCAACTTTTGTGATTTTTCAGTGTTAACAGTGGTATTTTTTGCCAACAATAGTACATGAAGGAATCTCCTAGAAATCTAGATTCTATGTTCCATGAGCCATTTTGTAAATGGTTTTAGAATCAAGGAGCACAGCAACTCTGGATCTCCACTTTTCTTCCAAATAAGAGGGGCTTCTAATAGCAAATATGAAGGAGGATAATACTCAGAAATAGGAATATAACTTGAGGTGGAGATTTCTGGACAGGAGATCTTGTGAAAATGCTTCAGGCAATTTGATGAACCATCTTCTGGAGCCTCTGGTAGCTTTGCCATCAGTGTCTGTGGCCTGAGACGCACACCAGGATTAGATCTTGGAGCTTCTGATGCTGGAGCAGTTGCTGATGATTCTGCCAGGATAGGTGCTGAATGGGGTTTGAGAGAAGCATCCAGAAAGTGGGGAGGAGGTGGTGGTTCCATTAGATGATTTAGAGAGAGAGTTTATTAACTGAGACAGCAAGTGGGAAGGGGAAGCTTGAAATTTGTTGTGGGAAGTTAGGAAATTGAATTTTCAGGGATAATGAGCGCAATGATGGAAGATGAGATGCTTAAATTACATCGTTAATAGACGTAGCTGGAGGCCCTGATTTTGGCTTTTATATGTACTGTTCAGCTGACCACTCCCACTGGATTTAAATAATGTGTGTGCAAATGCACCCCACATAAATAATCAAGAAGTATAAGATTTCAAGGTAGGGTTATATTGTTGGAGCTGGAAAATGTCAGGTGACAAGGGTTTCCTTTTGTGCAGCATGAACTGATGAAGAACTAAGGATGAAGATGACCTCTAATTCTACATCCACTTATACTTGTCAAGAGATTATTACTATTATTATTATTTTTGAGGAAGATTAGCCCTGAGCTAACTACTGCCAATCCTCCTCTTTTTTTGATGAGGAAGGCTGGCCCTGAGCTAACATCCATGCCCATCTTCCTCTACTTTATACGTGGGACGCCTGCCACAGCATGGCTTTTGCCAAGCGATGCCGTGTCTGCACCTGGGGTTGGAGCTGGCGAACCCCGGGCTACAGAGAAGCGGAAGGTGCGCACTTAACTGCTGCACCACCAGCCGTCCCCTGAAGAGATTATTAAACCACATGCTATTAAACAAATACTGTTTGAGAACCTGTGTCTGCTGGATGCAATGGGAAATACAAAGAAATAAATATGTCTTACTCCAAGGAGCGTTGCAATTTAATTGGCAAATGAAAATGTGAAAAGAAGTTAAATAAGTTGTAAAAGAGTTAAAAGAGTTAAAAAGAAGACACAGGAAACTAAGAAAGATGATGCATTATCAATTGCAAAATGAATGCAGCAGGCCATAGTGTTTGAGCTCAGAGGAGCGTGATAGCAAGTTGATTGGTTTGGGAAGGCTTACAAATAATGGTAGGACTCGAGCTGCGCCTTGAAGGATGTGAATCTTTGTCTAGGTGGAGAAGACTGGAGATATCTTAACAAGCAGAAGAAAAGGTCTGAGCTCCGGGTATGTGCTGGAGGTGGAGGATTCATATAGAGAAGAAACTTAAGAGCCTTATCGTGAAAGGCCCAAGAAGACAGGCTTAGGACTTCAGACTTCATCTTTTAGGCCAGGTGTCAGCAAGTTTTCTGTAAATATCTTAGGCTTTGCAGGCCATGTAGTCTCTGTCACAACTCCTCAACCCTGCCATTGTAGCAAGAAAGCGACTGTAGACAACACATAAACAAACGAGTGTGTCTGAGTTCCAATGGACCATAGTTTTCTGATCTGTCTTAGACAATGGGGAACATTGTTCCTCTCTGCTCAGGAGAGTGGCAAGGTGAAAGAAATGTTTTCCAAAGTGATCTGTGAAGTGATATAGCATCGAAGGAGTGAGGATAATAATAATAAGGAGCCAGGAAGACGGGTTCGAATTTGTTCCTTTTAATGAGACTTTGTTCTGTTTTGAGTGTTGGCACTCTTTTTTATTTTTAATTGCATTGATTATATGAGTAATTCAACCTGGTAGGTGAGGAATAAATAAACACATTTGGCAGAAGTTACAACTTTTTAAATTGGAAGGAATCTTAAGAGAGCCTTTAGTAAATCCCGTCAATTTCTGGATGAAGAATCAGTCCAGAGAGGGTAGGGGGATTTCCTGCGCTCACACCACTAATACACAGGAACCTGCATCTTACGTCATGAATTCAGACTTAAATTTGGATTTAAAATCAGATTAAGAGACGGTTTATGGAATTTAAGGCGGAGTATGACAGGATAACATATGATAACTAACTATAGGGGAGTAAACAAGGGAAAGATATCTATAGTATCATTAAAGATTCCAGTCTTGGGGCTGGTTCCATGGCTGAAGGGCTAAGTTTGCACACTCCACTTTGGTGGCCCAGGGTTTCACTGGTTCAGATCCTGGGTGCGGACATGGCATCACTCATCAGGCCATGCTGAGGTGGCGTACCACATAGCACAACTAGAGGCACTCACAACTAGAATATACAACTATGTAGTGGGGGGATTTGGGGAGAAGAAGGGGGAAAAAGAAAAGATTGGCAACAGTTGTTACCTCAGGTGCCGATCTTTAAAAAAAAAAAGATTCCAGTCTTGGTGACTGAGAAATCAGTTGATCCCTTTGTTAGAAATGGAGAAGCCAAGAGGAAAAGCATCTGTTAAGGGTTGAATTGTGTCCCCCTAAAAGGTATGTTCATTTCCTAACACCTGTTACCTATGAATGTGAACTTCTTTGAAAATAGAGTCTTTGCAGATGTAATCAAATTAAGATGAGGTTATTCTTGATTAAGGTGAGCCCTAATTCAAAATGGCTGGTGTCCTTATAAGAAAGCAAAACAGAAATAGAGACACATACGCACAGGGAGAGCACCATGGGATGACAGAGGCAATGATTGGAGCAATGCTGATGAGTTTACAGGCCAAGGAATGCCAATGATTGCTAGCCAAATCAAAAGCTAAAAGAAAGGTATAGAGCACATTCTCCCTCAGAACCTCCAGAGAGAGCATGGCCCTGAAAACACCTTGATATTGGACTTCTGCCCTCCAGAACGGTGAGGAATAAATTTCTGTTGTTTTAAGCCCCCCAGTTGTTGGCACCTTGGCAGCCATCGGAAAGTAATACAGCTACTTTTGTTGGGGAGAGGGAAACAGTGAATTTACAGAGCCATATTATTTGTAAATATATAAATAGGTGTGTCAGGAACGACAATGGAAATGTAGGATTATATTTGCACAGAGGGCCTTGAGAATGATGTGCTTTGGCAATTATCTCTTTGGTGGTTCAAAATCAACCTTTGAAGTCGATTTTAAAGAGAAAATGTGTAAAAAGAGAATTAAAGGTTAAGGACTTTGGGTTTCAGAAAATTCGGAAAAGTAGTGGCCACTGACATGTGAAAATATCAAGGCTGAACATTTTGTAAAAGCAACATGAGGACCATTTCAAAAAGGAAGTAGCCAATAGCATGGCGTGATTGAAGACGATCTGAGGAAACGGACTGAAGAAAAAGTACGACTCTATCCAGGAATGCTAGTAGTTCTTTGCATTTACACAATGCTTTACAATTTATAATGCATTTTTACATTCATTTTCTTATTTATTTACCACAACATTGAGGGACGATATTATACTTATTTTGCAGCTCAGCACATTCTGGAACAGAGAAGTTAAATTCTTAGTTGAAGTGATGCAGATTCTGAATGACGAGGCCAAGATGTGGACCTAGATATTCAGACTCCAGAGTTAGGCTCTTTCTATGTAAAAATGGAATAACTTCTTTTATTTCTTTTAATAAGCTCTCACTCTCACTAGGTAGAGACTAATGATTACCAAAAGGTGGCAATCAACTTTTCTTAATGTTTTAAACGGCTTGCTGTACATTCAAAGATTTCCTCAGTATAATGGTAAGCTTTGTGTTTGTAATTTTTAATTTTAAGATGTTAATAATTTTCATAATATAATTACTTATGAATTATAGAGTGAGTCCAATAATGGCAAAAAGTAAAAGAACTTTTTCAATTGTTTTATTGAGGTCATAGTAGTTATAACATTGTGTAATTTCAGGTGTACATTATTATTTATCAATTTCTGCATAAACTGCACTGTGCTCAGCATCAGTAGTCTAATTTTTTTTTTTTTTTTGCAAAGAAAAATCTGTACCATAGCTGGAATTACAAAGGAGGGAATGTTTAAAATACTATATCTGCTTTTGGCTTCTGTGGGGTCAACAAGAACTAACCAAGAGTTTTATAAGTAAGAACAACCTTTAAAAAAATGTGTAGTCATTAGTTAACACTGTAAACTCTGGGTCTTTTTTTTAAAGTAATTTTATTGGGATTATAATGGTTTATAACTGTGTAATTTTGGGTGTACATTATTGTTTATTAATTCCTGAATATACTCCTTCATGCTCACCCCTAGTAGTCTAATTTTTATCCATCACCATACATGTGTGCCTGTTTACCCCTTTCACCGTTCTCCCAATCCCCTTCCCCTCTGGTAACCACTAATTTGTTTTTTTTATCCCTGTGTTAGTTTATCTTTCATATATGAGTGAAATCATATGGTGTGCATCTTTCTCTGTCTGGCTTATCTCACTTAACATCATATTCTCAAGGTCCATCCCTGTTGTGGAAATAGGACGATTTTGTCTTTTTTATGGCTGAGTAGTATTCCATTGTATATATATACCTTATCTTTCTCCATTCATCAGTTGATGGGCACTTGGGTTGCTTCCATGTCTTGGCTATTGTGAATAATGTTGCAATGAAAATAGGGGTGCAAAAGTGTCTTTGAATTGTTGATTTCAAGTTCTTTGGATAAATACCCAGTAGTGGGATAGCTGGATTGTATGGCATTTCTATTTTTAACTTTTTGAGAAATCTCTGTACTATTTTCGATGTTGGCTACACCAGTTTTCATTCCCACCTGCAGTGTATGAAAGTTCCCTTTTCTCCACATCCTCTCCAGCATTTGTTGTATTTTGTCTTGTTAATTATAGCCATTCTAAAAGGTGTAAGGTGTATCTCATTGTAGTTTTGATTTACATTTCCCTAATAATTAGTGATGTTGAACACATTTTCATGTGACTGTTGGCCATCTGTATATCTTCTTTCGAAAAATGTCTGTTCATATCCTCTGCCCATTGTTTGGTTGTGTTGTGTTTTTTTTGTTGAGTTGTGTGAGTTCTTTTTATATTTTGTAAATTAACCCCTTGTCCGATATATGATTTGTAAATATTCACTCACAGTTGGTAGGTTGTCTTTTCATTTTGTTCATGGTTTCCTTTGCCTTGAAGAACCTTTTTAGTCTGATATAGTCCCATTTGTTTATTATTTCTTTTGTTTCCCTTGCCTGAGTAGACATGGCGTTTGAAAGCTGCTGCTAAGACTGATGTCATAGATTGTACTGCCTATATTTTCTTCTAGGAGTTTTATGGTTTCAGGTCTTACATTCAAATCTTTAATCCATTTTGAGCTAATTTTTGTGTATGGTGTAAGATAATGCTCTACTTTCATTGTTTTGGAAGTGGCTGTCCAGTTTCCCCAACACCATTTACTGAGGAGACTTTCCTTTCTCCATTGTATGTTCTTGGGTCCTTTGTCGAAGATTAGCTGTCCATAGATGTGTGGTTTTATTTCTGGGCTTTCAATTCAGTTCCATTGATCAGTGTGTCTGTTTCTGTGCCAGTATCATGCTGTTTTCATTACTGTAACTTTGTAGTAAATTTTGAAGTCAGAGACTATGATGCCTTTAGCTTTAGTTCTCTTTTCTCAGGATTGCTTTGGCTATTTGAGGTCTTTTGTTGTTCCATATAATCTTAGGATTCTTTGTTCTGTTTCCATGAAGAATGTCATTGGGATTCTGATTGGGATTGCATTGAATCTGTAGCTTGCTTTAGGTAATAGGGATATTTTTAACTGTGTTTATTCCTCCAATACATGAGCATGGAATATCTTTCCATTTCCTTATATCTTCTTCATTTTCTTTCAATAATGTCTTATAATTTTCAGTGTGCGTGTCTTTTACCTCCTTGGCTAAATTTATTTCTAGATATATTATTCTTTTTGTTGTGATTGTAAGTGGGGTTGTTTTCTTGAGTCGTCTTTCTGCTAGTTTGTTGTTAGCATATAGGAATGCAACTGATTTTTGTAAGGTGATTTTGTACCCTGCAACTTTGCCGTAGTTGTTGATTATTTCTAATAGTGTTTTGGTGGATTCTTTAGAGTTTTCTATAGATAGGATCAAGTGACCCACAAACAGCAAGAGTTTCACTTCTTCCTTTCCAATTTGGATAACTTTTATTTCTTTTTCTTGACTAATTGCTCTGGCCAAATTGCTCCAGTACTATGTGGAATAGGAGTGGCACCCTTGTCTTGTTCCTGTTGTGAGGGACGGCTTTCAGTTTTTCACCATTAAGTATGATGTTGGCTGTGGGTTTGTCATATCTGCTCTTTATTATGTTGAGGTACTTTCCTTCTATACCCATTTTATTGAGAGTTTTAATAAAAAATCGATGTCTGAGCTTGTCAAATGCTTTCTCTGCATCTATTGAGGTGATCATGTGACTTTTTAAAATTTAATTTATTTTTTATTTTTTCTCCCCAAAGCCCCAGTACATAGTTTTATATCCTAGTTGTAGGTCCTTCTAGTTCTTCTATGTAGGATGTTGCTTCAGCATGGCTTGGTGAGCAGCATACAGGTCTGCACTCAGGATCTGAACTGGTAAATTGGGCCACCAAAACAGAGCACTCAAACTTAACCACTACACCACTGGGCTGGCCCTGATGATGTGATTTTTATTCCTCATTTTGGTAATGTGTTGTAGCACATTGATTTGGGCATGTTGAACCATCCCTGCATCTCTGGTGTAAATCCCACCTGATCATGGTGTTTTTCCTTTTAATGTATGGCTGTATTTGGTTTCCCAATGTTTTGTTGAGGGTTTCTACATCTATGTTCATCAGCGATATTGACCTGTAATTTTCCTTCTTTATTTTGTCTTTGCCTGATTTTGCTATCAGGGTAAAGTTGGCCTCATAGAATGAGTCAGGAAGCATTCCATCTTCTTCAATTTTTTGGAATAGTTTGAGAAGAATAGGTCTTAAATTTTCTTTGAATGTTTGGTAGAATTCTCCAGAGAAGCCATCTGGTCCTGGACTTTTGTTTTTTAGGAGGTTTTTAGATACTGTTTTGATCTCTTTACTTGTGATTGGTCCATTCAGATTCTCTATTTCTTCTTGATTTAGTTTTGGGAGGTAATATGGGTCTAAGAGTACATCCATTTCTTCTAGGTTATTCAATTAGTGGGCATATAGTTTTTCATAGTATTTGCTTGTAATCCTTTGTATTTTTGTGGTATCTGTTGTAAATTTTCCTCTTTCATTTCTAATTTTATTTATTTGAGCATTCTCTCTTTTTTTCTTTATGAGTCTGGCTAAGCATTTGTCAATTTTGTTTGTCTTCTCAAAGAACCAGCTCTCAGTTTCATTGATCTTTTCCACTGTTTTTTAGTCTCTATTTAATTTATTTCTACTCATTCTTATTATTTCCCTCCTTCTACTGACTTTGGGTTTTGTTTATTCTTCTTTTTCTAGTTCTGGTTGGTGTAGTTTAAGATTTCTTATTTAAAATTTTTCTTGTTTGTTGAGATGAGTCTGTATTACTATGAATTTCCCTCTTAGAACTGCTCTTTCTGTGTCCCATAAGAGTTGATATGTTGACTTTCATTTTAATTTCTCTCCAGGTATTTAAAAATTTCTCCTTTGATTTCTTCATTGATCCAATTGTTGTTCAGTGTCATGTTGTTTAGGCTCCACATATTTGTGACTTTCCCAGCTTTTTTCTTGTAGTTGATTTCTAGTTTCATAGCATTGTGATTGGAAAAGATGCTGGATAAAATTTCAATCTTCTTAAATCTATTGAGGCTCACCTTGTTTCCAAACATATGGTCTATATGAGAATGTTCCATGTGCACTTGAGAAGAATGTGTATTCTACTGCTTTTGGATAGAATGTTCTATATATATCTATTAAGTCCACGCAATCTAGCATTTCTCTTAAGTCTGCTATTTCCTTGTTGACTTTCTGTCTGGATGATCTATCCATTGATGTAAGTGGGGTGATGAGGTCCCCTACTATTACTGTATTGCTGTCAGTTTCTCTCTTTATGTCTTTTACTAGTTGCTTTATATACTTTGGTGCTCCTGTGTTAGGTACATATATATTCATAAGTGCTATGTCTTCTTGATGGATTGTCTCTTTTATCATTATATAATCTCTCTCTTTGTCTCTCATTATCTTTTTTATCTTGAAGTCTGCTTTGTCTGATATAAGTATGGCAACATCTGCTTTCTTGTGTTTGCCATTTGCCTGGAGTACTGCCTTCTATCCCTTCACTCTGAGCCTATGTTTGTGTTTAGAGCTGAGATGTATTTCCTGGAGGCAGCATACTGTTAGGTCTTGTTTTTAAATCCATCCAGCTACTCTTTGTCTTTTGATTGGTGAATTCAATCTATTTACATTTAGAATGGTTATTGATATATGAAGACTAAATACTGCCATTTTATTTCTTGTTTTCCAGCTGTTCTATATTTCCATTGTTTCTCTTCCCTTATATTTCTGTCATTTAAATTTGGTGGTTTTCTGTGATGGTTTATCAGTTTTCTCTTTATTTATGATTTGTGACTTTGCTCTGATTTTGTTTAGTGGTTACCGTGAGGTTTGTATAAAAGGTCTCATAGATGAGATAGTCCATTTTCTGATAGCTTTTTATCTCCATTAGCTAAACAGGTTCCATCCCTTTCCACTTCCCCTTCTGAGTTATTATCACAAATTATTCTGTTTTGTGTTGTGAGTTTGTGACTACATTGAAGTGTTTATCGTTATTTTGATTCTTTCCTTCCTTTTATCTTTTATGTTAAAACTGTTTGCTGACCTGTTGTAATAGAGAGCTGCAGTTTTTTGATTTTGTCTGTTTATTTGTATCCTTGCTCAATGCTTTGTAAACCTTTGCATTTTTGTGTCAGGTATGAGAGCTTCATCATTTCTTGTATGGGGGGGTCTAGTGGTGCTGAACTCTCTCAGTTTTTGTTTATCTGGAAAAGCTTTTATTTCTCCATTGTATCTGAAGGATAGTTTCACTGGATAGCGTATTTTTGGCTGAGAGTTTTTGTCTTTCAGTATTTTGAATATATCATTCCATCCTCTCCTAACCTGTAAGGTTTCTGCTGAGAAGTCCACTGAAAGCCTTATATGGGTTCCTTTGTAGAGTTTTCTCCTCTCCCTTGCTGCCCTTAATATTTATTCTTTGTCATTGACTTTTACCAGTTGTACTATTATATGCCTTGGAGAAGGTCTTTTGACATTGATGTAATTAGAAGTTCTATTGGCTTCATGTACTCGTAAGTCCAGTTCTTTCCCTAGGTTCAGATGTTCTCAGGTATAAATTCTTTGAAGAAGCTCTCTGCTCCTCTCACGCTCACTTCTCCCTCTGGAATACCTATAATCCTTATGCTGCTTTTTGTAATTGAGTTGGATTTTTCTTGAAGGATTTCTTTAATATAAAAAAATCTTAGTTCTCTGTTCTCCACCAAAAGCATTTCTATATTTCTATCCTCTAAATCTCTAATTCTGTCCTCCATAACATCAGCTCTAGTTTTGTAAGGATTCTAGATTATTTTTTATCTCATTAATTGTGTTCTTCATTATCTAGACTTTTTTTTTAATAATTTCAATCTCTTTGGTGAAGTGTTCCTTCTGCTCATTAATTTTGTTCCCAAGCTCATTGAACTGTCTCTCTGAGTTTTCTTGTAACTCATTGAGTTTCTTCATAACTATTTGGAATTCTCTGTCATTTAGATTGTAAATTTCTTTGATTTCAGGCTTGGTTTCTGGAGACTTGTCATTTTCCTTATGCTCTTAAGTCTTACTGTAGTTTTTCATGGTGTTTGATAAACTCATCCTTTGCTGGCACATTTAGTGGTAGTATCAGGTGGCAGATTCCACCTGCCATCACTTGGGGGAAGCAGGAGCTGTGTTTCTGATGCTGCCTCCTCTGCTGGAAGTTGTGCAGGTATGGCTGCTCTGCATGTGTACCAGGTAGCCACAGCTGCTGGGTGGGTAGCTCTCTTAGCGCTGGGACCTCTGTGCCTCTGTGCTCAGTGGGTGGGCTGCACAGTTACTGGCCAGCACTGTGCTTGCTGGTGGTTTGGCTGAGCCACTGTGCTTGGTGGGCAGGGAACCTTCATGGAGACTGGGCTGTGGCAACTTGTTCCAGAGTGTTCCCACTGGCATGGCCACTGGGGAATGGTGGGTGCTCCCGCAGACCACACTACCCCTCCAAAGATGTTTGCATGTGCACCAGGCTGCCCTTGCCTCCTCTTATAGTCATGTGGGCCACTGTGCTTGGTGGGCAGGGCTCCTTCACAGGGGCTGAGCTGCGGCCACTCAGTAGTGAGTGTTCCCGCTGGTGGGGCTGCCATGGCAAGTTAGGCACTCTGGAAGGCAGGGATAGTGTTTGTGCATGCCAGGCTGACTCAAACTCCTCTTACAGTCAAACTGGCCGCTGTGCTTGTTGGGCTGGGGTCCTTCACAGATGTCAAGCTGAAGCCACTCACTGGGGAGTGTTGTCACTGGCAGAGCTGCCACAGCACAGTGGGCTCTCCCATAGGCCATGGTAGCATTCATGTGGAGGCTGAACTGCCCCCACTCGCTCTTAGAGTCATACTGGCCACTGTGTGAGGCCCTGTGACCTGGCTTGCTGCTGCTAGGGTGAGGGAGGGGTGCACTCACCCGTCTCCGCTCCTTCCTGGGGATCCTGTCCATCCACCTTCAGATGTATAGCTCTGGGGGTCTCTCAGGCATCCTGTTGTGCTGTGTGGGTATCCTCTGTTGGCCAATGATTGTTTGTTTCATTGTAATTCAGAGGGGGAGAGGAAGGAAACAGCTCACTCTGCCATGTTACTGATGTCACTCCTGCAGTTTCAAAAGAATTTTAATATATTAAAATAGAAATTGATTCAAACTGTTTTAAGGTTTTTTGGTATATTCAGCAACATAAACATAGATTCATTCATTGATCAGATAATCAAATCAGACATGATGAACCAAAATTGGGGAGCTTTCTAGTGCAAATATTTTGTGTCTATGTGTATGTGAGTGTAGTTTTGGGAGTGGGAGGGAGTGGATGATGGAAATGTAGCATGTGATATATGGGCCATTTCCACATGTTCTGGGTTATAGTGCTCACAGTCACTTCTCCATAAGACTAACTATACCTGATTTCTTTACAGTTCAGAAAATTCCCACAGAGGTAAAATACTTTGGGAAGCTCTTTTAAGGACCTCACAGGAACAATGGAGTCCAGCTCTAGTCTATGAAAACTCTGCTTACATGAGAACCTCCAGGCACACATTTTGTACAGGAGAGGAGTGAGGGACTGGATGTTGTAATGAACAGAAAGTGATCAGATTTTGTTACTATTGACGTTTGGTGGAAATATAGATGTCTATATTTAATATGTTCCATTTTTGTGTAAGATGACCATGTATGTGAAAGTTTCTTCAAGAAGTGAATTATTTTTCAATATAGAATGATTAAACAATATGCTTGCTTTGTAGCCTGGCACTAAATTTTACCTAACTGTAATTACTTCAATCCATTATGAGCTTTTTGAGGTGTTAATAATCCTTGTGCCCATCAGTTTATTGTTTTCACTATCACTTTCCTTCTGTTTTTACTTTTAGTTTATATCTTTTGTCTCTATTTAATTCAAATCTCCGTTTATATCTGCTGTCTCTCTCAGATCCTGTTGTCCTTCTATACTTGTCTTCTTTATCTTTCCCTTTGTTTCTGAGCATTTCCCTTTTCCCATTTTGGCTCTTTATCCATTTATCTAGTGATAACCACAGAAAATCAAAAGCAGGGAAGCAGTAGAGGGGTGGTAGCATTTCACTTGGGAAGTGTGGACCTTTCCTCCAACTTATCTCAGAGGACAAGCCCTGAGGAAGAGAATCTGAGGTTTCAGAATAATTCAGAGACCAGAAATAGCCTGTTCAATAATTTACTGAGGTGGTGGCAATTTAGATATTTTGGATGGATGGTTATCTTCATTATGTCTAGTCTACAGAGAGGATAGTGTCCTGGAAGCTGGTGGAGAAGCATTTGTGTTCTTTCCTTCTATGATCTTGCTTTTCCTTAGATCAGTGTTGATTGTTTTTGACTTCTTTTGGTCCACTAATTTGATTCCTTACAAATTCCTAATAATTTTTCCTTTTTATAGAATATCAGCCATATTTAAAAAATAATCCTGATCATTCATATTATTTTTATATAGCCTTTTTGTTTCCTGCTTTCTTATTGTCAGAGGTTTAATATTGGGTATAACATGAGTATAACCTTGTCCTATGTATCATTTCTTAGTTCCTCTGGCAATCTTTCTCTGTGTCTTTGTGTCTCTGTCTGTGTGTCTGTCTGTCTGTCTCTCTCTATAGAGCTGTATGAATATGTGTTCATTTTAAAGAATAATTAAAAAGTGAATAGTCATGCTATCACCACCCTTGTAAACTAGAACCTGGACAGTATCTTGGATAACCTCTCACAATTGCATCCCTTTCCCTCTTCTTTGATCTTGACTTTGTTATAATCAGCCTTTTGATATTATTTTTAGTTTTGACTATAACTTTTGATTATAACTACTTTTACCACCCATGTTTGCATTCGTAAACAATAGTTTTTGAATTTTACATAGATTAAGTATTTTGTGACTTGCATCTTTTGCTCAATATTTTTGTGTGAAGGACATTGTTTTAATTTGTTTAGCTGTAGTTTTTTCATATTTGTTATTGTATACTACTATATTGTATCAATAATCCACAATTTACGCTTTTTACTGTTGATGAGCATTTGGGTTGTTTCTAGGTTTTGGTTAATATAAATGATGCTGCTATGAGCACTCTTATTCATGTCTCTTGTGGCACATGACCAAGAACTACTTTAGAGAATATTAAGCCTAGTAATGTTAATTGTGGGTCAGCATTCCTAGATAGTGTCAAAGTATTATCCAAAGTGATTTTACCAATTAATACTTGCAGCAGCAGGAGTGAACTGGGAAGAAAAGCTTTAATAGCAGGTATGTAATTCCCTCCCTTCTCTGGACACCCTAAGCAGTATTGGGTTGCCTAGACCTCCTTATAAATATCGTGATGGGATTTAACTAGTAGGGAGATAACAGAAAGTCTAACCTAAGAATGGTTTTAGGAGGAGATAGTTTATCTCTCTGAGCTGAATCTTATAACTGAAACTGGAATTTCTGGGTATATGGGAAATAGTTGGCTACAGAATAAAAATTAATCAGCAAAACTCTTTATACTTGTGTGACTAATGGCATTTATAAGAACTAAGATGCTTCAAACCTAAATGGCTTTCTCTGAGCCAGCTTGTATTGCTACTTAGCAGCCCTCTATTTCTATGAAACCAAATGTGTTCCAGTGTGGAAAAAGATTTTATATATTTTTTTTCAAGTGCATTTGACATTTGGGGCCTAAGTTTGTCAACGTGAGATGATGTTATTTATGCCTGCCTTTTGCCTATATAGTCAAGTAGAGATAAGTTATTTTGAAATTAATTGATTGATCTTCAAACTTGACTTCAGCAGGCAAAACACCCATTAACTTCCTTTCATTTTTCTTTAGCAATTATTTATAGCTATCCTGGTAAACTCAAAATCATTTGGAACTTAAATTCAAAGACTAGTGGACTTCAAACAAACTATGTAAGTTTCTTTAAAAAAATCAATAATCTTTTTTCATTGTTTGAGTAAATCATTAAAACTTTTGGATACAAACTGAACAATGTTATAGAGAATTTGAGATTATTTTCTGTAGCCACCATAGAAATTTGGTAGTAAATGTGGAGTTGCCCTCCATTATATTCACCTTAAAGATGAGAATGTACCTAATTATTAGCTCTATAATCCCTTATAAGTTGGTTATAAAGTATATTGAGTAAAAAATCATTTACATTTAAAATTAAGTATCTGAATGAATTCTTATTTATTTATATACTTACGCGTAAAATTTTTTTGCAGTAGTGAGAGAAAACGTCTTAAGGTTCTGGTAAAATATTTATGTCATGTAAACATGAGAGAGAAGGTAACTAAGAGGTCCAGGGAGTCATCCGTCCTCTCTCAAATATATGAAGTTATACAAGAGATAGATTAGGCATCCCTTGGCATCCTCCTTGATATTCAGATTCCCTGAGGATTGTCTTCTCTGGACAGGTTGGTGATATCAAACAAATAACAGTATGGAGCATATGTTCCCCAGAGACTTCAGCCAGGTAAACAGATTTGGTTCTCCATCCATCTGTGCCAGCCCAGTCATAGCACAGTGTCATACCACCCTCTCATGTTGTTGCTAAGGGTCTCCCAGTCATAAAACCAGGTCATTGTATTGGGGACATAATATTGAGAAATTGCTTTACTTCTTCTTCCTACTACCTGAGGGAGAATGCAGATCTCTTGTACCATGTGAAGATATGTGAAGCCATCATGAGAAAGTGTCCTCTTGCTTAAGAAAAATTTCTGGATAATCCAATGCTGGTATAATTAACCTTGCACTCGCTCAACATACTTCTGATTCTATATATCCAAGTTCCAACCCCAGTACTCTATTGAAGGCGGCAAATTGAAGATGAGGTAGAGAAATAGCTTAGGACCCACAGAACAAAGGTGAGTGGAATGGAACTTAGTCTCTGTGTTGCTTTAGGAATTGGCAAGTTAGTTTATTTTCAGTTGCAATTGCTCTTGAAACAAAAAGCTAAGTTGGTTTGCCTACACGTCCACTGGCAAAAGAAACAAACTACAGAAATTCATCAAATATAAGAATTAAATTTTATTGTTCATTTTAGAAGCTGATAACTCGTTCCCAGATATTTCATTCTATTGTAGTACATTCATTGTATCTCAGCATGTACATATGGAAAATAACATAAACAGAGCATATTTCCGTGCAATAGAATATGTTCTTCAGTAATAGAATAATAGTGTGTGTATGTAAAAGTATTAGACCATATGCTTCCAATCTTTCCTTTTACCTCTTTATTCTCTGTGAAACTGCACAATATTTGTTCTCTGTCCTTAAAATGTATTTTCAGTATCTGTAGTTTTTAAATGTTCGCTTCCTCCATTAAAGTGGGACAAAAATATGTCTAAAATATGTATGGAATCTTCAAAATGCTAGGTTGAAAGTTACAAGGAAGTTCCATTAAGTGAATATTGTGTCAATGCATTTTTATTTTGAGTTTATTGTTAATGAAGAATGATGATTCTTCACTTAAGTACAAATACTAATTTGAAGAAGAAAAAGGAAAAGGTGACCTGATTGTTTAAATAGTTGGTGAATTAGGCCAACGACAATTTTTTTTATGGGTTTGCATTGAGGTGATGCGTAATGTACACTAGTGACCATCCTTCCATCCTTGCACATACTCTTGAATGGACTCTTTTGTGTGAATGCTGTTGGGACCCCACTCAGATCCTTTTTGCTAGCGGGAGCATCCATCCAAACCCTGCTTGTTATTAGTATTGGCTGCCAAGATCATAGCCATTCCTTTCTTCAGAGAATTGCCTTCAGCTGTAAAGGAGCCTCATTGCCAAGAGGTCTGCAGGAATTGGTGGGAGCAGCCCACAGTCAATGAGCAATTCATGGGATATACAAAAGGTTGCCTTTGCCTTAAGATGAGGTTAATTCGGCTGCAATTCACGTTCCAGAGCTGTGCTGTTCAATATAGTAGTAAGTAGCCACGTGTAGCTATTTACATTTAAATTAAAGAAAATTAAGTAAAATTTAAAATTTAGTTCCTTAGCTTTCACATTTAAAATACCACATTCAAACATGTGGATAGTGACTATTGTATCAGACAGTGAAGATAGAATATTTCTACCATCACAGATAGTTCTACGGCGGAGTCCTGCTCCAGCTTACTTATTTATTTATTTAATTAATTTATTTTTTGTGGTAACATTGGTTTATAACATTATATAAACTTCAGGTGTACCTCATTATATTTCTATTCCTGTATAGATTATATCGTTTTCACAACCCAAAGACTAATTACAATCCATCGCCACACATATGTGCCTAATCACCCCTTTTGCCCTCCCCCCTCCCCTCTTCCCCTCTGTAACCACCAATCCAATCTCTGTCTCTATGTGATTGTTTGTTGTTGTTTTTATCTTCTACTTATGAGTGAGATCATACGGTATTTGACTTTCTCCCTCTGACTTATTTCGCTTCTGCTCCAGCTTCTTATGGGATCAGGCTCATGCTATATTTCACTTGTGATCACATCCTTGCTTAGCAACGTTCTCTGCTCTATTTTTCTGCTCTCACTCCCTTTATCCTAGGAACATTACTTCAAAAAACAACATGCAATGGAATTCCTACTTCAGCCTCTTCCTCTATAGAATGTGGATAAAAACACTGTTCATGTTCAGTGGACAGTATACACTGTCATTTCCAGTACAGTGATAGGTCCACTTCGCCCTCATTTATACACTCTCCATTGCCATCAGGGGCCAGTCCTACTAGATCTGGGTTCAGCTCAGACCTATGAGACAGAAGCATTATTAAAACAATAACAATTTAGTCATAGCACTGAGGCTGTGGATATTTTGCCAGCACTTTTCCAGGATTCATTCAGGAAACTGGACAGGGCAGGGTGTGTGTGTTAAATATATCAGTGAATGTTGTATAATTTGAAATATCTTAAATACAGACATTATCTTGAGGTTTTTTGTCTTTAAAATGTGTAGTTTGCTAAGTATCTAGCTTTATTGAAATATGTATTCTTCCACTAAAATTTTTGGAGTTATTTGTCCGTATTGTATAGTTATTGTAATTGTGAACTATTACCTCTATCACTGGATATCTCTCAGCACTAAGCACTTACCTCTTTCATTTGTTACCTATCCTCTTGATTCCTACTGTAAAATCGTGTTCCTGTGAGATGTCACTTCCCATTATATTCCTTTTTGATGGTAATTGTCACATAGAATGCCATCTGTTTTGTAGAATCTATTTATTCTTATTTTACCAATTAAAAACTTTTTTCTATCTATATATTCTTAGTTTATCAATTATTTATTTTCTGTATCCAGAGTAATATTTAATGTGCAATTTTATAACTGAACTTTCCTGTATCATGTCACATTGTGATAGTTACCAAGGACACAATTCTTTATTCCTGTACCTAAGACGGACGTGTCTAACATTTCCAGCCATTATTATTTATATATTTTGTCTAATATGAATCAATCTTTCTTACTGCATTAAAGTCAATTGATGCCTACCTGAACAGAGATGATGATTCCCAGTCAAATTACACAATTCTTTAAATATGGTAGGAAGGAAATGAGATGAAGTTTCTCATTTGACTTCAGTCAAAAAAAAATTCCTTCCCTTGAAAGATTACTTTTTGGTGGTACAAACAGCTTTAGGAGGCATGGCTGCCACACAGGAAAGGAGGAGGGATCAAAGTGACGTAGATTAGCGGAACATACTTTTGAGAATCAATGGGATAGCACATCTTGCAGCTAGATCTTTCCCATATGCAGTCTTTCTGAAGGATAATAATTTTCCTGAATTGTAGCGAGAAAAAAATTGTAAGTAAAAGACAGAATATGACAGTATCCTAATACCTCCCAGTGTGCTCCCAGTGTGACATTGGAAGCTATTGTAACACACTGAGACAATCAGATTCTTTTTTCCATTTTAGCGGGCATCTCCTTTGTCTGATATTTATTTTTCAACCTGAAATCATATTCATTTTTATACCTGCTGGATAGGTAGCCATTCAACATTTTAAAAATTATTATATATATTATCCTGTAAAGCAGCAAATCATTTGTACAATTTTGTCTCACCAGGGTTGTATCTGTTATCAACTGCTGTCTTGGTTCTTATTGATATAAGAATATATCATTATTTTATTATATATATATTTATATATATATTTTATATGTATATTTTATTATAATGGTGCATTATTATCTTGGTGTTTTTCCTTGGATGAGTTAGCATTTTATTTTTGCCCTCCTTCAATTTGGTGAGTGCTTCCTTTATTAGATATAATTTAAAAATTGTCCAGTGGTTCATTTCAGATGATTGTCTTTATATTTGTGTATATGTGCATGAGACTGAACCATGGTTTGTTTTTCTTTGCTGTTCTGAGCAGGTGTGAGTGAGGGGATGTATCCTGTCATGGCACGTTTAGACTGTCTCTCATATTTTTATAATTATTTCTGTTACGAAATGTTTTTCCATAGATTCTTAAGGGGATACTACTGATCACATTCTTATAAGAAATCAAAAGAAGCATGAAATATTGTGAAATACCACATCTTCTATGTCACATGTGGTGTTTACTCTGAATTTTAATACATCCATTTGATTGACAACAAAGTAATGTTGCGACTAAAAGTACAAACTTTGATGTCAAAGGCACCTGGCTTTGTGTTAAAACGCTTAGGAGTTTAACGATCTTGGGTAATCTATTTAACCGCTTAAATCAGTTTCTTCATATGTTTAAAGGAGATGGCAATGAATTTCGAAATATTTTGAGAGATTAGTTGAGATTACGCATGTCAATATTTTGGAGCATGTCAAACACTCACAACACTAGCTGGTATTAATATTATTAAGTGTAAGTGGCATATCAGTTCAGCCTTCAACCTTTGGATACTTTAATTTTTCAAACTTTAAATTTGAAAAATTTTTCACTGATTACATAGTTGTTTTTTGCCAGATATGAGAAATAGTACTCTTTCATGTTGTTTAGGATTGAGTGTAAAGTTAGATTAGTTTAAGTAATCTTTCTCTTATATCATATATTAAATTTCTATTATATGTGCTTTTACTTTTCAAAATATATAATTTTTTTGTTTATTTTTCTTGCAACTAAATTACTGGACAAGGAGGACATTTATGTCATGATAGATGATATTTCCCAGCTGCCTCTCTACCACTAACTCTTCTTTCATTTGATCTTTGCTTTTCCCTTATTCAGATCTTATTAATATTTATTTTATGCCATTTTGTACCAATTTCTTTCACACATAAAAGTGCCTACACCCAAACCTGATTCAGATTTTAAATGTTTTATAAGAATTAAAAATTTACTATATGATTATCCATTTGAATATGCTAGAACTGAAATATTCGTTTTCTGATGCCAATTAAGTTCCTGTATGATCATGCTTACGTAATACTGAATAACTGGATGAAAATGGCTGTCAACTAACCTTAGGGCTGGCAATGTGTTTGGTCCAGTGTAACTGACTCTTCAAGATAGTTCCCAGAAAGGTGTATATATAAAATTAACTGATTGTACATGGATGTTCTTAGATTTTAAAATACATCAATGTCCTTTTCTTTATGCCTCTCCTTGTATTACTTTTAGTTTTACATTACCTCTCTTTGACCTGTCATTGCTTTGACAATGTATCTGTCTTTATCTCTATGTATTTATATATTTAATTATTTTATCATAAGGAGTGACGTAAAGCATTACTCTTTTACTAAGATTATACAATTGGATAACTTTTAAAAATGTTCATCCTGATTATAATGCTGATAGGGAATCATCCCACTACTTTCAGGAAATCCATACACTCTAGTTGTTGGTAATATGTGGAAATGAAATCAGCAGAAGAAAAAGAAAAATGTGGCCACTGGATTTTAGAGTTCTGATTCCAAGTGACTACACATAGCCAATGAATTTTCAGAGTTCTTATAAAATTGGTACGGTAATTTTAGGCATCTTGTGGGCATAGTTAAACATTGTATTTGAATGGTGGTAATTGAATGGTGTCTGAGTATTTAATTGTTCTACAATAAAAAAAGGACCTGGGTAGCCTTCACAAATGTAATATATTAGGTAGAGTAGAGAGGTGAAACTGCCAAAATGTGTATATTCAGCACTATAGTGATATTTTGAAAGTACTTCAGTCTTTTGTATATTTTAGATCATAAACTTCTTTATCTGAATGTATTTTAGAGATTATCTTCTATTATATTCTATTGCATGTGAGGTAGGTACAGTTCAGTGGTGTAGAATTTGAGATACATATTTAAAATAACCTCTCTCCCTCTGTCTGCTTCTCTTTATTTTTTCTGATCTTGCTCCCTGTGTTTCCCTCATTCCCATTTTCTCAAAAATGTTCCTATATTCTTACAGTACTTTAAATTCTATTAAACTCAATCAGAAACAGACCTTTGTTACCTATGACTGATGCAAACACAAGGTACATTATTTGATTTTTCTTACATTACATATCAATGATACTACTTTTAGTGATAATGTGAAACTGAATTGGTGTATGTCAATCTTAATGAGTACATCATTTATTAAACAGTTGTACATAAAATCCCATAGTTATATCTTTTAACATGATCAATTCATCTCCTGCCCCCTTTATTTTTTTTGAAGATACCTCCAAAAAGTTGCTAAATGCTTGGTCTTGATAGGAACCATGTGTTATCAAAGGATGGAACAGAGAAATGGAAGTTCTTTCACTGGCTTTGTCCTGCTGGCTTGCTCTGACAGGCCTCAACTGGAGCTAGTCCTCTTTGTGGTTCTTTTGATCTTCTATATCTTCACTTTGCTGGGAAACACAACCATCATCGCATTGTCCCACCTGGACCCACATCTTCACACCCCTATGTACTTTTTCCTCTCCAACCTCAGCTTTCTGGACCTGTGTTACACTACCAGCATTATTCCGCAGCTCCTGGTCAATCTCAGTGGAGCTGACAAGTGTGTCTCCTTTGCTGGTTGTGTAGTTCAGCTGTACATCTCTCTAGGATTGGGATGCACCGAATGCATTCTCTTAGGAGTTATGGCATTTGACCGTTATGTAGCTGTTTGCAGGCCCCTTCATTACACAGTAATCATGCCTCCCCGTCTCTGTGCCCTGATGGCTTCTGCTTCATGGTTTATTGCTTTTGCCAACTCCTTATTGCAGACAGTCCTCATCTTCCTTTTACCACTTTGTGGGAGGAATAAACTAGACCACTTCCTTTGTGAGATTCCTGTATTGCTCAAACTTGCCTGTGTTGACACCACTATGAATGAGTCTGAGCTCTTCTTTGCCAGTGTTATCATTCTTCTCATACCTGTTGCATTAATTATCCTCTCCTATGGTGGGATTGTCAGGGCCATCTCAAGAATAAAGTCTGCAACAGGGCAGAGAAAAGCATTTGGGACATGTGGATCCCACCTCACAGTGGTCACTCTGTTCTATGGCACAGCCATCTATGCTTATCTCCAGCCCAGCAACAACTACTCTCAGGATCAGGGCAAGTTCATAGCTCTCTTCTACACCATCGTTACTCCCATGATCAACCCCCTCATATATACAGTGCGGAATAAGGATGTGAAGGGAGCAATGAGGAAGGTGCTTTGGAAGGACTATGACTCCAGATAATGGGGTAAGGAGGATGTTTTAATGAAAGGACTTGAATACCAGAGTCCTTAAGATGTTTGTGCTCTCCACGTATCATCCAAAATTTCTCATGACAACCTTCAAGGAAATTTCTTTACGTCATTCTCCTATGAAAATGAATGTTCCAAATCTTAGTTCATGACTTCATTCCAGTCTTTAGAGATACTGATTCAGTGTTTGTAGATCATCTGCATTATATTTATTATTTTTAAAAGCTCTACAGGATTTTCTTATTTGCATCCCCATTTGGGAACATTATTCCATTTCTATTCACAAAAGGACCTTTAAGTATGTACCATAAAGACACAGTCAAATAAGACCATAAAACCAGTGGAACACAGTAAGAAATATTAACATTTTAGCATTTTCTAGCAATCGTAGAGGGCTATCACTTATTCTTGTATTTTGGTGATGGCTATGTTACAAAGTCCATAGGTTTACTGTATCAGAGCTTTTCACAGAAATAGGTGGGGAAACTGTGAGTAAAACAAGCTTTAAGCTCAAAGAAAAACCTGCTAATATCAATCCTGATAAAGCCATTCCGAAATTAGGTCCTACTGTGACCTCACCAGCATGGCGGCCGTATTATGTAGCATTCATTGCATTGAAGGCTGTACAAGGATCCCTGGGTGAAGGATGTGATGTAACACTGCCAAGAACAATGGCAGCCCTTAGCTGATAATAACATCAGGCAGTGCTTACATATAATTTCGTACGTAGTCAGAGAAACATCGATGTAAGTTATGGCAGTTGGTTATTTTAATTTTTGCAAGCCACCTTTTTCCTTTCTCAGAATGGCTTTTGAGGACATTATCTCATCTGAATAGTACAAGACCCAAGTCCTGTTTCATAGTCTACACATTTCACCTATAGTAATGCAGCAAAAGTTTCAAAGGGTAGAATATGTTTAGATTTCTCTGTTCATACTATTTTATAAATTCTTTGACTCAGGCATCTATTAGTTACAGCCTTTGTATCTCACATCTGGCAAAGCCCCATATAATTTGAATTCAGTGGCATTTTATAAAAATATCCGAAGTGGCCCTTTATTCCCAGGAATCCTCGTGTTGTGTAGAAGCTTACTCAGATTCATCTGGAGGAAATTTAAATAAAGTGCATATTAATTTTTAAAAATCTCTTTATGTCTAAGCTTTACAAATAGCCATCTCTTTATGAAATAACTGTCATGCAATTCTCAATTATGTAATAAGTGTAAACTTTCCAGAAAAATTGAATCTGCTATTCTAGCTCTTAGATTTCCACTCAGGCTCAGTTTACAGTGTAAATTTGATTCGGGGTATGGATCCTGTTTTTTGGTATATATTCAGTGTCATGAACAGTATATTTTTACACGGTGGTTGGAGCTTTGACAATGTCATAATCACAGAAACATTTTGTAAATGTAGATTTTACAACATGTAGCACAGTGCGGGTAAAACCATGTATGTATTTGGGTGGAGACATAAGCATAACAATTCTCATACATTTCCCTCTCCTGACAGCTAAACCTCCTCCTCCTTGAATCCCCTCAGTTGGTCATTCTCACGACAAGTGATCTTGCAAGAGACACAGGTTGGCGACCTGGAAATGACAGCTAGGGCAAATTATACGCATGGTCAAGATTCTATCTATGTCCCCAATGGCATCACAGTATTCACACCTGAAATCAACACTTGGGAAACCACGTATTTTGACACCATAGTAATGCTTAACGCATACCAGTATAAAAACAGTTTTGGAATAGTATTTACCCACAATGGTGACAAATTTCCCACTTTCTATGATTATTCAACAACCCTCTGATAGTTATACTCAAATGGTCCCTTTAAAGTTTCACAAATGAAATTTCTTTGATTCAGAAAACCTCAAGGCCTCATGTAGCCAGAGAGACTGTTTTTCTGACTAGCAACTACTTCTCTGCTCTTAAGGACACATGAAACGCTGCCACAAAATGGATTTATTTTCTTTAAGCAAACGTTTGAATGGCATTTGAATAGTTAAATTACTTGGGAATAAATTACAGATGATAAAGATTTCTGGGTCCATGCTAAAATAAAAAAAAATTACTTAAGAGACCAAACACAACAAATTCTGTATTGTGCTGTAACATTTTTCAAATGAGATCTAGGAACTCTATCTTCTCAAGCTCTCCATGCTTGTCAACTGCCAAAATTATCTGGACTGTTTCCTTTTGAATCCTCACCAACAACAGTGGAAAGGCTGCAGCAGTCATACCTGGGCTTGGCCAAATTATTTTATCCCACCTGTGTTGAGCATCCGGAGTTCAGGACTAACATTATACCCTAGAGCAATTCATAGATTCTTCCAGCTCTTTCATCCTCTGAGGAACACAGGGTGCACACCACCAGCTCAGGTGATGAGCGATCACTGAGACCCAAAACGTCAATCAGGCTGGCGTAGAACACAATTTTTAACCGGCATAAAATATCCTAACAATAGCAAAGGATACAAACAGGAGCACCAACACATGCAATATCTATGGGGCCCCAATCCAGTCAGACACAGCTTCCTAAGTTTTCCTTTCTACAGTGGAATTCAATATTTTCTTTTTTGGAATGTGGGGCACTAACTTGTGTGGTACAAGTCAGCACAGAGAGGGCTTGGGAGTTTCTCAGTTTATAGTGTCCCCATCATTGTAGCGTTGCTCTGGATTTAGGACTAACTTTTATTCATTAGTATAATTGCAGCCCACGTGCTGTAATTTTACTACATTCTAAACAGATCCTATGCATCCTGCTGTGAGCAAACTTTTGGGACTCTTCTCCCTGGTCTAACAGGTGAAGCTAGCAAGCAAGCTGCATATGCTTAAAGTCAGTACAAAAGTCTATGGTGTACTATGAAGCAGCCGGGTAGGCTATCCTACTCCTGTGTTAGAATGCCCTTAGTTGGAGTTGGCCCGGAGGTGTAGTGGTTAAGTTTGCATGTTCTGCTTTGGTGGCCTGGGGTTTGCGGGTTCAGATCCCAGGCATGGACCTACACACCACTCAACAACAGCCACGCTGTGACTGTGTCCTATAAATAAAGTAGAGAAAGACTGGCACAGATGTTAGTTCAGTGACAATCTTCCTCACCAAAGAAAAAAAAGAAGAGAAAAGAAAAGAATGACCTTGTAATATAGTTGAGAGCTTTCTTCCATCTTTTTACTGTAGTATCATATTTCAAAACTTGACATGGCAGACATTGGGAACCACCCATATGGAAAATTCTTGGAAGTGTGGTTTGCTGAAAATGTGGGCTCTTCACTGCTGAATTTAGTCAAACATGTAAAGAAGAATATCAATCCTACTCAAACTTTTTTGAAAAATAAAACAGGAGTGAACATTTGCAAATACATTTTATGACACCAACATTACCCTGCTTCTCTGCTTTTGGATTTCTGTAGTTATCACTAGATAAATGGATAAATAGCCCAAATGGGGAAAGGGGAAAGCAAAAGGCTCAGAAACAAAGGGAAAGAGAGAAGACAAAATTCTTACAAGCTCAAAAAACTCAGAATGCATTGAAGTAATTACAATTAAAACATAGCGCCAGACTACATAGCAAGCATGTTGTTTAATTATTATTTACTGAAAAACAATTCACTTTTTGAAAGCACTTTCACATACATGGTCATCTTACACAAAAAGTGCGACATATTAAGTATAGAAAGCTATATTTTCACCAAAAGCAATGGTAACAATCTGATAGCTTTCTGTTCAGTACAACATCCAGTCCTCCATCTCCCTCCTGTGCAGGATGAACCCTGGAGGTTCTCATGTAAGCAGAGTTTTCATGCACTGGAGCTGTACACTCCCATTGCCTCTATGAGTTTTTTGAAAGATTTTGAAAAGTTTCATCTTTGTGGGTATTTTCTGGAACCTAAAGGAAATTAGGTAATGTCATCTCATCTGCAAATAGTGACAGTTTTACTCGTTCCTTACTGATTCAGATGCATTTTTTCCTCTTAATTGCTCTGGCTAGGACTTCCACTACTATGTTGAATAGAAGTGGTAAGGGTGGGCATCCTTGTCTTCTTCCTGATTTTAGAGGAAAAGTTTTCAGCTTTTCACCACTAAGTATGATATTAGCTGTGGCCTTCTCCTATGTATCCTTTATTATATTGAGATACCTTCCCTCTGTACCCACGTTGCTGAAAGTTTTATCATAAATGCATGTTGAATTCTAGTCAAATGCTTTTTCTGCATCTATAGAGATGACCATATGATTTTTATCCTTCATTCTGTTAATGCGATATATCACATTGGTTGATTCATGCGTATTGAACCACGCTTACATCCCTGGAATAGATCCCATTTGATCATGATGTATGACCCATTTAATGTATCGTTGAATTCAGTGTGATAATATTTTGTTGACAGTTTTGATCTGTGTTCTTCCAGGGGAAGATTTGTCTTCTCTATCTTTACCTTTGTTTCTGAGCTTTACCCTTTTCCCTTTCCCCATTTGGGCTCTTTATCCATTTATCTAGTGGAAACCACAGAAATCCAAAAGCAGGGCAGCTTTTGGGTGGCAGCATTTCACTTAGGAAGTGTGGACATTTCCTCCTACTTATCTCAGATAGGGGACAAGCAGTGAGGAAGAGAATCTGAGAGCTCGGAATATTTCAGAGACCAGAAATAGCCTGTGCAAGCATTTACTGAGGTCGTGGCAATTGAGATATGTCAGATGAAAGCCTGTCCTATGTCTAGCTCTACAGAGAGGATGGTGTCCCGGAACCTGGTGGAGAAGCGTTCCTGTTCTTTCCTTTTGCATTGAAGTTGCTTTTCCTTAAGGTTATTTGTGATTGTTCCTTGATGTATTTCTTTTAGTCCACCTGATTCCTTACAAATCCCTAATAATTTTTCCTTTTTCCTAAACTTAGCTTTTCCAAATGTGATGTTATCAACCATACTCATCCTCTAAAAAGTACTCCTGATCATTTATATTATTTTTATGTCACCCTTTTGTTTCCTGCTTTCTTATTGTTGTAAGTATCATATTGGGTCCTATGTGTTGTTCCTTATGTCCTCTTGCTTTCTCTCTCTCTGTCTCTTTCTCTCTCTATATATCTGTATAAAAATATGGCCAGTTTAGAGAATAATTAATAAGGGAATTGTCATAATATCACCATCCTTGTTAAGAACTAGAACCTGGACAGTACCTTGGACAGCCTCTCCCCAATTGCATCCTTTCCTCTCCCCTTGATTTTGTTATGATCAGGCTTTCGATATTCTTTTTAGTTTTGACTATAATTTTTTTAAGGAAGGTCAGCCCTGAGCTAACATCTGCTGCCAGTCCTTCTCTTTTTGCTGAGGAAGATTGGCCCTGAGCTAACACCTGTACCCATCCTCTTCCGTTTTCTATGTGGACCACCTGCCACAGCATGGCTTGATAAGCGATGTGTAGGTCTAGGCCCAGGATCTGGGCTGGCGAGCCTCCGGGCCACTGAAGCCGAGGGCACGAGCTTAACCGCTGTGCTGGCCCCTTGACTACAATATTTCACTATAGCTGTAGTTTTACCACCTATGCTTGCATTCATAAACAACAGTTTTTTTTTAACCTGTTTTTGAGCTTAATCTGGAAGCATTGACTGCTTTGTGATCTTCATCTTTTGCTCAGTATTTCTCTGAGGACGTCATTTTGATTTGTCTAGCTGTAGTTTTTTCACATATGTTGTTGCATAGTTATATCAGTTACATCAGTAGGCCACAATTTTCCCTCTTTACTGTTGATGAGCATTTGGATTGTTTCCAGGTTTTGGTTAATACAAATAATGCTGCTATGAGCATTCTTATACATGTCTCTGTCTCTTGAGTCACATGGCCAAGAATTACTCTAGAGAATATTTAACCTAGTAATGTTAATGCAGGTTAGCATTCCCAGATAATGTCAAACTATTATCAAAGTAATTCTACCAATTAATACTTTCAGCAGCAAGAGTGAATTGGGAAGAAAAGTGTCAATAGCAGGTCTGTAATTCCCTCTCTCCGCTGGACACCTTAAGCAGTATTAGTCTTGCCTCGTCCTCCTTATAAATATCATATGGGATTTAACTAGTAGGGAGATATCTGAGAAAATCTAAGCTAAGAATGTTTTTAGTAGGAAATAGATAATTTACCTCTCTATGCTGAAGTTTATAAATAAAACTGGAGTTTATGGATATATGGGAAACAGTTGACTATAGAATGGAAGTTAATCACTGAAGCTCTCTATACTTGTGTGACTAATGGCATATAAAAACCAGGATGTTTCAAACTTCAATGGCTTTCTCTGAGCCAGCTTATGCTGCTACTTAGCAGTTGTCTATTACTCTGAAACCAAATGTGTTCCAGTCTGAAAGAAGAGACTTTTTTTTTTGAAGTTGCATTTTATATTTAGGGCCCAAACTTGCCAAATTCAGATGGTATTTATGCTTGCCTTTTGCCTGTGTAGTCAAGTGAAGATAAGTTGTTTTGAAATAAATTAATTGATCTTCAAACTTGACTTCAACAGCCAAAGCACCCCTCATAATCCTCCATTTTTCTTTAGTGATTATTTATAACTATCCTGGTATACTCTAAATCATTTGAAATGTAAATGCAAAGACT
The DNA here is from genome assembly GCF_041296235.1 of Equus asinus. Classification (NCBI taxonomy): domain Eukaryota; kingdom Metazoa; phylum Chordata; class Mammalia; order Perissodactyla; family Equidae; genus Equus; species Equus asinus. The sequence continues at coordinate 38,271,659 of NC_091797.1, forward strand.
AGTTGAATTCAAACAAACCATGTAAGTTCCATTAAAAAATCAATAATTTTTCTTTTTATTGTTTGTGTGAACCCTTAAAACTTTTGGATATAAACTGAACAATGGTGTAGAGGATGTGAGATTTTATTCCTTAGCCTATTTGAAGTTTGGTAATAAATGTAGTGGTTGTCCTCCATTATAGTCCCTAACCTTATAGAACCTTATATTCCTAAGCTTAAAGATTAGAATGTGCCCAATTATTAGCTCTGTGATCCTTTGTAAGTTGGTTATGAATGGAATTGAGAAGTTAATTTACATATTTACATTTAAAATTGAGAAACAGAATAAATTTTTATTTATATATTTGTATGTTTATATGTAAAATTATTTTTCAATTTGAGAAAAATAATCAAGTTTTTTGTAAAACATCAAAGTCACTCAAAGATGAAAGCAAAAGTAATTGGTGGGGGAGGGAAGCCTGGTGGTGTAGTGGTTAAGTGCATGATCTGCTTCAGTGGAAGGGGTTTGCAGATGTGGATCCAGCACGCCTCTTCAAGCCATGCTGTGGCGGCATCCCACATAAAATAGAGGAAGATTGGCACAGATGTTAGCTCAGTGACAATCTTCTTCAAGCAAAAAGAGGAAGATTGGGAACAGATGTTAGCTCAGGGCAATCTTCCACACACACATAAAGAAAAAGTAATTATAGGGGGATCTAGAGAGTTATCTGTCCTCTCTTAAATGTATGAAATGAATAACAGAGACAGATTAGGCATCCTCTGGCATCTTCCTTGATATTCAGTTTCCCCGAGGGTTGTCATCTCTGAACATCTGGGGGACATCAGCCAATCAACAGTACAGGACATACATTCCCCAGAGACTTCAGCCAGGTGGACAGATTTGGTTCACCATCTGTGCTAGACCCGTCACAGGACAGTTTCACACCATCTTCTCATGTTGCTCTTAAGGTCTCACTGACACATAGCCAGGTCATTGTATTTGGGAAATAATACTGAAATTTAGAAATTGCCTTTCTTTGTCTTTCTACCACCCAGAGATAGAAAGCAGATCTCTTGTACCATGTGAAGATATATGAAGTCATGAGAAAGAATCCCCTTGCTTCAGGAAAATTTCTGGATAATCCAACGCTGGTATAATGAATCTTGGCACTCACTCCACATAACCTACTTCCTGACTCTACATATCCAAGTTCCAACCCTAGTACTCTATGAAAGGACTCCTTTGTATGAATGCTGTTGGCGCCTTGCTCAGATCCTTTATATTTGGCTGGAGCCTCCATCCATCCCTTACTTATTATAAGTATTGACTGCTAGATTCCCAGCCATTCCCTTTTTCAGAGAATTGTTGTCAGCTGAAAAGGAGCCTCATTGCCAGGAGGTCTCTGCAACCTGGTCAGGGCAGCTCACAACAAATGACTCTTGGGATATACAAAAGGCTGCCTTTGCCTTGAGATGAGAACAATTCTCCTGCAATTCATGCTCCAGAGGTGTGCTGTCCAATACAGCAGTAACTAGCCACATGTAGCTATTTAAATTTAAATTAATTAAAATCAAATAAAATTTAAAATTCAGTTTCTTAGCTACCACATTGCAAATGCTCAGGTGGCAACATATGGATAGTGGTTACTGTATCAGACAGTGAAGACAGAATATTTCTACCATCACAGATAGTTCTATTGCAGAGTCCTGCTCCAGCTTCTTATGGGATCAGGCTCATGCTATAGTCCACTTTAGATCACATCGTAGCAACATTCTCTGCTCTGTTTTTCTGCTCTCACTCCCTTTATCCTGAGAATATTCCCTCAAAAAACAACATGTAATGGAATTCCTACTTCAGCCTCTTTTTTCATAGAACCTGGACTAAAACACTGTCCATGTTCAGTAGACCTGTCATTACCAATAGAATGGTAGATATATTTCCCCCTCATTCATACATCCTCCATTGCCATTAGGAGCCAGTCCTAATATATTTGAGTCAACTTAGACCTATGAGACAGAAGCATTGTTAAAGCAATAGCAATTCAGTCATAGGACTAAGGCTGTGGAAATTTTGCGAGCACTTTTCAGAATTTATTCAGGAACTGGACAGGGCAGAGTTTGTATGTTAAATATTTCAGTGAATATTGTATAATTTGAAATATATACAAACATTATCTTGAGATCTTTTCTCTTTAAAATGTGTAGTTTGCATACTGAGTATTGGATAAAGAGTTAGATTAATTGTCAATATTGTACAATTATTGTACAATTATTGTAATTGTAAAATACTACCTCCACCACCTGATATGTGTCAATTCTAAGCATTTAACTTGTTTCATTTGATGCCTGTTCTCTTTATAATTGTATAATTGTGTTCTTGTGAGATGTCATTTCCCATTATATTCTTTTTTTGATGGTAATTGTTACATAGACTTCCATCTTTGTTTTGTAGAATCTATTTTTATTTTACCTATTTGGAATATATAATCTTCATTTTTTAAATTATTTTTTCTATCCAAAGTAATAATTTATGTGTGATTTTTGTAATGGGGTTTTCCCATATCGTGTCATATTGTGATAGTTACTAAGGATGCCATTCTTTGTTCCTATACCTAGGATGACTGTGTCTAATATTTCCAGTCATTATTATTTATATAGTTTATCTAAAATGAATCAATCTTTTTTTACTGCATTGAGTCAACTGATGCTTATCTAAACAGAGATGATGATTCCCAGTCAAATTACACAATTCTTTAAATGTGGTAGGAAGGAAATGAGGTAGAATTTCTCATTTGACATTAGCCAAAAAAATTCCTTCTCTTGGGGGCCGGCCCGGTGGTGCAGCTGTTAAGTTCCGACTTTCCACTTCTTTGGGGGGGGGCCCAGGGTTCACTGGTTCGGATCCCGGGTGTGGACATGGCACTGCTTGGCACACCATGCTGTGGTAGGCGTCCCACATATAAAGTAGAGGAAGATGGGCATAGAGGTTAGCTCAGTGCCAGGCTTCCTCAGCAAAAAGAGGAAGACTGGCAGTAGTTAGCTCAGGGCTAATCTTCCTCAAAAAAAAAAAATCCTTCTCTTGGAAGATTGCTTTTGCGGTGGTGCAAACAACCTTAGGAGGGATGGATGCCGAGTAGGAAAGGAGGAAGGGAACAAAGTGACCCAGATCAGCAGAACACACTCTTGAGACTCAATGGGATAACGCATCTTGCAGCTAGATCTTTCCCATATCCAATCTTCCTAAAGGATAATCATTTTCCTGAATTGTAAAGAGAAAAAAATTAAAAGTAAGAAGATAGAATACGACATTAGTATCCTAATTACCTCCCAGTGTGCACTCCAGCGTGGCACTGGAAGCAGTTGTAACACATGGAGTCAATTACATTTTTACTTCTGTTTGGTGGGCATCTCCTTTGCCTAATGTTTTATTTTTCAACTGAAAATCATATTCATTTTTATATCTGTCAGATAGCCATTCAGCATTTATATATCTGTATATATCTGTAGCTATCTATCTATATAATCCTGTAAAGCAGCAAATCTTTTGAACAACTTCATTTCAACAGGGTTTTATCTTTTATCAACTGCCTTCTTTGTCCTTATTGATATGAAATTGTTAAAATATAACATTATTTTATTATAAATGTGCATTATTATATTGGCATTTTCTTTGGATGTTAGCATTTTTTTGGCCCTCCTTCAATTTGGTGAATGCTTCCTTTATTAGTGCATTTTAAAAATTTGCCAGCAATTCGTTTCAGAAGAGTGTCACTATATTTGTGTATGTATGTGCGCATGAAACTGAACTATGGTTTGTTTTTATTTGTTCTTCTGAGCAGACGTGAGTCAGGGGATGTCTCCTGGAACTGCACATTTAGACTATCTCTCATGCTTTTATAATGAATTCTATTATGAAATTTTTGCAGATACCACTGATCACATCCTCGTAAGAAATTAAAGGAAGTGTGAAATATTGTGAATACGACATCCTCTATGTCACATGTGGTGACTTGCTCTGAATTTTAATACATTCATTTCATTGATGATAAAGTAATGTGGTGGTTAAACGTATGAAGTCTGACATCAAAGAGACTTGGCTTGTGTTAAAACATTTAGGATTTTAATGATCTTGGGTAAGCTGTTTAACCACTTTAACCTTCTTCTTCATATGTAAAAAGGACAAAATACTAGCCAAATAGAATACAACAATATGCTAAAAAGAAGCTATGAAAAAGCAGACAGAAATTAATTTCAAAAATTTTTTGAAAGCTTAGTTGAGATTATGCTTGTCTATGTCTTAGAATTTATAAACACTCAATCGTACCAGCTCGTATTAATATTATTAAGTGTAAGGAACATATCAGCTCAGCCTTCAACCTTTGGATACTTTAATTTTCCAAACTTTAAATGTGAAAAAATTTTTATTAATTTAATATTATTGTTTTTGCCAGATTTGTGAACTAGTACTCGCCATACTGTTGTTTGGGGATTGAGTGTAAATGTAGATTAGTTTAACTAATGCTTCTCATATATGATGTATCAAATTTCTATTATGTGTGCTTTTATATTTCAAGACACTTGATTTTTTTGTTGTTTATTTTCCTTGAAACTAAGTTTGGGACAAGGAGGACATTTATGTCAGTGATGGAGAAATATTTCCTAGTGACCTCTCTCCTACTGACTCTTCTTTCATTTGACCTTTACTTTTCCCTTATTCAGATTTTATTAACATTTTTTTTCTTTAAAGATCGGCACCTGAGCTAACAACCGCTGCCAATCTTTTTTTTTTTTTTGGCTTTATCTCCCCAACCCCCCCCCCCCCCCCCCGTACATAGTTATATATCTTAGTTGCAGGTCCTTCTAGTTGTGGGATGTGGGATGCCACCTCAACGTGGCCTGACGAGTGGTGCCATGTCCACGCCCAGGATCCGAACCCTGGGCCGCCGCAGCGGAGGGCGCGAACTTAACCACTCGGCCATGGGGCCGGCCCCTTAACATTTATTTTATGCCAATTTTGTACCAATTTATTTGATACATCAATAGGTCTATATCCAAACCTGATTCAGATTTTAAAGGTCTTAGAAAATGAAAAATTTATTGTATGCCTAACGATTTGAGTATAATAGAAATGAATTATTTATTTTCTGATGCTACTTAGGTCTGCATGTGACCACGCTTGTGTAACACTAAATAGCTGGGTGAAAATGGCAATCAACTAACCTTAGAGCTGGCAATGCATTTGGTCCAGTGTAACTAACTCTTCAAGGTAGCTCCCAGAAAAGTGTATATATAAAATTAACTGAATGTAGATGGATGTTCTTAGATTTTTATATTTCCAAAATATCGTTTTCTTTATATGTTTCCTGGTATTACCTTTAGTTTTGCAATGTATCTCTTTGACCTGTCATTGCTTTGACAATGTGTCTATCTTTATTTCTGTATGTTTATTTATTTATTTTATCACAGGGAGTGAGGTAAAGCAATCACTTTATATATAGACTGCACAATTGGATAATTTCTCAAAATGTTTATCCTGATTAAAGTGTTGATAGTGAATAATTCTACCTTTTTCAAAAATTCCAGGCACGCTAGTTGTTGGTAGTATTGAAAACGAAATCAACAACAGAAAAAGGCAAGTGTTGGCCACTGGATTACAGAGTTCTGATTAAAAAATTGTCCCATTTGCAACAACATGGATGGACCTTGACAGTATGATGTTAGGCGAAATAAGCCAGATAGAGAAAGACAAATACTGCATGATTTCACTCATATGTGGAAGATAACAAATACAGGATAAAGAGAATAGATTAGTGGTTACCAGAGGGGAAGGCAGTGGAGGGGTGGGTGAAAGGGATAAAGGGGCACGTAAGTATGATGATGGATAAAAATTAGACTTCTGGGGGTGAGCATGATGAAGTGTATTCAGAAATTGATAAAAAATAATGTACACCCCAAATTACACAATGTTATAAACCATTATGATCCCAGTAAAATTACTTGGAAAAAAGAAATAAATACCACAATACTCTAAAAAAAAAAGACACCTAGATCATAATAGGAATTTGATGCGTATTTCTTAAACAACGAATAAATACAATTTGAATGTAAAAAAACCTAACTATGCACAGCCAATGAGTTTTCAGAGTCCTTGTTAAATTAGTACAGTAATTTTAGGCATCTTGAGGGCAGGAAGGAGTTAAGTATTGTAATTGAAAGGTGATATTTTCCTGTTGTATCTGATATTTTTTGAGGAAGATTAGCCCTGAGCTTACATCTGCTGCCAATCTTCCTCTTTTTGCTGAGGAAGACTGGCCCTGAGCTAACATCTGTGCCCATCTTCCTCTACTTTATATGTGGCATGCCTACCACAGCATGGCATGCCAACCAGTGCCATGTCTGCACCCAGGATCCGAACCGGTGAACCCCCAGCCACTGAAGCGAGATGTGCCAACTTAACCCCTGAGACACCGGGCCGGCCCCATATCTGATTATTTAATTGTTTTACTACCTACTAAAAGACCAGGGTAGCATTCACAAATATAATATGTTATGTAGAGTAGACAGGCAAAACTACCAAAATATATATAGTCAGCACTATTAGTGACATTTTGAATATAATTTAATCCTTTGTATCAGTACATTCCAGATCATAAATTTCTATATCTGAATGAATTTTTGAGATTATCCTGTTATATTCTATTGCATGTGAGGTATGTGCAAATTCAGTTGTGTAGAATTTTGAGATACATATTTAAAATAAGTCCTTTCCCTCTGTCTGCATCTCTTATTCTTTCTGATCAATCTCTCTGTTTTCCCCTCATTTTCATTTTCTCAAAAACATACATATATTCTTTCAGTACTTTAAATCCTATTAAACTCAATCTGAAACAGATCCATGATTGATGCAAACACAAGGTCCATGATTTGATTTTTGTATATTAAATATCAATGATATTACTTTTTGTGATGATGTAAAACTAAATTGGTCTAAGATATGTCAACTTCAATGAGCACATCATTTATTCAAATAGTTACATATAAAACATCTTGGGCATGTCTTTTAACATGATAGATCCCTCATCCCTTTTTTTGGAATTAGGAATTAAAAAAATTCCTAAATGCTTGGTCTTGACAGGAAACATGTGCTAACAAAGGACGGAAAAGAAAAACGGAAGTTCTTTCACTGGCTTTGTCCTGCTGGCTTTCTCTGACAGGCCTCAACTGGAGCTGGTCCTCTTTGTGGTTCTTTTGATCTTCTATATCTTCACTTTGCTGGGAAACACAACCATCATCGCATTGTCCCACCTGGACCCACATCTTCACACCCCTATGTACTTTTTTTTCCTCTCCAACCTCAGCTTTCTGGACCTCTGTGACACTACCAGCATTGTTCTGCAGCTCCTGGTTAATCTCAGTAAAGAAGACAAATGTATATCCTTTGGTGGTTGTGCAGTTCAGCTGTTATATCTCTGTAGGTTTGGGAAGTACAGAATGCATCCTCTTATGATTTATGGCATTTGACTGCTCTGCAGCTGTTTGCAGGGTCCTCCACTACACAGTAATCATGCACCCCCGTCTCTGTGCCCTGATGGCTTCTGCTTCATTGTTCGTTGGTTTTGCCAACTCCTTATGGGAGTGGGTGCTCATCTTCCTTTTATCACTTTGTGGGAGAAATAGATTAGACCACTTCCTTTGTGAGGCCCCTCTTGTTCAAGCTTGCTTGTGTGGCATCACTATGAATGCATCTGAGCTCTTCTTGTCAGTGTTATCACTCTTCTTATACCTGTTGCATTAATCACGTTCTCCTATGGTCGGATTTTCAGGGCCATCTTTAAGAGTAAAGTCTGCAGCCGGCCAGAGAAAAGATTTGGGACATGTGTTTCCCACCTCACAGCGGTCACCCTGTTCTGTGGGACAGGCATCTATGCCTATCTCTAGCCCAGCAACAACTACTCTCAGGATCAGGGCAAGTTCATATCTCTCTTCTACACCATCCCATGGTCAACCCCGTTATGTATATGCTGCAGAACAAGGATATGAAAGGAGCAATGAAGAAGGTGCTTTGGAAGGACTGTGACTCTAGATAACTGGTTAAGGAAGATGTGTTAATGCAAGAACTTTGAATACGAGAGTCCTTAAGATGTTTGCGTCCTGCGTGTGTCACCCTAATTTCCCCTGACAGCTCTCAAGGGAATTTCTCGCTTCATTCTCCTATGAAAGTAAGTTATTATAAACCTTGAATTCATTCCAACATCCAGAGATGCTCATTCCCTGTTCCTTAAGCATCTGCATTATATTTATCATTTTCAAAAGCTCTATAGAGCTTTCTCATTTACACTAGCATTTAGAAACATTATCCCTTTTCTACTTGGAAAAAGACATTTAAGTACATATCATAAAGGCACAGCCAAATAAGAGTGTAAGCCACTGAAACGCTGTAAGAAATATTAATATTTTAGCATTTTCTGGTAATTGCCTGAGGGATATCACTTATTCTTGCATTTTGATCATGGTCTATTACAAAGTCCGCAGGTTGACTTATCTGAGCCTTTCACAGAAGTAGGTGGGGAAACTGGAAAAACGAGCTCTAAGCTCAAAAAAAACTTGCTAACAACAATCCTGATAAAGCCATTTCGACATTAGGTCCTACAGAGACCTGACCAATGTGGCAGCCATATTATGTAGCATTAATTTCATTGTAGGCTGTGCACACGATCACTGGATGAAGGATGTGATGCAATGCTGCCAGTGACAATGGTAGCCATTAGCTGGCAATAACACTAGGTAGTGCTTATGTAGAATTTTGTGCATAGCCAAGCGGTGCCATGTCCGCACCTGGGATCCAAACCGGGGAACCCTGGCCGCTGAAGCGGAAGGTGCGCACTTAACTGCTGTGCCGCCGGGCCAGCCCATGCATCACAGTTATTGATTTGTGTATGTTGGACCATCCTGCATCCCTGGTATAAATCTCACTTACTCATGGCGTATGAATCTTTTAATATGCTGTTGAATTTGGTTTGCTAATATTTTGTTGAGCAATTTTGCATGTATATTCATGAGGGACATTGATTTGTAGGGTTTTTTTTTTTTTTTTAGTGTTTATCTGGGTTTGGTTTCGGGGTTATGCTAGTCTTGTAAAATGAGTTCTGGAACGTCCTTCATCTTCAAGTGTTTTGAAGAGCTTGAGAAGGATTGGCATTAGTTCTTTAAATGTTTGGGAGAGAAGGGGTAGCTACACTTATGTTAGGCAAAATAAACTTTAAGGCAAAAATGGTAACAAGAGACAAAGAACTTCATTATATAATGATCAAAGGGTCAATTCTTTAAGAAGACACAACAATAGTAAATATGTTGGACCCAAAACAGGAGCAAATAAATATATTAAGCAAATACTAACAGATCTGAAGGGAGAAATAAACAACAAGACAATAACAGCACAGGACTTCAATACTTTGACTTCAACAACGGATAAATCATCCATACATAAAATCAACAGAGGAACATTGGATTTGAGCCGTAATTTAGACCGAAAGACCCAATAGATATACACAGAACATTTCATCCAACAGTGGCAGAATGCATATTTTCTCAAGCACACAAGGAACATTCTCCAGGATAGAACATATGATAATTTAAAAAAGAAATCTTAGCAAATTTAGGAAGATTGTAAGAATACCAAACATCTTTTTTAATTGCAATGGTATAAAATTAGAAATCAATAATAGCAGGAAAGCTGGAAAATTCACAGATACACGGAAATTAAACAACTCACTTCTGAAGCCAAAAAAAATTAAAGGGAAGTAAAAAAATTCAGGCATATCTCAGAGATATTGTGGGTTTTGTCCAAGTCCACTGCAATTGCACAAATATCTCAATAAAGCAAGTCACATGATTTTCTTCCCAGTGCATATAGAAGTCATGTTTACACCATACTGTAGTTTATTGTGTGCAATAGCATTACGTCTAAAAAATGTGCATAGCTTAATTAAAAAAATACTTTATTGCTAAAAAATGCTAACCATTATCTTAGCCTTCAGTGAGTTGTAATGTTTTTGCTGGTGGAGGGTCTTGTAAAAAACATTATTTGTGAAGTGCAGTAAAGCAAAGCACAATAAAATGAGGTATGCTTGTATCTTAAAACAAATGAAATGGAAACACAACATATCAAAACCTATGGGATGCTGAGAAGGCAGTTCTAAGGAGGAAATTAATAGCAATAAATGCCTACATTAAGGAAAAAAGATCTCAAATAAACAACCTTATTTTACACCTCAAGGAACTAGAAAAAGGACAAATAAAACTCAAAGTTAGCAGTAGGACAGAAATAATAAAGATCAGAGCAGAAATAAAGGAAATAGAGACCAGAAAAATGATAGAAAAGATCAACCAAACTAAGACTGGTTTTTTGAAAAGATAAAAAAAATGGACAAAACTACAGCTAGACTAAGAAAACAAAAAAGAAGACTCAAATAAATAAAATCAGAAATGAAAGAGGAGACATTGCAATTGATATCACAAAAACACCTAGGATCACAAGAGACTAATATGAACAATTATATGCCAACAGGTTGGTTAGCCTAGAAGAAATGGATACATATCTAGAAATATACAACCTACCAAGACTGAATCATGAAGAAATAGAAAATTTGAAGAAACCAATAACAACTAAGGAGGTTGCATCGGTAGTCAGATACCTTCTAAGAAACAAAAGCTGAGGATCAGATGGTTTCACTGGTGAATTTTACCAAATATTTAAAGAATAATGCCAATCCTTCTTTTTTAAAAATTTTGTTTCTTTTTAAATGACATTAACTGTTATTTATAGATCAGTAATCCATGGCACTGAAAGCGTAACTGACTCTTCAGAGTCAAACAGTCATATTTCTGGGGCCTGGATTCCAATCCAAGGTCCTGTAGCGTGAAATCCTACTCTTAAAGCATGGAACTTCCAAAATCAAGTGCTATCCTTAATTAGTGGATAAGATTCTGAACTTTCAGTGCTGTTTTTTTTCTATAAAAACCTTGGATGTTCAGATTAAATTTGCATTAAGAAACCTATAATTTTTTATTGACATTTGATTTCTAACAAGACTTTTTATTGTTTCATGAGTTCCACCCTCTTTTTTTTTCTGCACGTCACAGGGAAGCAATTTTCTGTTTATCTCCATTCCATCACACATCCACTTACTTCTAAAGTATGGAAAGCTTTAAATCCTGCTCACTATTGCTGTGATTAAAAAACAGAAAACCTCACAAAACTAGTCCATACCCTTGCCTGTTGAGAATACCTTTAAGACTTGTGTGCCTAATCATGAGAAGAATGTTCCAAAGGCATATATATGAGTCTTACACTCATTACGTGTGCACATTTGGAGAGGTTCTAGTGATAGAAGTTGTATTTTTAATTTCTATAATGTCTGCTTAATTCTTTCACATAGATTCCAATTTTATGTTGAAATTCTATTTCCTTTCATCACTTTTTCCCATCTTTTCCTCCATTTTTGTTGAAAGTATTAATCACAGCTATCTTAATGTCTTGGGCTGCTAAATCCACTATCTAGATCATTTGTCCCCCTGCTTCTAGTATCATTTTCTCCCCTCAATTATCAGTCATATAATGTTCCTTCTTTTAATGTCTTTTAATTTTTAATGATATACCAGATGTGATGTATAAAAGAACCATAGCGGATCCTAGAGGATGTTATCTTCCCCCAGGGAGCGTTTTCCCTTTCTTTGATTAAGACTAAGTTGGTCAGGCTGGACTGCAGACTTATATTCAGTCTACCTCTTGTTCTCTCCTATTTCTAGGGCTTGGTCCTCCTGGGATTTTGACTGAAAGTCTGGAAAGTCTTTAATCGGTCCTGAAAGACTCTGGAAGATTATGTTCTGCCCTTCAGCTTAGCTACTTAGTCCCCTGCTCTGTGCAGCTCAAAATTTGTCAAATGCCTTAATAAAGAGAGCTGTGTGGTAGAGATAGGACTCTCCCTAGTGGGTATGCATTTCTCAAGCACAATAAAAGCGCAAGGTGTTTTATTTTATATTTTTGAAGCTATTGGTCTAACTCTCTGGTTTCCCACGTGGTCCACTGATAATGGAAATTTCCACTGGAAACATCTGGCCATGTATTTGAAGTCTCTTAGGTTTCCATTTGTCACTTCAGCCTTACATGACTGTTATGATGGTTTCTTTTCCTTCTGGCAAAGGCCTTCTCTCTGGGCCAAGACCAATCGTCAGCTCACATTCAGGCTCTGCAAATGCTCCCTGGGAAAAAGAATACTGGCACTCATCAGTTCAGTTCAGAAGGTTCTGTCCTCTGTAAGTCTCATCTACATCACTCTTGTCACTTCCGCAGCTCTCTAATGTCTTCAAAAGTATGATTGCTAAAAGTTCATCTGGCTTTTTCAAGTAATTTCAGTGGGAATATTGGCCTGTTACAACCTAATACATCCTATCTGGAAGTGGAAGTCACACAAGGCTACCTTGAATGGGATAATAAATTGAGTTAGTGAATGGAAGCAATGTTTATTTGCTGAAAAGGCAAAAGTAAACACCTAGATGGATATAGAGTATGGAACCTTTGTGTCATAAAAATGATATGGTTATCAGTGAAGTTAGTTGTTATGTTTGAAAGAAAAGTCTAAGGAATTATTATTAAAATAATCATGTCTGTGGCAAGTAGAACCTCCAACCAGAAGCAACAAGAACCACAGCAGAACTGGTGACTCAGCTTCCAGTGGCAGGAACCCAAACACCAGCTCCAGCAGCAGCGGGAGCTGTGTACAGGTCTCTGGGTTCCTCAGCCCCTGCCAGTGACTGTGGCACCTGAATGAAGCAACCCTGGCAGTGGTGCAATGAGCAACCCAAGATAACCCAGGAACAGCAGTGTAGGTGGTTCTTGGGAAAGTAGCATCTGAGCCTGCAAAGAGCCAGTGGAGGAACACAAGAGCCAGGTGATTAGAACCAAAGCAACAACAGCTGTACCCAAATAAGAAAAGGTGATTACTACCACAAATGTGCTGGCAGAGGATCAATTGCTCAAACACCATGAAGAACTACAGTAACACTGCAGAACAGAAGGAAAATTATAACTCTCCAGAAAGCACATTTGAAGTCACTGAAGTTTACAATCTAACTGATAGAGAAATCAAAATAGTAGTCATAGAGGAACTCAACGAGTTACAAGAAAACTCAGAAAGACAGTTCAAGAGCTCAGGAATAAAATTAATGAACAGAAGGAACACTTCATCAAAGAGATTGAAGCTTAAAAAAAAGCAAACAGAAATTCTGGAAATGAATAACAATTAATGAAGTAAAAGATAATGTAGAAAGCATAATAAAGTAGAAAAAATAATGTAGAAAGCAGACCTTATGGAGGAGACAATTAGTGAGCTCAAAGATTGAAATATAGAAATGCTTGAGGTGGAGGAGGAGACAGAACTAAGATTTTTAAAAAATGAAGAAATTCTTTGAGAAATATCCAACTTAATTAGGAAAAGTAACATAAGTATTGTAGGTATCCCAGAGGGAGATGAGAAGGAGAAAGGAACGGAGAACTTGTTCAAAGCAACAATAGCTGAGAAATTCTCAAGCCTGGGAAAAAAACTGGACTTACAAGTACATGAAGACAAGAGAACTCCTAATTACATCAATGCCAAAAGACGTTCTCCAAGGCATATAAGATTAAAACTGTCAAAAGTCAATGACAAAGAAAAAATATTAAGGGCAGCAAGAGCAAAGAAAATAACCTGCAAATGAACCTCCATCATACTTTCAGCAGATTTCTCCTCAGAAAACTTACAGGCTAGGAGAGAATGGAACAATATATTCAAAATACTGAAACACAAAAACTATCACCAAGAATACTCTATCTGATGAAATTATATTTCAGATATCATGGAGAAATAAAAGCTTTCCCAGACAAACGAAAGCTGAGGGAGTTCATTTCCACCAGACCTGCCTTACAAGAAATGTTGAAGGGAGCACTCCTGTTTGAAATAAAAAGGCAAAAGTTTACAAAGCTTCAAGCTAGGAGATAATAGTCAGACAAAATCTGAAAATTGCCACTCTATGTCAGAATAGGTTAGCAAACATTTAGTTATAACACAGAGTATAAAGGGAAAGAAAGCATTAAAAATAACTATAAACTCTTCAACTTAGTCACAAGCTCACAACACAAAACAGAGTAATCTGTGAAAACAAAAATTAGAAGGAGAAGAGGAAACGGATGGAATCTGCTCAGGTTAATGGGGAGAGGAGGATATCAGAAAATGGACTGTCTCATCTACGAGATCTTCTATACAAACATCATGGTAACCATTAAACAAAAAATCTGAGCAGAGTCACAAATCATAAATAAAGATAAAACTGAGAAACTATCACAGAAAGCCACCAAATTGAAATGGCAGTCAGAAATACAAGGGAAAAGTAACAATGGAAATATAGAAAAACTGGAAAATAAGAGATTAAATGGCATTGTTAAGCCCTCATGTATCAATAATGACTCTAAATGTAAACTGATTGGATTCTCCACTCAAAAGACACAGAATGGCTGGATGGATTAAAAAACAAGACCCAACAGTATTCTGCCTCCGGGAAGCACATCTCAGCTCTAAAGACAAACATAGGCTCAGAGTGAAGGAATGGAAGATGATACTCCAAGCAAATGGCAAGCAAAAGAAAATGAGTGTAGACATACTTATATCAGATAAAGCAGACTTCAGGATAAAAAAGATAATGAGAGACAAAGATGGGCATTATAGAATGATAAAAGGGACATTCCACTAAGAAGACATAACACTTATGAATATACATGCACCTGACACAGGAGCATCAAAGAATATAAAGCAACTAAAAGGAGAAATGGAAAGCAACACAGTAACAGTAGGGGACCCTAATACCCCACTTACATCAATGGGTAGATCATCCAGACAGAAAGTCAACAAGGAAACAGTAACCTTAAATTAAACACTAGACTGATGGACTTAATAGATATATACAGAACATTCCATCCAAAAGCAGAAGAATACACATTCTTCTCAAGTGCACATGGAACATTCTCAAATAGACCACATGTTAGGAAACAAGGCAAGACGTAATAAATTTAAGAAGGTTGAAATCATATCAAGCGTCGTTTCTGACCACAGTGCTATGAAACAGGAAATTAACTTCAAGAAAAAAGTTGGGAAAGTCACAAACATGTGGAGACTAAACTACGTGCTACTGAACAACCATTGGATTAAGGATGAAATCAAAGGAGAAATCAAAGAATATCTGGAGACAAATAAAATGAAAACACAACCAACCAACTCTTATGGGATGCATCAAAAGTGATACAAAGGGGGAAATTTAGAGCAATAGAGGTATACCTCAACAAACAAAAATCTGAAATAAGTAATCTTAAACTAAACCTAAAAGAACTAGAAAAAGAAGAACAAAAAAAGCCCAAAGTCAATAGAAGGAGGGAAACAATAAAATTCAGAACAGAAATAAATGAAAAGAAAGGACAATGAAACTCAGAGGTGGTTCTTTGAGAAGACAAAAAAAATTGACAAAACCTTAGCCAGACTCACTAAGAAAAAAAGAGAGAAGACTTAAGTAAATAAAATCAGAAATGAAAGAGGAGAAATTGCAATGGACACCACAGAAATGCAAAGGAATATAAGATTATGAAAAGCTATATGCCAACAAATTGGATACCCTAGAAAAAATGGATAAATTTTTAGAATCATACAACTTCCCAAAACTGAATCAAGAAGAAACAGAGAATCTGAATAGACCAATCACAAGTAAAGAGATTGAAAATGTAATCAAAAACCTCCCCAAAAATAAAAGTCTAGGACAAGATGACGTCTTGGTGAATTCTACCAAACATTCAAAGAAGATTTAATACTCATCCTCCTCAAACTATTTCAAAATAGGGAAGCATATGGGCATTTCTGAACTCATTCTACAAGGTCAACATTACCCTGTTACCAAAACCAGAAAAGGACAACACAAAAAAGGAAAATTATAGGTCAATATTCCTGATGAACATAGATGCAAAAATCCTCAACAAAATATTAGTAACTCGAATACAAAAATTCCTTAAAAGGATCACACACCATGATCAAGTGAAATTTACTCCACATATGCAAGGATGTTTCAACGTCCACAAATCAACCAATGTGATACACCACATTAACAAAATGAGGAATAAAATTCACATGATCCTTACAATAGATGAAGAGAAAGCATTTGACAAGATCCAACATCCATTTATGATTAAAAAAACTCTCAATAAAATGGGTATAGAAGGAAAGTACCTCAACATAATAAAAGCCATATATGACAAACCCATAGCCAATATCATACTTAATGGTGAAAACTGAAAGCCAGCCCTCTGGGAACAGGAACAAGACGGAGTGCCCACTCTCAGTACTCCTATTCAACATAGTACTGGAGGTTTTGGCCAGAGGAATTAGGCAAAGAAAAAGAAATAAAAGGGATGCAAATTGGAAGGAAGAAGTAAACCTTTCACTCTTTGTGGATGACTTGTTTCTATGTGTAGGAAACCCTATAGAATCCACCAGAAAACTATTAGAAATAATCAACTACAGCAAAGTTGCAGGGTACAAAATCAACATACAAAAGTTGGTTACATTTCTACACACTAATACTGAACTTGGAGAAAGAGAAGTCAAGAATACAATCCCATTTACGATCCCAACAAAAAGAATAAAATATCTAGGAATAAATTTAACCAACGAGGTGAAAGACCTATACACTGAAAACTACGAGACATTATTGTAAGAAATTGAAGAAGATAGAAAGTAATGGAAAGATATCCCATGCTCATTCATTGGAGGCATAAAGTTAGTTAAACTGTCCATATTACCTATAGCAATCTATGGATTCAATGTAATTGCAATCATAATCCCAATGACATTCTTCATGGAAATAGAACAAATAATACTAAAATTTATATGGAAAACCAAATGACCCTGAATAGCCAAAGCAATCCTGAGAAAAAGAACTAAAGCTAGAAGCATCACAGTCCCTGACTTCAAAATATACTACAAAGCTATAGTAATCAAAACAGCATGGTACTGGCACAAGTCTTAGGCATCAGTCTTAGCAGCATCTATCTGAATACAATGTGTATTCACGCAAGGGAAACAGAAGAAGAAATAAATAAATGGGACTACATCAGACTAGAAAGCTTTTTCACGGCAAAGGAAACCATGAACAAAATGAAAGGACAACTCAACAACTGGGAGAATATATTTGCAAATCATATGTCCAATAAGGGATTAATTTCCAAAATATAAAATGAACTCATATAACTCAACAAGAAAAAAGCAAACAACTCAATCAAAAAGTGGACACAGCATATGAACAGACATTTTTCCAAAGAAGACATACATATGGCCAACAGGCACGTGAAAAGATGTTCAACATCACTAATTATTAGGGAACTGCAAATCAAACCTACAGAAATATTACCTTATAACTGTCAGAATGGCTGTAATTAACAAGACAAAGAAAAACAAATGTTGGAGAAGATGTGGAGAAAAGAGCACCCTCATGGTGAGATTGAAAACTGGTGAGGCCACTGTGGAAAACAGTATGGAGATTTCTCACAAGATTAAAAATAGAAATATCATATGATCCAGCTATCCCATTACTGGGTATTTATCCAAAGAACTTGAAATCAACTATTCAAAGATATTTATGCACCTCTACATTCATTGCAGCATTATTCACAATAGCCAAAATGTGGAAGCAACTCAAGTGCCCTTCAACTGATGAATGGATAAAGAAGATGTGATATATATCACATATCACACGTATATACGTATATACAATGGAATACTACTTAGCCATAAAAAAGACAAAATTGTCCCATTTACAACAGCATAAGTGGACCTTGAGGATATGATGTTAAGCCAAATAAGCCAGACAGAGAAAGACAAACACCACATGATTTCACTTATATGTGGAAGATGAACAAAAAGATGGATAAAGAGAACAGATTAGTGGTTACCAGAGAGGAAGGGGGTTCAGTGGTGGGTGAAAGGGGTAAAGGAGCACATATGTATGGTGATGGATAAAACTAGACTATTGATGTTGAACCTGATGCAATCTCTCTCTTTTTTTTTAAAGGTTGGCCCTGAGCTAACATCTGTTGCCAATCTTTTTTTTTCTTCTTTTCCCCAAAGCCCCCCCGTACCTAGTTGTATATTCTAGTTTTAGGTCCTTCTAGTTGTGCTGTGTGGGACTCTGTCTCAGCATGGCTTAATGGGCAGTCATAGGTCTGCACCCAGGATCCGAACCAGTGAAACTCTTGGCTGCCAAAGCAGGGTTTGTGAACTTAACCACTCAGCCATGAGGCCAGACGCTGATGCAGTCTTTACAGAAACTGATATATAATAACATACACCTGAAATTTACACAATGATGTAAACGAATATGACCTTGAACAAATAGTTAAAAAAATCATATCTTCTCTGTTATATCCAGAATACAATCAGAAATCACTCAATTTATTCAACACAAGCAGAGACAAAATCATTATGGAACTCAACAATTCACTAATCAATTTTATTTTAAGTAAACAGAATAAATCCTTGCTCTTCTATACTTTAATTAGCATAATAATAAATGAACAAAGCTTCAAACTTGTCATAGTTTAATAAACATTTAAGATGAAAATATTTAAACTAACTGCACATTGAGTTTACCAATTATTTGATTCTATTTTTTACTTTATTTTATAAATCCCCTTCAATATCTGCTATTTTACTAGTATGCCATGAAATATTAAATATCTTGAAATCTCTGTTGATTGAAAATATTTTTAGGTTTCTACTAAACTGTGGATTTTTGTAGACTACATACATGAAAATACACACAGATATACAAACACACACACACTAAACATCTTTTTCAGTCAAAATATAGTTAATTCACAGCAATACAATACTCAGTAGTAAAATTTTCTTTTGAAAATTATCAGTATTTTTACCTTAAGAACTGGCCACTAGGTATCTATGTGGAATGAATAAGCGATCAGACACTCACTGTACAAATTATCCTTGATTGAGATCTTCAAAAGAGAATTAGGATTCATTCTAATTGGCTAAATATTACTAATATCAAAACCACTTTGGAATCTACTAGTTCAGTTCAATGGAGAGAAGTAACTGAGATCACAATATAAACCCAAATTTTGTGTGAAAGGAGCAAAAAATACTTAATGTGGTTATTTAGTGTCATACTATTCTATTAATTTTCAGCTTCTTTAAACCTTTTTAAAAGTAAATGATATTGAAGTACAATATACGTACAAAAAGTGCAAGTGCCTTAAGTGGAAAGTTTGATGAATTTTCACAAATTGTATACCTTATGTAACCAGCATCCATGTCAAGAATCAGAACGTAAGCAGAAGCCCAGAAGCCCCCTCCCTCTATTTCTCCTTCTAATCATTACTCCCTAGAGGAACCACTATTCTTTTTTTGGTTGCTGTTGAAGAAGATTGGCCCTGAGCTAACATCTGTTGCCTATCATCCTTTTTTTGTTTGAGTAAGATTGTCACTGAGCTAATATGTGTGCCAGTCTCACTCTATTTTGTACCTGGGATGCCACCACAGCATGGCTTGACAAGTGGTGTATCTGGGATCTAAACCTGTGAATCCGCCGGGCTGCCCAGGCAGAGCACACGAACTTAACCACTATGCCGCTGGGCCGGCCCCAAGGAACCAGTATTCTGACTTCCAGCATCACAGATTCATTTTGTCTGGTTTTGTATCTTATGTAAACGGAATCATACAGTATGAACTATTTTGTGTCTGGCTTCTTTCACTCAACATTGTGTTTATGAAAATCACTCATGTTGTATGTACTTAAAATTTGTTTACTCTCATTATTGTATAGTATTCCAATACACAGAAGACCACAGTTTGCTTTTAGCTATCTTATATAACTTATTTGCTCCTCACTGGATGGTTGGCTCCATGGGGCCAGGGATCTCTGTTTCCATCACTGATATATCCCAGATACCTAGAATAGCATCTTGTACACAGCAGGTGCTTTGCAAGAATTTGTTGAATTAAGATATGACTAGATTTTAGTCACTCAGAAGTCTTCCAGTGCACAAGTGCTTGGGCCTGCATGCCCCGCATTAGCTCTCTCTCTAGTCTCTGGTTCTCCTCACTAGTCTCCTTAGCGCCCCTTTGACGTCCTTGTTCCTCAAAGTGTAAATCAGGGGATTCAGCAGGGGAGTCACCAGAGTATAGAAGAGGGCAATGCTTTTGTTCACATCCTGCGAATAACTGGAGGGAGGCTGGAGGTACATGGAGATGAGTGTGCCAAAGAAAATGATCACTACCATTAGGTGAGAGCCACAGGTTCCAAAAGCCTTCCACCTTCCATGGGCTGATTTTATCTTCAGGACTGCACGGGGAATGTGACCATAGGATACTAAGATTAATGACAGGGGCACCACCAAGAAGAAGACACTGACAGCAAAGAGTTCAGCCTCATTGATGGAGGTGTTGGTGCAGGCCAGTTTTAGCATCACTGGAACTTCACAGAAGAAGTGGTCTACTCGGTTTTTACCACAGAGGGGAAGAGTCATGGTCAATGCCGTCTGTACTACAGAATTGCCAAACCCTGTAAGCCAAGCAGTCACAACAAGCTGCAAGCAAAGCTGGGGATGCATGATCACCATGTAGTGGAGTGGGCGGCACACAGCCGCATAGCGGTCATAGGCCATGACAGACAGGAGGACACACTCCACTCCCCCGAGTCCCAAGGCAATGAAGAGCTGGGTCAAACAGCCACCATAAGTGATGGTCTTGTCCTTCCCCTTAAAGTTGGCCAGTGTCTGAGGGACAGTGCAAGTAGTCAAACAAAGATCCATGAAAGAGAGGTTGGAGAGGAAGAAATACATAGGGGTATGGAGGCGAGGATCCAAAACTGACAAAAGGATAATTGTGCCATTACCTAGAAAGCTCAAAAAGTAGATGATCAGGATGGCCACAAAGAGAGCCGTTTCCAGCTGAGGTCTGTTGGAGAAGCCCAGGAGAATGAATCCAGAGAAGGTGCTGTCATTAGCTCTTTCCATTGTACTCTGCCAGTTGGAATTAAGAGGACTCTATGCTTTTATTTTCCATGTTTAATCCACCTCTTTTCTCCTAGAGTGGGTAAATAGAGTTTGGTTGGGAGCTTGAAGCATTTTCACAACACTTCCTGGTTGGCAAGAAAGGGAGTGATAAATAGGTACTGTATATGAGTACCTTCTTTGCTTCAGGCACTGGCCTAAACTTCCTATGCATTTTCTCACAACAACTCTATGAGCTTGGCATTATCATGATCTCCACTGAATAGAAGAAGGAACTGAGTCTTAAAGAGTTTCAGTAATTTTCCCAGAGTGACTCATCTAATGAATGGCAGAGGGGCTGGCTCAGCGGTTAAGAGTGCAAATTCAGCTTCGGCAGCCTGGGGTTTGCCGGTTTGGATCCGGGTGCCGACATGGCACCACTTGGCAAGCCATGCTGTGACAGGAGTCCCACATATAAAGTAGAGGAAGTTGGGCACGGATGTGAGCTCAGGGCCAGTCTTCCTCAGCAAAAAGAGGAGGATTGGCAGTAGATGTTAACTCAGGGCTAATCTCCCTCAAAAGAAAAAAAAAAAAAAGCAGAGGCAGGATTAAAACTGACGCCACGACATGAGTTCTTTACTGCTAGGGACACTGCCTTTTTATAATTGCATGAACTCTAAAGATAATCCAAGTTTCTCAAAAAATTAAATCTAATTGTCTTGAATATTTTGCAAATATGTACTCCCCAGTCCCTCTAGTTTTGTTTTCCATGGGGAACTGAAATATTTCAGACTGCCTTTCTTCTGTTTTGTGTAGAGAAAAAATATATTATCTGAAGTTTCATAAACAATAAAATTTACCATCACCAATTTTATTCAAGGGGAATAATATGTTTTAATGCCTACACCAAAGGAACCTTTGATTACGGAGCCTGAAATCATGTTTAAAGGTTGGACATGATTTAAGAATTCATTGTTTCCAAAATCTCATGTTTTGGAGGACTAATCCTGAAGAATCATCATTGATACCACTTTCAGCAAAAACTCAGGGAACGAACAACACAATGTTTACTCTTTCCTTTTCTTTCACTTTGTAATTCTCTTTTTAAATTCTTCAATGTGGTAGAGTAATTTATTTTTTTCCACTTTTCACTCTGCTCTTCCTATAAATACCAAATCATTCCTTTTTTTATTAAAATCAGCAGGCATTTTCTTGGAAATAAACTTCTCTCTCACACACAAACACACGCACATACAACCCTCCATGATGCAAGTTTAGTAGTAAATAATACGTAAGGAAGAGAAATATTTCATAATATCACAACAGCCTAGAAAAGAGTCTGGTATATGGTAGATTCACAAAAGATAGATGTTGAATAAATGAAAATACGGAAGAAGTTTAAAATCTGTAATAGGTTATAGAAAGTGAATTTAAGGGTTATTGAAATCTATAAGTGTACAAGGGCAAAAACAATAAGGAATCTCGAACAACAGTTAATAAGCAGTCTTTACCATTCAAACTTTAGATTTTTGTAAAATGCTGTGTTTTATGGACCCTTTCAGGAGTGTTAATTTTTTGTAAATGTCACTTTTCTATTAGCAAAACCCATGACCAGGCAAGAGGATATTGATTGTTTTGGTGGCTGTTGTTACTGTATTTTCAAAGAGTGAAATTAATTTGGAATAGTAAGTTCTAAAATGCAATAAAGTGGGAATCAGGATGCTTGAATTCTAATACGAATCTACGACTAATAAGCTCTGAGATTCTAAAGGCTGCTCCCCCCACCCCTACTTCCTGGCCTTCTCTCCTTCAAAATAAAAGAGATACTGTTGTCAGCTTTTAATAACCAATGAAAGACAATGTTTTTAGCTCTTTACTGAAACCTGGTAGGTTTATGTTCCAATAGATCTATTGTGGCATTTTTTTTTTTTTTTTTTTTGCTGAGGAACATTGGCCCTGAGTTAACATTTGTTGCCAATTGTCCTCTTTTTGCTTGAGGAAGATTGGCTCTGAGCTAACACCAGTGCCAATACTCCTCTACTTTATATGTGAGCCACATCAAGCCACAGTGTGGCTTGATGAGTGGTGTGTGGGTCTGTGCCCAGGATCCAAACCCAAGAACCCCCGGCTGCTGAAGAGGAGCACCTGAACTTATCCACTATGTCATGGGGCTGGCACCCTACTGTTGTACTTTGAATATACTCTCCTCAGTCCTTCCACACCCTTTAGTGACAACATGGTTCTTAATTTCTATAGCTTCCAGATTATCAGGCCTTGTTTCAAAATATCCAGAATCATAAAACTGGCATTAGTCACCAGAATTTGTTTTATCAAATGTTGTTGGTGCTCACCTTTGCTTCTTCTCTCTATCCTTGTGCTTTAAGAGTCACAGAGAAGGAGCGTCTCCAGTCCATCACGGTGCCAGTTAAAGGCTCTTAAAATGCTTTCAAATAGGCTGTTGTTTCTCAGAGATCACTGAAATATCTCATGACTCAGTCTAGAACATGATTTGAAGTGATTTTATTCTTCTTACTGATGCACAGAAAGTGATTTGAACCAAGAAAGCACATATTCTAATAAAAAAGACATAAAGTTCATTGTAACTACAAAAGTAGAATTAAATTGACATAGGCATTTTAATATAGATTTCTGTATGTTATATTCTTTTCCTGGCCTGCCATAACAGAGTACCACAAAGTACATGGTTTAAGACAACAGAAATTTATTGTCTCAGTTGTGGAGGCTGGAAGTCCAAAATAAAGGTGTTGGCAGGGTCTCTGAATCCTGTAGGAGAGAATAAATCCTTGCAATTTTCTAGCTGCTGGTGGTTTGCTGCCAGTTTTGGGGGTTCCTGGGCTTGCAGCTGAAGCACTTCAATTACTGCCTCGGTAATCACACAGCGGTCTCCCCCGTCCATCTGTCTTTCTGTTTTTCTTATAAGAATACCAGTCATATTGGAATAGGGCCCACCCTAACTGAGTAGAACTTTCCCTTCACTTGATTACGTCTGCAAAGACCCTATTTCCAAACAAGGTCATATGAATGGGAACCAATGATTAGGATTTCACCATATCTTTTTTGGGGAACACTATTCAACCCATACCAATAGAATAGTGTAATCACGCTTGTCAAATTATAAGAGTTCTTTATTATAAATGTGTGCTATGCAGTGATAAGCCTAAGATGCAGATATTAGTTCTATCTTATTCCAAGTTCATAAACGAGGTACAATGTGACTATGATAATTGCTAAGATGATTATCGATAAAATTGCTATTTCTGTTATTCCAATTGGTGTGTAGATAGCAGAAGTCCACAGTAATAGGAAAAACTGATTCCCCTTAGTAAGCATGAATATCCAATGAAGGCTTTTCTCCTATACACACCTTGTTACACTTTAGGGATCTGAAACATAAATACAGGTTGCATGCCTATAAGACTTAGCACTAAGCATTTGGTTTGAATTGAAAGAGAAAATACTTATGTCCTTTCACTTCTTTATTGAAGTGGTATGTGGAGTTTAGACTACTCTTTCAGTCTAGAATTTAATAGATGTATAAAGCAAACTCATGCACAGACACCAGTTCTGCACGAAGCACCACCACATTTGGATCTAAGGAATCAGGAGCAAAAGGAGCAATCTCAGCTGGCCTTTGGAACATTTGAATGGATGTTGGGTTAAAAATATGACATCTTCTTTCATAGAAGAATAAGAAAGATTATAGCTATCCAATTACCTTCTCAAAGAAGCAAGATGGTCTTTGAAGGACCACTGCAGTTCTGCGAAACTAGAAGATTGGCATATTGTTGGGAAAGTTAATATCTAGCAGCTGAAACCACATGATTAATAGTTCCCCATGAATGCTGATACATTCAGTAATTACTAAGCAGTGTGTGGTCGTGGAACTGCAGAAATGTGTTAGGGGCTGAAGTAGATAGAACAGAATTCTTAAAATAAATACAGAGTCATATATTTTAAAAATGCCTTAAAATATGCCAACCTTGGGCAGGATAATCCTTGAAAATTGTTAATCATCAAAGTCAAGGAAAATGGAAATTGTTGGTACTTCAGGATAGTCAAAAGTAGTACCAACTCTTTTTATAATTATTGCTAGCATAACATGTCATCCTCAGGTTTTTCCAGGAAGATTGTCCACTCATTTTATAGAGTGTTCCAGTGCAAAAGAGGAAAAATAAATTAGAATGGACAATTGAGTCTGTAGCTAAACAGAAGTTGGAATCTGTGAATTCTATGGAATCTGCCCATGAAAGAAGGGCTAATACTACATCTGAAGGATATATTTATAAGTCACAAAGTCAAAGTACATGCTTTAGGGACTGAAATACATGAGGATGTGTTTATTTTTAGCGGTCCCAAGAGTGCCCTGCCCTGTGTAACTCATTAGACTCAGTTCAGGCATCCAGAGTTCGGCTGCCTCTTGGGAGCAGCCAAGCAGGAAGGCTCTAGAGAGGTGACATCAACAGGTTGTCCATCTCTTCCTGCCAAATTGACTAGGGGTGAACCTATTGTCTACTTAATTTCCATTTCTCAAATCTAGTAGTATTGATTGCAAATTTTTCTGCTAGACTTTAAATCTTTTTGTTTATTTGAGACATGATTGATGTATAATACTATTTAGTTTAAAGTGTACTACATAGTGATTCAATATTTGTATATATTGCAAAACGATCACCACAATAAGTCTAGTTAACATCCATCACCGCACACAGTTAAAATTTTTTTTTCTTGTGATAAGAACTTTTAAGATCTACTTTCTGGCAACTTTGAAATATACAATGTTTACTAACTATAGTCTCTACGCTGTACATTACATCCCCATGGCTAGTCTTTAAATTCTTCATCCTATTTTCAGAAATATTATTTTTTCCTACTTAAAAGAGTAAAAAAATTTTCAGTAAGTATAAATTTCTGCGACTTTTTTCATATTAGTTATATTCTTCCACTATTAATGACTCACTTAAAAAAAGTGTTTTCTAATGGTGCTATCAACTTTTACCTTCCACATTTTTTGAGACTTTGTTACTCAGACATATCTAATCTATTCCATCTTCAGCTTCTTATATCCCATTATCTGTTTATCCGTAGCCTAAAATATGCTGAAGTGTGCCCTATCAGAAAAATAAAATTAAGATTAAGTTGCTCTTCCCCAACCCCACACTCTTCTAGCTCTCCCTTTCATTAACTTAGAATCATCTTGATAGTACACAAAATACCCATGTTTGTTCTCCTCTCGTCAACACTTTTAAATACTCTTATTTGTATTCTTGCCCTGCCGCTGTTGTGAAGCTGCTTTCTGTGAAATCTTCAATACCTTTCCAGTCAACAAGGTCGACAAACTAATCATCATCTTACTTGACGTAATTTGGCATTGATGATGTTCCCTCCTTCAAGAAATTATGCTAATAGCTTCTCTGTGTTTGTTATCTATTATTTCTTGGAACCCTGATTCTCACTCTTCTTTCTCATTGGACATAAGCTTCAATGTTTAGATTTCCTAAAATTCTATCCTTGGCTGTCTTTTGTCTCCATACTGATCCTGAGATACTTTGCTGTTTCCATGGCTCAAACTACTATCTATGTATATGATAAATCTTCTTTCCATATCTACAATGTAGACCTACTCTTGAGTTCAATACTAAAGCAAATGGAATCTTGGCTATATACACATGGACTATTTATGAACTCGAAAATTTCAATAGTTTTACAATCTAATTTATCATTTTATGAAATTAGCTCCATATAAGTCATGTAAATCATGTAAGAAAACATGTCAAATTTCCATAATCTCCTTACCAAACCCTCAGTAACCACTTTGAGACTCCTGAATTTTCCTTGACTCTGCCCTTTGTTTTGGTCACAACATTGAACCTAAGCTTTGTTGATTCTCTTTCTGACATGTTTTTAGAATACATTCACCCTCTAGCACACATTTTCCGCTTGTTATCAACATATTAATTAAGATCTTTTTATTCTTGCAAGAACTATTTAATTCATCTCCTAGGAGAACTTCCAACCAAATCGACTCGCAGTTTCTTTAGTTTTATCGAATTTTTTTCCTAAACTACATAATCGCATCACTTCTTTGCTTAAAGATAGCTATCTTCTACAAGATTAAATAAAAAGTACAACTTTAACATATGAAACTGTATTTATTCCATGGACCCTGTAGTTGTGGGAAGAAATCCACAACTTGCTTTTCACTGCATACACATTCCAGTTTGGGGCCAATATATTAGGCGTTCTATCACTCTAACATGTTGTTTCATCTGAAAGGTATTTCTAATTGAATTCTTTGCTCAAGGATCATATTCTTTATGAAGACCATAAAATCCCCACTTGCTCTCTTTTTTGAGGTCTTGTAACATGTTCTACCTAATTATTATTATTACTAATCAGTGGCCATGGTATTTATTCTTGGCTGCCTATATTCCATGTAGAATGTGAATTCCTTCAGGATGGACCTATTTCTTCTTCACCTTTCTATCCCCAGTGGAATTCTATGTCCTATGCATTCTATGTTTTCAAAATTTTATTCTTAATGAATATTAAGTTAATGAGCTGAAATTCTGAAACAATGAATGTAATTTCAATGTAAGCTCTAATTGTAGTGGATTGAAAAAGAATCTGAGAATTATCTTGTTCTCTCTGTATATGTTAAAGGTACATGTACATCTTTCACAAGTAGATATTGATTTAAGAGGTGAGGTTATGAATGTGGATTTGAGGAATCTTATTAATATGTAAAAATGATAACTTACTTTTCTGCTTAAATTTCTTTGGCAGTGCACCATTGTCTTCAGAATAAAGTGTTAACTCTTAAGCATAGCAGTCAAGGTCCTTGTTCATGTTGTGTTTCTTTGTTTTTCTAGTTTCACAGATCAGCTTTTCCCTCTGATGCTCCTTTCACTTTGAATGTTCTTATATAGTGGATGTCTTTTCAGACATCATAGTTAAGTTAAAGCATTTCTTACTCTGTGAAGTGTGTCTTCTTCTTCCAAGTAAGGTTGATAATGTGCTATTTTATGCCCCAGAAGTCAAACCATTTTTATTAAACGAAGAATTAAACTGTCATATAAGCACCCATCTTAAGATATCATTAAAAGGAATGCAAAGAAATAAAAGAGATTAATAAAAAAAAATCAGAATCAATTAGCTAAAAAGAGATTAGGATTGATTCTTGTTCAGGAAATGGATCTGGTATGTTTTTTAAAGCCAAGCTACCATTAAGACTATGAGTGCTCTCTAGAGTTATATTTACTTGTTTTATAAATAAGAACTTTAAGTCAATTCCTTTCTCTTAAATATTACTCCTTTAAATCTAGAATATCTCTCTAAATTATTTTATAATTTTCCTTTCTTTGTCAATATTATATACTCATTGACTGTCACTTTTATGTATTACTGCAGTCTTTTAGAATCATGGAAAACTTACACCCGCTTTATTAATGCTTCATTATAGTTAGTAGGTACACCTAGAGAATACTCCTCACAAGAAATGAGAAATCAAATTTGAGCATTAAGTGTTCTTCTTTAAGATAATTTGTTTAATTTAGCACCTTGAAACTGTTAAAGTCCAATTCTATTTAGTCACCTAAGGTGCCTGCTTGGGTTAATCAGCTGTTAAACCTCTTCTCTGTTTTTTCCCCATTGGAGATTATCAATCAGAACTTACTGTTTTGGGTATAGTTTCTACTTATTCTGGAGTTAGTTGTCTAGTTAAAATGATTCTCTGGGAGATCTGGTGTCAAGATGGTAGCATAGGCAGACTCTGAACTCACTTCCTGCCATGACATAACTAATTTTCAACTACTCTTGGAAAAGTTATCCTTGAGAGAGAACTGAAAACCAGATAACAAGAATCCCCACAACAAGGGACAGTACTGACTGAGGTGGGAGAGGCAGAAATTCCTTTCTGGAGGGAAAAATGCCACCTTCCAGCTGTGGTGCTTTTCGGCCAGCTGGGAGCAATCCTAAGGTATAAAGCCTTCCCTGGAGGAGTAGGGGATCTGAGTGGGGGAACATTATCACAATAAGCAGCTTTTGGATTCAGCATAACTGAGACAAGTGTCATAATATCTGGCTTTATTAGCTATTAACTACAATGGAGAATACTCCCAGAAAAGCTACTGGACACAAGGGAAAAAAGAAAGCCTGCTCTTAAACAGCCCATGCACAAACTCACCCATTTTGAAAAGCAACCTAAAATCACCAGAAAGAAAGGTACACAGTCCTTTGATGAAAACAGATTCACTTGATAGGCTCTGGGTGCCTCTCAGTGAGGGGTGAGACCTCCCCTGGCTGGATCTACCTCCCAAGGGATGGAGACATTGGTGGCAGCCATTATTGTCACCTAGTGCAGGTGTGCTGATACAGATGCTGGCAGGAGCCATTGGAGTTCTTCCCCTGGCCTATTAGGCCAGGATCTGCCCCACCCACTAGGGCACCAATTTAATCCAGCTCAGCCAGGGCAGACAGCCTGCCCTAGGGACTGGGCCTAGCCAATAGCAAGCCCTCAGGCAACTTGTGGGCCTGCATAAGTGGGGAACCTGGAACCTCTGCAGGTGGGTGAGTGGGTCTGCCTCTGTGGGGCAGGGTGTGTGTGAGGGGTGGGCCTGCATTGGTGGAGTGTGCAGGACCTCTGCAGCAGGATGGAAGGGTCTGCTTCAGTGGGTCAGGGTGTGGGCATGGGGCAAGACTGTGTTGATGTGGTGTGTGTCCCTTCTGGCAGTGAGGGTTGTGAGTTGCAGCAGACTTGTCTTCTCAAAGAGCCACATAGGGAATCGGCCCCATCCTCCAAAGCCAGAAAAAAATTGGGTGCTCTCATGCCTGGGGCCATCCTACCTCCACTGCAATCTTGAGAGCTGACAACAGCCTTGTAGGCCATAGGCCTACAGCAATTGTAAGCCCCTGAGCCAAGCAACGAGCCATGCTGGAGATCTACATTGTTAACAGAAAAACTGCAAAAAGAATGTGCTATTAAACCTTGCAGCCAACTGTGCTGGGGCTCACCACACCTGATAAAGTGACAGAAGGGATCATAGCAACCACATGCAGCTGAGTATTGTGACCAGCTGCCCTGGGGGACAGCCTAGCCTTCCTGGGTACCTGTGGCAAGCATAACCCTGCTCCAGCAGAAGGACACATGTAGCCCACACAGGGGAGAATCCTGGAACATTTGGAACTGGTGACAAGAGGGAAGAACATTGCTGGGCTTCATGGGGCATCTGTTATATCAGACCACCTCTCCAAGATCAGGAGATGTAGCTGATCTACCTAATACATAGATATAGCACAGAGAGGAGACAAAGGAATATGTTCCACGTAAGGGAACAGGAAAAAAAACCCAATAAAGAACTAAACATAACAGGGATAAACAATCTACCTGACAAAGAGGACAAACTAGCAGTCATAAGGATGCTTACTGATCTTGGGAGAAGAATGAATGAACTCAGTGATGACTTCAACAAAGAACTGGAAAATATAAAAAGGAACCAATCAGAACTGAAGAATATAATACTGGAAATGAAAAAATCACTAGAGGGACTCAATAGCAGAGAGTAGATGATACAGAAGAATGGACTTGTGAGCTGGACTAAAGATTAGAGGAAACCACCCAAGCTGAGCAAATAAAAGAGAAGAGAATTGAAAAGAACAAAGACAGTCTAAGGAACCTCTGGGACAACATCAAGCACACTAACACCTGTATTATAGGTGTCCAGAAGGAGAAGAGAGAGACAAAGGAGCATAGAATCTATTTGAAGAAATAATAGCTGGAAAGTTTCCTAACCTAAGGAAGGAAACAGACATCCAGGTACAGGAAGCACACAGAGCACCAAGAAATATATACCCAAAGAGGCCCATGCTAAGACACATTATAATTAAAATGTCAAGAATTAAACATAAAGGGACTGGCCCAGTCATGCAGTGGTTAAGTTCGCACGTTCTGCTTTGGTGGCCCAGGGTTTGCCAGTTTGGATTCTGGGTGTGGATCTTTGCACCACTTGTCAAGCCATGCTGTGGCAGGTGTCCCACATATAAAGTAGAGGAAGATGGTCACAGATGTTAGCTCAGGGCCAGTCTTCCTCAGCAAAAAGAGGAGGATTGGCAGCAGATGTTAACTCAGAGCTAATCTTCCTCAAAAAAAAAAAAGAAAAAGAAAAAAGAATTAAACATAAAGAGAGGATCCTAAAAGGATGCAAGAGAAAGGCAACAAGGTACGTACAAAGGAAACCCCATAAGGCTATCAGCTGACTTCTCAGCTGAAACCTTATGGGCTAGAAGGGAGTGGTAGAAGGAGAGATAAAGAGTTTCCCAGACAAGCAAAAACTAAAGGAGTTTATCACTGAGAAATCAGCCTTACAAGAAATCCTAAAGGGACTTATTTAAGTGGAAAAAAGAAGACAACAAAGAAGGAATAAAAAAAAATCATTAAAAAAATAAGAAAAATATTAAAACCTGGTAAAGGCAAAAATACAGTGAAGGTAGCAGATCCACTACCCATGAAGCTAATATGAAGGTCAAAAGACAAAAGTACTAAAATTGTATATTTCCATGATAAGAGGGTAACAGACACATATGCACGATAAAGAGGGTAGATATGATATCATAAACAAAATGTGGGAGGAGGGGAGTAAAAGAGCAGGACTTTTAGCAAGAGGCCAAACTAAAGAGACCATCAACCTAATAAAGATTGCTATATGCCTGGATTATTATACATGAACCTCATGGTAATCACAAACCAGAAATCTATAATGAACACAGAAAAAAGCAAGAGGAAGAAACCCAAACATAATAATAAAGAAAGCCATCAAACCACAAGGGAAGAGAGCAAGAGAAGAAGAAAGGAACAGAGAAGAACTACTAAAACCCCTGGAAAAAAGTAGCAAAATGGGAATAAGTACATTTTTATCAATAGCTACTTTAAATAAGTAAATGGGCTAAATGCTCCAATTAAAAGGCATAGGGTGGCCAATTGAAAAAAAAAAGACCTGTATATATGCTGCGTATAAGAGACACACTTCAGACCTAAAGACAATCACAAACTGAAAGTGAAGGGATGAAGAAAGATACTTTATGCAAATGGGAATGAAAAGAAAGCTGGAGTAGCAACACTTATATCAGACAAAATAGACTTTAAAACAAAAACTGTAATAAGAGACAAAGAAGGACACTACATAATAATAAAGGGAACAAGCCAACAAGAGGATATAACACTTGTAAATATCTACGCACCCAACATAGAAGCACTAAATATATAAAGCAATTATTAACAGACATGAAAAGAGAAATAGTAACACAATAATAGTACCCCTACTTTAACACTCCTCTTATATCAATGGATAGATCATCCAAATAGAAGGTCAATAAGGAAACATTGGCCTTAAATGACACATTAGACCAGATAGACTTAGTAGATATACACAGAACATTCCATCCAAAAATGGCAGTATACACATTCTTTTCACATGGCACATTCTCTGGGATAGATTACATATTAGTCCACAAAAGAAGTATCAATAAATTTAAGAAGATTGAAATAATACCAAGCATCTTTTCTGACTGGAATGGTATGAAACTAGAAATCAACTACAGGAAGAAAATCAGAAAAGCCACAAAAATGTGGAGATTAAACTGAATGCTACTGAACAATGATTGGCTCAATTAAGAAATCAAAGGGGAAATAAAAAAACACTTGGAGACAAATGAAAAGGAAAATATGACATGCCAAAATTCATGGGATACAACAAAAGTGGTTCTAATAGAGAAGTTTATAGCAATACAGGCCTACCTAAACAAACAAGAAAAGTCTCAAACAATATAAGACTGCACATAAAGGAACTGAAAAAGATGAACAAACAAAGCCCCAAATCAGTAGAAGGAAGAAAATAATAAAAAACAGAGCAGATATAAGTGAAATTGAGACTAAAAAAATATTAAAAATCAATGAAATCGAGAGCTAGTTCTTTGAAAAGATAAACAAAATTGACAAACCTTTAGCTAGACTCACTAAGAAAAAAACAGAGAAAGCTCTAACAAATAAAATGAGAAATGAAAGAAGAGAAATTACAATGGACAAGTCAGAAATACAAAAGAATATGAGGCTACTACAAAAAGCTATACACCAACAAATTGGAAAATTTTAAAGAAATGGATAAATTCTTAGAATCACACATCCTTCCAAAACTGAATCAACAAGAAATAGAGAATTTGAATAGCACAGTCCCCAGTAAGGAGATTGAAACAGTAATCAAAAAACTTCCCCAAAATAAAAGTCCTGGACCAGATGGTTTCCCTGGTGAATTCTATCAAGCATTCAAAGAATACTTAATACCCATCCTTCTTAAACTCTTCCAAAATTTTAAGAGAAAGGGAAAGTCCCTAACTTGTTCTATGAAGCCAACATGACCCTGATACCAAAACCAGACAAAGACAACACAAAAAAAGAAAATTACAGGCCAATATGACTGATGAACATCGATGCAAAAATCCTCAGAAAAATACCAGTAAATTGAAGACAATAATACATTAAAAGGATCATACACTATGATCAAGTGGGAGTTATTCCAGGAATAAAGGGATGGTTTGACATGCACAACTCAATCAATGTGATACTCCACATTAACAAAATGACAAATAGAAACCAATGATCATGTCAATAGAGGCAGAAAAAGCATTTGATGAGATACAGCATCTATTTATGATAAAAACTGAATAAAATGGGTACAGAAGGAAAGTACCTTAATATCATAAAAACCACATGTGATAAACCTACAGCTAATATCATTCTCAATGGAGAAAAACTGAAAGCTATACCTCTAAGCACAGGAACCAGACAAGGATGTTCACTTTCCCCACTCTTACTTAGCATAGTATTGGAAGTCCTAGCGAGAGCAATCAGGCAAGAAAAAGAAATAAAAGGGATAAATTGAAAAGGAAGAAGTGAAACTGTCACTATTTGCAGATGTCGTGACTTTATATATAGAAAAACCTAAAGACTCCACTAAAAAGATTTTAGAAATAATAAATGAATACAGTAAAGTTGTAGGATTCAAAATCAACATACAAAAATCAATTGCATTTCTATACACTAAAAGTAAAGTAGCAGAAAGAGAAATTAATAATACAATCCCATTTACAATTACAACAAAAAGCATAAAATATGTAGCAATAAATGTAACCAAAGATGTGAAAGATCTGTACACTGAAAACTATACAACCTTGTTGAAATAAATTGAACAAGACACAGAGAAATGGAAGGATATTCCATGCTCTTGGATCGGAAGAATTAACATAGTGAAAATGTCCATACTTCCCAAAGCAATCTACTGATTCAATGCAATCTATGTCAAAGTTCCAATGACATTTTTCACAGAAATAGAACAAAAACTCTTAAGTTTATATTGAACAACTAAAGACTCTGAATAGCCAAAGGAATCCCGAGAAAAAAGAACAGAGCTGGAGGTATAACACTTCCTGATTTCAAAATATACTACGAAGCTATAGTAATCAAAAAAGCATATTATTGGCACAAAAACAGACACACAGATCAATGGAACAGAATCGAGGGCCCAGAAATAAACCCGCACATCCTTGGACAGTTAAATTTCAACAAAGGAATCAAGAAAATACAATGGAGCAAGGAAAGTCTCTTCAATAAATGGTGTTGGGGAAACTGGACAACCACATGCAAAGAATGAAAGTCGACTGTTATTTTACACCATACACAAAAAATGAACTCAAAATGGATTAAAGACTTGAATGTAAGACCTGAAACCATTAAACTTCTAGAAGAAAACATATGCGGTACACTCCTTGACGTCGGTCTTAGCAGCATATTTTCAAATACCATGTCTGACCGGGCAAGAGAAAGAAAAGGAAAAATAGACACATGGGACTACATCGAAGGAAACCATCAACAAGACAAAAAGACAGCCTAACAATTAGGAGAAGATATTTGCAAACCGTATATCTGATAAGGAGTTAATATCCAAAATATGTAAAGAACTCATATATCTCAACAACAAAAAACCACACAACCCAATTAAAAACTGGGCAAAAGATCTGAACAGACATTTTTCCAAAGAAGATAAACAGGTGGCCAACAGGCACATGAAAAGATGTTCACCATTACTAATTTAAATTATCAGGGAAATGAAAATCAAAACTACAATGAGATATCATCTCATGCCCATCAGAATGACCATAATTAACAAGGCAAGAAATAACAAGTGTTGTAGAGGATGTGGACAAAAGGGAAGTCTCACACACTGCTGGTGGGAGTGCAAACTGGTGCAGCCACTATGGAAAACAGTATGGAGATTCCTCAAAAACTTAAGAATAGAACTACTATACAATCCAGCTATTCCTCTGCTGGGTATTTATCCAAAGAACATGAAAACATGAATGCGTAGAGATATATGCACTCCCATGTTCATTGCAGCATTATTCACAATAGCCAATACTTGGAAGCAACCTAGGTGCCCGTCAAGGGATGAATGGATAAAGAAGATGTAGTATGTATACACAGTGGTATACTATTCAGCCATAAAAAAATGAAAGCTTGCCATTTGCGACAACGTGGATGCATCCTGAGGGTATTATGCTAAGCCAAATAAGTCAGAGGGAAAACGTCTAATGCTATATGATCTCACTCATAAATAGAAGATAAAAACAACAATAAACAAGCACAAAGAGACAGAGACTGGATTGGTGGTTCCCAGAGGGAAAGGAGAGAGGGAGGAGGACACAGGGGTGATTAGGCACAAGTGTATGGTGGTGGATGGTGAACAGGATGTAATCTAAACCGAAATTGAAATATAATGATGTACACCTGAAATTAAAAAAAAAAGACAAGAAATAAGTCTTGGCAAGGCTGTAGAGTAAAGGGAATCCTTGTGCACTGTTGGTGACAAATTGGCAGCCACTATGAAAACAGTATGGAGTTCCTCAAAAATTAAAAATAGAACTACCATATGATCCAGCAATTCCACTTCTGGGTATTTATGCAAAAGAAACAAAAACAATAACAAAAAAGATTTTGCGCTGCCATGTCCATTGCAGCATTGTGTACAACGGCCAAGACATGGAAACAATCTGTGTTCATGGATGGATGAAGGATTAAGAAATGTGGTATATGTACAGAATGGACTATTTTTCTGCCATGAAAAAGAAGGATATCCCACCATTTGCGACAACTCAGATGGACCATGAGGGCATTATGCTAAGTGAAAAAAGTCTGACAGAGAAAGACAAATACCATATGATCTCACTTATGTGTGATATATAAAACAAACAAAATCAAACTCATAGACACAGCTAACAGATTAGTGGTTGCCAGGGGTGGGTCTGGGAGTGGGCCAAATGAGTGAAGGTGGACAAAAGGTATAACTTCCACATATAGAATAAATAAGTTGAGGTGATTTAATGTAGAGCATGGCGACTATAGTTAATAAAACTGTATAGTGTATTTAAAAGCTGCTTGATGACTGAGAGATTGATTGATTCCTTTGTTAGAAATGGAGGGGCCTAGATGAAAAGCTCCTGCTATGGTATGAATTGTACCTCCAAACAAAAAAAAGTCCTAATTCCTGGTACCTATGAATGTGACCTTATTTGAAAGTAGATTCTTTGCAGATGTAATTAAGTTAAGATGATGCCATACTTTATTAAATGGGTACTAATCCAATATGGCTGATGTCCTTCTAGGAAGGGAAAACAGAGACAAGACACAGACACACAGGGAGAACACTATGTGTTGACAGAGCCAAAGATTGGAACAAAGATGAGTCTACAAGGCAAGGAATGTGATGGATTGCTGGCAACACCAGAGGCTCAAAGAAAGACATAGAACACATTCTCCCTTAGAAGCTTCAGAGAGAGAGCGCGTTGCTGATGATAACTTGATTTTGGACTTCTGGTTTCCAGAAGTGTGAGAGAATAAATTTCTGTTGTTTTAAATACCCCAGTTGGTGGTACTTCATTATGGCTGCCACAGGAAACTAAAACAGCTACTTTTGGTTGGGGAGAGGGAAACAGTGGATTTACAGAACCATAGTGTATGTAAATTTTGAAGTACATGTGTCAGGAATGGCAATGGAAATGTAGAAGTCTGATTGGGGAGAGGGTTCAGAGCTTGATATACTTTTGGCAATTCTTTTGTGGTTCACTGAAGTACCATCATTTTGAAGAGTAAATGGGTAAAAAGAGAATTAAAGGAAAAGGATTTTGGGTTTCAGAAAAAGTGCAAAAGTAATGGTCATTGTCATGTGGGAACATCAGGACTGAACAATTTATAAAATCTAATGAAGGAGGAAGTGGCCAACAGCATGGCATGACTGAAGGTGATCTGAGGAAATGGACTGAAGAAAAAGAATGATTTTGGCTAGAAATGCTGATCGTTCTTTGCATTTATACAATGATTTACAATTTGTAATGCATTTTCATATTTTTTATCTTATTTGTTTACCACAACACCTTAAGGGACAATATCATCCTTATTTTACAGTTGAGCACACTCTGGAACAGGGAGGTTAAATCCTTGCTTGAAGTGACACAGCTTCTAAATGACAAGATCAAGATGTGAACCCAGATTTTTCAGAGTTCAAAGTTATGCTCTTTCCAAGGAATAATGGAATATCTTTTTTTTATTCCTTTTAATAAGCCTTTACTATTACTAGATAGAGGCTAATGATTACCAAGAAATGACAATCAACCTTGCTTAATGTTTTAATTAGCATGCTGTACATTCAAAGATTTCCTCAGTGTGATTATAAGCCTTGTGTTTATAATTTTCAATTTTAAGATGTCAATAATTTTCATAGTTTAATTACATAAGAATTATAAGGATAGTCCTATAATGACTAAAGTTAATAGAATTTTAATGTGTTAAGATAGAAATTGGTTCAAATTGTTATAAGATTTCCTATATATTCAGCATCCTGAACACAGATTCACTCATTGGTCAAATGATCAAAGAAGACATAGTAAACTAAATTTTGGAAGCTTTCTAAAGCAAATGTCTTGTGTGTGTGAAAATGTAAGTGCTTGTTTTGGGAGTGGGAGGGAATGGATGATGGAAATGCAGCATGTGATCTGGGGGTTTTTCCACAGGTTTTGGGTTATAGTGCTCATAATCATTTCCCCACAAGGCTAATTATATGTTATTTTCTTTAGATTCCAGAAAATTCCTTCCAAGATGAAATAGTTTGGGAGGATCCTTCAAGAACTTCATAGAAGCAATGGGACTGTCTATGAAAACTCTGCTTGAGAATCTCCAGAGTCACATCCTGCAGAGGAGAGGGGTGAGGGACTGGATGTTGTGCTCAATAGAAAGTAATCAGATTTTATTACCATTGACTTTTGGTGGAAACATAGAGTCTATATTCAATACATCCCACATTTTGTGTAAGATGACCATGTATGTGAAAGTCCTTTCAAGAAGTGAAATATTTTCCACTATAGAGTAATTAAACAACCTGCTGGCTTTACAGTCTGGCACTATATTTTACTTTACTTGTAATTAATGCATTTTGAGCTTTTGAGAATCCCTGTGCCCATAATTTTATTGTTTCCCCTATTACTTTCCTTCTGTTTTCACATTTAGTGTATGTATCTGTAGTCTTTTTCACTGAAATCTCTGTATATATCTACTGTCTCAGTTCTTGTCATTCTGTACTTGTCTTCTCTATCTTTCGTTTTGTTTCTGCCCTTTTCCCTTTCCTTTTCCCACTTGGGCTCTTTATCCATTTATCTAGTGATAAATACAGAAATCCCAAAGTGAAGCAGCAGTACAGGGTGGTATAACATTTCACTTAGGAAGTGTGGACCTTCCCTTCCGCTTATCTCAGATAGACGACAAGCAGTGAGGAAGAGAATCTGAGAGTTTGGAATAATTCAGAGCCTAGAAATAGCTTGTTCAATACTTTACTGAGGTGGTGGCAATTTAGATATTTCAGAAGAAAGGCTATCTTCACTGTGTCTACTCTACAGAGAGAATGGTGTCCTGGAACCGGGTGGAGAAGCATTCCTCTTCTTTCCTTTACATTAGTGTTGCTTTTCCTTAGATCAGTATTGTTTTTAGATTTATATTCCTTTTAGTCCACCAATTTGATTCCTTAAAAATCCCTAATAATTTTTCCTTTTTTCAGAACTTAGCTTTTCCAAATGTGATTTTTATCAGCCTTATTCATTTAAATACAGTCCTAATCATTTTTGCTATTTTTATATAGCTGCTTTGTTTCCTGCTTTCTTATAGTCATAGGTATAGTTTGGGTGTAACATGAGTATAACATTGTCCTATGTGTTATTTCTTGTTTCCTCTGGCCATCTCTCTCTGTCTCTGTCTGTCTGTCTGCCTGTCTCTCTCTATACCTGTATAAAAATGTTCATTTTAAATAATAATTAAGTAAACAGTCATGATATTTACACCCTTGTAAACTAGAACCTGGACAGTTCCTCAGCCAGCCTCTACCCAATTGCATCCCTTTCTCTCTTCATTGATCTTGACTTTGTTATAATCAGCCTTTCGATATTCTTTTTAGTTTTGGCTATAATATTTGATTATAACTATAGTTTTACCACCTATGTTTGCATTCATAAACAACAGTTTATTTTACCTGTTTTTGAACTTTATGTAGACAGATTGATTCCTTTGTGACTGGCATGTTTTGTTCAGCATTTTTGTGTGAAGGACAATGTTTCAATTTGTTTTGCTGTAGTCTATTCCTTTCTTTTGTAAAGTACTGTGTTGTATGAATAGCTGACAGTTTTGCCATTTTACTCTTGATGAGCATTTGAATTATTTACAGGTTTGGGTTAATACAAACTGCGCTGCTATGAGCATTCTTATTCATGTGTTTGGGGAACATGACCATGAACTACTTGAGAGAATATTAAACTGAGGAATGTTATTGCACGTCAGCATTCCCAGATAAAGTAAAACTATTATCCTACCTAAGTGATTTTACCAATTAATACTTACAACTGCAAGAGTGAACAGGGAAGAAAAGCATTAATAGTAGCTCTGTAATTCCCTCCTTCCTCTGACACCCTAAGCAGTATTAGTCTTCACTAGACCTCCTTTAAATATTATGATGGGATTTTAACCAGTAGGGCTGTAACTGAGAAAATTCTAACCAAAGAATGTTTTTAGGAGGAGAAAGATAGCTTATCTCACTAGCTAAATCTTACAAATAAAACTGGAATTTGTCGATATATGGGAAACAATTGACTATAGAATGGAAGTTAATCACAGACGCTCTCTGTACTTGTGTCACTAATGACGTATAAAAACCAAGATGCTTCAAGCCTAAATGGCTTTCTCTGAGCTAGGTTATACCACTGTTTAGCAGTTGTCTATTACTCTGAAACAAAAGGTGTTCCAGTGTGGATAAAGGGATTTTATCTTTTTTGAAGTTTCATTTGATGTTTAGGGCCCAAGCTTGCCAAAGTCAGATGTTGTTATTTATAGCTGTCTGTTGCCTGTATAGTCAAGTAAAGATGTTTTTAAATAAATTGGTTGATCTTCAAACTTGACTTTAACACGTGAAACCTCCATCTACTTTCTTCCATTTTTCTTTAGCAAATATTTGTAACTATCCTGGTGAACTAAAAATCATTTGGAATTTAAATGCAAAGACTAGTGAAATTCAAGATAACCAACCATGTAAATGTCATTAAAGAATTTTCTTTTTATTACTTGAGTAAATCATTAAAACCTTTGTATATAAACTGAAGAATGTTATAGAGGATATGAGATATTATTCATTAGCCACATTAGGAGTTTGTTAATAAAAGTGATGTTTGTTCTCCATTATATTTCCCTTAAAGATTAAGGTGTGCTTAATTATTGGTTTTGTGATCCCTTATAAGTTGGTGATGAATGAATTTAAATGAAAAATTTATTTACATGTATACTTTTACAATTAAGTAACCGAATGATTGATTTATCTATCTATACATAAAAAGTTTTTGTAATTTTGAGAAAAAAATCTAAGGGCTTTGTAAAACATCTAAGTCATTGAAAGTTGAGAACTAAGGTAACTAGAGAGGTATAGGGTGTTACCCGTCCTCTGTCAAATATATGAAATTAAAGAAGAGACATTCTCCTTGCTGCCCATTTTCCCTGAGGATTGTCATCTCTGGACAGCTTGGTGACATCAGCTAATCAACAGCATAGAACATACATTCCCTTGAGACTTCAGCCAGGTAAACAGGTTTGAGTCTCCATCTGTGCCAGCCCAGTCACAGCGTAGTGCCATCTCACCCTCTCATGTTGCTCATAGGGTCTCTCTGTCATAAAGCCAAGTCATTGTATTTGGGGAAATAGTACTGAGAGTTCGAAATTGCTTTTCTTCATCTTCCTACTACCTAGAGGCAAAAGCAGGTCTAGTACCACATGAAAACAAGTGAACTCATCATGAGAAAGTGTCTTCTTGCTTAAGAAAAATTTCTGGACAATCCAATGCTGATATAATCAACCTTTGCACTCACTCCACACAACCTGATTCCTGATTCTACATATCCAAGTTCCAACCCCAGTACTCTGTGAAAGGCAGTAAGCTGGAGATGAGGTAGGAAAGTAGCTTAGGAAGCACAGATAAGACGAATAAAGGTGAGTAGAATGGAACTTGATCTCAGGGTTGCTTTTGGAATTGGCAAGTTGGTTTATTTTCAGTTGCAATTGTTGTTGCCACAAAAAGCTCAGTCGGTTTGCATATATGTCCATTGGCAAAAGGAACAGACTACAGAATTCACCAAATATTGGAACTAAATTAGTTGTTCATTTTAGAAGCTAATGATTTATTCCTAGACGTTCCATCTGATTGTAGTACATTCATTGTACCTCAGTATGTACACATGGAAAATAATTTAAATATAACATATTTAGGTGTAATAAAATATGCCCTTCAGTAACAGAAAAATAGTGTACGTGTGTATTGAAAGTATTAGACAATATGCTTTCATTCTTTCCCTTTGGCTTCTTATTCTCTGTGAAACACAATATTTATTCTCTATGTTTAAAATGCATCATCAGTATTGTTAGTATTAAACAGTTTATTTCCTCTCTTAAAGAAGCACAAAAATATCTAAAATATGTATACAGTACTCAGCTTGTGAGATGTTGTTTCCCTGTATATTCTTTTATTGATAGTAATTTTTATATAGAATGCCATCTTTGTTTTGTAGATATGTTTTATTTTACCTATTTAAATTTTTTCCTTCATATATAATCTTCACTTAAAAAATTATTTATTTTTTTGCACCCAAAGTAATAATTTATGTGTAATTTTTATAACAGAACTTTCCTATATCACGTCATATTGTGATGGCTACTAAGGACACCATCCTTTGTTCCTGTACCTAAGGAATAATATTTCCAGTCGCTATTATTTATATAGTTTGTCTAATGAATCAATCTTTCTTGCTGCATTGAGTCAAATGATGCTTGTCTAAACAGAGATGATGATTCCCAGTCAAATTACACAATGCTTCAAATGTGGTAGGAAGGAAATGAAGTAAAATTTCTCATTTGACCTTAGCCAAAAAGAATTCTTTCTCTTGGAAGATTGCCTTTGTGGTGGTGCAAGCAGCTTTAGAAAGGTTGGATTCCAAATAAGAAAAGATGAACAGAACAAAGTAATCTAGATCAACCGAACATACTCTTGAGAATCAATGGGATAGAGCATTTTGCAATTAGATCTTTCCCATGTCCAGTCTTACTAAAGATAATAATTTTCCAGAATTGTAATGAGAAAAAAATTCAAAGTCAGAAGATAGAATATGACATTAGTATCCTAATACCTCCCAGTATGCGCTCCTGCATGACATTGGAAGCAATGATCACACACGGAGGCAATCACATTCTTTTCTGTTTTAGTGGGCATCTCCTGTGCCTGATATTTTATTTTTCAACCTGAAATCATTCATTTTTATAACTGTCAAATAGGTAGCCTTTCAGCATTCTTTTTTATTCATATATGTATTATCATGTAAAGCAACAAATATTTTGTACAACGTGATCTCACTGGGGTTTTATCTTTCATCAATTGCCATCTTGGTCCTTATCTAAATGATAAAATGGAAATCATATAAATTAATTTTAATGGTGCATTATTATTTTGGTGTTTTCCTTGGATGAGTTAGCATTTTATTTTTGCTCTCCACTTTCATGAATGCTTTCTTTATTAGATACAATTTAAAAATTAGCCAGCAGTTCATTTCAACGAGTGCCTCTCTATTTGTGTGTGCATGCATGAGACTGACCATGGTTTGTTTCTGTTTGCTCTTCTGAACAGGTGTGAGTCAGAGGACGTATCCTTTCATTTCGCATTTAGACTGTCTCTCATACTTTTATAATCATTTCTATTATGAATTATTTTGTGCCTAGATTTTTGTGTGGATATCACTGATCACATTCTTATAAGAAATCAAAGGAATTATGAAATATTGTGAAATGCTACATCTTCTATGTCACACGTGATGATTCCTTTGAATTTTATTAAATCCATTTGATTGATGATAAAGTAATGTTGTTGAAAGTATGACCTTTGATATTGAAGGGACCTGGGTTTATGTTAAAACATTTAGGAGTTTAAGGAGCTTGGGTAAGCTATTTAACCACTTTAATCAATTTCTTCATATGTTT
Organism: Equus asinus; assembly: GCF_041296235.1. Classification (NCBI taxonomy): domain Eukaryota; kingdom Metazoa; phylum Chordata; class Mammalia; order Perissodactyla; family Equidae; genus Equus; species Equus asinus. Next base: position 38,315,382 of record NC_091797.1, read on the forward strand.
AAAGGGGACGGTAATAAATTTCAAAAAGTTTTTAAAAGATTAGTTGAGATTATGCATGTTAATATTTTAGAGCATATCAAACATTCAATAATACCAGCCAGTATTAACATTTATTAATGTAAGTAGCATATCAGTTTAACCTTCAACCTTTGGATACATTAATTTTTCAAACTTTAAATGTGAAAACATTTTGTACAAATTAAATATTGTATTTGATAGACATGTGAAATAGTACTCTAACATACTGTTGTTTTCTGATTGAGTATAAATTTAATTTAGTTAACTAATCCTTCTCATGTATGATGTATTACGTTGCTGCTGGGAATGCTTTTATTTTTCAAAACATCAATCTTTTGGTTGTTTGCTTTCCTTGGAAGTAAATTATGGGACAAGGAGGGCATTTATGCCTGTGATAGAGGATATTTCCCAGTGGCCTCTCTACCACTAACTCTTGTTTCCCTTGATCTTTACTTTTCCCTTATTCAGATTTTGTTAATATTTATTTTCTACCACTTTGTACCAATTTATTTTGCACATCAGTGTATCTATACACTAACTTGATTCAGATTTTAAAAGTTTTAGAAAGATTAAAAATTTACTGTGATTATCCATTTGAATATGCTAGAACTGAAATATTCATTTCCTGATGCCACTTAAGTTGGGGTATGATCATGCTATGCAATACTAAATAACTGGATGAAAACGGCAATCAACCATCCTTAGAGCTGGCAACCTGTTTGGTCCAGTGTAACTCACTCTTCAAGATAGCTTCCAGAAAGCTGTGTATATAAAATTAACTGAATGTAGATGGAAGTTCTTAGATTTTTATAATACCAAACTCTCATTTTTTATGCCTTTCCTTGTATTTCTTTTTGTTTTACAATATATGTCTTTGACCTGTCGTTGCTGTGATGATGTGTCTGTCTTTATCTCTACGTATTTATCTTTTTTACTTTATCACAGGGAGTGATGTAAAGCATTACAGTTTGTACATAGGTTACACAATTGGATCACTTTTAAAAATGTTTACCTTGATTAGAACGTTCATAGAAAATAATCCCACCTCTTTCCGGAATCCACACACTCTAGTTGTTGGTAATATTTGAAAATGAAATCAGCAAAAGGAAAAGGAAACTGTTGGCCACTGGATTTTAGAGTTCTGATTCCAACTGACTCTGCATAGACAGTGAATTTTCAGAGGACTTGTAAAGTTGGTCTGGTAATTTCAAGCATCTTGAGGGCAAGAGTTCAACACTGTAACAGAATAATGGTGATTGAATGGTGTCTGACTGAGTATTTAATTGTTTGACTACCATAAAAAGGACCAGGGTAGCCTTCACAAATATAATGGATTAGGTAGAGTACAGAGCAAAACTTCCAAAATATGTAGAGTCAGTGCTGTAAGTGATATTTTTAATATAATTTAATCCTCTGTATAAGTACATTCTAGATCACGAATTCCAATATCTGAATGTATTTTAGAGATTATCTTGCTTTATATTCTATTGCATGTGAGGTATGTACAATTGTGTAGAATTTTGAGATATATGTTTCAAATAATCTCTCTGCCTCTGTCTGCTTCTCTTTCTTATTCTTTCTGATCGTGCTCCAGTATTTCCCTCATTCTCATTTTCTCTAATGTACATGTATTCTTATAGTACTTTAAATCTTATGAAACTCAGTCTGAAACAGACCTTTCATACCCAAGAATGATGGGAACACAAGGCCTATTATTTGATTTTTCTTACATTAAATATCAATGATATAACTTTTTGTGATAATGTGGAACTACATTGGTATAAGATATGTCCATCTCAATGAGTACATCATTTCGGAAAACAATTGCATATAAAAATCCCATGACTGTGTCTTTTATCATGATAGATTCACCTCTTCCTCTCTCCTTTTCTTTTAAAGACACCTTCTAAAAATTTCTAAATGCTTGGTCTTGATAGGAACCATGTGCTAGCAAGGCTGGAAGAGAAAAATGCAAGCTCCCTCACTGGGTTTATCCTGCTGGCTTTCTCTGACAGGCCTCAACTGGAGCTGGTCCTCTTTGTGGTTCTTTTGATCTTCTATATCTTCACTTTGCTGGGAAACACAACCATCATCGCATTGTCCCACCTGGACCCACATCTTCACATCCCTATGTACTTTTTCCTCTCCAACCTCAGCTTTCTGGACCTGTGTTACACTACCAGCATTGTTCCCCAGCTCCTGGTCAATCTCAGGGGAATAAACAAATCTATCTCCTTTGGTGGTTGTGTAGTTCAGCTGTATATCTCTCTAGGATTGGGAGGCACTGAATGCATTCTCTTAGGAGTTATGGCATTTGACCGTTATGTAGCTGTTTGCAGGCCCCTTCATTACACAGTAATCGTGTCTCCCCATCTCTGTGCCCTGATGGCTTCTGCTTCATGGTTCATTGGTTTTGCCAACTCCTTATTCCAAACGGTACTCATCTTCCTTTTACTGCTTTGTGGGAGAAATAAATTAGACCACTTTTTCTGTGAAGTACCTGCATTGCTCAAGCTTGCCTGTGTTGACACCAGTATCAATGAGTCTGAGATCTTCTTTGTAGTTGTCTTCATACTTCTCATACCAGTTGCATTTATCATGTTCTCCTATGGTGGGATTGTCAGGGCCATCTTAAGGATAAAGTCTGCAGCAGGGCAGAGAAAAGCATTTGGGACATGTGGATCCCACCTCACAGTGGTCACTCTGTTCTATGGCACAGCCATCTATGCTTATCTCCAGCCAAACAACAACTACTCTCAGGATCAGGGCAAGTTCATAGCTCTCTTCTACACCATCGTTACTCCCATGATCAACCCCCTCATATATACTCTGAGGAACAAGGATGTGAAGGGAGCAATGAAGAATGTTCTTTGGAATGGTCATGACTCCAGATAACTGGGCGAGGAAAACAGTTTAATGGAAGGTCTTTGAATACCAGAGCCCTTAAGATGTTTTTGTCTTCCATGTGTCAGCTAAAATTTTCCCTAACAACTCTCAAGGGAATTTTCTTACCTCCTTGTCCTATGAAAAACGTGTGTTCAAATCAACATTCATAGATTCATTCCAGCTTCCAGAGATGGTGATTCAGTGTCTCTAGAACATCTGTGTTATATTTATTATTTTTAAAAGCTCTATGAAGTTTTCTTATTTGCAACCCCATTTGGAAACATTATTCTGCTTCTCTTGCAAAAAGACATTTAAGTACATACTGTAAAGACACAGCCAAATAAGAGCATAAAACCACTGAAACACTGTAAGAAATATTAACTTGTTAGCATTTTCTAGCAGTTGCTGGAGGGATATCACTTAGTCTGGCATTTTGATCGTGGTTCTACTACAAAGTCCATAGGTTGACTACATTAGAGGGTTTTCACAGAAGTAGGTGGGGGAAGCTGTAAGAAAAACAAACTTTAAGTTCAAAGAAAGAGTTGCTAACATCAATCCTGATAAAGTCATTCTGAAGTTAGTCCATATAGTGAACTCACCGCCGTGGCAGCCATATTATGCAGCATTCATTTCATAGAAGGCTGTACACAGGATCACTGGGTGAGGGAGTGATACGATGTTGCCGGTGACAATGGTAGCCATTAGCTGGTAGTGCTTACCTATAATTTGGTACATAGCCATAAAAAACATGGATGTGAGGTACGGATGTTGATTATATTAAATTTGTGAGCCCCATTCTGTTTTTTAAATCTGACTTGGGGGGATGTTATCATATATGAATAGCACGTGACCCAAGTTCTATTTCATATTATACATATTTTACTTCCAGTAATGCAGCAAAATTTCCAAAGGGTAAAAATACGTTTAAATTTCTCTCTTCTTACCATTTTATAAAATTCTTTGATTCAGGCATCTATTGCTCATGGCATTTGTATCTCACATCTGGCAAAACTCCACATAATTTGAATTGGTGACATACTCTACAGATATAAGTAGTGGCCCCTTATTCCCAGGAAACCTCATGTTTTGTGGAAGCTTACTCAGATTCATCAGGAGGAAATTGAAAGAATAATGTGCGTATTAATTTTTAAAAATCTCTATGTACCTAAACTTTATAAACAGGCATCTCGTGAAATAATCATCATTCAATTCTGAATTATGTAGCAAGTATAAACATTCCAGAAAAATTGAATCTGACATTCTAGCCCTCAGATCCCCTTCAAAGCTCAGTTTTCAGTGTAAATTTGTTTTGGGATATGAATCCTAGTGTTTGTGTATCTTTAATGTCATGCACAGTGTATTTTTCTGTGGAGGTTATAACTTTGACAGTGGTATCATCACAGAAATGTTTATGATTTTTAGTAGATTTTTCCAATATGTAGTACAGTGCAGATAAGTACATGTGTGTCTCTGGGTGGAGACATATGTAAAAACTTATTATATAGTCTCTTGTCCTGACAACTACCTGCATCCTCCCGGGCCTTGAACCCCCTCAGTCGGTCATGCTCATGAGAATTGATCTTGCATGAGACACAGGTTGGCGAGGCAGAAATGACAGCTAAGAGAAATTATACACACGGTCAAGATTCTATCTATATCCTTAATAGCATCCCAGCATTCACACTTGAAGTCAACACTTGGGAAACCATATATTTTGGCACCATAGTAATTCTTAATATATACCAGTATGAAAACAGTTTTGGAATACTGTTTACACCCAGTGGTGACAAATTTCCCACTCTCTGTTATTGCTCAACAGCACCTTGATAAGTAGACCCAAATGGTCACTTTCAAATCCTTTAAATGAACTTTCTTTGCTGCAGAAAACTTTAAGGTCTCCTGAAGCCACTGATATAAGAAAATTTTTATCCATTGAAGTATATGGGGAAGCCATTCAGGTTTGAGCTTATCTCACCTGAATTTTATTTGAACCAAAGAAGCCTGACTTTTGGCCTGTCAAATGTGTATGGTACGTCTGCTTTAATCATTACCTAAAAGCAAAATATTGTACTCTTTTGAAGATAAGAATTAAGGTCTCCCTTCTAATGACACCAGCACTCTTTGAAGGTAAGTATCCCTTCCCATAATGCCACGGTCATGCTGACCCGCTGTGTACGTGCTAATCTGTCACAAACATCTCCTTGAACCCTTGCAGCAATGAACCCTTGTCATGTTTGATGTATGTATCTTTGCTTTGAAAAGATATATATCTGAGCTAAAAATCACTCTTCTCCAGGCCCTTTGCTTCCCCTGTGACGGCTGAGACTCCCAGGATATAGTTGTTGGTTTGTTTCAAATAAAACTCTTTTCTTTTCTTTTGCATTGAAATAATTATTGGTTATTTGCGTCGACACTACAGAGACTATTGTTCTGGCTGAAAAACTACTTCTGTGCTCTTAATGACACACAAAATGCTGCCACCAAATCTATTTATTTCCTTTAAGTAAACACATGAATCGCACTTGAATAGTTACATTACTTGGAAATGAATTACCAATAATAAAGATCTCTAAGCCCCGTGAAAATATTAAAAAAAAAAATAATTGAACAAGAGACCAAACACAAGTTCAGTATTGTGCTGTGACATTTTTCAAATGGCATCGAAGAACTCTACCTTCTCATGCTCTCCATGCTTTGTCTGTAACAGACTACAGGATTGTGTCAATGGCCCCCAAAATTATTTGGACTGTTTCCTTTTGAATTCTCACCAACAACTGTGGTAAGGCAGTAGTGATAGTACCCAGGGCTAGGCTAAATTTTTTTGTCCCATCTGTGTTGAGCATCTGGAGTTCCCGACTATCATTATGCCCTAGAGCAATTCATGGATTTTTCCAGGCCTTGCGTCCTCTGAGCGACAGGGCACACCACTGGCTCAAGTGGTGAGTGATCTCAGAGACCCCAAATGTGAGTCAAACTCACAAGAAACACATTTTCTTTTGAGTATCATCACTTAAAGTGAATTCTGTTTTAAAATTTTTTTATTGAGATAACATCACTTTATAACAGTATATAAATTTCAGATGTACTTCATATTTTGATTTCTTATAGATTATATCATGTTCACCACCCAAATACTAATTACCATCCATCACCATACACATGTGCCTAATCACCCTTTTCACTCTCCTCCTTCCCCACTTCCCCTTTGGGAACCACCAATCCAATCTCTGTCTCTATGTATTTGTTTTTTGTTGTTTTTAATCCTCTACTTATAAGTGAGGTCGTGAGTATTTGACTTTCTCCCTATGACTTATTTGGCTTAGCATAATACCCTCATGGTCCATCCGTGTTGTCACAAATGGCAAGATTTCATCTTTTTTATGGCTGAATAGGATTCTACTGTGTGTATATACCACATCTTCCTTATCTTTATCTCTTGATGAGCACGAAGGTTTCTTCCAAATCTTGGCTATTGTGAATAATGCTGCAATGAACATAGGGGTGAACGTATCTTTACACATTCATGTTTTCACGTATTTGGATAAACACTCAGCAGTGGAATAGCTGGATCTTATGGTAGTTCTATTCTTAAGCTTTTGAGGAATCTCCATACTGTTTTCCATAGTGGCTGCACCAGTTTGCACTCCCACCAGCAGTGTGTGAGACTTCCCTTCTCTCCACATCCTCTCCAACAAACGTTGTTTCTTGTCTTGTTAATTATAGTCATTCTGATGGGCATGAGATTATATCTCATTGTAGTTTTGATTTTCACTTCCCTTATAATTTAAATTAGTGATGTTGGACATCTTTTCATGTGCCTGTTGGCCATCTGTATATCTTTGGAAAAATGTCTGTTCAGATCTTTTGCCCAGTTTTTCATTGGGGTCTTAGTTTTCTTGTTGTAGAAATGTATGTGTTCTTTTTTAAAAAAAAATAAATTTTGGATATTAACCCCTTATCAGACACATGATTTGCAAATATCTTCTCCCGATTGTGAGGTTATCTTCTCATTTTTTTGATGGTTTCCTTTGCTGTGCAGAAGCTTTTCAGTTTGATGTAGTCCCATGTGTTTCTTTTTTCTATTCTTTAATCTACTTTGAGTTGATTTTTGTGTATTGTGTGAGATAATGGTCTACTTTCATTCTTTTGCACGTGACCATCCAGTTTTCCCAACACTATTTACTGAAGGTGCTTTCCTTTCTCCATTGTATGTTCTTGGCTCCCTTGGCGAAAATTAGCTCTCCATAGGTGTGTGTGTTTATTTCTGGGCTCTCAATTCTGTTCCATTGATCTGTGTGTCTGTTTTTGTGCGAGTACCATGCTGTTTTGATTCCTATAGCTTTGTAGTATATTTTGAAATCAGGGAGTGTGATACCTGTAGATTTGCTCTTTTTTTCTCAGGATTCCTTTGGTTATTTGGGGTCTTTTCTTGTTCCATACAAATTTTAAGATTGTTTGTTCTATTTCTGTGAAAAATATCATTGGAACTCTGATAGGGATTATGTTGAATCTGTAGGTTGCTTTAGGAAGTATAGACATTTTAACTATGTTAATTCTTCCAATCCAAGAGCATGGAATATCTTTCCATTCTTTGTGTCTTCTTCAATTTCTACCAACAATGTTTTATAGTTTTCAGTGTACAGATCTTTCATTTCTTTGGTTAAATTAATTCCTAGATATTTTATTCTTTTTGTTGTACTTGCAAATGGGATTGTATTCTTAATTTCTCTTTCTGTTGCTTTGTTGTTAGTGTATGGAAATGCAACTGATTTTTGCATGTTGATTTTGTATCCTGCAACTTTACTGTATTCATTTATTATTTCTGAAAGTTTTTTTCAGAAATGGACTCTTTTGGGTTCTCTACATATAAAATCATGGCATCTGCAAATAGTGACACTTTTACTTCTTTCTTTCCAATTTGGATCCCTTTTACTTCTTTTTCTTGCCTGATTCTTCTTTCTAGGACTTCCAATACTATGTTAAATAAGAGTGGTGAAAGTAGGTATCTTTGTCTGGTTCCTGTTCTTAGAGGGATAGCTTTAAGTTTATCTCTGTTGAGTATGATATTGGCTGTGAGTTTGTCATATACGGTCTTCATTATGTTGAGGTACTTTCCTTCTATATCCATTTTATTCAGAGTGGTTATCATAAATCTTGCTGTATCTTGTTAAATGCATTCTCTTCATCATCTGCTGACGTGATCATGTGGTTTTTATTCTTCATTTTGTTAATGTGGAGTATCATGTCGATTGATGTCCTAATGTTGAACCATCCCTGAATTCCTGGAATAAATCTAACTTGATCAGAGTGTATGATCTTTTAAATGTACTGTTGTATTCGATTTGCTAGTATTTTGTTGAGGATTTTTGCATTGATGCTCATCAGTGATATTGGGCTGTAATTTTCTTTTTTTATGTTATCCTTGTCTGGTTTTCGTATCATGGTAGTGTTCACCTCATAGAGTGAGGTTGCAAGGTTCCCTTTCTCTTCGTTTTTTGGAAGAGTTTGAGAAGGATAGGTATTAAGTCTTCTTTGGATGTTTGGTAGAATTCACCAGGGAAGACATTTGGTTCCAGACTTTTATTTTTGGGGAGGGTTTTTGATTACTGTTTCAATCTCCTTGCTGGTGACTGGTCTATTCAAATTCTCCATTTCTTCTTGATTCAGTTTTTGAAGGTTGTATGATTATAAGAATTTATCCTTTTTTCTAGATTATTCAATTTGTTGGCATATAGCTTTGTAGTATTCTCTTATAATCTTTTTTTTTTTCTGAGGTGTCCATTGTAATTTCTCTTTTTTCGTTTCTGATTTTATTTATTAGAGTCTTCTCCCTTTTTGTCTTGGTGAGTGTACCTAAAGGTTTGTCAATTTTGTTTATCCTTTCAAAGAACCAGCTATTAGTTTCATTTATTTCTTTCCTGTTGATTTTTTTAAGTCTTTCTTTTATTTATGTCCTTACTTCTACTGCTTTTGGGCTTCATTTGTTGTTTCTCGAGATCCCATAGGTGCATGGTTAGATATTTTATCTGAGATTTTTCTTGTTTGTTGATATAGGGCTTTATTGTTATAAACTTTCCTCTTAGAACTAGTTTTGCTGTAACCCATAAATTTTGGTGTGTCGTATTTTCATTTGTCACCAAGTATTTTTTGATTTCTCCTTTCATTTCTTCATGCACCAATAGTTGTCCAGTAGCATTTGGTTAACCTGCACATATTTGTGGCTTTTCCCATTTTCTTCCTGTAGTTGATTTTTAGTTTCATAGCATTGTGGTCAGAAAAGATATTTGGTATTATTTCAATCAACTTAAATTTATTGAGACTTGTTTGTGGACTAACATGTGACCTATCTTGGAGAATGTTCCATGTGCTTTCAAAAACAATGTGTGTTCTGTGGTTTTTGAATGGAATGTTTTATGTATATCTACGAAGTCCTTCTGGTCTAATGTGTCATTTAAGGCCAAGGTTTCCTTATTGATCTTCTGTTTTGGTTGATCTATCCATTGATGTAAGAGAAGTGTCAAAGTCCCCTACTATTATTGTTACTGTCTATTTCTCCTTTTACGTCTGTTAATAATTGCTTTATATATTTAGGTGCTGCTATGTTGTGTGCATGGATAATTACAAGTGTTATATCCTCTCGTTGAATTGTTCCCTTTGTCATTATGTAGTGCCCTTCTTTGTCTCTTGTTACAGTTTTTGTTTTAAAGTCTGTTCTGTTTGATATAAATATTGCTGCCCCAGCTTTTTTTTCGTGCCATTTTCATGGAGTAGTTTTTCCATCCATTCACTTCCAGTTTGTGGCTGTCTTTAGGTCTGAAGTGTGTCTCTTGTATGCAACATATATATGGGTCTTGTTTTTTTATCCAATCAGCCACCCTATGTCTTTTGATTGATGGATTTAGTCTATTGACATTTAAAGTAGCTATTGATCAGTATGTACTTATTGCCATTTCATTACCTTTTTTCTGAGTGTTTTAGTAGTTCTCTGTTCCTTTCTTCTTCTCTTAGCTCTCTTCCACTGTGGTTTGATGGCTTTCTTTAGTATTATTTTTGACTTCCTTTCTCAAAATTTTCTGTGTACTTATTATAGGGTCCTGGTTTGTTATTACCATGAGGTTCATATATAATAATCTATGTGACTAGCAATCTATATTAAGTTGATGTTCTCTTAAGTTTGACCTCTTGCTAAAAGCTCTACTCTGTTACTCTCCTCTTCCCACATTTTATGTTTTTGATATCATAATTATCCACTTTTCTTTGTGTGTATTCATTACCCTCTTATCATGGAAATTGATAATTTTGGTACTTTTGTCTTTTGACCTTCATATTAGCTTCATAGTTTGTTGCTCTGCTATCTTTACTGCATATTTGCCTTTCCCAGTGATTTTATTGTTATTGTTTTTGAAAACTTTATAATTTCTATTTGTGGTCTTTCTTTTCCACTTAATAAGTCCCCTTAGCATTTCTTGTAAGGCTGGCTTCTTGGTGATAAACTCCTTTAGTTTTTACTTGTCTGGGAGACTCTTTATTTCTCCTTCCATTGTGAAGGATAACCTTGCCTGGCAGAGTTTTCTTAGCTCTAGGTTTTTTCTTTTCAACACTTTAAATATATCATGCCACTCCCTTCTAGCATGTGAGGTTTCAGCTGAGAAGTCAGCTGATAGCCTTATGGGGTTTCATTTTTATGTCACTTGCTGCCTTTCTCTTGCATTTTTTAAGATTCTCTCTTTATGTTTAATTCTTGACATTTTAATTATAATGTGTCTTGGTGTGGGCCTCTTTGGGTTTATCTTGTTTGATGTTCCCTGTTCTTCCTGTACCTGTCTGTTTCCTTCCTTAGGCTATGAAAGTTTTCAACTTCTATTTCTTCAAATGGATTCTCTGCCCCTTTCTGTCTTCTTCTTCTGGGACACTTATTATATAAATGTTAGTGTGCTTGATGTTGTTCCAGAGGTCCCTTAGATTGTCCTCATTCTTTTTCATTCTTTTTTCTTTTTCTGTTCCTCTTTAGTGACTTCCTCTAGTCTTTCGTCTAGCTTACTGATCTGTTCTTCTGTATCATCTACTCTGCTATTGAATTCTAGTGAATTTTTCATGTCTGTTATTGTATTCTTCAGTTGTGATAGGTTCTTTTTTATATTTTACAATTATCTACTGAAGTTCTCATGGAATTCATCTGTTGTTCTCCCAAGATCAGTGAGCATCCTTATGCCTATTACTTGGTACTCTTTGTCTGGTAAATGTTTATTTCTGTTTTGTTTAGTTCTTTTTCTGAGGATTTGCCTTGTTCTCTTATTTGGAACATATCCTTTGTCGCCTCATTTTGTCTCTTTCTCTGTGTTTATACTACATATTGCATAGGTCAGTTGCATCTCCCCATCTTGGAGAGGTGGGCTTTTGTAAGAGATGCTTTATGAGGCCCAGCAGTGTGCCTACCTCTCATCACCAATTCCAAATTCTCCAGGAATGTCCCCTGTGTGCGCTACATGTTTCCTTCAGTTGTGGCAGCGTTGCTCTCACTGCAGGTGCACAGGGAGGCTAGGCTGTCTCCTTGGCTGAAAGGTTATAATGCTCAGCTGTGTGTGGCTGCTGTGGTCCCTTTAGTCAGTTTTTTTGGGGTGAGTAGCCCTAGTACAGTTGGCTGCAAGGTTTAATAGCACAACCCTCATGCAGCTTTTCTGTTAAGTGAGTATTCTCCCAGCATGACTTGTTGCTAGGTTCAAGGGCTTACAATTGCTGTAGGCCTCTGACCTTCAAGCCTGTTCTTGGCTCTCTCAGGATTGCACCTGGGTGGCACCAGCCCCAGGAGTGGCAGCACACAATTGTTTCAGGCATTGGAAGGTGGGGTCAATCCCTATGGGGATGTTTGAGAAACACAAGTCTGCTGCAGCTGACAAGACCCACTACCCCCAGACCCATGAACCCCGTAACACAGTCCTACCCCATGTTCATGCCCTGAGACACTGTAGTGGACCCATGCATCCTGCTGCAGAGGCCCCACCTATGCCACCAATGCAGGCACATCCTTCATGCACACTCTGCCCCTTGCACATGACCTGTCTTGCAGAGGCAGACCCACTCACCCAAATGCAGAGGTCCCACCCACTGTGACTATGAGGGCCCACAAGTTGCTCAAGGGCTTATTGTTGGGTGGGGCTAGTCCCTAGGGCAGGCTGCTTGCCCAGTCTGAGCTGGATTAAGTCAGTGCTCTAGTGAGTGGGGCAGACCCCTGGGCTAACAGGCCAGGGGAAGAAGTCCAATCACTTCTGCCAGGTCTGTGTCAGTATGCTTGTATTAGGTCACAATAATGGCTGCCACCAACGTCTCAGTTCCTGGGGAGGTGGACTCAGGCTGGGGAGGTCCCATCTCTTGCTGAGATGCACCCAAAGCTTATCAAGTGGGTCTCTTTTCATGAAAGACAATGCACCTTTCTTTCTGGTGATTTTAGGTTGCTTTCTGAAACAGGTGAATTTTTGCATGGGCCCTTTAAGAGCAGGCTTTTCTTTCTCTTATGTCCTATAGCTTTTCTGGGGGTGTTACCCATTGTTAATAACCAGCAAAGCCAAATATTATGACAGTCATCTTGATTGTTTTGAGTTTGACAGCAGCTTAGCTCTCCTACTCAGATTCCCCATTTCTCCAGAGAATGCTTTGTACCTTAAGATTGCTCTGGGCCATGAAGTGGCATGGGTAGAATGTGGCTTTTTCCTCTCCAGAAAGGAATTTCTGCATCTTCCACCTCAGTCAGAACTGTCCCTTGTTGTGGGGGTTCTTTTTATCCAGTTTTCAGTTCTCTCTCAGGAGTAATTGTTCCAAGAGCAGTTGAAAATTGATTGTGTCTGTGGCAGGAAGTGAGTTCAGAGTCCTCGTATGCTGACATATTCCCAGCAATCTTTGAAACACAATTTTTAAGTGGCACAAAATTTATTAACAATAACAAATGTACAAAACAGGACCAATGACACACGCAATATCTATGAGTCCCTGATCTAGTCAGACACAGCTTCCTAAGTCCCCCTTTCTATAGTGGAATGCTTTTTGTTTTGGAATGCGGGGCACTAACTTGTGTGGTACAAGTCAGCACAGAGAAAGCTTAGGAGTTTCTAAGTTTATATGCATCCATTGTGGCACTGCTCTGGATTTAGGACTACCTACTATTTGTTAGTACAACTGCAGTCTCTATATAGTAGGTTTACTACATTCTAAACAGATTGATACATCCTGCTATAAAATTACTAGATCAGCAATCAGTATATAGCAACCCTGTAAGACCCCCATGCACCTCCTAGTTAGGACATTTCAGCAGTTACTGTTTGCCAGAGTTCTTCTCTGACTAGGCTCACTTTGAGGGAGGAACAGGTTACAGATCCCTGTCAACTCTTTGCTTTGTGAGTGACTTCTGATCTGATCCTAGTGTGTAGTATAGATGAGAGCTTTTTTCCATCATTTTGGTATTGTAGCATATATCAAACCTGATTTTCAAACTCTTGGAACCAGTGCATATGGAAATGTCTTGGGAATGTGGTTTTCTGGGAAGATGGGCTCCTGTAAATGCAGAAACGAGAAGATGAATTTCTCTCAAATAAGAGGGATAAGAGGATGGCATCCCTGAGATAGCTGTAGGGACTGGACACTCTTGCTCTTCTTTCTTTTTTTGGTGAGGAAGATTTGCCCTGAGCTAACATCCATTGCCGATCTTCCTCTTTTTTTTGCTTGAAGGAGATTAGCTCTGAGCTAAGATCTGTACCAATCCTTCTCCACTTTTTATGTGGGATGCCTCCATAGTGTGGCTGATGAGTGGAGTAGGTTCATGCCTGGGATCTGAACCCGTGAACCCCGGCTGCCCAAGCAGAGCTCGCGGAACTTTGACAACTCAGCCACAGGCCGACCCCTCTTGTTCCTTTTTAAGAAATCAATTCTATTGATTTACATTGGTAGGATTTATTTCAACCATTCTGGACTGAATAAAATCTACTGCAAGTTCTTCTAAATAGACAACCATTTCTGAGGACAGTTTTAATCTCTTTTGAAGGTGAACCTGATCAGTTGTGATACCTGTCGCTGTAGTCTCAATGAAGCATCCTGGACATTTCTAATGATTGGGTTATTTGAGATACTCACATTCACTGGGATGTCACGGTCAGTTGTCAAAGTCTTTCTCAGAAGCTCACTCCTGATCCTGTGCTGTTAGGCAAGTGATGGTGCTTACCAAGTATTTTTAAGGCTCTATTTTAGGTACTTGAAAACTGTTTGTTGGTCTTGCAAGATTCTCTTTGGAATGTTGCTTTATTAATTTATATGCAGGACCGAGAACCTTATTGTTTAAAGTATTTAAAAGAGCATCTTGGCCAACAACGTGTGAATTTTAGTATTAAATCCACCTCTCTCTGGATTCACTCCCCTCAAAGAAAAAGCATCCCATACTTCCCAAACAATAGTTCTCCTTATATTTTGTCGTGATGTGTTATATTTTGGCTTGAATTTGAATTGAAGTAACATCTATATTACCTTTTTTTTTTAAGATTTTTTTTTTTATTTTTCCTTTTTCTCCCCAAAGCCCCCCGGTACATAGTTGTATATTCTTCGTTCTGGGCCCCTCTAGTTGTGGCATGTGGGATGCTGCCTCAGCGTGGTCTGATGAGCAGTGCCATGTCCACGCCCAGGATTCGAACCAATGAAACACTGGGTCGCCTGCAGTGGAGCGCGCGAACTTAACCACTTGGCCACAGGGCCAGCCCCCTCTATATTACTTTTTTATTAAAATATTGTATATTAATATGTTATTACACATATACACACACACATGCACTAAGCATGTACTCCACATACAATCTCTTGCAGATCAATCTCTTAACTCTTTCCTGAAGATGAATAGTAGAAGAAAATATGCTTCCTTTAGTTCATACCACTTAGAAGGTACAGGTTTATAAGTGGTGTAATTCTAATGTTTGCCAAAGTAAGTACAAATATACACAAGTGAATATCATACCACAGTTTATTCCTGGAAATCACATTGTAAAGAAAAACAGCTAACCTGTAGATGGTAGGAGTATCTGCTGTGACAGAATCTTGCCTTACTCACGAGTTCCATGGAGCAGATTATACCCCTTTTGCTGTCGTAATACATAAACATAGGTTAGAAAATTTGGAAGTGCCATTCTTTCAGGCCCTGGATTACAACTTGAATCACAGAGAGTGAGCTGTGTTTGTCGATAGAATATCATTCTGGATCCCAGGGGTAAAGCCCACTTGGTCATGGCGTATAATCCTTTTACTGTGTATTTGCATTTGGGTTGCTAATATTTTGTTGATAAGTTTTGCATCTATATTCATTAGGGATATTGTCTATAGTTTCCTTTTTTGTGTAGTGTTCTTATCTCGATTTGGAAGTAGGGAAATGCAGGCCTCATAAAATGAATTTGGAAGTATTCTTCCTCTTCAAATTTTTGGAAGAGTTTGAGAAGGACTGGCATTAGTTCTTCTTTAAGTGTTTTTAGAAGTCATCAGTGAAGCCATCTGGTCCTGGGCTTTTGTCTGTTGGGAGGATATGATGACTGATTCAATCTCCTTACTCTTATTAGTCTATTCAGGCTTCTCTTTCTTCCTGATTCAGTCTTAGTAGATTGTATGCTTCTAGGAACTTATCCATTTCTTCTAGGTTATACAATTTGTTGACCTATAATTTTTCATAGTAGTCACTTATGATCCTATGTATTTCTTAAGTATCATTTGTAATGTCTCCTCTTTCATTTCTGATTTTATTCATTTGAGTCCTCTGTCTTTTTTTCTTAGTGAGTCTAGCTAAAAATTAGCCAGTTTTACCTTTTTGAAAAACCAGCTCTGAGTTTCTCTGATTTTTTCTATAGTTTTTCTGCTATTTATTTCCTTTATTTTCACTCTGATCTTCATTTTTCCTTCTTTCTGCCAACTTTGGGCTTAGTTTGTTTCTTTTCTAGTTCCTTGATAAGTAAAGTTAGATTGTTTATTTGAAATCTTTCTATTCTCTTAATATATGCTTTTTTCACTAGAAACTTCCCTCTCAGAACTGCTTTTCCAGAATCCCACAGGTTTTGGTATGTTTCCACTTTCATTTATTTCAAGATATCTTTGATTTCTCTTTTGATTGTCTTTGACTCATTGGTTATTTGGGGGTGTTTAGTTTAATTTACACATATTTGCAGAGTTTGCTAGCTTTTCTTTTGTTGCTGATTTCTAGTTTCATATCATTGTGGTCAGAAAAAATACTCGGTATGATTTTAATCTTTTAAAATGTATTAAGACTTGTTTTGTGCCCTATTATATGGTCTATCCGGGAGAATGTTTCGTGTGCACTTGAGAGTAATGTGTGTTCTGCTTCTTTGGGTGGAATGTTCTATCAATATTTGTTAGGTCCTTTTGGTCTAATGGATGGTTGAAGACCATTGTCTCTTTGTTGATTTTTCTGTCTAGATGATTTATCCATGGCTGAAAGTGGGATATTGAAGTCCTCTACTGTTACTGTACTGTCTATTTTTCCTTTCACATCTGTTAGTATTTACTTAGTATATTTATGTGCTCCAATGTTGGGTATATACATACTTATAACTGTTATATATTTTTGATGAATTGACCTCTTTACCATTATACAATGACTTTGTCTCTTGTTACCATTTTTTGGTGGAAAGTCTATTTTGTCTGATTTATCTATATCTATCCCTACTTTCTTTTGGTTTCCACTTCCACGGAACATTTTTTTCCATCCCTTCACTTTCAGTCTATGTGTGTCTTACATCTGAAGTGAGTCTCTTCTAGGCTGCATATAGTTGGATTATTTTTTAAAAGCTATCTTGTCACTCCGTGCCTTTTGAATGATGAATTCAACGTGTTTACATTTAGAGATATTGTTGAAATAAGAGGACTTACTAATGCCTCCTTAATAATTGTTTTCTATTTTCACTGTTTCTCCCTAACATTGTAAATTGGTGATTTTGTGTGGTGGTATGCTCTGTTTCTTCTGTTGTTATCTTTAGTGTATCTGCTCTAGATTTTGGCTTTGTGGTTACCATGAAGCTTACATAAGATATCCCATAGATCAGACAGTCCATACTTAATACAAGTATTTAGTATCATATTATTCTGTTAATTTCTGGTTTATTTAAACTTTTTAAAAGTAAATGATATTGAAATACAACATACATACAAAAAAGTGCAAGTACCTTAAGTGAAAAGCATGATGAACTCTTGCAAATTGTATACCTTATATAACTAGCAGCAAGGTCAAGAATCAGAACATGACTGGAACCTCAGGAGCACCCCGGGTCATTTTTCCTTTCAATCACTACTCCCCAGAGGAAGCACTCTTCTGACTTCCAATAATCACAGATTTACTGTACCTCATCTTTTTTTTTGCTGCAAGTTTCAATTTTTTCTTTTTTTCTTTCTTTTTTTTAATTAAGATTATGATAGTTAACAACCTTGTGAAATTACAGTTGTACATCATTATTAGTCATGTTGTAGGTGCACCACTTCACCCCTAGTGCCCTTCCCCCACCCCCCCTTTCTCCTGTTAACCACTGATCAGTTCTCTTTGTCTATATGTTAACTACCACCTTTTGAATTTTTTTCTTCTTCTTCTTCTTTTCTTTTTTTAATTAAGATTATGATAGTTAACAACCTTGAGAAATTATAGTTGTACATCATTATTAGTCATGTTGTAGATACACCACTTCACTCCCAGTGCCCTCCCCCCACCCCCCACTGTACCTCATTTTGAAGTTTATAGAAATGTAATCATACAGTATGAATTGTATCTGGCTCATTTCAATCAACATTGTGTTTGTGAGAATCCTTCACGTTGTGGTACCTACTTATAATTTGTTTATGCTTATTGTTGTATAGTATTCTAGTTCATGATATACTGCAGTTTGTTTTTAGCTTATCTTATTTAACTTATATTTTCCCCACTAGAAGGTTTATCTCCATGGGGACAAGGGTCTCTGTTTCGATCACTGATATATCCTATGTACCTAGAATAGCACTTTGTACATAGTAGGTGTGTTATAAGAATTTCTTGAATTAAGTTAAAACTAGTTTCTAGTCACTGAGAAGTTTGGTGCACAAGCGCTTTGGCCTGCAAGCCCTGCATTAGCTCTTTCTCAATCTACGGTTGTCCTCACTAGTCTCCTTAGCGCCCCTTTGACGTCCTTGTTCCTGAGAGAGTAAATCAGGGGATTCAGCAGGGGAGTCACCAGAGTATAGAAGAGGGCAATGCTTTTGTTCATATCCTTCAAATAACTGGAGGGAGGCTGGAGGTACATGGAGATGAGTGTACCAAAGAAAATGATCACTACCATTAGGTGAGAGCCACAGGTTCCAAAAGCCTTCCGCCTCCCCTGGGCTGACTTCATCTTCAGGACTGCACTGGTGATGTGACCATAGGACATTAAGATGAGTGACAGGGGCACCACCAAGAAGAAGACACTGATGGTAAACATTTCAGTCTCGTGGATGGAGGTGTCAGTGCAGGCCAGTTTTAGCATCACTGGAACCTCACAGAAGAAATGGTCTACTCGGTTTTTACCACAGAGGGGGAGAGTCATGGTCAATGCCGTCTGTACCACAGAACTACCAAATCCTGTAAGCCAAGCAGTTACAGTAAGCTGCAAGCAAAGTTGGGGATGCATGATCACCATGTAGTGGAGTGGGCGGCACACAGCTGCATAGCGGTCATAGGCCATGACAGACAGGAGGACACATTCTGTTCCCCCGAGTCCCAAGGAAATGAAAAGTTGGGTCACACAGCCACCATAGGTGATGATCTTGTCTTTCCCCTTAAAGTTGGCCAGTGTCTGAGGGACAGTGCAAGTAGTCAAACAAAGATCCATGAAAGAGAGGTTGGAGAGGAAGAAATACAAAGGGGTATGGAGGCGAGGATCCAAAACTGACAAAAGGATAATTGTGCCATTACCTAGAAAGCTCAAAAAGTAGATGATCAAGATGACCACAAAGAGAGTAGTTTCTAGCTGAGGCCTGCCGGAGAAGCCCAGGAGAATGAATCCAGAGAAGGTGCTGTCATTAGTTTTTTCCATTTTACTCTGTCAATTGGAATTAAGAGGACTCGATACTGTTATCTTGCTTGTTCAATCCACCTCTTTTTTCCTAGAGTGGGTAAATAGAGTTCGGTTGGTAGCTTGAAGCGTTTTCACAGTCACTTCCTTGTTGGTGAGAAAGGGAGCAATAAATAGGTACTATATATGAGTATGTTCTATGTTTCAGGCACTGGTCTAAAATTTCTATGCATTTTCTCACAACTCTAGGAGCTGGTGTTATCGTGATCTCTGCTGACCTGTAACTGAGGGTTACAGATGTTCAGTAATTTTCCCGGGTGACTCACCAAATAAATGGCAGAAGCAGGATTCAAAACCTACTCCCTGACATGAGTTCTCTACTGCTAGGGGACACTGTCATTTTATGATTGCATGACCTCTAAAGATAATCCAAGTTTCTCCAAAAATTAAACCTAATCTAATTGTCTTGAATTAGTTGCAAATGTGTACTCCCCTAATCCCTCTCTCTTTGTTTTCCGTGAAGAACTGAAATATTTCAGACTGGCTTTCTTATTTCTGTTTTGTGGAGAAAAAGTATATTTCCTGAAGAAGCATAAATAATAGCATTTACCATTACCAATTTTATTCAAAGGGAACAATACATTTGAATACATACACCAATGGAACATTTGAGTATGGAGCCTGAAATCATGTTTAAAGACTGGAAATAATTTAAGAATTCATTGTATCCAAACCTCATATTTCAGAGGATGGATCTTCAGTCATCATCAATGATACCACTTTCAGGAAAAACTCAGGAAACCACCAACACAATGTTTACTCTTTTCTTTTCTTTCACTTCATAATTCTCTTTTTAAATTCTTCAATGTAATAGAGTAATTAATTTCTACTTGTCACTCAGCTCTTCCTATAAATACCAACCTCATCTGAAACATTTTCCATTAAAATCATAGAGGTTATTCTCGGAAATAAACTACTCTGTCTCTCTTGCACACACAAACACACATACACACCCTCCACGAGGCAAGTTTAACAATAAAAAATACCTAAACAACAGTAATATTTCATAATATCACCACAGCCTAGAAAAGAGTCTGGCTTATGGTAGATTCACAAAATATCTGTTGAATAATTGAAAATATGAAAGAAGTTTAAAATCTGTAATAAGTTACATAAAGTGAATTTGGGGGTTATGGACATTTATGTGTACAGGGGCAAAACAAAAGAAATCTTGAGCAACAGTTAATAAACGGTCTTGACCATTCAAATTTTAGATTTTTTTAAATGCTGTGTTTCCCCTTGCAGGACTCTGTTAATCTTTTGTTAACGTCACTTTTCTATTAGCAAAATCCATGACCAGGCAAGAGGATATTCTGCCACCTCTCTATTATGCCTTTCCTGTTGGATTCTTGGTACCCCTAATTCTTTTATTCCTAAATCCTTTCAGTGATTGTTTTGGTAGCTGCTGTTCCTGTGTTTCCAAAGGGTGAAATTAATTTGGAATAATAAGTTCTAAAATGCAATAAAATGGGAATCAAGATACATGGATTCTAAGCACAAATCTCCCACTAATTAGCTAAAAGCTGCTCCCCCTCCCCTACTTCCTGACCTTCTCTCCTTCCAAATAAAAGAGATAATATATGTAGCTTTTAACAAATAAAAGACATAATGTTTGCAGTTCTTTACTGAATCCTGGTAGGTTTATGTTCCAATAGATCTACTGTCGTATTTTGAATATACTCTCCTCACTCCCTGCACATCCTTTAGTGACAGCATGGTTCTTAATTTCTATAGTTTCCAGATTATTAGGCCTTGCTTCAAAATATTCAGAATCATAAAACTGTCATTAGTGGCCAGAATTTGCTTTATAACATGTTGGTGCTTACCCCTGCTTCTTCTCTCTATCCTTGTGCTTTAAGAGTCAGAGAAAAGGAGCGTCTCCAGTCCACCATGGTGCCAGTTGAAGGCTCTTAAAATGCTCTCAAATAGGCTGTCGTTTCTCAGAGATCACTGAAATATCTCATGACTCAGTCTGGAATATGATGTCAAAGTGATCTGAATCAAGAAAGCATATATTCTGATAAAAAAAACATGTAAAATTCATTGTAACTACAAAAGTCAAATTAAATTGACATGGATATTTTAATATAAATTTCATTATGTTGTATTATTTCCTAGTGTCCCATAAGACAGTACTAGAAACTAGGTGGTTTAAGACACCAGAAATTTATTGTCTCTCAGTTGTTGAGGTTAGAAGTCCCACACAAAGGTGTTTGCAGGACCTCTGAAACGTGTAGGGGAAAGACAATCCTTGCAACCTGGCTTCTGGTGGTTTAATGGCAATTTTGGGGCTTCCTGGGGTTGCAGTTGCAGCACTTCAATTACTGTCTCAGTTGTCCACAGCATTCTCCCTTGCCTGTCTGTCTTTCTCTTTTTCTTTTAAGAATACCAGTCATATTGGGTTAGGACCCATCATAACTGAGAATAACCTCATCTTAACTTGGTTACATCTTCTAAGACCCTGTTTTCAAATAAGGTCGCATTAATAGGAACCAGGGGTTAGGATTTCAACATATTTTTGGGGGCCAACACAATTCTACCAATTTCAGTAGTATAATGTAACCTTGCCTGTCAAATTCTAACAGTTCTTTATTAGAAACGCCTGCTATGCAACAGTAAGCCTAAGATGCAGGTATTAGTTCTATTTTATTCCAAGTTCATAAATAAGGTACATTGTGAGCATGATAATTGCTAAGATTTTTATTGATAATGTTGCTATTTCTCATGCTCCGATTGGTATGTAGATAGCAGAAGTCCACAGTAAGAGGAAAAACTGATTTCCCTTACTTGGTATGAATATCCAATGAAGGCTTCTCTCCTATACAAGTATACCTTTGTTACCCCTTACATCTAAAACATAAATACAGATGGTGTGCATCTAAGACCTAGCACCGAAGACTTGGTTTGAATTGGAGGAGATAATACTTAACGCCCTTCTACTTCTCCACTGAAGTGATATTTAGCTAATCTGGAGTTCAGATTCCTCTTCGAGTCTAGAACTTACTCTAAGTGAAGAGCTCACCAATGCATAGATGCCAATTCTGCAGGTAGCACCACCACCTTTTTGGGTCTAAAGAATCAGGAGAAAGGAACAACCTTAGCTGGACTTAGAAACATTTGAATGGGTGTTGGGCTAAGACTATGGCATCTTCTTCCATCGAAGAATAACAAAGATTACAGATATGCAGCCTATGCAGATATACAGCAACCTTCTAAAAGAAGCAAGATGGTCTTTGAAGGACCGCTATAGTTTTATGAAACTAGAAGATTGACATATTGATGGGAAAGTTAATATGTGGCAGATGAAACCACCTGCCTGCTGGTCTCCCATGAATGCTGGTATGTTCAGCGATTACTAAGTCGTACGTGGTTGTGGAACTAGAGAAACATGTTAGAGGATGAAATAGATAGAACAGAATCCTTAGAATAAATACAGATCCATGTATTTAAAAAGTACTTTAAATTATGCCAATCTTGGGCAGGATAATCTGTAAGATTGGTTAATCATCAAAGGCAAGGAAAGTGCAAATTGCTATGCCATCAGGCTGTTAAAGGCATTACCAATTCTTTTTATAATTAGTGTTAGCATAACTGTGTCATCGCCAGGGTTTTCCCAGGAAGATTGTTCACTCATTTTATAAAGTGTTTCACTGCATAAGAGTGAGTATAAATTAGAGTGGACAATTGAATCTATAGCTAAACAGAAGTTTGAATCTATGAATTCTATGGAATCTGTCCATGAATAAAAGGGCTAATACTACATCTGAGGGTTATATTAATAAGTCCCCAAAGTCAAAGTATATGCTTTAGGGACTGAGACATTTGAAGATGTGTTTTTTCTAGTGGCTCTAAGAGTGTCCTGTCCCATGTAACTCATTAGCCTCAGTTCAGGTATCCAGAGTTTGGCTGCCTCCGGGGAGCAGCCAAACAGGAGGGCTCTGGAGAGGTGACATCAACAGATGGTCAATCCTATCCTACCAAGTTGACTAGGAGTGAACCTATTGTCTCTGCTTAACTTCCATCTCCCAAATTTAATAGTATTGATTGCATTTTCAGCTAGTCTTTAAATTATTCTTTTAATTGAGATATTATTGACATATAACATTACATTAGTTTCAGGTGTACTACATACGATTCAATATTTGTATATATTGTGAAGTGATCACCACGATAAGTCTAGTTAACATCCCTCACCACACATAGTCACAAACTTTTTTCTTGTGATGAGAACTTTAAGATCTACTCTCTAGCAACTTTTAAATATACAATATGGAATTATTAACTATAGTCTCCCCAGTGTACATTACATCCTCATGACTAGTCTTTAAATTCTTCATCCTTGTCTTCAGAAATATTTTTTCTTACTTAAAAGGGAAAAAAGTATCCACTAAGCATACGTCTCTGAGCCTGTTTTTTCCCATATTTGTTATATCCCACCACTATTACTGATTCGATAAAAAAAATGCTTCCCAATGGTACTACTAACTCTATTACCTTCCACTTTTTGGAGACTTGGTTACTCAGTTATAATCTATCCCATCTTCAGCTTCTTGTATCCCGTTATCTATTTATCCATAGCCTAAAGGTATGTTCGTGTATCCTATCTGAAAAATAAAATTAGAATTTAGCCCCTCCGCCCACACCACACACTCTTCTAGCTCTCTCCTTCATTCACTTAGAATCTTTTTGATGGTACACAAAATAGCCACGTGTGTTCTCCTCGCATCAACACTTCGAAGTGCTCTTATTTGTATTCCTCCCCTACTACTCTTATGAAGCTACTTTCTGTGAAATCTTCAATACACAAAATCTTTCCCATCATACAAGGTAGATGAGCCGTTATCTTACTTGACGTAACTTGGTATCGATCATGTTCCTCTCCTTCAAGAAATTATGCTATTTACTGACTTCTATTTGTTTTTCTACTATTTCTTGGCTCCCTGAGTCTCACTTTTCTTTCTCATTGGCATCAACTTCAATGTGTAGATTTCCCAAATTCTATCCTTGACTCTCTTTTGTCTCTTCACACTGTTCCTGAGAGACTGCCATTTCCATGGCTCGAACTACCACCTATCTGTATGATAAATCTTTATTCCATATCTACAATTTAGACCCCCTCTTGAGTTGCATATTAAAGCAAATGAAATCTTGGCTACATACACATGGATTATTTGTGAACTTTAAAGTTTCAATTATTTTACAATGTAATCTATCCTCTTCTGAAAATAGCTCCTGCCTTTGCATATCAAATTTCCATAATCTCACTTCCAAACCCTCAGTAATCCCACTGAGAACTCCCTGAGTTATCCTTGGTTCTTCTCTTTGTTTGGTCCCAATATTGAATCAAAGCTTTGATTATTCTCTTTCTGACATGTTTTTAGAATGCATTCACTTTCCAGCATACATTTTCCATTTATTATCAACGTATTAATCTTTTTAATCTTGTGGGAACCATTTAATTCATCTAGGAGATCTTCCAACGAAATCAACTCCCAGTTTCTCTAGTGTTATCTGAATTATTTTTCCTAAACTACATAACCACATCACTTCTTTGCTTAAAAATAGTTTTGGCTACTATGTCTACAATATTATATAAAAAGCACACCTCTAACAGACGAAACTGCATTTATTCTATGGACCCCATAGTTGTGGGAAGATGTCCACAATTTGCTATTCACTGTGTACGCATTCCAGTTTGGGGCCATTCTATTATGTATTCTTTTGCTCTAATATGCTGTTTCACCTGAAAGGTAAATCTTGTCCTATTTTTCCATATAGTACGGCCCATTCTAGTTAAAGACTTTTCTCAAGGATCATATTCTTTATGAAGGTCATAAAATCCCCACTTGCTCTCTTCTTTGAGGTCTTGTAACACTTCCTACCTAATTATTAATATTACTAATCAGTGGCCGTGGTAATTAATTCTTGGCTGCGTATGTTCCATACTAGAATGTGAACTCCTTCAGGATGGACCTATTTCTTCTTCATCTTTCTATTCCCAGGGTAATTCTATGTCTTATGCATTCTATGTTCTCAAAACTTTATGCTTAACAAATATTAAACAAATGAGCTGGAATTCTGAAAATCTGAAAGTAGTTTCAGTATAAACTCTAACTGTTGTTGATTGAAAGAAATATGTGAATTATCTTATTCTCTCTATATATGTTGAATGCGTGTGTACATCCTCCACAACTGGATGTTGATTTAAGTGGTGAGACTATGAAAGTGGATTTGAGGAATCTTCTTAATATGTAAAAATGATAATTTACTTTTCTGCTTAAACTTCTTTGACAGTGCACCATTGTCTTCAGAATAAAGTGTAAACTCTTAAACATGGTTGTCAAGGTCCTTCTTGATTTAGTGTTTCCCTGTTTTTCTAGTTTCACAGATCAGATTTTCCCTGTGATGCTCCTTTCACTTTGAAAGTTTTTATGTAGTGGATGTCTTTTCAGTAGTCATAGTTAAGTTTCTTACTCTATGAAGCATGCTTTCTTCTTCCAGCAGGGAAGACAATGCTCTGTTTTGTGCCCCCAGAAGTCAAACCATTTTTATTAAACAAAGAATTAAAATAAGTCATATAAGCACCCATTTTAAGATAGCATTAAAAGGAGCTGATAAATAATAATGCACACCTGAAATTACACAATGTTGTAAACCATTATAATCTCAACAAAATAATTGAAAAAAAAAGAGAAAGGAACCCGAAGAAATAAAAGAGAAAGTGTTAATAAAGAAAAATATCAGAATCAATTAGTTAAAAGGAATTGGGATTGATTCTTGTTCAGGAAATGGGTCTGGTATGGCTTTTAAAGCCAAGATACTAATAAGCAATGAATATTCTCTAGAGTTACAGTTATTTGTTATATAAATGAGGCTTTTTAGTCCATTCCTTTAACTTAGATTTTTACTTCTTTAAATCTAGAACAACTCTCTAAATTATAATTTCACTTTCTTGGTCAATATTATATACCTATTAGCTTGTCATTTTTATATATACTGTGATCTGTTAGAATTGTGGAAAACTTACTGCTGCTTTATCAATGCTTCATTTTAAGTAACAGAGACACATAGAGGGTTCTCCTCTCAAGAAATGAGAAATCAAATCTAAGCAATTAACGTTCTTCTTTAGAACAATTTGTTTAATTTAGCACCATGGAACTGTTACAACTCAATTCTATTGAGTCACTTGATGTGCCTGTTTGGATTAGTCAGCTGTTAAACCTCTTCTCTGCTTTTTCCTCACTGGAGATTATCAATCAGCACTTCCTGTTTTTGATACAGTTACTATTTATTCCGGGGTTAGTTGTCTAATTAAAATGATTGCCTGCTTCCTTAAATAGAAAAAAATGGGCATATGTTATAAACAAGCACATACATATTGTTTCCTTATATAGGAACATTCTCTTGCTTATAAAATCAATTTAAAAAGTAAACACATTAGTCTTACCAGAAACAAACCCATAAATGTTAGGAACAGGAAATGTTGTTGCTACTCTCTGTGTTAATTAACCTTGTTCTGGTAGTGTTGGCCAATAAAATTAGAGAGGAATAAAAAAAGCTATAAATATTGGAAAAGAAGGAACAAAATACTAAATATTGCAGCAAATATGATTGTACAATCAAAACACCAGAGCTATAAAAGTTTTTCCACAGCAATTTGGTTAACAAGCTTATGGAATACCAAATTATGGTTCAAAATCAATAATTTTATCACATCCAAAGGATAATCTGTTGGAGAATATAGTGTGATAGAAGATCTTAGACATAACAGCAGCAAACAATATAGCACCTGACATACGTAGGAATTGTATAAGATGGCAATCTGCAGCCTTTTGCTGTCTATGAAATTTATTATTTTATTTAGTACAAATGTCAGCATTCTTTTCTCAGTGATAAAGTGTAGCTGTAATGCATGTAAGAGAATAGAGTTTTTTCCTTCTGGAGCTTCAGCTCACCAAAGAACAGGAAATTCCATCACTCTTGTAATTCCTGATGGCGTCAAATGGTAACATGTGGACAAGTGTTTAGGGCAGAAATTGTAGCTCAGAAGGGCTTTAAAAGAAAGTAGCAGCTCTGTGATATTAGAAAAAGAAATATTATTGGAAATATCAGCAACTTAATAAATCTGAAATGATTCAACGTTTTGGAAAAATGTGTCTTCATTTTGTACTTAATGTTTCTGTAGGTTGCATGTGTAAAGTGACTAGGGGAGAGAAAATAGCATATGGTATTCATAACAAAAAATTGGATTGGTGATACATACAAATATACACACATACATTCATACATATGTACACAGTATTCGGTAAGTATTGGCAATATAATTGCAAAATATATTCTTTGACTGGAGAATGATATAAATCGTTCTTGTTATGGTGGATTAGGGGACAAGGTGAGTAAAACACAAAAGAACAAACATTGAAAGGAAATGGGAGGAAACAAAGAAGGGAGATAGAGAAATTGAAGAAGGGAAAGAAGTTTGAGGAGGAATCTTGAACTCAAACCACTACAGAGGATAGGTTATTGACAAAATAAATCGGGCCAGGTATAAGAAATACCAACTACCAAAACTTAAATAAAATGTAATTAAAGCATTTTACAATTCAAATTGGTGAACAGAATTTTTCATTTATAGTTTTTTGTTGTCCATTCCTGCTTTTAAAAAAATTTGGAACCAGAAAGGATGTGTTTTCTTCTCCAAAATTATTTCAATGTGAGGTACAATATTTGTTTTTAACTTTTCCCCCTAGATTTATTGAAATATAATTGACACATAACATTGAGTAAGTTTAAGGTGTACCATGTGATGATTTGATACCCTGCGCCTCTGAAATGATTACCAATAGTCTTAGTTAACACCCTATCACCTCACATAATTATTTTTTTTAAATTTTGTGGTGAGAACATTTAAGATCTACTTTCTGAACAACTTTCAAGGATATTATAGTGTCGTTAACTATAGTCACCATGCTGCACAGCAGATCCCCAGAACTTATTCAACTTATAACTGGAACTTTGTACCCTTTTACCAACATCTCCCCATTTCCCCTACCTCCCAGGCACTGGCAACTGCCATTCTACTCTCTGTTTCTGTGAGTCTGGCTGTTTTAGAGTACACATATAAGTGATATCACAGAGTATCAGACTTTCTCTGTCTGACTTATCTCACTCAGCCTAATGCCCACAATGTCCATCCATGCTGTCTCAAATGGCAGGATTTCCTTCTTTCTTGTGGCTGAATAATATTCCATACCACTCAGATACATGGAATATACCACATCTTCTTTATTCACGTATCTGTAGATGGACACTCAGGTTGTTTTCATATCTTGGCTATTGTGAACAATGCTGCAATGAACATGGGAGTGTGGACGTTTAAGATCCTGATTTTATTTCCTTCGAATATATAAATGGAAGTGGGATTGCTGGATCATATGGCAGTTCTATTCTTAATTTTTTGAGGAACCTCCATACTATTTTCCATAGTGGCTGTACCAATTCACATTCGCACCAACAATGTACAAAAGTTCCCTTTCCTCCACATCCTCCCTAACACTTATTATCTCTTGTCTTTTTGATAATAACCATTCTAACAGGTGTGAGGTAGTATCTCAGTTGCCAATCTTCCTCTTTTTGCTTGAGGGAGGTTGTCCCTGAGCTAACATCTCTGCCAATCTTCCTCTACTTTGTATGTGGGATGCCTCCGCAGCATGGCTTGATGAGCGGTACAGAGATTGGCGCCTGGGATCTGAACCCATGAACCCTGGGCCGCCGAATCAGGGTGCACAAAGTTAACCACTATGCCACTGGGCCAGCCCCTCATCCGTTTTTTCATCAGATTTTTTTTTGCCATTGAGTATTGTGATTTCCTTATATATTTTGAATATTAATCTCTTATTAGATAGGTAGTTTGCAAATATTTTCTTCCAATCCCTAAGTTAGTTTTCATTTTGTTCATTGTTTGTTTTGCTGTGCAGAAGACTTTTAGTTTGATGAAGTTGCACTTATTAACTTTTGCATTTGTTTTGTTGTGCTGTTGATGTCATATCCAAAAATCATTGCCAAGAGCAATATCAAGAAGCTTTCCCCTCATCTTGTCTTCTAGGAATTTCAGTTTCAGGTCTTATGTTGAAGCCTTAATTTATTTCGAGTTAATTTTTGTGATTGGTGTAGGGATCCAATTTCATCCTTCTGCATGTATTTATACAGTTTTCCCAGCACTATTTATTGAAGACACTATCTTTCCCTATTGTGAATTCTTGGCTCTCTTGTCAAATATTAGCTGACTGTATATACAGGGGTTTTTTCCTGGGCTGTCAATTTTGTTCCATTCGTCTATGTGTCTATTTTTATGCCAGTACCCTACTGTTGTGATGAATATAGTTTTGTAATAAAGTTGAAATCAGGAAGTGTGATGTCTGCAGCTTTGATTTTCTTTCTCAGGATTGCTTTAGCTATTCGAGGTCTTTTGTGGCTATATACAAATTTTAGAATTACTTTTCTATTTCTGTGAAAAATGTCATTGGAATTTTGATAGAGATTACACTAGATCTCTAAATGACTTTGGGTAGTATGGACATTTTAACGATATTAATTCTTCCAATCTATGAATGTGGAATATCTTTACTTATATTTGTTTCTTCAATTTCTTTCATCAATGTCTAGCAGTTTTCAGTGTACAGATCTTTTGCCTTCTTGGTTAAATTAGAAATCTTTTATTGTTTTTGATGCTATTGTGAAGGATACTGTTTTCTTTATTTTTCAGTTATCTCACTGTTAGAGTATAGAAAAGCAACTGATTTCTGTATGTTGATTTTATATTCTGTGACTTTACTTAATTTTCTTATTAGTTCTAGCAGCTTTAATTTTACAAACAGCACCTCAGATTTCAGCCTGAGAGTAACAGTTTTGTGCCGATTCAAGGTATTAAATAGAAATACATTCCTCAAGTTGAAGAACTGAGTTTCCAGATGAAATAATTTACTTTTTGTGAGACACACTTAATGAAAAAAGTAATAAACCATTTTATATGTAGATAAGAAAAGGACATTTATGGAAAAGTAAAAGGAAATCCAGGAAATGTTCCGTGTAAGAGAATAAGTTTGGAGGAAAACGTTAAATTACACGGATTTAGATACCCATAAAACTTTGTAGTGATTGCACACATAATTATAATGATTTATCTGAATATAGCATTTATGAGTAGGAGTTATTTAAGTTGAATATTAGATATTAGAAAGGCACTTTAATTTGTCAGAATAGATAGATATGCATTCCTAGATGGGGGAAATGATAGATAAATGGATGCATAAATAGATTTAGGTAAATAGTCATGAGGTTCATGTCAGAAAAAGATGAGAGAGAATTATTTATCAGTGTTCTGAAGTTACTCCTTAAATTGGAAAAGTGTTTGAAGGACAGAATCAGTCCTCTTATCTTTCCTGATCAAAAACAACAATTGGTCCAGTCTTCCTCAGCAAAAGGAGGAAGATTGGTGGCAAATGTTAGCTCAGGGTTAATCTTCCTCAAAGAAAAAAACAAAGAAAAAAGAATAAAAGAGAAAAAGGACACATTACTAATGTCATGAACGAAGGAGAACGTTATAAGAAAACAAAGTTCAGAATCAAATCTTCGATGAATATAGATGCAAAAATCTTGACAGAATATTAGCAGAAAAATTGAACAAGATATAAAAAGCATAATACATCATGACGTAGTGATTTTTATCCCAGAATGTAAGGTTGTTTATTTAACATTCAAAAATCAATTAATGGAATTCACCACATTGATAGAACAAAAGATAAATACATAATCATCTCAATAGGCTCAGAAAAATAACTTGGTAAAATTAAAAACTATTCATGATAAAAACCAGAAACAGAAGGAAACTTCTTTAATCTGTTAAAGGGCATCTATGAAAAACCTAGAATTAAAATCATACTTAACAGTGAAGTGATAAATGAATTCCCTCTAAGTTTGAGAATAAAGCAAATAAGTCTATTTTCATCCTTTTATCAACATTATATATTCTAATCAACGAAATCAGTTGGAAAAAGAAAACAAAACAAATTTGAAAGCGAGTATTTGGAAACAAAGTGCTTTTGTGTAGAAAAACCTAAGGAATTCCCAAAACATTAAAATTTAAAGTGAATTTATCAAGATTGTAGGATACAAGGTCAATTTATTAAAATAGATTCTCTTTCTACAGATTCACAACAAACAACTGGGAAATGAAATACAATCCAGTCTACAGTAGTGTCAAAAACAAAATGATTAAAATAAATTTATTGCAATATATTCAAGACTTCTATCCTGAAAATACTAAAACATTGCTAAGTGAAATTAAAGACCTAAATAAAGAGAGATATACTGTGCTCATGGGTTGGAAGGCTAAATGTTGTTATGACGGGCATCTTCCCAAATTGATCTGTAGATCCAACCTAGTTACAATCAACATCTCAGCTAGCTTTGTTTTTATTATTTAGAAATTGGCAAACAGATTGTAAATTTTATGTAAAAATGCAAAGGATAAAGACAAAGGTGGATGACTTGAGCTAGCTACTTCAAGACATACTGTACAGCTATATAATCAAACAGTATGGAATTGTCCTAAGGACAGACAAATAAATGTACTATCAAAATAGAGAGTCCAGAAAGAGTCCCACAGCTGTGTCAATTGAATTTGATAAAATCATGAAGAAAATTCAATGAAGAAAATAACTTTTTCCAGATGACACTAGAACATCATATTTATACATATCTGAATACACATATTTAAAAAATGAACCGGGACATATCTCATACCAGACCCCCAAATTAATTAGAGATGGATCAAAATCTTAGACAGAAGAGGTACAGCTATGGATCATACAGGAGAAAATATAAGAGAATATCCCTCCTTTCTGGCAAAGAGATATCTCTTAGGACATTAGAGGCATTAACCATAAAAAAATTACAAATTGGACTTTATCAAAATTAAAAATTTATGCTCCTCAAAAGACAACACTTAGAAAATTGATGGACCAGCTACAATTTGGAAGAAGATACATGCAATATATATGTCTGAAAAAACACAAATTTCTAAACAGAAGATAGTTTTATGTATACCTTGATGTTAATTTCTAATGTGTTTTGGCAAGAGATCATGGACTGGATGACAACTCTCTTTAAAATATGTTTGAGGCTTTCTTTGTGTAATATTCCTTCCATGCCTGGGAAAAAAGGGTCTTTTCTATTTTGGATACAGAAACTATAGTTTCCTTTAGATGAATTTTGTTATAAGATCTTTTATATCTTTGTTTATCTTTATTTTGTCTTTTTATGAAATGTCTAAAGTAGTGTGTTGAAATCTTATACTCTGATGGTGGATTTAACTCTTTCTTCTTGAATTTCTATCTATATATTTCAGGGCTATTTTAATGGGGCATTTATGTTTTAAATTCATAATGAATTGAACTTTTTTTCTCTTTTTAAAAACTTGGCGCCTGAGCTAACATCTACTGCCAATCTTCTTCTTCTTTTTTTCTTTTTCTCCCCAAAGCCCTCCAGTACATAGCTGTACATTCTAGTTGTAGGTCCTTCTGACTCAGCTCTGTGGGACACCACGTCAGCATGGCTTGATGAGTGATTCCATGACCACACTCAGGATCCAAACCAGCGAAACCCTGGGCCACAGGAGCAGTGTGTGTGATCTGAACCACTCAGCCACAGGGCCGGCCCCTTGAACTTTTACACTTTTATCTTTGGTTAGTAAAATCTCCATATCTAATATTGCTTTTTGTCTTAAAATGTATTAAAGTCTGTTTATTAGATATTAAAATCATAACACCAGCCTGGAATATTTTCTTATTTTTATCTTTTTTATAACCCTATGTTTTGGTGTTTCTCTTTAAACAGTATAAACTTGAAGATTTTTCCCCCATTAGTCTTTGTTTTTTAAATGTGGGTTTGGGAGAGGGACTGCTTAGTTCATTTAGAGCTCTTTTAACTATTGAGATGTGATTCAATCATAACATTATTTTAGTTTGTTCCTTTTTAACGTAGGCATTTGCTTGTCTGATTTCTGAGGCTTTATATATTTGAGAAGTTTTTATCATGCTTCTCTATTTAAATGGGCATTTTACTGGATAAAACATCTGGGTTGAAGTTTTTCCCCTTAATTTAAAAGAAATAATCCTCCATTGTCCTTTCTCATTCAGTGTTGCTTTGAAAGTATTTGATAGTGCATCTAAGTAGATCAACAAATAAATGCAAATCATATGTGTAGAACCACAGCTATATGTCACCTTCCCACAGGTAAAGTTTCAATGGAATGAGCAATTCACAGTCAAAAATCATATCAACACACAAGGAAATAAGATATCATGAGTAAGCACAAGGGATAAACAAAGGAGCAGAATCAGATTCATAAAGACTTTGGATTTTTGAATTTTTAGACATGGAATATGCAATAAATATGACTAATATCTTTCAATACTTAGAATTCTCAAAATACAAGCAAGAGATAAAGGACAAAAGGAACAAAAAAACAGAGTCTGGTCCTAAACAAGAAGCTGAATTATGATGAACACTGACTCTCTCCTCCAAGATAAATCCCAGAAAAATTAGAGAAGATTAATAGAGAAACTGTAAGAAATCCTGAGGTATTGGTGTATACATGTATGATGGTAGTAGGGGCTGAAGAAGAGGACTTCCCAGCACAATTATAGTCGTTAAAACTGGAAAGAAAGTGTGAGGATTCTGATCTAGCTTCTCCACTGCTTTGTCTTGAGGGACACAGTGTTTACCCTACAACTTCAGCAAGACATAATTTTCCTCCAAGTGTCCTCAGCAATAAAATCAGAGCAACATAGAACCCCTGTGTTTGTAAGGGGCCGAGAAAAAAGGTAAAGGGTTATGACTAACAACCTCAGGCAGTTATTTCCCCAACTCTCCCATTCCACTGCAGGATTGATACCATCCTCACCTCAAGAGCTTGCTCTGGGTGACACAAAATGGGGTCTGGTCTTCTGCAATACACAACATCTCAGAGAGGATTTAATACTCAGAGGGGAAAATGAGCATACAGGCCCCAAATCACAAGGCACTTAAAGAAAGTAGCCATTTCAATAAAAAGAAAAAAATGCTAGATTAAAAAATTTAACAAAAATGGAGAAATATAAAATGAGCCTAGTAAATGGCTTCAAAGAAATAAGAGAAAGTATTACCAGCATGAATCAAATAAAACAAAAAATAAAAATAGAACCAAGGTGAAATGACATAAAATATATATTTGTTTTAATAAATACCACAGTAGGTAACAAGTACAATGGTACATCTGTACAGGAATTAGTGAACTGGAAGAACAGAATGAGGAAATCTCATGTACGAAAGAAGGAAAAGAAAACAAAAGAGACCAGCAAAATTGGAGAGAGATGATGGACAGAAGTAAAATTATTAAAATCCAGATAATAGGACTTAAAGAATGAGAAAAATAAATATGGAGATGATGAAATGCCTGAAGAGATATTGGAGATAAATTTTTTGAAATTCAAACCATAAATAGAAATTTATGTTTAAAAGAGCAAATAGAATTCCAAAGAGGAGAGCTAAGGAAAAACCCACATTGAAACACATTAAATTTAGGAATCTCAAAGACAGATGAGGTTGTGGTTCAAGATCATGAAGTAGAAGTCCCGCAAGGTGAGAGTGAACTAAGAGACTGTTCATAAAGCCATTATGCAACCTTACTGAGTTTTACCCCCAGGAGCCGGTACAGAAGCAACAGAATGAAAGGCGCCCATTGTTTCTGTGAAAGAAGTCTATTTGCTTGTCTTAATAGCTATGGAGTGAGGGGTAAACTTCTAATTGAACACACATGTAGGGATTGAGTTCAATTTTCTCCATAGATGAGAGATGCCAGTGTGCACCACCTTTATACTCAACCTCTGCTTCACCCAAGGTTGCCAGTGTCTCTGTGAAAGGAGCTTGTGAACACACCTGGTGCCGGGCTTTTGTGGCTGTCATGGAGAATACTCATCCCTTGATAACCTGGCCCTGGTAGACATCAGACCTTGTATTCTTAGGTTCAATGGGATGGTAGCAAGCACAGAAATAGTTCTTAGCTGGCTATACTCCTAATGCTCAGTGCAGACAAAAACACCAATCTCCTAGTCTTCTCTTGAAAGACGCATGTTTATGTGCTCTAAAAGCTGCTACCTGAAGGTATGGCTTCCAATGAGCCTTGGTCTAGGTGCTGACTGAGATCCTTTCCTTTGGGAAACGGACAGATTTTGTTATACCCTCAACTACTGGGAGTCACTAAGTACAAAGAAAGCTGCTTGGACAATCACAAAGTATAGAAAGACATCTAAGAGCTAGGGCAGAGTTGAATGATAACAATCATCTGCTACATGAGACTATTAATTCAAAACTAGGACGGCGAGGTGTCTTTTATTTACTGTGCAGAATACAACAAAGAGAGTGAAGGAAAATGAAGAAACAAAAGAACACGTACCAAAGGAAAGAATAAGATAAAGACTCAGAAAGACTTTAAGGAGATGGAGATAAGTGACTTATCTGATAAAGAGTTCAATAAAAGTGTCATAAAGATGCTCACCAAAGCCATGGGAACAAAGCATGAACAAAGTGACAATTTCAGTAAAGAGATAAAAATATAAGAAAGTGTCCAAAAAATTTTCAGACATGAAGAATACAATAACTGAATTGAAAAATTTAATAGAAGGGTTCAACATCAGACCAGATAGTGTGCCAGAAAGCATTAGTGAACTCAAAGACAGGGTAGTGGAATCCATCCAATCAAAAGGACGGAAAGGAAAAAGAATGAAAAAGAGTGAAGATAGCTTAAAGGACTTATGAGACAACATCAGGCAGACTAATATGTATGCTACAGGAGCGCCAGAAAGAGAAGAGTGAGAGAATGAGGCAGAAAACATAACTAATGAAATAACTGCTGAAAACTTCTGTAACCTGGGGAAGTAAACAAACATCCAGATCCAGAGTGTCTAGGCAGATCCAAAAAAGATGAATACAAAGAGATCCACGCCAAGATACGTTATAATTAAATTGTTGAAAGTTAAAGAAAAGCAGAGAATCCTAAAATCAGCAAGAGGAAAACAACTTGCTAGTTACAAGGGAACTCCATAAAACCATCAGCAGATTTTTCAGCAGGAACTTTTCAGCCCAGAGGTGAGTGCCACAATATATTCAAAGGACTGAAAGAAAAAACCTACAAACTGAGAAGACTCTATGCAGCAAAACTGTCCTTCAGAATTGAAGGAGAGATGAGGAGTTTTCTGGAGAAGCAAAAGCTAATAAAGGAGTTCATCACCACTAGACTAGCCTTGCAAGAAATGTTAAAAGGACTTCTTTAAGCTGAAACAAAAGGGTGCTAATTGTAGCAGGAAAACATATAAAAGTATAAATATCATAGGTAAAGGGAAATATGTAGCTAAATTCAGAATAACCTAATGTTGTAACGGTGATGAGTTAATCACTTATAAATGCAGTATGAAGCTTAAAAGATAAAAGAAGTAAATATAACTATAAATACAATAATTTGTTAACAGTTACAAAAAATAAAAAGATGTATAATGTAACATCAACACATAAAACATGTGCGAGAGGGAACAAAAATGTTGAACTTTAGAATGCATTTGAACTTAAATTCTTATCAATTGAAAACTCACTGTTATAAAAAATATATTTTATGCGAGCCTCCTGGTAACTGCAAAGCAAACACCTATATTAGATATTCAAAAATAAAGAGAAAGGAATCAAAGCATATCAATTCAGAAAAATCAACAAATCACAAAAGAGGAAATCAGACAAGAAGGTAGAAAAAAATTACAAAACAGCCAGAAATTAATGAACAAAATGTTAATAAGTCCATACCAGTCATAAATTACTTTAAATGTAAACAGATTAAGTGCTCTAATCCAAAGACATAGAGTGGCTGAATGGATAAAACAAAAAGACCCAACTATATGTTGCTGGAAGAGACTTACTTCACCTTTATGAATGTACAGAACTGAAAACACAGGAACTAAAAACATAGTCCACGCAATGGATAAGAAGGCTGGGGTAGCTATTCTTAAGTCAGACAAAATAGACTTGAAGACAAAGATTGTAATAAGAGACTAAAAAGTCATTGTATGAAGATAAGGAGTCAATCCACCAACAGGCTATTACTTTTAAGAATGTTGATACAATCAACATCAGAGCACTTAAATATGTGAAGAAAATTTTATCAGACCAAAAGGGAAAAACGGACAGCAATGCAATGATACTTCATTAGCAGGGGAATTCAGTTCTCCATTTTCATCAAAGGATAGATGTTTAAACAGAAAATCAATAAAGAAGCATTGCAGTTAAATGACTAGTTAGATCAAATGGTCTTAAGATATATTTACAGAACATTCCATCCAAAACAGCAGAATACACTTTGCTCCAAGTATGCACAGAACGTTCTCCAGGACAGCTCACATGTGAGGCCACAAAACAAGTCTTAATAAATGTAAGAAGATTGAAATCCTATCATGCGTCACTTCTGATCACAATGATATTAATGGTATGAAACTAGAAATCAATTACAGAAAGAAAACTTGAGAATTCACAAACATGTGGAGAGTGTGCTCTTGAACAACACAAGGGTCAAAGAAGAAAGAAAGAGAGAATTCAAAGATACCTTGAGACAATTGAAAATGGAAGTACAATGTACCAAAATGTATAGGAGGTAGCAAAAACAGTTCTAAGAGGAAAGTTCATAGCAATAAATGCCTATATTAATACACTAGAAAGATCTCAAATAAATAACCTAACTTTACACCTCAAAGACATAGAAAAAGAAAAAGAAATGAATCCAAAACTCAGGAGAAGGAAGGAAATAACCAAGATCAAAATGGAAATAAATGAAATAAAGACTAAAAAGACAATAGAAAAGATCAATGTAATTAGGTATTGGATTTTTGGGAAGATAAACAAAATAGAGAAATATTTAGATAGTCTCACCAAGAAAAAGAGAGGACTCAAACAAATAAGATAATAAACAAAAGAGGTGACATTAAAACTGATACCACAAAAACACAAAGGATCATAAGAGACTACTTAAATAGCTATATAGCAACAAATTGGACAACCTAGAAGAAATGGATAAATTCCTAGAAACATACAACCTACCAAGATAGAATCAGGAAGAAATGGGAAACTGAATAGACTGATTACTAGTAAGAAGATTGAATCAGTAATCAAAAACCTCCCAACAAACAAAAGTCCAGGAGCAGATGGCTTCACTGGTGAATTCTACCGAACATTTGAAGAGTGAAGCTTTCCAAACTTTTTCAAAAAACAGAAGAGGAAGTAATACTTCCAACCTCATTTTATGAGGCCAGCATTATCCTGATACTAAACCCAGACGGGAATGTTATAAGAAAAGAAAATTATGTGCCAATACCCCTGATGAAAATAGATGCAAAAATTCTCAATAAAATATTAGCCAACCAAATTCAACAAATGCTAGAAAAACAATTTGTAACAGTGTGTGGTGATAGATGTTAACTAGATTTACTGCGGTGATCACTCTGCAGTATGTACATGTATCGAATCGGTATGCTGTACACTGGAAACCAATACAACTTGACATGTCATTTTATCTCAATTAAAATCAAAAAGGATTCCAGTCTTAAAGACTGAGAGATTGGTTGATTCTTTTGTTAAAAATGGAGAGGCTAAAGATGACAACCTGCTGTTATGGTTTGAATTGTGTCTCCAAAAAATATATGTCATAACCCCTGGTACTTAAGAATATTATCTTATTTGAAAATAGATTCTTTGCATATGTAATCAAGTTAAGATAATGCCATACTTGATTACGTGGGCTCTAATCTGATATGGATGGTGTCCTTCTAGGAAGGGAAAACAGAGACAAGACACAGACAGGGAGAACACCATATGATGATGGAGGCGAAGATTGGAACAAAGATAAATGTACAAGCCAAGGAATGAGAAGGATTGTTGGCAACAACAGAGGCTAAAAGAAAGGCATAGAACACATTTTCCTTTAGAACCTTCAGAGAGTGTGTTCCTGATGACAGCTTGATTTTGGACTTCTGGTTTCCAGAAGCGTGAGAGAAAAAATTTCTGTTGTTTTAAGTACCCCAGTTGGTGGTACTTCATTATGGCAGCCACAGGAAACTAAAACAGCTACTTTTGGTTGGGGAGAGGGAAACAGTGGATTTATTGAACCAGAGTACATGTAAATTTTCAAGTAGATGTGTCAGGAATGGCAATGGAAATATAGAATTCTGCTTGGAGAGAGGGTTCAGAGCTTGATATACTTTTGGCAATTCTTTGGTGGTTCACCAAAGTACCGTCATTTTGAAGAGGAAATGGGTAAAAAGAAAATTAAGGAAAAGGACTTTTGGTTTCGAAAAAGCAGAAAAGTAATGGCCATTGACATGTGAGAACATCAGGGTTGAACAGTTTATAAAAGCTAATGAAGACCGTTTCAAGGAGGAAGTGGCCAACAGCATGGCATGACTGAAGGTGATCTGAGGAAATGGACTGAAGAAAAAGCATGATTTTGGCTAGAAATGCTAATAATTCTTTGCATTTACACAATGATTTACAATTTGTAAGGCATTTTCATATTTTTTATCTTATTTGTTTACCACAACACCTTAAGGGACAATATCATCCTTATTTTACAGCTGAGCTCACTCTGGAACAGGGAGGTTAAATCCTTGCTTGAAGTGACACAGCTTCTAAATAACAAGATCAAGATGTGAACCTAGATTTTCAGAGTTCAAAGTTATGCTCTTTCCAAGGAATAATGGAATATCTTTTTAAATTCCTTTTAATAAGCCTTTACTCTCACTAGGTAGAGGCTAATGATTACTAAGAAATGACAATCAACCTCGCTTAATGTTTTAATTAGCATGCTGTACATTCAAAGATTTCCTCAGTGTGATTATAAGTTTTGTGTTTATAATTTTCAATTTTAAGATGTCAATAATTTTCATAATTTAATTACATAAGAATTATAAGGATAGTCCTATAATGACTAAAGTTAATAGAATTTTAATATGTTAAGATAGAAATGGGCTCAAATTGTTATAAGATTTCCTATGTATTCAGCATCCTGAACACAGATTCACTCATTGGTCAAATGATCAAAGAAGACATAGTAAACTAAATTTTGGAAGCTTTCTAATGCAAATGTCTTGTGTGTGTGAAAATGTAAGTGCTTGTTTTGGGAGTGGGAGGGAATGGATGGTGGAAATGTAGCATGTGATCCGGGGGTTTTTCCACATGTCTTGGGTTATAGTGCTCATAATCATTTCCCCACTAGCCTAATTACATGTAATTTTCTCTAGATTCCAGAAAATTCCTTCCAAGATGAAATAGTTTGGGAGGATCCTTCAAGAACTTCATAGAAGCAATGGGACGGTCTAGCTCCAGTCTATGAAAACTCTGCTTACTTGAGAATCTCCAGAGTCACATCCTGCAGAGGAGAGGGGGGAAGGACTGGATGTGCTCAATAGAAAGCATTCAGATTTCGTTACCCTTGACTTTTGGTGGAAACATAGATGTCTATATTCAATATGTCCCATCTTTGGTGTTAGGTGACCATGTACGTGAAGGGCCTTTCAAGAAGTGAAATATTTTTCAATATAGAATAATTAAACAACCTGCCAGCTGTACAGTCTGGCACTATATTTTACTTTACTTGTAATTGCTTCAATGCATTTTGAGCTTTTGAGAATCCCTGTTCCCATCATTTTATTGTTTCCCCTATTATTTTCATTCTGTTTTCACATTTACTGTATGTATCTGTACTTTTTAACTGAAATCTCTGTATATATCTACTGTCTCTCTCAGTTCTTGTTTGTCATTCTGTATTTGTCTTCTCTATCTTTCATTTTGTTTCTGCCCTTTTCCCTTTCCTTTTCCCCACTTGGGCTCTTTATCCATTTATCTAGTGATAAATACAGAAATCCCAAAGTGAAGCAGCAGTACAGGGTGGTATAACATTTCACTTAGGAAGTGTGGACCTTCCCTTCCGCTTATCTCAGATAGACGACAAGCAGTGAGGAAGAGAATCTGAGAGTTTGGAATAATTCAGAGCCTAGAAATAGCTTGTTCAATACTTTACTGAGGTGGTGGCAATTTAGATATTTCAGAAGAAAGGCTATCTTCACTGTGTCTACTCTACAGAGAGAATGGTGTCCTGGAACCGGGTGGAGAAGCATTCCTCTTCTTTCCTTTACATTAGTGTTGCTTTTCCTTAGATCAGTATTGTTTTTAGATTTATATTCCTTTTAGTCCACCAATTTGATTCCTTACAAATCCCTAACCATTTTTCCATTGTTCAGAAGTTAGCTTTTCCAAATATGATTTTTATCAGCCTTATTCATTTACAAATACTCCTAATCATTTTTGATACTTTTATATAGCCTCTTTGTTTCCTACTTTCTTATTGTCATAGTTATAGTATTGAGTGTAACATGAGTATAACGCAGTCCTATGTGTTATTTCTTATTTCCTCTGGCCATCTCTCTCTCTCTCTGTCTCTGTGTGTCTCTCTGTCTCTACACCTGTATAAAAATATTCACTTTAAAGAATAATTAATAAGTGAATAGTCATTATAGTACCTTCTTCGTAAACTAGAACCTGGACAGTACCTCGGATAGCCTCTACCCAATTGCATCCCTTTCTCTCTTCATTGATCTTGACTTTGTTATAATCAGCCTTTCGATATTCTTTTTAGTTTTGACTATAATATTTGATTGTAACTATAGTTTTACCACCTATGTTTGCATTCATAAACAACAGTTTATTTTGCCTGTTTTTGAACTTTATGTAGACAGATTGATTCCTTTGTGACTGGCATGTTTTGTTCAGTATTTTTGTGTGAAGGACAATGTTTCAGTTTGTTTTGCTGTAGTTTATTCCTTTCTTTTGTAAAGTACTGTGTTGTATGAATAGCTCACAGTTTTCCCATTTTACTGTTGATGAGCATTTGAATTATTTTACAGGTTTGGGTTAATACAAACAGCGCTGCTTTGAGCATTCTTATTCATGTGTTTGGGGAACATGACCAAGAACTACTTCAGAGAATATTAAACTGAGGAATGTAATTGCAGGTCAGCATTCCTAGATAAGGTCAAACTATTATCCAAAGTGATTTTGCCAATTAATACTTATAACTGCTAGCGTGAATTGGGAAGAAAAGCATTAATAGTAGCTCTGTAATTCCCTCCCTCCTCTGACACCCTAAGCGGTATTAGTCTTTACTAGACCTCCTTTAAATATTATGATGGGATTTTAACCAGTAGGGTTATAACTGAGAAAATTCTAACCTAAGACTGCTTTTAGGAGGAGAAGGATAGTTTATCTCACTAGCTGAATCTTGCAAATAAAAGTAGAATTTGTCGATATATGGGAAACAATTGGCTATAGAATGGAAATTAATCACAGACGCTCTCTATACCTGTGTCACTAATGACGTATAAAAACCAAGATGCTTCAAGCCTAAATGGTTTTCTCTGAGCTAGCTTATACTGCTATTTAGCAGTTGTCTATTACTCTGAAACAAAAGGTGTTCCAGTGTGGATAAAGGGATTTTATTTTTTTTGAAGTTTCATTTGACATTTAGGGCCCAAGTTTGCCAAAGTCAGATGTTGTTATTTATACCTGTTGTTGCCTGTATAGTCAAGTAAAGATGTTTTTAAATAAATCGATTGATCTTCAAACTTGACTTCAACACATGAAACCTCCATCCACTTTCCTCCATTTTTCTTTAGCGAATATTTGTAACTATCCTGGTAAACTAAAAATCATTTGGAATTTAAATGCAAAGACTAGTGAAATTCAAGATAACCAACCATGTAAATGTCATTAAAGAATTTTCTTTTTATTACTTGAGTAAATCATTAAAACCTTTGGATATAAACTGAAGACTGTTATAGAGGATATGAGATATTATTCCTTAGCCACATTAGAAGTTTGTTAATAAATGTGATGATTGCCCTCCATTATATTTCCCTTAAAGATTAAGGTGTGCCTATTTATTAGTTTTGTGATCCCTTATAAGTTGGTTATGAATGAATTTAAATGAACAATTTATTTACATGTATACTTTTACAATTAAGTAACCGAATGATTGATTTATTATCTATACATAAAAATTTTTTGTGATTGTGAGAAAAAAAATCTAAGGGTTATGTAAAACATCCAAGTCATTGAAAGTTGAGAACTAAGGTAACTAGAGAGGTAGAGGGTGTTATCTGTCCTCTGTCAAATATATGAAATTAAAGAAGAGACATTCTCCTTGCTGCCCATTTTCCCTGAGGATTGTCATCTCTGGACAGCTTGGTGACATCAGCTAATCAACAGCATAGAACATACATTCCCTTGAGACTTCAGCCAGGTAAACAAGTTTGAGTCTCAATCTGTGCCAGCCCAGTCACAGCGTAGCGCCATCTCACCCTCTCATGTTGCTCATAGGGTCTCTCTGTCAGAAAGCCAAGTCATTGCATTTGAGGACATAGTACTGAGAGTTCAAAATTGC
This sequence comes from Equus asinus, assembly GCF_041296235.1. Taxonomy (NCBI): domain Eukaryota; kingdom Metazoa; phylum Chordata; class Mammalia; order Perissodactyla; family Equidae; genus Equus; species Equus asinus. The sequence goes on from NC_091797.1 coordinate 38,358,960, forward strand.
TTTTCTTCATCTTCCTACTACCTAGAGGCAAAAGCAGGTCTAGTACCATGTGAAAACAGGTGAACGCATCATGAGAAGGTGTCCTCTTGCTTAAGAAAAATTTCTGGATAATCCAATGCTGATATAATCAACCTTTGCACTCACTCCGCACAACCTGATTCCTGATTCTACATATCAGAGTTCCAACCCCAGTACTATGTTAAAGGCAGTAAGTTGGAGATGAGGTAGGAAAATAGCTTAGGATCCACAGATAAGACGAATAAAGGTGAGTGGAATGGAACTTGATCTCTGCATTGCTTTTGAATTGGCAAGTTAATTTCCAGTTGCAATTGTTGTTGCCACAAAAAGCTCAGTTGGTTTGCATATATGTCCATTGGCAAAAGGAACAGACTACAGAATTCACCAAATATTAGAACTAAATTAGTTGTTCATTTTAGAAGCTAATGATTTATTCCTAGACGTTCCATCTGATTGTAGTACATTCATTGTACCTCAGTATGTACACATGGAAAGTAATTTAAATATAACATATTTAGGTGTAATAAAATATGCCCTTCAGTAACAGAAAAATAATGTATGTGTGTATGTGAAAGTATTAGGCAATATGCTTTCATTCTTTCTTTTGGCGGCTTATTCTCTGTGAAACACAATATTTATTCTCTATGTTTAAAATGTATCATGAGTATTCATAGTTTTAAACAGTTTATTTCCTTTCTTAAAGAAGCACAAAAATATCTAAAATATGTATACAGTGCTCATCTTGTGAGATGTTGTTTCCCTGTATATTCTTTTATTGATAGTAATTTTTATACAATGCCATCTTTGTTTTGTAGATATGTTTTATTTTACCTATTTAAATTTTTTCCTTCATATGTAATCTTCACTTAAAAAATTATTTATTTTTTTGTACCCAAAGCAATAATTTATGTGTAATTTTTATAACAGAACTTTCCTATATCACGTCATATTGTGATGGCTACTAAGGACACCATCCTTTGTTCCTGTACCTAAGGAATAATATTTCCAGTCGCTATTATTTATATAGTTTGTCTAATGAATCAATCTTTCTTGCTGCATTGAGTCAAATGATGCTTGTCTAAACAGAGATGATGATTCCCAGTCAAATTACACAATGCTTCAAATGTGGTAGGAAGGAAATGAAGTAAAATTTCTCATTTGACCTTAGCCAAAAAGAATTCTTTCTCTTGGAAGATTGCCTTTGTGGTGGTGCAAGCAGCTTTAGAAAGGTTGGATTCCAAGTAAGAAAAGATGAACAGAACAAAGTAACCTAGACCAGCCGAACATACTCTTGAGAATCAATGGGATAATGCATTTTGCAATTAGATCTTTCCCATGTCCAGTCTTACTAAAGATAATAATTTTCCAGAATTGTAATGAGAAAAAAATTCAAAGTAAGAAGATAGAATACGACATTAGTATCCTAATACCTCCCAGTATGCGCTCCTGCGTGACATTGGAAGCAATGATCACACACGGAGGCAATCACATTCTTTTCTGTTTTAGTGGGCATCTCCTGTGCCTCATATTTTATTTTTCAACCTGAAATCATTCATTTTTATACCTGTCAGATAGGTAGCCTTTCAGCCTTCTTTTTTCTTCGTATATGTATTATCATGTAAAGCAACAAATATTTTGTACAACGTGATCTCACTGGGGTTTTATCTTTTATCAGTTGCCATCTTGGTCCTCATTTAGATGATAAAATGGAAATCATATAAATTAATTTTAATGGTTCATTATTATTTTGGTGTTTTCCTTGGATGAGTTAGCATTTTATGTTGGCTCTCCACTTTCAGGAATGCTTTCTTTATTAGATACAATTTAAAAATTAGCCAGCAGTTCATTTCAACGAGTGCCTCTCTATTTGTGTGTGCATGCATGAGACTGACCATGGTTTGTTTTGGTTTGCTCTTCTGAACAGGTGTGAGTCAGAGGATGTATCCTTTCGTTTCTCATTTAGACTGTCTCTCATACTTTTATAATTATTTCTATTATGAATTTTTCTGTGCATAGATTTTTGTGTGGATATCACTGATCACATTATTATAAGAAATCAAAGGAATTATGAAATATTGTGAAATGCTACATATTCTATGTCACACGTGACGATTCCTTTGAATTTTATTAAATCCATTTGATTGACGATAAAGTAATGTGGTTGAAAGTATGAAGTTTGATATCAAAGGGACCTGGCTTTATGTTAAAACCTTTAGGAGTTTAAGGATCTTGGGTAAGCTATTTAACCACTTTAATCAATTTCTTCATATGTTTAAAGGGGAGGGTAATAAATTTCAAAAAGTTTTTAAAAGATTAGTTGAGATTATGCATGTTAATATTTTAGAGCATATCAAACCCTCAGTAATACCAGCCAGCATTAACATTATTAATGTAAGTAGCATATCAGTTTAACCTTCAACCTTTGGATACATTAATTTTTCAAACTTTAAATGTGAAAACATTTTGTACAAATTAAATATTGTATTTGATAGATATGTGAAATAGTACTCTATCATACTGTTGTTTTCTGATTGAGTATAAATTTAATTTAGTTTAACTAATCCTTCTCATGTATGATGTATTACATTTCTGCTGGGAATGCTTTTATTTTTCAAAACATCGATCTTTTGGTTGTTTGCTTTCCTTGGAAGTAAATTATGGGACAAGGAGGGCATTTATGCCTGTGATAGAGGATATTTCCCAGTGGCCTCTCTACCACTAACTCTTGTTTCCCTTGATCTTTACTTTTCCCTTATTCAGATTTTGTTAATATTTATTTTCTACCACTTTGTACCAATTTATTTTGCACATCAGTGTATCTATACACTAACTTGATTCAGATTTTAAAAGTTTTAGAAAGATTAAAAATTTACTGTGATTATCCATTTGAATATGCTAGAACTGAAATATTCATTTCCTGATGCCACTTAAGTTGGGGTATGACCATGCTATGCAATACTAAATAACTGGATGAAAACGGCAGTCAACCATCCTTAGAGCTGGCAACCTGTTTGGTCCAGTGTAACTCACTCTTCAAGATAGCTTCCAGAAAGCTGTGTATATAAAATTAACTGAATGTAGACGGATGTTCTTAGATTTTTATAATACCAAAATCTCGTTTTTTATGACTTTCCTTGTATTTCTTTTTGTTTTACAATATATGTCTTTGACCTATTGTTGCTGTGATGATGTGTCTGTCTTTATCTCTATGTATTTATCTTTTTACTTTATCACAGGGAGTGATGTAAAGCATTACAGTTTGTACATAGGTTACACAATTGGATCACTTTTAAAAATGTTTACCCTGATTAGAATGTTCATAGAAAATAATCCCACCTCTTTCCGGAATCCACACACTCTAGTTGTTGGTAATATTTGAAAATGAAATCAGCAAAAGGAAAAGGAAACTGTTGGCCACGGGATTTTAGAGTTCTGATTCCAACTGACTCTGCATAGACAGTGAATTTTCAGAGGACTTGTAAAGTTGGTCTGGTAATTTCAAGCATCTTGAGGGCAAGAGTTCAACACTGTAACAGAATAATGGTGATTGAATGGTGTCTGACTGAGTATTTAATTGTTTGACTACCATAAAAAGGACCAGGGTAGTCTTCACAAATATAATGGATTAGGTAGAGTACAGAGCAAAACTTCCAAAATATGTAGAGTCAGCGCTGTAAGTGATATTTTTAATATAATTTAATCCTCTGTATAAGTACATTCTAGATCACGAATTCCAATATCTGAATGTATTTTAGAGATTATCTTGCTTTATATTCTATTGCATGTGAGGTATGTACAATTGTGTAGAATTTTGAGATATATGTTTCAAATAATCTCTCTGCCTCTGTCTGCTTCTCTTTCTTATTCTTTCTGATCGTGCTCCAGTATTTCCCTCATTCTCATTTTCTCTAATGTACATGTATTCTTATAGTACTTTAAATCTTATGAACTCAATCTGAAACAGACCTTTCATACCCATGAATGATGGGAACACAAGGTCTATTATTTGATTTTTCTTACATTAAATATCAATGATATAACTTTTTGTGATAATGTGGAACTACATTGGTATAAGATATGTCCCTCTCAATGAGTACATCATTTATGAAAACAATTGCATATAAAAATCCCATGACTTTGTCTTTTAACATGATAGATTCACCTCTTCCTCTCTCCTTTTCTTTTAAGACACCTTCTAAAAATTTCTAAATGCTTGGTCTTGATAAGAACCATGTGCTAGCAAGGATGGAAGAGAAAAATACAAGCTCCCTCACTGGGTTTCTCCTACTGGCTTTCTCTGACAGGCCTCAACTGGAGCTGGTCCTCTTTGTGGTTCTTTTGATCTTCTATATCTTCACTTTGCTGGGAAACACAACCATCATCGCATTGTCCCACCTGGACCCACATCTTCACACTCCCATGTACTTTTTCCTCTCCAACCTCAGCTTTCTGGACCTGTGTTACACTACCAGCATTGTTCCCCAGCTCCTGGTTAATCTCAGGGGAATAGACAAATCTATCTCCTTTGGTGGTTGTGTAGTTCAGCTGTACATCTCTCTAGGATTGGGAGGTACTGAATGCATTCTCTTAGGAGTTATGGCATTTGACCGTTATGTAGCTGTTTGCAGGCCCCTTCATTACACAGTAATCATGCCTCCCCGTCTCTGTGCCCTGATGGCTTCTGCTTCATGGTTCATTGGTTTTGCCAACTCCTTATTGCAAACGGTACTCATCTTCCTTTTACCGCTTTGTGGGAGAAATAAATTAGACCACTTTTTCTGTGAAGTTCCTGCATTGCTCAAGCTTGCCTGTGTTGACACCAGTATCAATGAGTCTGAGATCTTCTTTGTAGGTGTCTTCATACTTCTCATACCGGTTGCATTTATCGTGTTCTCCTATGGTGGGATTGTCAGGGCCATCTTAAGGATAAAGTCTGCAGCAGGGCAGAGAAAAGCATTTGGGACATGTGGATCCCACCTCACAGTGGTCACTCTGTTCTATGGCACAGCCATCTATGCTTATCTCCAGCCAAACAACAACTACTCTCAGGATCAGGGCAAGTTCATAGCTCTCTTCTACACCATCGTTACTCCCATGATCAACCCCCTCATATATACTCTGCGGAACAAGGATGTGAAGGGAGCAATGAAGAATGTTCTTTGGAATGGTCATGACTCCAGATAACTGGGCGAGGAAAACAGTTTAATGGAAGGTCTTTGAATACCAGAGCCCTTAAGATGTTTTTGTCTTCCATGTGTCAGCTAAAATTTTCCCTAACAACTCTCAGGGGAATTTTCTTACCTCATTGTCCTATGAAAACGTGTGTTCAAATCAACATTCATAGATTCATTCCAGCTTCCAGAGATGGTGATTCAGTGTCTCTAGAAGATCTGTGTTACATTTATTATTTTTAAAAGCTCTATGAAGTTTTCTTATTTGCAACCCCATTTGGAAACATTATTCTGCTTCTCTTGCAAAAAGACATTTAAGTACATACTGTAAAGACACAGCCAAATAAGAGCATAAAACCACTGAAACACTGTAAGAAATATTAACTTGTTAGCATTTTCTAGCAATTGCTGGAGGGATATCACTTAGTCTGGCACTTTGATCATGGCTCTCATACAAAGTCCGTAGGTTGACTCCATCAGAGGTTTTTCACAGAAGTAGGTGGGGGAAGCTGTAAGAAAAACAAACTTTAAGTTCAAAGAAAGAGTTGCTAACATCAATCCTGATAAAGTCATTCTGAAGTTAGTCCATACAGTGAACTCACCACCGTGGCAGCCATATTATGCAGCATTCATTTCATAGAAGGCTGTACACAGGATCACTGGGTGAGGGAGTGATACGATGTTGCCGGTGACAATGGTAGCCATTAGCTGGTAGTGCTTCCCTATAATTTGGTACATAGCCATAAAAAACATGGATGTGAGGTACGGATGTTGATTATATTAAATTTGTGAGCCCCATTCTGTTTTTTAAATCTGACTTGGGGGGATGTTATCATATATGAATAGCACGTGACCCAAGTTCTATTTCATATTATACATATTTTACTTCCAGTAATGCAGCAAAATTTCCAAAGGGTAAAAATACGTTTAAATTTCTCTCTTCTTACCATTTTATAAAATTCTTTGATTCAGGCATCTATTGCTCATGGCGTTTGTATCTCACATCTGGCAAAACTCCACATAATTTGAATTGGTGACATATTATACAGATGTAAGTAGTGGCCCCTTATTCCCAGGAAACCTCATGTTTTGTGGAAGCTTACTCAGATTCATCTGGAGGAAATTGAAAGAATAATGTGCGTATTAATTTTTAAAAATCTCTATATACCTAAACTTTATAAACAGCCATCTCGTGAAATAATCGTCATTCAATTCTGAATTATGTAGTAAGTATAAACATTCCAGAAAAATTGAATCTGACATTCTAGCCCTCAGATCCCCTTCAAAGCTCAGTTTTCAGTGTAAATTTGTTTTGGGATATGAATCCTAGTGTTTGTATATCTTTAATGTCATGCACAGTGTATTTTTCTGTGGAGGTTATAACTTTGACAGTGGTATCATCACAGAAATGTTTATGATTTTTAGTAGATTTTTCCAATATGTAGTACAGTGCAGATAAGTACATGTGTGTCTCTGGGTGGAGACATATGTAAAAACTTATTATATAGTCTCTTGTCCTGACAACTACCTGCATCCTCCCGGGCCTTGAACCCCCTCAGTTGGTCATGCTCATGAGAATTGATCTTGCATGAGACACAGGTTGGCGAGGCGGAAATGACAGCTAGGCGAAATTATACACATGGTCTAGATTCTATCTATATCCTTAACAGCATCCCAGCATTCACACTTGAAGTCAACACTTGGGAAACCATATATTTTGGCACCATAGTAATTCTTAATGTATACCAGTATAAAAACAGTTTTGGAATACTGTTTACCCCCCGTGGTGACAAATTTCCCACTCTCTGTTATTGCTCAACAGCACCTTGATAAGTAGACCCAAATGGTCACTTTCAAATCCTTTAAATGAACTTTCTTTGCTGCAGAAAACTTTAAGGTCTCCTGAAGCCACTGATATAAGAAAAGTTTTTCTAGGCTCTGAAAATTATTTAAATTTTAGTAGAAGTCTCCTATGGAAACTTTAGGTTTGGTTCTTTTGGGGTGTTAGTTCTTTGAAAATTTTATTATGGAAATCAGTCTATTCAGGTTTTATACCTTGTTTAGGGTCACTTTTGATAAATATATTTTCCTAGAAAATTACTCATTTTGTTTAGATTTTCAAACTTATCTGCATAGATTTAGTTAAAATACTTTAGTCTTATGTTTCTTCAAATTTTCCTATTTCTGTAGATATTTCCTCTTGCTTCTTATTTTGTATATTTCTGCTCTCCTCTTTTTAGTGATTAGTTTGGGTAGTGGTTTCTCAGTTTTAGCAATTGTTTTTTAAATATCCATCTCTTGGACTTATTTTTTATGTGTTATTGTTTTTTGTTGTTGTTTTGTATTATGATTCATTATTTTTTGCTTTTATTTCCATTTCTGTTGTAGTCCTTCAGTTTATTTTGTTGCCTTTTTCTAACTTTTCAGTCGGATCCTTAACTAGAGGTATCTAAGTTTCACTTAAATGTTTATGGCTCAGAATTCTCCTTTGCACACTGCTGTAGTTGTTCTCATGCTTTCTCATATGTAGTGTTTTGATTATTATAATTTTCTAAGTATTCTCAAATATTTATAGCTCCTTCTTGAATCAACAGTTACCTAAAGGACACTTAAAAACATTTCAAGTGGAAGATTTTTCTGTCTCTGAATGTGTCATTAATTTTTAGTTTTACTAGATTACATTCAGAGACTGTTGTCTTAACTATTTCATTACAGGTGGAGTCACAGATTGCCTTCCAAGAGGAGCATACTCTGAGATTACAGACTGGCATGCAGGAAGTTTATAGGTAGCGATCCTGTGACTGATACCTGTGAGAGAATAAAGGCATCAGCATTGGGTGAAGGAAGTTGGGTTGTGATGCAATCACAACAAAGCCTTTGCTGCTAACTCAGAAGAAAGATGGCCCTTCAGAGTGTCCTGAATTGGGTTAAATGGGTAAGGTCTTTATACTCCCTCAAGAGACCAGTCTTTGCATACAGCTTGCCCCTAAAGAGCTTGCCCCTTAGACTAGGCTGTTCTTTTCATCTGAGGGCAATTTCTGGAGAGGGCTGACAGTGAGGCCTATCAGGGAGGACTATCAACCAGCAACACCCCCAGCAACTGGGGGGATAAATCTGTCAGTCTTGAAAGGGGGTCTGGGAGGCATGGCATGGTGTTCAGTACAGGGGAAAATCTGAGATACTCTCTCAGTCTTCTTTGTACTTGGGGCAAGGGCATGTATTCTATGTTTGACCAATCAGATATAGTCTCTCTGCAATTTGAATCAAGGATAGGTGATACAAAAATGAGAAATGGTAGAAAATCTCTCTGCTGGTGGCGGCAGTGACAGAAATGTCCAGTTTTTGAGTCAGCAGTGGCAGCAGGCTAGCATAGGCATCCAATGTCTGTGGCACACAGCATCACTGGGTCAAGCTGCAATATCCAGTGTTTAATCATGTGACTTTGGTCAACTTATAGGATGATTATTAGTGTTGTATTGGCTGTGGTCTGGTTGTGAGCCTCTGAACCCAGTTCTCTAGCCCTTTTAGCAATTTTGTGAACTACCCAATATTCTTTCATTAAATTTTATTTCTGCTTAATTAAGCAGAATTGATTTCTGTTTCTTTGCAACTAAGATATCTGATGCATACAAAGATCTTTCAAGAGTTGGGGAATTTGGATCTGATTGGGCCATTTTTACCATTGCTTCTCTCTTCCGCCCAATGTTATTTATACTGGGCCTTACATGCCCCAGCAAATTTTTTGGATCTCTTTCTCATCAGAGAAGAGTGAAAACCAGAAGGGTAATTTGTAGAAGATCTTCACATCATAAATAAACAAAGGAATAAAAAATATTTATAGCAGGATGTCTTTTTAAAAATCTCTATCTTATTTCTATCTTTTTATCTTTATTTTTTCCTGTCAGTTATCACACCACATGAAAATGATTGAGCATTTTTTTTAACCAACTTTGAAGAGATACTTTGGGTAGTATGACTTAAAATATGGGACATACGGCATATGGAGAAATGCACTTTGCAGGGCTCTGGGGGACACCGTGGACAGAAAACAATCTGTTAAATCAGATGTGAGTTCCAAATCAAAAGTCACAAAGGCATATGCTTTCCATTGCTGGTGTGGTCTGCTACTCATATAGGCAACTCTATGCATGTTCCAGAGTAAATAACAATACAAATTTTTAAATTTTAAAATGATGATTAATAGCATCCCAGGCAATTTGTTGAGACCACCATGAAGATTTATATAGCTATATACATAGACATAGATATAAATCCTGCTCTTTACACAAGGAGATAAAGACAGATTATAGGAAATTCATACAATATCATAAAACATGAATAAATATAAAACATTAGGGTAAGAAATAACAATCCATCCTTCATTCTCACCAGTCTGTAATATGGACCCTTCACTTCATTCAGATTGATTTATTCAATACATTTACTCATACGTACCATGCTCTTTCTTCCCTACAAGGCTTTCTAACCACTTTTGAATATTCTTATCACTCCTATGTAAAATTCATCTGTGTCTAAGGTCCAGATTAAGTGCTGTCTTTTTCTTGAAGCTTTACTTGACCTCTTAAATCCTCCCCAATATCTTCTGTCTTCGACCTCACATCAAAGTTCTGATTTGAACCTTTCATTACATAGTAATTTTTTCTCTACCGTTTTTCATGCATGACAATGTGTTATCTAATCCTGTCTACTCTAGGAGGACAGTCCTGGGGAAATACTCTATTCTGAACTCCCCGTGGTGTGTTCCTGTATTAATCTGAGCCATATGTGAGGTCCTAATCATGCATTTGAATGTTGATTTTATATTTTTATTGTGATTTTTCAGGGACTTCATATGTAAATATTTGCCCACATAAATAATATTTCAGGGAGCTCAAAAGGATAAGACCTGTGACTATGTCATTTTTAGAGTTTGTAGCAAACTTAGGTCATTGTCAAGTTTAATAGGTATTTAATAACAGCTTTGTAATTATGATGAAAATGAAAATGATGATCTCATTAGAACTTGCCTCCTGTTGAACTCCTTTCTACCAGTATGAATCACCGGGAGAAGATTTTGCTCTGGCCTAGAGCCTTCTTTAAAGCCCCCTTCAGCTCATTGTTCCTTAGACTGTAAATGAAGGGGTTCAACATAGGGGCTGCGACCATGAAAATCACTGACGCAGCTGAGTCTTTTTCAGTTGAATGGTTGGATGAGGGGCTCATATAGACCCCTGTGATTGCTCCATAGAAAAGAATGACCAAGGCAAGGTGAGATCCACAGGTGGAGAAAGCCTTGCATTTTCCTTGGGCAGAAGGGATTTTCATCACAGCAGAGATGATGAGGCTATAGGATGCTAGGATACACCCTGAAGGTACCACAAAGATTAGCCCCACCACAGCCAGAACCATGACCTGATTAAGACTTGTGTCAGAACAAGATAGAGGGAGGAGAGAGTTGATATCACAGAAGAAATGATGGATGACATTGTTAGAGCAGAAGTGCAGACGGGTTATCATAAGGGTGTGCAAGAGGGGGTTCAAAATGGCAATGACCCAAGGTGCAGTCACCAGAGAGGCACAGAGGTGTTGGGTCATGATGGTGGAGTAATACAAAGGGTGACAGATGGCCACATAACGGTCATATGCCATCACTGTGAGAAGGAAATTGTCCATGTTGGCAAACATCATACAGAAATACATCTGAGCCAGGCAGCCAGGATAGGAGATGGACTGAGTCTGTGTTTGGGTGTTCAGTAGTATCTTGGGAACTGTAGCTGAAGGAAGGCAGAGGTCTACAAAGGACAGATTGGCAAGGAAGAAATACATGGGTGTGTGGAGACGATGATCTGAGCTGACGGCCAGTAAGATGAGTAAGTTTCCAAACAGACCTGTTAAGTAAAGACACAAGAAAAGTGCAAAAAGGTGTGCCTGCTGCTCTGGCCAACTCGAGAAGCCCAGAAGGAGAAATTCAGAGATACTGGTTTGGTTTTCCTTTTCCATTGCCTGAATATACCTGCATGAAGACCCAGAGGATGAAATATTTTCAACAGAATAAATTTCCCCTTGGTACTTTTTACCTACTTACCTAGTCTAGTCCCATTTACTAAATATTTTCTCTTTAGACTACCCTACCTCCTCTCTGATGTTCTCTCCCAAGCCTTGCTGCACCTTGGGTGTGTCTTTCCATTTCATGCGTTGTCTTTTCACTTATCCTCTCTTGCTGGAGCCTCACCTCATCCAAGATTTCCAAGGGATCTCTATACATCTCTCCTCTGTAAGTAGAGATTATTTTCCCACTTATGATGCTGATACAAACTCTTGCACATTCTGCAATTTGTGTGACTGCCTGACTGTCAGCTGTGTGCTGGAACACATCCATGGGTTTGACACACTAAATGACTCCACGCCAAACATTAAGATTTAAATGAGAAAATTTTTCCAAATGTTTGTCAAACACAATAATAACCAACCTGCTTGGAAACCAGTCAGACATCTACCATTTAGGATTCATAAGGAGAAGATAAACTATCTTATTTTTTTGAGACGCAAAATAAAAATATATTAACATACTTGACAAGTGTAAAGAGTTAAGACACCAAAGAAATAGTTTACATGAAAACTATGTACAAAATAGGTAAGTATTTACAAGCAAGTTAAAAAGTTGTATACTATAATTATATAATACATGTAAATAAATCTAAAGGAGAACACAGAGAAAAAGTTGTGTCAAAATAGGGAGGCAAATTTAGAAGATTTCCTTTTGATGGCTTTGTAATATTTTAACCATAACTACAAAAACGGGTTCAGGTTTATAAAGCATTGTCAATGCAAATAATCCATAGCCAACCTATATATCAAAATTAGAGTGAGTTTCTTATGAGTCAAAGTGAGGATTATAACCTGGGAAGGCTTTAGAAGGTGTTCCAGAGAAGCATGAGTTTCAGTACAGTCTTACATCTTTTTAGAACAAAGAAGATACATTAAAAACACCCAGGATACATTTTCAAAAACACCCAGTACACAGTTGCAAATTAACAGGTCAACATGACCATGATTCCAGGAAAGGGACTAATCTGGGCATTACCAATAGGATGTTACCAATAGGATGTTGTTACCAATAGGGCATAGGAGGGGAAGTATGCATTCTTTACGTCAAGAGAGATTCCTTACTTTAATGGATAAGCAGATGTACAATCTATGTTTTTGATACGCCATAAGTCAGGCTTTCTAGTTCAAGTCGAATCAGTTTTGAACTCAAATAGTTACCCCATATACCTCAATATGTGAAAATCTCTTGTCAGTATCATTATTACTTCCTGCATTTCTTGCAGATGTAGAAAACACAAAGTAATAGAAGACAGAGTTCCTGATCCAAGAAATTTGGAATCAGGTCGTGGAGGAAAAATATTATAATGGAAAATAAGTAAGAAGACAAAGGTTCACGTCCATAGATGAGATAGTTTTAGACGAATGGAGGACTCCCTAAGAGATGGACAAGATACAGGAGAGTGTGGGCTCTGGAGTTAGCCCACATTGAAACTAGACTCTATCACTTGCAGTCTGATTGACCAAGTCACCTAACCTCTCCAAATCTTAGTTTCCTCATGTAAAATAATAGTACCTACCTTAAAGTTTGTTGTGAAAATGAAATGAATTAATGTATGAAAAACTCTTAGCAAATAATGATTACTCAATAAATTCAAATTATTGTTGAGAAAGCCAGAAAGGGATAAGTCAGGCTTCTTTCCCAGCCTCCAGTGGCTGTTTTAAATCTTTTCTTCTCTTCCTGCCACCAGTGCAGAAAACTTCTCTGCATCTCCATTCATCCTTCCTTTTCTCTTTCCCTTTTGTTACAACAGAAGCAATATCCTTCCCTGAAAAGGTTAACACCTCTTCATGTGATCCCATCTCGGGCCAATCTATCTACTGCCCCAGCCACTCCATTGAATTGCTCTTTCAAAATTTCTTTCTTTTTTTTTTTTTGAGGAAGATTAGCCCTGAGCTAACATCTGCTGCCAATCCTCCTCTTCTTGCTGAGGAAGACTGGCCCTGAGCTAACATCTGTGTCCATCTTCCTCTACGCTATATGTGGAATGCCTACTACAGCATGGCTTGCCAAGGGGTGCCATGTCCCCACCCGGGATCCGAACCGGCAAACCCTGGGCTGCCAAAGTGGTACGTGTGCACTTAACTGCTGTGCCACTGGGCCGGCCCCATCAAAATTTCTGGAAAAACTCAATGGATACTTCTTAGTTCTTACATTTTTAGACCTCCTAGAATTCTCTCCTTGAGAAACTCTTTTCCTTCTTGGATTTATTTTCATATTTCCTCCTATCTCTCTGGCCATTCCTTTTAAGTTGCCTTGGCAGAATTCCCTCCCTTTAACTGGCCCTTAAATGTTGACATTTCTCTGGTTTTCGTCTTATGCTTCTTTTCTTTTCATCCTACACATATTCCTGTATGATTCTATTCACTTCCATGGCTTTAATACTACCCATGTGCCACTCTCTCCCAAATTTATTTCTTTAGTGCAATTCTCTTTATTTTCAGATTCATATACCCAATGCTTTCTGACATGGCTCCTTGGATGTCATAGACAGCTTATCTCTAATGCTTCCCAAACGGAAACTGTCATATTCTCCTCAGGGCTCAAAGACTGTTTCTCTCTCCATGTACCCTTATTCAGTAAACAGCGCCACAATCTATCCAATTTCAAGAAGAGAAAATTTGAGAGTGAGTCCAGGACCCTCTCCTTTACCTATACATCCAATCAATTGCTAAGCCCTGTTGACATTACTTCTTAGGAATCAGAATATTTTTATTAAGCAAATAGATTTTTAATATCTACCACAACTAAGGCACTGTTTTAGGCATTGGGAAATAGCAGTGAATAAGAGATATGTGGTCTCTACCCTCAAGGAGTTTGAAATCAAAGCCAGAAACTGCAGAGTCATCCTTGACTCATCCAGTTCGTGAATGAGCCCTGTTGATTCTGATTTTTCTCGCACCCATGCTCCTTTTCGTCATTCCTAATTATACTGTCTATGTCAAACTCTTACCGTCTCTCATCTGGATACTTAGAGTAAACTTCAGACTGGTCTTCCTTCCTACAGTCTTCCCCCTTTCAACCCTTCCTTCAAACTTAGCAAAGAATTATCCTTCTAAAACAAGAATTTCCCCATTTCCCTTCTTAAAAAGTTTCAACGGGGGGCGGCCTGGTGGTGCAGCAGTTAAGTTTGCAAATTCTGCTTCTTGGTGGCCTGGGGTTCGCTGGTTCGGATCCCAGGTGTGGACATGGCACCGCTTGGCAAAAACCATGTTGTGGTAGGCGTCCCACATATAAAGTAGAGGAATGGGCATGGATGTTAGCTCAGGGCCAGTCTTCCTCAGCAAAAAGAGGAGGATTGGCAGTAGTTAGCTCAGGGCTAATCTTCCTCAAAAACAAAACAAAACAAAACAAAACAAACAAAACTTTCAAGGGTTTTCAATGGCCTTCAATTCAAATTCCAAATTCCTTATCGTGGTCTACAAGGTTCTACATTATCCCTTTCTTACTTCTTTTGTCTTATCTCTTGCTGTGGTCAATTTTCCACCCTTAGAACTTCCTGACACACCCTGAAACTTTATGTCTATGTGGCTTTTCCTTTTTTGAAGTTCTCTCACCACCCCCTCTAAAGCTTCCTTCAAACATCCTCTACTGCATTGCCCTGCTTTTTGTCTTCATATCGCTTACCACTATCTGGAATTTTCTTGTTTCCTGAAAAGTAATTTATTTATTTTAAAATCTACATCAGTAAAATGTAAAGTCCATAAGAGCATGAAATCTGTCTTTTTTTTTTTTTTTAAAGATTTTATCTTTTTCCTTTTTCTCCCCAAAGCCCCCCGTACATAGTTGTATATTCTTAGTTGTGGGTCCTTCTAGTTGTGGCATGTGGGGTGCTGCCTCAGCGTGGTCTGATGAGTGGTGCCATGCCCGTGCCCAGGATTCAAACTGACAAAACACTGGGCTGCCTGCAGCGGAGTGCGCAAACTTAACCACTCAGCCAAGGGGCCAGCCCCAAAATCTGTCTTTTTTTTAAACCCCTATATGTCTTGAATAATGCCTAACATACAGCAGATAATCAATATGTATTTGTTGAATACAGGAATAAACGAACATACTTGTTAAAGACTCAGAAAGTTTTTTCTTAAATATCAGATAGAAATATGTGTCCTTAATGCATATTTTATAGTGACTTTTATTCTAGGCTATATAGAATGTGAGATTATCTATATCTACATCTATATGTCAGTATTTGTATATTTGTTTTCATGGCTCTTCCTTGCTTATAAGATATTTTGGAGAGCACATGCACTGAATCTTATTCATCTTTGTCTAGGGAAGCTCAGTTTTATAAACAATGGTTTATATTTGCCTATGAAGACAGACTGAGTTTATGGGTGGAATGAGCTGCTTGCCAGAGGATGCAAGACGACACAGTCTCTGATTCCATGATTGGTTCTCCACTCAGCCCCATTGTCCTGAGTCTTAGCCAAAGGGATGGAGAGTCTGGTGGCAGAAACTAAAGGAAATGGAGGGATGCTGTTGGACTACTTTTTCCATGATTGAACAATAAAAATGTGAAATTGAATGGAATGGAGAGGCATTCTACACATGTGTATGTCACGTGGGGAAAGGCATTGACACTTTGGACTCCAGAACACACAGAGCTCATGTGAGAACTTCCTGGGAATTCCCAGAAATAATTAAAGCAACTTTCCACAGACTGCAGGGATTGCTGCGGTAGATAAAATGACAGCCTGCTGTTTATTGCCACTCTCGGGCCAACAGATTGATGTGGTTTCAGGAAACATGGATCAGAATTGTGTCATGTCACTTGGCACAGCTTTTGCACTCAAAAATGTTAGTTGAATAAATGTTCTGTAACAGCTATGGTGACAGCAGGAGACAGGATTTTCACTATGGAATATAAAGCAGACATAGGTGGAGGGGAGGGCAGGCCATGCGCTCTGCAGGAAGCAAAAGAAATAAAAATATTAAAAGTCCTTTATGGGAGGTTTCTTCTTGCTGCACTTTCCCTCACCTCCACATCTCTCACTGGCATACCAGACATCTCTGCTTTTATCATTTGCCATAATTTCTATTTAGAGTTCCCAGGAAACCCTCACACGGGTTCTCTGCTGTCTCCCTGGTGGTTGGAATTCTCCCTTTTCTTCCTCTTTTGATCTAGGTTGCTCACCAATACTGTTCTGCCAGTGCCTGCTTTTACAAAAGTGATGTGATATCGGGGCACTGAAGATCTCAGAGCTGCTAATGCTGCTAATGCCAATGCAGCCCTGGCTTCTCTGGAGTCCAAAGTGCCAATGCCTTTCTCTACTTTGCACATAAGCTGTAGAATATCTCTCTACCTTGACAGTAACTACTTCTAGTGTGTAGATCCTTCACTTCTACTTAAAGAGAAAACTCCAAGAGAAAATGGTGCCCACAGTCTTTTCTTCTACCAAAGTCTCTGCTCTTTCACTCAAGGATCTTTGGGGGTGCTGGGGAATGGCCAGGTGAAGTGGGATTAGTTCTTGGACAGAGCAGATATGAAAATTTAGAATTTGAACCATTGCCACTTTATGCTGTGTAGAATGAATAAAAGAGGAAACTTACCTGCAGAGAAGGAAGACTAAAATTGATCTGCAGAAAAAGGGAGAGAGTCACATAGTGCTCTCCTTCAATTCTGACTCATTTTTTAATTGCTTTGACTATCTGAAGGGGTTTTCTCCTATTTATTTTCCCTCCTACCTTTGCACCTTTGACTTTCCTGCCCTACCAAACTGGATTCTTCCTAAACTCAGTTTTGAAGACACAGCTTCCTTCTTTTTTGTTCATAGCCTGGACCAAGTTCATATCCATTGGCTTTTCAGACCTTATTTGCCTGCAGGTATGTTTTCAACTGCAGGTATATATTTTTTCTAGTATTCTTTCATTTTCACCCAAACCTATTATTAACTGTTATCCTAAGCTCTTTGTTGATTCTGTTAAAGAACTGATCCACTGAAACCTTCATTTACAGAGAAATGTATAAAGAGAATATTCTAGAAAACAAATACCCTGGAGGGAGGAGAAAGGGCTTTTCAATAATCTCTAGGAGGCATCAAGAGGGAGTTATAGGCATGAGAAAATACTTTGGATGCATAATCACAGACATCTGTTGATTTCATCAGTGCACGAGGGTGGTGGCAATAGTGATAACAATGAAGACATCATCTATCCCTCTCAATTGCCATAAGATAAAATGTTTTTCACTCTGGTAAACATGATAAAGCAATAAAAAGTACATGAAATAAGCTGAATAAATTCTATAACTATGTAAAAATCATAAATTTCTCACCAAGATAGAAAAAATATAAAGAAAAGACTTGCCACTATCAGGTACTCTATACCACACAAAATGTTTTCATAATTTATTAATCCTCATAACAACTCTATAATGTACGTCACATATCCTCATTATACCAACACTAAGTTTATCAGAGCCAGGATCTGAATTACGATTTCTTTGAAATCCAGCCCACTTTTTACTAAGCCACTACTGCATCTAGGATCTCACACATTCCCAGGGTATGTTCTCATTAATTAATCAGTTCATTCATTCACGCCACAAATGGTTATTAAGAATTTACTACATGTTAGACAATGCCTGGTGACCTTAAGTAGAACCTGAACTTGTTTCACAAATCTAATTAAAGACGTGCTTTCTCCTTTTTTCTCAAAGCTGCTCACTTCTCATTGTGCTTACCAAATGCTCCTCTCAGGAACCTTCCGGGAAGAGACTTTAGCTTCCAAGTCTCACTGAGGGGTAACAGGAAAAATAAAAATGGAAGAAAGTTACCCTTCCCTGAGGATGTACAAGGATGAGGGATGGGATGTATCTGGTGACGGTATATCTGGTGCAGTGAGAACTGGAGTGACCACAGGACTCCCCCACACTGACATTTACAGCTTCTTTGTAGCTCTTGGAACCCAATGTTGACAAGCTCCCTCGATGCCAGTAATAATTACTTCATCCTCCTGTGGGTTTCCCAACTGAAACCCTAGAGATAATGTATGTGGCAGACAATTCTCCAGGGAGATTCAAACAATTAAAAGATCTGGAAGTTGTTCATAGGCTTCCAGGAAGGATTGTAACACAATTTCTCCCCCTCTACCTTCAAGAGGCCCCAAAACAACAAATATCAAACATTACACTGATAACAAATGATCTTTTCAGGCATGAGTCGATTTACTCTCTAAACATAGGGTCTATCTTCCCTGCCTCAGCACTCTTCAGCAACACCACCCTTGGGCTTGTGAATGCTTGATCTATCATTGTTGCCTGAGATAAAAGGACCCATTTTGTGGTAAAGGAGGTGAGATAACGGGCACATGGTCAGGATTCATTGCTCTTACAGTGTACTCCATCCTCATGAAGCACTCAGCCTAGAATAACAGTGGAATGGCCTCTTAAAGCCTCAACTAATGTATCAGCTTGGGGATAACATCCAGAAATTTTAGGGTGCTATGCATGGGAAAAATGACCAACGTATGGTAGTGTTTCCCCACTGCTGTAATTTATGTGTCCAGATGCCAAAGGGTATGTATTGGTTAGCTTTTTCCATATAAGAAGCCACCCTAAAACTGTGGCTTAAAACACCAGCCATTTATTTATCTCACAATTACGTAAGTCAGCCACTTGGGCTGAGCTCAACTGGGTAGTTCTTCTGGTTTTGGTTAGACTCACTCAAATGCCTGCAGTTAGCTACTGGGTTCCTTTAGGGCTTACTGGTCTAGGGCTTATAGCTGGGATGGCTCCTGTCTGCTTGATGTGGTCTCTCATCCTCCAACAGGATGGCCTGGGTTGTTCATATCATGGAGGCAGATTTCTGAGAGAAAGAGTAGAAACATGAAAGGTCTCTTGAGTTCTAGGCTTAAGACTGGCACAACGTTAATTCTATTTCATTCCATTGGCCAATACAAGTCACAAGCCCAACCTAGTTTCAAAGCGTGGGGAAAGACTCTACCTCTTGATGGGTGGAGCTTCAAAGTCACATTGCAAAAAACATGGATTCAAGGAAGAGGGCAAAATTGTAGCCACTTCTGCAATTAACCAAGGATGGAAGTAGGAATGATATCTTTTACCATTTCTGCAAATGGTTTGCTTTTGGAATTTGTGTTTCTCATCCCTGTAACTTTAGGTCTGCTAGATTTGATTCTAAGGAAGAGACTGTTTCCATAAGGGAACACAGTAAGGGTTTCACTGAACTTGAAGCAGTGACTACCACCTGGCCGCTCTGGGCTCCGCACGCCAGTGGATGAGCAGGCAAAGAAAGGTGTTACTATACTGGTAGGGGATAACTGACCTTGATTATCGTGCAGATCTAGGGTTGCTGCTACACATAAGACAAGGAAGGAGTATATCTGGAGCCCAGCGTGTGAATGTGAAATTACGGCAACAAAGACCTTACAAGAGTAAAGCAAGACACTGTTCTCTTAAGGATAAACGTCTGGACCACCATTCCAGGCAAACAGCACAGATAATGCCTGAGAATAAATGAAATCTATTTTTGATAAACGGCTTCGGAACAGCTTCAACAGTGAGATTGTAGCATTTTCACTAAATCTCTTGCATTAAGGTTTTATAGAGATTATGCTGGCAGCCACCTTGCAGGCGACTCCGTGTTTGTTCAGACAAAAAGGGATCTTTATGTTGCCGGGGGTAGACTGTTTCAGGAACGTCTGGAGCACCACTTCAGATCATTGGGCCTCACACTTCTTATTTCAACCACTGCTGCAGTGGTTAGTTCCGTGAGCACTATTTTTGATTGGGTGCCCCTTGACCATGCCTCAGCTTGGGCCGGTGCTTGCCCTAAGGTTCGTCTAACGCTACAACACCATGGCAGGGGGTAAGGAAACTGCTTAGTGGTCACACATTCACAACCTGCAAGTGTGGGACAGTTAACATCCCATGGAGTGAAAATCTGACCAATGGGGAATGTGAGCCAGTGAGTAAATTGTTTCTCCTTTCTTTTCCTGCGATAGATGTCTGTTGAGATGCCTCCTGACATTTCTGTTGCCAAACCAGGTTCGTTTTGCCTGCCGCGTGATTAGGCCAATCACTGAGATGACCAGTTTGCAAAGAGAAAAGATTTAATCACAAGGTAACTAAGTTAGGAGGCCAGAGAATCAATCTCAGATCTGCCTTCTCAAAAATAGGGACTCAGGGATATTTATGGGGGGGGGGAAAGGTGGTCTAAAATGTGGGAATAGATGATTGGAGGTGAGGAGAAATAAGGTAATTGATGATCTGCACAAGTATAGTCAGGCTTCGTGCCTCTTCATAGGACGCATGCGCACAAAATGCCAGCTATTTCCATGATCTGAGGGTGGAGTTTTTAGCTCCTTGACATCAAAAGGTCATTTGTTGAGCATTTGTGCAGGCCCAGTTGATAGTTTGGTGATCTCAGCCAGCCTGAACTGGACAAGAGGGTCTCAGTTCCT
This sequence comes from Equus asinus, assembly GCF_041296235.1. Lineage (NCBI taxonomy): Eukaryota > Metazoa > Chordata > Mammalia > Perissodactyla > Equidae > Equus > Equus asinus. The sequence continues at coordinate 38,379,675 of NC_091797.1, forward strand.
GGAAAAGCATTCTTAATTACTCTGTTGATAAGATGGGGTCAGTTGAACTGGTCCTTGAGGGCCTGTGGTTACACTTCTTGGGACACATGTGACTGAGCTCCCAGTTACTCCATACTGGTGGTAAACTTGATAATGTATCCTTGACAAACCCACTTTTCTTCCCTGTTCTGCTCACTTTCTTTTACTCCTGATGCTGTATCACATTCTGCATTAGGTATTTGTGTATACGTCTTTGTGTCAAGCTCTGTTTTCCGGGAAACCTAGGCTAAGACAAAAAATCTCGGGGCCTATAAAATTAATCTTGATTATAGACATGAATTTTGGAGTTACTAAACATCAAAGACATTTGTATCCATAAGAATGGAGAAGATCCCATGGGGGGCAATTTTAGAGAAAGAAGAGGTCATAAGACCAAGGTTTGAGGCACCTTAACATTTACTGATTGGTAGTAGAGAATTGTAAGACTCTAAATAAGATTGGGAGAAAAATGCAGAGAGGTGAGAGAAAAATTCTTTTAGTTGCATTAAAACTAAGCTGATATAACAAAAAGACCCAGAAAATATAGTTGCTTACAGAAGATCCTTTTTCTGTCTCTCTCTCTCTCTGCATCTGTCTTCTCTCTTTCCACCTCTCTCTCTCTCAGGCAGTGGTGTAGCTTCTCAAGAATTGGGGGGCAGTTCTAACTCTACTTTGTTCTTAGTGTCTCCTGATATTTGAGGGTTTGCCAAGACTTGTCAGTATTCCAAAGGGGAAGATCTCAGTCAGCACCTCGATGTAGGCTGGACCATCAGGCAGCAGCTTTTAAAGTATGTAAACATACCTCTCCCAGAGGAAGACTAGGAGATGAGCCTTTCTGTTGCTTCCTCTGCATTGAGTCCTGGGGGGATAGTCAGTTAAGGCCTCTTTCTCTGTTTGTTACAGTCCTGTGGTACCCGTGTAGATAAACCTCACTGGCTACCAGAACCAGGTGATCAAGAAGTGTACCCTAGGTGGTAGCCGCAAAAACCAAGGCACCAGACATGATACACAAGCTCCCTTCTGGGAGATATGGGCGACTTGGAGTGAGGCAGAGGGAGAGTGCAAAGATGGTGCTCGGGGCCTCCCCTCTCTGGAGAGGATTGCAATCTGCACTTAGATGTATGTTAAATTAGAAGCCTTAGCTTTTAAGATAAGTAAATAGGCCTCTTTCAGGAAAAAACTGGCTGTTTCAGTCTGCTTCCCCTGTGCTGTGCCCTGGAGAGAGAGACACACTGAGTCTGGGTAACCGTTTCTCAGTTTGTTACAGCCTTGTGGGTCTTGGACATAAGCTTAGTTAGCTTCAGAGCTATGTGTTTTGGGGGCCCATCTCTCAGGTAGAAGTGTTTAAAAGTTGGGGCACCAGATGTAGGGTACAAACACTTTTGCCCTTCAGGGAGAAACTGTGAGTTACGAGTTCCCTCCTGATTCTGTATCGCCACACCACTGGTGGGGTTTTTGGTGAGATTGTGTCTCAGCCTCTCTCTCAGATTCTCATTCAATTATTAATTTTTAATTTTCTCTTTTTTTTTGAGGAAGATTAGCCCTGAGCTAACATCTGCCACCAATCCTCCCCTTCTTTTTTGCTGAGGAGGACTGGCCCTGAGCTAATATCCATGCCCATCTTCCTCTACTTCATATGTGGGACGTCTGCCACACCATGGCTTAATGAACAGTGTGTAGGTCTGTGCCCAGGATCTGAACTGGTGAACCCCGGGCCGCCAAAGGGGAACATGTGAACTTAACCACTGTGCCACCAGGCTGGCCCAAATTATTAACTCTCAAACATTAATTATGTAATTTTTTAATTTCTTGTTTTTTAAAAATCCTTGCTGGGTTTTATGTTGGTTCAGCAATTCCAGTCCATTCTCTCCATCTGTGACTTTTACCCTTCTTGCAGTTGGAAGACTATCTAGAGTAGTTTCTTATTGTACTTGGGTAACAGGTACCCTTTTTTGGAGGAGTTGATTTTTTTCCCCTAACTTTACATTCCCTCTCATCCCCGCCTTTGTTATAGCCACACTCCATTGATGGTAAATAAGCTTAAGTTTCTTTTAAATTCTGTAGCAACTTTTGTGATTTTTCAGTGTTAACAGTGGTATTTTTTGCCAACAATAGTACATGAAGGAATCTCCTGGAAATCTAGATTCTATGTTCCATGAGCCATTTTGTAAATGGTTTTAGAATCAAGGAGCACAGCAACTCTGGATCTCCACTTTTCTTCCAAATAAGAGGGACTTCTAATAGCAAATATGAAGGAGGATAATACTCAGAAATAGGAATATAACTTGAGGTAGAGATTTCTGGACAGGAGATCTTGTGAAAATGCTTCAGGCAATTTGATGAGCCATCTTCTGGAGCCTCTGGTAGCTTTGCCATCAGTGTCTGTGGCCTGAGACGCACACCAGGATTAGATCTTGGAGCTTCTGATGCTGGAGCAGTTGCTGATGATTCTGCCAGGATAGGTGCTGAATGGGGTTTGAGAGCAGCATCCAGAAAGTGGGGAGGAGGTGGTGGTTCTATTGGATGATTTAGAGAAAGAGTTTATTAACTGAGACAGCAAGTGGGAAGGGGAAGCTTGAAATTTGTTGTGGGAAGTTAGGGAATTGAATTTACAGGGATAATGAGCGCAATGATGGAAGATGAGATGCTTAAATTACATCGTTAATGGACGTAGCTGGAGGCCCTGATTTTGGCTTTTATACGTACTGTTCAGCTGACCACTCCCACTGGATTTAAATAATGTGTGTGCAAATGCACCCCACATAAATAATCAAGAAGTATAAGATTTTAAGGTAGGGTTATATTGTTGGAGCTGGAAAATGTCAGGTGACAAGGGTTTCCTTTTGTGCAGCATGAACTGATGAAGAACTAAGGATGAAGATGACCTCTAATTCTACATCCACTTATACTTGTCAAGAGATTATTACTATTATTATTATTTTTGAGAAAGATTAGCCCTGAGCTAACTACTGCCAATCCTCCTCTTTTTTTGCTGAGGAAGCCTGGCCCTGAGCTAACATCCATGCCCATCTTCCTCTACTTTATACGTGGGATGCCTGCCACAGCATGGCTTTTGCCAAGTGGTGCCGTGTCTGCACCTGGGGTTGGAGCTGGCGAACCCCGGGCTACAGAGAAGTGGAAGGTGCGCACTTAACTGCTGCGCCACCAGCCGTCCCCTGAAGAGATTATTAAACCACATGCTATTAAACAAATACTGTTTGAGAACCTGTGTCTGCTGGATGCAATGGGAAATACAAAGAAATAAATAGTCTTACTCCAAGGAGCGTTGCAATTTAATTGGCAAATGAAAACGTGAAAAGAAGTTAAATAAGTTGTAAAAGAGTTAAAAGAGTTAAAAAGAAGACACAGGAAACTAAGAAAGATGATGCATTATCAATTGCAAAATGAATGCAGCAGGCCATAGTGTTTGAGCTCAGAGGAGCGTGATATCAAGTTGATTGGTTTGGGAAGGCTTACAAATAAGGGTAGGACTCGAGCTGCACCTTGAAGGATGTGAATCTTTGTCTAGGTGGAGAAGACTGGAGAGATCTTAACAAGCAGAAGAAAAGGTCTGAGCTCCGGGTATGTGCTGGAGGTGGAGGATTCATATAGAGAAGAAACTTAAGAGCCTTATCGTGAAAGGCCCAAGAAGACAGGCTTAGGACTTCAGACTTCATCTTTTAGGCCAGGTGTCAGCAAGTTTTCTGTAAATATCTTAGGCTTTGCAGGCCATGTAGTCTCTGTCACAACTCCTCAACCCTGCCATTGTAGCAAGAAAGCGACTGTAGACAACACATAAACAAACGAGTGTGTCTGAGTTCCAATGGACCATAGTTTTCTGATCTGTCTTAGACAATGGGGAACATTGTTCCTCTCTGCTCAGGAGAGTGGCAAGGTGAAAGAAATGTTTTCCAAAGTGATCTGTGAAGTGACATAGCATCGAAGGAGTGAGGATAATAATAATAAGGAGCCAGGAAGACGGGTTCGAATTTGTTCCTTTTAATGAGACTTTGTTCTGTTTTGAGTGTTGGCACTCTTTTTTATTTTTAATTGCATTGATTATATGAGTAATTCAACCTGGTAGGTGAGGAATAAATAAACACATTTGGCAGAAGTTACAACTTTTTAAATTGGAAGGAATCTTAAGAGAGCCTTTAGTAAATCCCGTCAATTTCTGGATGAAGAATCAGTCCAGAGAGGGTAGGGGGATTTCCTGCGCTCACACCACTAATACACGGGAACCTGCATCTTACGTCATGAATTCAGACTTAAATTTAGATTTAAAATCAGATTAAGAGACGGTTTATGGAATTCAAGGCGGAGTATGACAGGATAACATATGATAACTAACTATAGGGGAGTAAACAAGGGAAAGATATCTATAGTATCATTAAAGATTCCAGTCTTGGGGCTGGTTCCATGGCTGAAGGGCTAAGTTTGCACACTCCACTTTGGTGGCCCAGGGTTTCACTGGTTCAGATCCTGGGTGCGGACATGGCATCACTCATCAGGCCATGCTGAGGTGGCGTACCACATAGCACAACTAGAGGCACTCACAACTAGAATATACAACTATGTAGTGGGGGGCTTTGGGGAGAAGAAGGGGGAAAAAGAAAAGATTGGCAACAGTTGTTACCTCAGGTGCCGATCTTTAAAAAAAAAAAGATTCCAGTCTTGGTGACTGAGAAATCAGTTGATCCCTTTGTTAGAAATGGAGAAGCCAAGAGGAAAAGCATCTGTTAAGGGTTGAATTGTGTCCCCCTAAAAGGTATGTTCATTTCCTAACACCTTTTACCTATGAATGTGAACTTCTTTGAAAATAGAGTCTTTGCAGATGTAATCAAATTAAGATGAGGTTATTCTTGATTAAGGTGAGCCCTAATTCAAAATGGCTGGTGTCCTTATAAGAAAGCAAAACAGAAATAGAGACACATACGCACAGGGAGAGCACCATGGGATGACAGAGGCAATGATTGGAGCAATGCTGATGAGTTTACAGGCCAAGGAATGCCAATGATTGCTAGCCAAATCAAAAGCTAAAAGAAAGGTATAGAGCACATTCTCCCTCAGAACCTCCAGAGAGAGCATGGCCCTGAAAACACCTTGATATTGGACTTCTGCCCTCCAGAACGGTGAGGAATAAATTTCTGTTGTTTTAAGCCCCCCAGTTGTTGGCACCTTGGCAGCCATCGGAAAGTAATACAGCTACTTTTGTTGGGGAGAGGGAAACAGTGAATTTACAGAGCCATATTATTTGTAAATATATAAATAGGTGTGTCAGGAACGACAATGGAAATGTAGGATTATATTTGCACAGAGGGCCTTGAGAATGATGTGCTTTGGCAATTATCTCTTTGGTGGTTCAAAATCAACCTTTGAAGTCGATTTTAAAGAGAAAATGTGTAAAAAGAGAATTAAAGGTAAAGGACTTTGGGTTTCAGAAAATTCGGAAAAGTAGTGGCCACTGACATGTGAAAATATCAAGGCTGAACATTTTGTAAAAGCAACATGAGGACCATTTCAAAAAGGAAGTAGCCAATAGCGTGGCGTGATTGAAGACGATCTGAGGAAACGGAATGAAGAAAAAGTACGACTCTATCCAGGAATGCTAGTAGTTCTTTGCATTTACACAATGCTTTACAATTTATAATGCATTTTTACATTCATTTTCTTATTTATTTACCACAACATTGAGGGACGATATTATACTTATTTTGCAGCTCAGCACATTCTGGAACAGAGAAGTTAAATTCTTAGTTGAAGTGATGCAGATTCTGAATGACGAGGCCAAGATGTGGACCTAGATATTCAGACTCCAGAGTTAGGCTCTTTCTATGTAAAAATGGAATAACTTCTTTTATTTCTTTTAATAAGCTCTCACTCTCACTAGGTAGAGACTAATGATTACCAAAAGGTGGCAATCAACTTTTCTTAATGTTTTAAACGGCTTGCTGTACATTCAAAGATTTCCTCAGTATAATGGTAAGCTTTGTGTTTGTAATTTTTAATTTTAAGATGTTAATAATTTTCATAATATAATTACTTATGAATTATAGAGTGAGTCCAATAATGGCAAAAAGTAAAAGAATTTTTTCAATTGTTTTATTGAGGTCATAGTAGTTATAACATTGTGTAATTTCAGGTGTACATTATTATTTATCAATTTCTGCATAAACTGCACTGTGCTCAGCATCAGTAGTCTAATTTTTTTTTTTTTTTTTTGCAAAGAAAAATCTGTACCATAGCTGGAATTACAAAGGAGGGAACGTTTAAAATACTATATCTGCTTTTGGCTTCTGTGGGGTCAACAAGAACTAACCAAGAGTTTTATAAGTAAGAACAACCTTTAAAAAAATGTGTAGTCATTAGTTAACACTGTAAACTCTGGGTCTTTTTTTTAAAGTAATTTTATTGGGATTATAATGGTTTATAACTGTGTAATTTTGGGTGTACATTATTGTTTATTAATTCCTGAATATACTCCTTCATGCTCACCCCTAGTAGTCTAATTTTTATCCATCACCATACATGTGTGCCTGTTTACCCCTTTCACCATTCTCCCAATCCCCTTCCCCTCTGGTAACCACTAATTTGTTTTTTTTTATCCCTGTGTTAGTTTATCTTTCATATATGAGTGAAATCATATGGTGTGTGTCTTTCTCTGTCTGGCTTATCTCACTTAACATCATATTCTCAAGGTCCATCCCTGTTGTGGAAATAGGACGATATTGTGTTTTTTATGGCTGAGTAGTATTCCATTGTATATATATACCTTATCTTTCTCCATTCATCAGTTGATGGGCACTTGGGTTGCTTCCATGTCTTGGCTATTGTGAATAATGTTGCAATGAAAATAGGGGTGCAAAAGTGTCTTTGAATTGTTGATTTCAAGTTCTTTGGATAAATACCCAGTAGTGGGATAGCTGGATTGTATGGCATTTCTATTTTTAACTTTTTGAGAAATCTCTGTACTATTTTCGATGTTGGCTACACCAGTTTTCATTCCCACCTGCAGTGTATGAGAGTTCCCTTTTCTCCACATCCTCTCCAGCATTTGTTGTATTTTGTCTTGTTAATTATAGCCATTCTAAAAGGTGTAAGGTGTATCTCATTGTAGTTTTGATTTACATTTCCCTAATAATTAGTGATGTTGAACACATTTTCATGTGACTGTTGGCCATCTGTATATCTTCTTTCGAAAAATGTCTGTTCATATCCTCTGCCCATTGTTTGGTTGTGCTGTGTTTTTTTTGTTGAGTTGTGTGAGTTCTTTTTATATTTTGTAAATTAACCCCTTGTCCGATATATGATTTGTAAATATTCACTCACAGTTGGTAGGTTGTCTTTTCATTTGTTCATGGTTTCCTTTGCCTTGAAGAACCTTTTTAGTCTGACATAGTCCCATTTGTTTATTATTTCTTTTGTTTCCCTTGCCTGAGTAGACATGGCGTTTGAAAGCTGCTGCTAAGACTGATGTCATAGATTGTACTGCCTATATTTTCTTCTAGGAGTTTTATGGTTTCAGGTCTTACATTCAAATCTTTAATCCATTTTGAGCTAATTTTTGTGTATGGTGTAAGATAATGCTCTACTTTCATTGTTTTGGAAGTGGCTGTCCAGTTTCCCCAACACCATTTACTGAGGAGACTTTCCTTTCTCCATTGTATGTTCTTGGGTCCTTTGTCGAAGATTAGCTGTCCATAGATGTGTGGTTTTATTTCTGGGCTTTCAATTCAGTTCCATTGATCAGTGTGTCTGTTTCTGTGCCAGTATCATGCTGTTTTCATTACTGTAACTTTGTAGTAAATTTTGAAGTCAGAGACTATGATGCCTTTAGCTTTAGTTCTCTTTTCTCAGGATTGCTTTGGCTATTTGAGGTCTTTTGTTGTTCCATATAATCTTAGGATTCTTTGTTCTGTTTCCATGAAGAATGTCATTGGGATTCTGATTGGGATTGCATTGAATCTGTAGCTTGCTTTAGGTAATAGGGATATTTTTAACTGTGTTTATTCCTCCAATACATGAGCATGGAATATCTTTCCATTTCCTTATATCTTCTTCATTTTCTTTCAATAATGTCTTATAATTTTCAGTGTGCGTGTCTTTTACCTCCTTGGCTAAATTTATTTCTAGATATATTATTCTTTTTGTTGTGATTGTAAGTGGGGTTGTTTTCTTGAGTCGTCTTTCTGCTAGTTTGTTGTTAGCATATAGGAATGCAACTGATTTTTGTAAGGTGATTTTGTACCCTGCAACTTTGCCGTAGTTGTTGATTATTTCTAATAGTGTTTTGGTGGATTCTTTAGAGTTTTCTATAGATAGGATCAAGTGACCCACAAACAGCAAGAGTTTCACTTCTTCCTTTCCAATTTGGATAACTTTTATTTCTTTTTCTTGACTAATTGCTCTGGCCAAATTGCTCCAGTACTATGTGGAATAGGAGTGGCACCCTTGTCTTGTTCCTGTTGTGAGGGACGGCTTTCAGTTTTTCACCATTAAGTATGATGTTGGCTGTGGGTTTGTCATATCTGCTCTTTATTATGTTGAGGTACTTTCCTTCTATACCCATTTTATTGAGAGTTTTAATAAAAAATCGATGTCTGAGCTTGTCAAATGCTTTCTTTGCATCTATTGAGGTGATCATGTGACTTTTTAAAATTTAATTTATTTTTTATTTTTTCTCCCCAAAGCCCCAGTACATAGTTTTATATCCTAGTTGTAGGTCCTTCTAGTTCTTCTATGTAGGATGTTGCTTCAGCATGGCTTGGTGAGCAGCATACAGGTCTGCACTCAGGATCTGAACTGGTGAATTGGGCCACCAAACCAGAGCACTCAAACTTAACCACTACACCACTGGGCTGGCCCTGATGATGTGATTTTTATTCCTCATTTTGGTAATGTGTTGTAGCACATTGATTTGGGCATGTTGAACCATCCCTGCATCTCTGGTGTAAATCCCACCTGATCATGCTGTTTTTCCTTTTAATGTATGGCTGTATTTGGTTTCCCAATGTTTTGTTGAGGGTTTCTACATCTATGTTCATCAGCGATATTGACCTGTAATTTTCCTTCTTTATTTTGTCTTTGCCTGATTTTGCTATCAGGGTAAAGTTGGCCTCATAGAATGAGTCAGGAAGCATTCCATCTTCTTCAATTTTTTGGAATAGTTTGAGAAGAATAGGTCTTAAATTTTCTTTGAATGTTTGGTAGAATTCTCCAGAGAAGCCATCTGGTCCTGGACTTTTGTTTTTTAGGAGGTTTTTAGATACTGTTTTGATCTCTTTACTTGTGATTGGTCCATTCAGATTCTCTATTTCTTCTTGATTTAGTTTTGGGAGGTAATATGGGTCTAAGAGTACATCCATTTCTTCTAGGTTATTCAATTAGTGGGCATATAGTTTTTCATAGTATTTGCTTGTAATCCTTTGTATTTTTGTGGTATCTGTTGTAAATTTTCCTCTTTCATTTCTAATTTTATTTATTTGAGCATTCTCTCTTTTTTTCTTTATGAGTCTGGCTAAGCATTTGTCAATTTTGTTTGTCTTCTCAAAGAACCAGCTCTCAGTTTCATTGATCTTTTCCACTGTTTTTTAGTCTCTATTTAATTTACTTCTACTCATTCTTATTATTTCCCTCCTTCTACTGACTTTGGGTTTTGTTTATTCTTCTTTTTCTAGTTCTGGTTGGTGTAGTTTAAGATTTCTTATTTAAAATTTTTCTTGTTTGTTGAGATGAGCCTGTATTACTATGAATTTCCCTCTTAGAACTGCTCTTTCTGTGTCCCATAAGAGTTGATATGTTGACTTTCATTTTAATTTCTCTCCAGGTATTTAAAAATTTCTCCTTTGATTTCTTCATTGATCCAATTGTTGTTCAGTGTCATGTTGTTTAGGCTCCACATATTTGTGACTTTCCCAGCTTTTTTCTTGTAGTTGATTTCTAGTTTCATAGCATTGTGATTGGAAAAGATGCTGGATAAAATTTCAATCTTCTTAAATCTATTGAGGCTCACCTTGTTTCCAAACATATGGTCTATATGAGAATGTTCCATGTGCACTTGAGAAGAATGTGTATTCTACTGCTTTTGGATAGAATGTTCTATATATATCTATTAAGTCCACGCAATCTAGCATTTCTCTTAAGTCTGCTATTTCCTTGTTGACTTTCTGTCTGGATGATCTATCCATTGATGTAAGTGGGGTGATGAGGTCCCCTACTATTACTGTATTGCTGTCAGTTTCTCTCTTTATGTCTTTTACTAGTTGCTTTATATACTTTGGTGCTCCTGTGTTAGGTACATATATATTCATAAGTGCTATGTCTTCTTGATGGATTGTCTCTTTTATCATTATATAATCTCTCTCTTTGTCTCTCATTATCTTTTTTATCTTGAAGTCTGCTTTGTCTGATATAAGTATGGCAACATCTGCTTTCTTGTGTTTGCCATTTGCCTGGAGTACTGTCTTCTATCCCTTCACTCTGAGCCTATGTTTGTGTTTAGAGCTGAGATGTATTTCCTGGAGGCAGCATACTGTTAGGTCTTGTTTTTAAATCCATCCAGCTACTCTTTGTCTTTTGATTGCTGAATTCAATCTATTTACATTTAGAATGGTTATTGATATATGAAGACTAAATACTGCCATTTTATTTCTTGTTTTCCAGCTGTTCTATATTTCCATTGTTTCTCTTCCCTTATATTTCTGTCATTTAAATTTGGTGGTTTTCTGTGATGGTTTATCAGTTTTCTCTTTATTTATGATTTGTGACTTTGCTCTGATTTTGTTTAGTGGTTACCATGAGGTTTGTACAAAAGGTCTCATAGATGAGATAGTCCATTTTCTGATAGCTTTTTATCTCCATTAGCTAAACAGGTTCCATCCCTTTCCACTTCCCCTTCTGAGTTATTATCACAAATTATTCTGTTTTGTGTTGTGAGTTTGTGACTACATTGAAGTGTTTATCGTTATTTTGATTCTTTCCTTCCTTTTATCTTTTATGTTAAAACTGTTTGCTGACCTGTTGTAATAGAGAGCTGCAGTTTTTTGATTTTGTCTGTTTATTTATATCCTTGCTCTATGCTTTGTAAACCTTTGCATTTTTGTGTCAGGTATGAGAGCTTCATCGTTTCTTGTATGGGGGGGTCTAGTGGTGATGAACTCTCTCAGTTTTTGTTTATCTGGAAAAGCTTTTATTTCTCCATTGTATCTGAAGGATAGTTTCACTGGATAGTGTATTTTTGGCTGAGAGTTTTTGTCTTTCAGTATTTTGAATATCATTCCATCCTCTCCTAACCTGTAAGGTTTCTGCTGAGAAGTCCACTGAAAGCCTTATATGGGTTCCTTTGTAGAGTTTTCTCCTCTCCCTTGCTGCCCTTAATATTCATTCTTTGTCATTGACTTTTACCAGTTGTACTATTATATGCCTTGGAGAAGGTCTTTTGACATTGATGTAATTAGAAGTTCTATTGGCTTCATGTACTCGTAAGTCCAGTTCTTTCCCTAGGTTCAGATGTTCTCAGGTATAAATTCTTTGAAGAAGCTCTCTGCTCCTCTCACGCTCACTTCTCCCTCTGGAATACCTATAATCCTTATGCTGCTTTTTGTAATTGAGTTGGATTTTTCTTGAAGGATTTCTTTAATATAAAAAAATCTTAGTTCTCTGTTCTCCACCAAAAGCATTTCTATATTTCTATCCTCTAAATCTCTAATTCTGTCCTCCATAACATCAGCTCTAGTTTTGTAAGGATTCTAGATTATTTTTTATCTCATTAATTGTGTTCTTCATTATCTAGACTTTTTTTTTAATAATTTGAATCTCTTTGGTGAAGTGTTCCTTCTGCTCATTAATTTTGTTCCCAAGCTCATTGAACTGTCTCTCTGAGTTTTCTTGTAACTCATTGAGTTTCTTCATAACTATTTGGAATTCTCTGTCATTTAGATTGTAAATTTCTTTGATTTCAGGCTTGGTTTCTGGAGACTTGTCATTTTCCTTATGCTCTTAAGTCTTACTGTAGTTTTTCATGGTGTTTGATAAACTCATCCTTTGCTGGCACATTTAGTGGTAGTATCAGGTGGCAGATTCCACCTGCCATCACTTGGGGGAAGCAGGAGCTGTGTTTCTGATGCTGCCTCCTCTGCTGGAAGTTGTGCAGGTATGGCTGCTCTGCATGTGTACCAGGTAGCCACAGCTACTGGGTGGGTAGCTCTCTTAGTGGTGGGACTTCTGTGCCTCTGTGCTCAGTGGCTGGGTTGCACAGTTACTGGCCAGCACTGTGCTTGCTGGTGGTTTGGCTGAGCCACTGTGCTTGGTGGGCAGGGAACCTTCATGGAGACTGGGCTGTGGCAACTTGTTCTGGAGTGTTCCCACTGGCATGGCCACTGGGGAATGGTGGGTGCTCCCGCAGACCACACTACCCCTCCAAAGATGTTTGCATGTGCACCAGGCTGCCCTTGCCTCCTCTTATAGTCATGTGGGCCACTGTGCTTGGTGGGCAGGGCTCCTTCACAGGGGCTGAGCTGTGGCCACTCAGTAGTGAGTGTTCCCGCTGGTGGGGCTGCCATGGCAAGTTAGGCACTCTGGAAGGCAGGGATAGTGTTTGTGCATGCCAGGCTGACTCAAACTCCTCTTACAGTCAAACTGGCCGCTGTGCTTGTTGGGCTGGGGTCCTTCACAGATGTCAAGCTGAAGCCACTTACTGGGGAGTGTTGTCACTGGCAGAGCTGCCACAGCACAGTGGGCTCTCCCATAGGCCATGGTAGCATTCATGTGGAGGCTGAACTGCCCCCACTCGCTCTTAGAGTCATACTGGCCACTGTGTGAGGCCCTGTGACCTGGCTTGCTGCTGCTAGGGTGAGGGAGGGGTGCACTCACCCGTCTCCGCTCCTTCCTGGGGATCCTGTCCATCCACCTTCAGATGTATAGCTCTGGGGGTCTCTCAGGCATCCTGTTGTGCTGTGTGGGTATCCTCTGTTGGCCAATGATTGTTTGTTTCATTGTAATTCAGAGGGGGAGAGGAAGGAAACAGCTCACTCTGCCATGTTACTGATGTCACTCCTGCAGTTTCAAAAGAATTTTAATATATTAAAATAGAAATTGATTCAAACTGTTTTAAGGTTTTTTGGTATATTCAGCAACATAAACATAGATTCATTCATTGATCAGATAATCAAATCAGACATGATGAACCAAAATTGGGGAGCTTTCTAGTGCAAATATTTTGTGTCTATGTGTATGTGAGTGTAGTTTTGGGAGTGGGAGGGAGTGGATGATGGAAATGTAGCATGTGATATATGGGCCATTTCCACATGTTCTGGGTTATAGTGCTCACAGTCACTTCTCCATAAGACTAACTATACCTGATTTCTTTACAGTTCAGAAAATTCCCACAGAGATAAAATACTTTGGGAAGATCTTTTAAGGACCTCACAGGAACAATGGAGTCCAGCTCTAGTCTATGAAAACTCTGCTTACATGAGAACCTCCAGACACACATTTTGTACAGGAGAGGAGCGAGGGACTGGATGTTGTAATGAACAGAAAGTGATCAGATTTTGTTACTATTGACGTTTGGTGGAAATATAGATGTCTATATTTAATATGTTCCATTTTTGTGTAAGATGACCATGTATGTGAAAGTTTCTTCAAGAAGTGAATTATTTTTCAATATAGAATGATTAAACAATATGCTTGCTTTGTAGCCTGGCACTAAATTTTACCTAACTGTAATTACTTCAATCCATTATGAGCTTTTTGAGGTGTTAATAATCCTTGTGCCCATCAGTTTATTGTTTTCACTATCACTTTCCTTCTGTTTTTGCTTTTAGTTTATATCTTTTGTCTCTATTTAATTCAAATCTCCGTTTATATCTGCTGTCTCTCTCAGATCCTGTTGTCCTTCTATACTTGTCTTCTTTATCTTTCCCTTTGTTTCTGAGCATTTCCCTTTTCCCATTTTGGCTCTTTATCCATTTATCTAGTGATAACCACAGAAAATCAAAAGCAGGGAAGCAGTAGAGGGGTGGTAGCATTTCACTTGGGAAGTGTGGACCTTTCCTCCAACTTATCTCAGAGGACAAGCCCTGAGGAAGAGAATCTGAGGTTTCAGAATAATTCAGAGACCAGAAGTAGCCTGTTCAATAATTTACTGAGGTGGTGGCAATTTAGATATTTTGGATGGATGGTTATCTTCATTATGTCTAGTCTACAGAGAGGATAGTGTCCTGGAAGCTGGTGGAGAAGCATTTGTGTTCTTTCCTTCTATGATCTTGCTTTTCCTTAGATCAGTGTTGATTGTTTTTGACTTCTTTTGGTCCACTAATTTGATTCCTTACAAATTCCTAATAATTTTTCCTTTTTATAGAATATCAGTCATATTTAAAAAATAATCCTGATCATTCATATTATTTTTATATAGCCTTTTTGTTTCCTGCTTTCTTATTGTCAGAGGTTTAATATTGGGTATAACATGAGTATAACCTTGTCCTATGTATCATTTCTTAGTTCCTCTGGCAATCTTTCTCTCTGTCTTTGTGTCTCTGTCTGTCTGTCTGTCTGTCTCTCTCTATAGAGCTGTATGAATATGTGTTCATTTTAAAGAATAATTAAAAAGTGAATAGTCATGCTATCACCACCCTTGTAAACTAGAACCCGGACAGTATCTTGGATAACCTCTCCCAATTGCATCCCTTTCCCTCTTCTTTGATCTTGACTTTGTTATAATCAGCCTTTTGATATTATTTTTAGTTTTGACTATAACTTTTGATTATAACTACTTTTACCACCCATGTTTGCATTCGTAAACAATAGTTTTTGAATTTTACATAGATTAAGTATTTTGTGACTTGCATCTTTTGCTCAATATTTTTGTGTGAAGGACATTGTTTTAATTTGTTTAGCTGTAGTTTTTTCATATTTGTTATTGTATACTACTATATTGTATCAATAGTCCACAATTTATGCTTTTTACTGTTGATGAACATTTGGGTTGTTTCTAGGTTTTGGTTAATACAAATGATGCTGCTATGAGCACTCTTATTCATGTCTCTTGTGGCACATGACCAAGAACTACTTTAGAGAATATTAAGCCTAGTAATGTTAATTGTGGGTCAGCATTCCTAGATAGTGTCAAAGTATTATCCAAAGTGATTTTACCAATTAATACTTGCAGCAGCAGGAGTGAACTGGGAAGAAAAGCTTTAATAGCAGGTATGTAATTCCCTCCCTTCTCTGGACACCCTAAGCGGTATTGGGTTGCCTAGACCTCCTTATAAATATCACGATGGGATTTAACTAGTAGGGAGACAACGGAAAGTCTAACCTAAGAATGGTTTTAGGAGGAGATAGTTTATCTCTCTGAGCTGAATCTTATAAGTGAAACTGGAATTTCTGGGTATATGGGAAATAGTTGGCTACAGAATAAAAATTAATCAGCAAAACTCTTTATACTTGTGTGACTAATGGCATTCATAAGAGCTAAGATGCTTCAAACCTAAATGGCTTTCTCTGAGCCAGCTTGTATTGCTACTTAGCAGCCCTCTATTTCTATGAAACCAAATGTGTTCCAGTGTGGAAAAAGATTTCATATATATTTTTTCAAGTGCATTTGACATTTGGGGCCTAAGTTTGTCAAAGTGAGATGATGTTATTTACGCCTGCCTTTTGCCTATATAGTCAAGTAGAGATAAGTTATTTTGAAATTAATTGATTGATCTTCAAACTTGATTTCAGCAGGCAAAACACCCATTAACTTCCTTTCATTTTTCTTTAGCAATTATTTATAGCTATCCTGGTAAACTCAAAATCATTTGGAACTTAAATGCAAAGACTAGTGGACTTCAAACAAACTATGTAAGTTTCTTTAAAAAAATCAATAATCTTTTTTCATTGTTTGAGTAAATCATTAAAACTTTTGGATACAAACTGAACAATGTTATAGAGAATTTGAGATTGTTTTTTGTAGCCACCATAGAAATTTGGTAGTAAATGTGGAGTTGCCCTCCATTATATTCACCTTAAAGATGAGAATGTACCTAATTATTAGCTCTATAATCCCTTATAAGTTGGTTATAAAGTATATTGAGTAAAAAATCATTTACATTTAAAATTAAGTATCTGAATGAATTTTATGTATTTATATACTTATGTGTAAAATTTTTTTGCAGTAGTGAGAGAAAACGTCTTACGGTTCTGGTAAAACGTTTATGTCATTTAAAGATGAGAGAGAAGGTAGCTAAGAGGTCCAGGGAGTCATCCGTCCTCTCTCAAATATATGAAGTTATACAAGAGATAGATTAGGCATCCCTTGGCATCCTCCTTGATATTCAGATTCCCTGAGGATTGTCTTCTCTGGACAGGTTGGTGATATCAAACAATTAACAGTATGGAGCATATGTTCCCCAGAGACTTCAGCCAGGTAAACAGATTTGGTTCTCCATCCATCCGTGCCAGCCCAAGTCATAGCACAGTGTCATACCACCCTCTCATGTTGTTGCTAAGGGTCTCCCAGTCATAAAACCAGGTCATTGTATTGGGGACATAATATTGAGAGTTAGAAATTGCTTTTCTTCTTCTTCCTACTACCTGAGGCAGAATGCAGATCTCTTGTACCATGTGAAGATATGTGAAGCCATCATGAGAAAGTGTCCTCTTGCTTAAGAAAAATTTCTGGATAATCCAATGCTGGTATAATTAACCTTGCACTCGCTCCACATACTTCTGATTCTATATATCCAAGTTCCAACCCCAGTACTCTATTGAAGGCGGCAAATTGAAGATGAGGTGGAGAAATAGCTTAGGACCCACAGAACAAAGGTGAGTGGAATGGAACTTAGTCTCTGTGTTGCTTTAGGAATTGGCAAGTTAGTTTATTTTCAGTTGCAATTGCTCTTGAAACAAAAAGCTAAGTTGGTTTGCCTACACGTCCACTGGCAAAAGAAACAAACTACAGAAATTCATCAAATATAAGAACTAAATTTTATTGTTCATTTTAGAAGCTGACAACTCGTTCCCAGATATTTCATTCTATTGTAGTACATTCACTGTATCTCAGCATGTACATATGGAAAATAACATAAATAGAGCATATTTCCGTGTAATAGAATATGTTCTTCAGTAATAGAATAATAGTGTGTGTATGTAAAAGTATTAGACCATATGCTTCCATTCTTTCCTTTTACCTCTTTATTCTCTGTGAAACTGCACAATATTTGTTCTCTGTCCTTAAAGTGTATTTTCAGTATCTGTAGTTTTTAAATGTTCGCTTCCTCCATTAAAGTGGGACAAAAATATGTCTAAAATATGTATGGAATCTTCAAAATGCTAGGTTGAAAGTTACAAGGAAGTTCCATTAAGTGAATATTGTGTCAATGCATTTTTATTTTGAGTTTATTGTTAATGAAGAATGATGATTCTTCACTTAAGTGCAAATACTAATTTGAAGAAGAAAAAGGAAAAGGTGACCTGATTGTTTAAATAGTTGGTGAATTAGGCCAATGA
Organism: Equus asinus; assembly: GCF_041296235.1. NCBI lineage: Eukaryota > Metazoa > Chordata > Mammalia > Perissodactyla > Equidae > Equus > Equus asinus. The sequence continues at coordinate 38,397,186 of NC_091797.1, forward strand.
CAATTTTTTTTTATGGGTTTGCATTGAGGTGATGCGTAATGTACACTAGTGACCATCCTTCCATCCTTGCACATACTCATGAATGGACTCTTTTGTGTGAATGCTGTTGGGACCCCACTCAGATCCTTTTTGCTAGCTGGAGCATCCATCTAAACCCTGCTTGTTATTAGTATTGGCTGCTAAGATCATAGCCGTTCCTTTCTTCAGAGAATTGGCTTCAGCTGTAAAGGAGCCTCATTGCCAAGAGGTCTGCAGGAATTGGTGGGAGCAGCCCACAGTCAATGAGCAATTCATGGGATATACAAAAGGTTGCCTTTGCCTTAAGATGAGGTTAATTCGGCTGCAATTCACGTTCCAGAGCTGTGCTGTTCAATATAGTAGTAAGTAGCCACGTGTAGCTATTTACATTTAAATTAAAGAAAATTAAGTAAAATTTAAAATTTAGTTCCTTAGCTTTCACATTTAAAATACCACATTCAAACATGTGGATAGTGACTATTGTATTAGACAGTGAAGATAGAATATTTCTACCATCACAGATAGTTCTACGGCAGAGTCCTGCTCCAGCTTACTTATTTAATTAATTAATTAATTAATTTTTTGTGGTAACATTGGTTTATAACATTATATAAACTTCAGGTGTACCTCATTATATTTCTATTCCTGTATAGATTACATCGTTTTCACAACCCAAAGACTAATTACAATCCATCGCCACACATATGAGCCTAATCACCCCTTTTGCCCTCCCCCCTCCCCTTTTCCCCTCTGTAGCCACCAATCCAATCTCTGTCTCTATGTGATTGTTTGTTGTTGTTTTTATCTTCTACTTATGAGTGAGATCATACAGTATTTGACTTTCTCCCTCTGGCTTATTTCGCTTCTGCTCCAGCTTCTTATGGGATCAGGCTCATGCTATATTTCACTTGTGATCACATCCTTGCTTAGCAACGTCCTCTGCTCTATTTTTCTGCTCTCACTCCCTTTATCCTAGGAACATTACTTCAAAAAACAACATGCAATAGAATTCCTACTTCAGCCTCTTCCTCTATAGAATGTGGATTAAAACACTGTTCATGTTCAGTGGACAGTATACACTGTCATTTCCAGTACAGTGATAGATCCACTTTGCCCTCATTTATACACTCTCCATTGCCATCAGGGGCCAGTCCTACTAGATCTGGGTTCAGCTCAGACCTATGAGACAGAAGCATTATTAAAACAATAACAATTTAGTCATAGCACTGAGGCTGTGGATATTTTGCCAGCACTTTTCCAGGATTCATTCAGGAACTGGACAGGGCAGGGTGTGTGCATTAAATATATCAGTGAATGTTGTATAATTTGAAATATCTTAAATACAGACATTATCTTGAGATTTTTTGCCTTTAAAATGTGTAGTTTGCTAAGTATCTAGCTTTATTGAAATATGTATTCTTCCACTAAAATTTTTGGAGTTATTTGTCCGTATTGTATAGTTATTGTAATTGTAAACTATTACCTCTATCACTGGATATCTCTCAGCACTAAGCACTTACCTCTTTCATTTGTTACCTATCCTCTTGATTCCTACTGTTAAATCGTGTTCTTGTGAGATGTCACTTCCCATTATATTCCTTTTTGATGGTAATTGTCACATAGAATGCCATCTGTTTTGTAGAATCTATTTATTCTTATTTTACCAATTAAAAACTTTTTTCTATCTATATATTCTTAGTTTATCAATTATTTATTTTCTGTATCCAGAGTAATATTTAATGTGCAATTTTATAACTGAACTTTCCTGTATCATGTCACATTGTGATAGTTACCAAGGACACAATTCTTTATTCCTGTACCTAAGACGGACGTGTCTAACATTTCCAGCCATTATTATTTATATATTTTGTCTAATATGAATCAATCTTTCTTACTGCATTAAAGTCAATTGATGCCTACCTGAACAGAGATGATGATTCCCAGTCAAATTACACAATTCTTTAAATATGGTAGGAAGGAAATGAGATGAAGTTTCTCATTTGACTTCAGTCAAAAAAAAATTCCTTCCCTTGAAAGATTACTTTTTGGTGGTACAAACAGCTTTAGGAGGCATGGCTGCCACACAGGAAAGGAGGAGGGATCAAAGTGACGTAGATTAGCGGAACATACTTTTGAGAATCAATGGGATAGCACATCTTGCAGCTAGATCTTTCCCATATGCAGTCTTTCTGAAGGATAATAATTTTCCTGAATTGTAGCGAGAAAAAAATTGTAAGTAAAAGACAGAATATGACAGTATCCTAATACCTCCCAGTGTGCTCCCAGTGTGACATTGGAAGCTATTGTAACACACTGAGACAATCAGATTCTTTTTTCCATTTTAGCGGGCATCTCCCTTGTCTGATATTTATTTTTCAACCTGAAATCATATTCATTTTTATACCTGCTGGATAGGTAGCCATTCAACATTTTAAAAATTATTATATATATTATCCTGTAAAGCAGCAAATCATTTGTACAATTTTGTCTCACCAGGGTTTTATCTGTTATCAACTGCTGTCTTGGTTCTTATTGATATAAGAATATATCATTATTTTATTATATATATATTTATATATATATTTTATATATATATTTTATTATAATGGTGCATTATTATCTTGGTGTTTTTCCTTGGATGAGTTAGCATTTTATTTTTGCCCTCCTTCAATGTGGTGAGTGCTTCCTTTATTAGATATAATTTAAAAATTGTCCAGTGGTTCATTTCAGATGATTGTCTTTATATTTGTGTATATGTGAATGAGACTGAACCATGGTTTGTTTTTCTTTGCTGTTCTGAGCAGGTGTGAGTGAGGGGATGTATCCTGTCATGGCACGTTTAGACTGTCTCTCATATTTTTATAATTATTTCTGTTACGAAATGTTTTTCCATAGATTCTTAAGGGGATACTACTGATCACATTCTTATAAGAAATCAAAAGAAGCATGAAATATTGTGAAATACCACATCTTCTATGTCACATGTGGTGTTTACTCTGAATTTTAATACATCCATTTGATTGACAACAAAGTAATGTTGCGACTAAAAGTACAAACTTTGATGTCAAAGGCACCTGGCTTTGTGTTAAAACGCTTAGGAGTTTAACGATCTTGGGTAATCTATTTAACCGCTTAAATCAGTTTCTTCATATGTTTAAAGGAGATGGCAATGAATTTTGAAATATTTTGAGAGATTAGTTGAGATTACGCATGTCAATATTTTGGAGCATGTCAAACACTCACAACACTAGCTGGTATTAATATTATTAAGTGTAAGTGGCATATCAGTTCAGCCTTCAACCTTTGGATACTTTAATTTTTCAAACTTTAAATTTGAAAAATTTTTCACTGATTACATAGTTGTTTTTTTGCCAGATATGAGAAATAGTACTCTTTCATGTTGTTTAGGATTGAGTGTAAAGTTAGATTAGTTTAACTAATCTTTCTCTTATATCATATATTAAATTTCTATTATATGTGCTTTTACTTTTCAAAATATATAATTTTTTTGTTTATTTTTCTTGCAACTAAATTACTGGACAAGGAGGACATTTATGTCATGATAGATGATATTTCCCAGCTGCCTCTCTACCACTAACTCTTCTTTCATTTGATCTTTGCTTTTCCCTTATTCAGATCTTATTAATATTTATTTTATGCCATTTTGTACCAATTTCTTTCACACATAAAAGTGTCTACACCAAAACCTGATTCAGATTTTAAATGTTTTATAAGAATTAAAAATTTACTATATGATTATCCATTTGAATATGCTAGAACTGAAATATTCGTTTTCTGATGCCAATTAAGTTCCTGTATGATCATGCTTACGTAATACTGAATAACTGGATGAAAATGGCTGTCAACTAACCTTAGGGCTGGCAATGTGTTTGGTCCAGTGTAACTGACTCTTCAAGATAGTTCCCAGAAAGGTGTATATATAAAATTAACTGATTGTACATGGATGTTCTTAGATTTTAAAATACATCAATGTCCTTTTCTTTATGCCTCTCCTTGTATTACTTTTAGTTTTACATTACCTCTCTTTGACCTGTCATTGCTTTGACAATGTATCTGTCTTTATCTCTATGTATTTATATATTTAATTATTTTATCATAGGGAGTGACGTAAAGCATTACTCTTTTACTAAGATTATACAATTGGATAACTTTTAAAAATGTTCATCCTGATTATAATGCTGATAGGGAATCATCCCACTACTTTCAGGAAATCCATACACTCTAGTTGTTGGTAATATGTGGAAATGAAATCAGCAGAAGAAAAAGAAAAATGTGGCCACTGGATTTTAGAGTTCTGATTCCAAGTGACTACACATAGCCAATGAATTTTCAGAGTTCTTATAAAATTGGTACGGTAATTTTAGGCATCTTGTGGGCATAGTTAAACATTGTATTTGAATGGTGGTAATTGAATGGTGTCTGAGTATTTAATTGTTCTACAATAAAAAAAGGACCTGGGTAGCCTTCACAAATGTGATAAAGCCATTCTGAAATTAGGTCCTACTGTGACCTCACCAGCATGGCGGCCGTATTATGTAGCATTCATTGCATTGAACGCTGTACAAGGATCCCTGGGTGAAGGATGTGATGTAACACTGCCAAGAACAATGGCAGCCCTTAGCTGATAATAACATCAGGCAGTGCTTACATATAATTTCGTACGTAGTCAGAGAAACATCGATGTAAGTTATGGCAGTTGGTTATTTTAATTTTTGCAAGCCACCTTTTTCCTTTCTCAGAATGGCTTTTGAGGACATTATCTCATCTGAATAGTACAAGACCCAAGTCCTGTTTCATAGTCTACACATTTCACCTATAGTAATGCAGCAAAAGTTTCAAAGGGTAGAATATGTTTAGATTTCTCTGTTCATACTATTTTATAAATTCTTTGACTCAGGCATCTATTAGTTACAGCCTTTGTATCTCACATCTGGCAAAGCCCCATATAATTTGAATTCAGTGGCATTTTATAAAAATATCCGAAGTGGCCCTTTATTCCCAGGAATCCTCGTGTTGTGTAGAAGCTTACTCAGATTCATCTGGAGGAAATTTAAATAAAGTGCATATTAATTTTTAAAAATCTCTTTATGTCTAAGCTTTACAAATAGCCATCTCTTTATGAAATAACTGTCATGCAATTCTCAATTATGTAATAAGTGTAAACTTTCCAGAAAAATTGAATCTGCTATTCTAGCTCTTAGATTTCCACTCAGGCTCAGTTTACAGTGTAAATTTGATTCGGGGTATGGATCCTGTTTTTTGGTATATATTCAGTGTCATGAACAGTATATTTTTACACGGTGGTTGGAGCTTTGACAATGTCATAATCACAGAAACATTTCGTAAATGTAGATTTTACAACATGTAGCACAGTGCGGGTAAAACCATGTATGTATTTGGGTGGAGACATAAGCATAACAATTCTCATACATTTCCCTCTCCTGACAGCTAAACCTCCTCCTCCTTGAATCCCCTCAGTTGGTCATTCTCACGACAAGTGATCTTGCAAGAGACACAGGTTGGCGACCTGGAAATGACAGCTAGGGCAAATTATACGCATGGTCAAGAGTCTATCTATGTCCCCAATGGCATCACAGTATTCACACCTGAAATCAACACTTGGGAAACCACGTATTTTGACACCATAGTAATGCTTAACGCATACCAGTATAAAAACAGTTTTGGAATAGTATTTACCCACAATGGTGACAAATTTCCCACTTTCTATGATTATTCAACAACCCTCTGATAGTTATACTCAAATGGTCCCTTTAAAGTTTCACAAATGAAATTTCTTTGATTCAGAAAACCTCAAGGCCTCATGTAGCCAGAGAGACTGTTTTTCTGACTAGCAACTACTTCTCTGCTCTTAAGGACACATGAAACGCTGCCACAAAATGGATTTATTTTCTTTAAGCAAACGTTTGAATGGCATTTGAATAGTTAAATTACTTGGGAATAAATTACAGATGATAAAGATTTCTGGGTCCATGCTAAAATAAAAAAAAATTACTTAAGAGACCAAACACAACAAATTCTGTATTGTGCTGTAACATTTTTCAAATGAGATCTAGGAACTCTATCTTCTCAAGCTCTCCATGCTTGTCAACTGCCAAAATTATCTGGACTGTTTCCTTTTGAATCCTCACCAACAACAGTGGAAAGGCTGCAGCAGTCATACCTGGGCTTGGCCAAATTATTTTATCCCACCTGTGTTGAGCATCCGGAGTTCAGGACTAACATTATACCCTAGAGCAATTCATAGATTCTTCCAGCTCTTTCATCCTCTGAGGAACACAGGGTGCACACCACCAGCTCAGGTGATGAGCGATCACTGAGACCCAAAACGTCAATCAGGCTGGCGTAGAACACAATTTTTAACCGGCATAAAATATCCTAACAATAGCAAAGGATACAAACAGGAGCACCAACACATGCAATATCTATGGGGCCCCAATCCAGTCAGACACAGCTTCCTAAGTTTTCCTTTCTACAGTGGAATTCAATATTTTCTTTTTTGGAATGTGGGGCACTAACTTGTGTGGTACAAGTCAGCACAGAGAGGGCTTGGGAGTTTCTCAGTTTATAGTGTCCCCATCATTGTAGCGTTGCTCTGGATTTAGGACTAACTTTTATTCATTAGTATAATTGCAGCCCACGTGCTGTAATTTTACTACATTCTAAACAGATCCTATGCATCCTGCTGTGAACAAACTTTTGGGACTCTTCTCCCTGGTCTAACAGGTGAAGCTAGCAAGCAAGCTGCATATGCTTAAAGTCAGTACAAAAGTCTATGGTGTACTATGAAGCAGCCGGGTAGGCTATCCTACTCCTGTGTTAGAATGCCCTTAGTTGGAGTTGGCCCGGAGGTGTAGTGGTTAAGTTTGCATGTTCTGCTTTGGTGGCCTGGGGTTTGCGGGTTCAGATCCCAGGCATGGACCTACACACCACTCAACAACAGCCACGCTGTGACTGTGTCCTATAAATAAAGTAGAGAAAGACTGGCACAGATGTTAGTTCAGTGACAATCTTCCTCACCAAAGAAAAAAAAGAAGAGAAAAGAAAAGAATGACCTTGTAATATAGTTGAGAGCTTTCTTCCATCTTTTTACTGTAGTATCATATTTCAAAACTTGACATGGCAGACATTGGGAACCACCCATATGGAAAATTCTTGGAAGTGTGGTTTGCTGAAAATGTGGGCTCTTCACTGCTGAATTTAGTCAAACATGTAAAGAAGAATATCAATCCTACTCAAACTTTTTTGAAAAATAAAACAGGAGTGAACATTTGCAAATACATTTTATGACACCAACATTACCCTGCTTCTCTGCTTTTGGATTTCTGTAGTTATCACTAGATAAATGGATAAATAGCCCAAATGGGAAAAGGGGAAAGCAAAAGGCTCAGAAACAAAGGGAAAGAGAGAAGACAAAATTCTTACAAGCTCAAAAAACTCAGAATGCATTGAAGTAATTACAATTAAAACATAGCGCCAGACTACATAGCAAGCATGTTGTTTAATTATTATTTACTGAAAAACAATTCACTTTTTGAAAGCACTTTCACATACATGGTCATCTTACACAAAAAGTGGGACATATTAAGTATAGAAAGCTATATTTTCACCAAAAGCAATGGTAACAATCTGATAGCTTTCTGTTCAGTACAACATCCAGTCCTCCATCTCCCTCCTGTGCAGGATGAACCCTAGAGGTTCTCATGTAAGCAGAGTTTTCATGGACTGGAGCTGTACACTCCCATTGCCTCTATGAGTTTTTTGAAAGATTTTGAAAAGTTTCATCTTTGTGGGTATTTTCTGGAACCTAAAGGAAATTAGGTAATGTCATCTCATCTGCAAATAGTGACAGTTTTACTCGTTCCTTACTGATTCAGATGCATTTTTTCCTCTTAATTGCTCTGGCTAGGACTTCCACTACTATGTTGAATAGAAGTGGTAAGGGTGGGCATCCTTGTCTTCTTCCTGATTTTAGAGGAAAAGTTTTCAGCTTTTCACCACTAAGTATGATATTAGCTGTGGCCTTCTCCTATGTATCCTTTATTATATTGAGATACCTTCCCTCTGTACCCACGTTGCTGAAAGTTTTATCATAAATGCATGTTGAATTCTAGTCAAATGCTTTTTCTGCATCTATAGAGATGACCATATGATTTTTATCCTTCATTCTGTTAATGTGATATATCACATTGGTTGATTCATGCGTATTGAACCACGCTTACATCCCTGGAATAAATCCCATTTGATCATGATGTATGATCCATTTAATGTATCGTTGAATTCAGTGTGCTAATATTTTGTTGACAGTTTTGATCTGTGTTCTTCCAGGGGAAGATTTGTCTTCTCTATCTTTACCTTTGTTTCTGAGCTTTACCCTTTTCCCTTTCCCCATTTGGGCTCTTTATCCATTTATCTAGTGGAAACCACAGAAATCCAAAAGCAGGGCAGCTTTTGGGTGGCAGCATTTCACTTAGGAAGTGTGGACATTTCCTCCTACTTATCTCAGATAGGGGACAAGCAGTGAGGAAGAGAATCTGAGAGCTCGGAATATTTCAGAGACCAGAAATAGCCTGTGCAAGCATTTACTGAGGTCGTGGCAATTGAGATATGTCAGATGAAAGCCTGTCCTATGTCTAGCTCTACAGAGAGGATGGTGTCCCGGAACCTGGTGGAGAAGCGTTCCTGTTCTTTCCTTTTGCATTGAAGTTGCTTTTCCTTAAGGTTATTTGTGATTGTTCCTTGATGTATTTCTTTTAGTCCACCTGATTCCTTACAAATCCCTAATAATTTTTCCTTTTTCCTAAACTTAGCTTTTCCAAATGTGATGTTATCAACCATACTCATCCTCTAAAAAGTACTCCTGATCATTTATATTATTTTTATGTCACCCTTTTGTTTCCTGCTTTCTTATTGTTGTAAGTATCATATTGGGTCCTATGTGTTGTTCCTTATGTCCTCTTGCTTTCTCTCTCTCTGTCTCTTTCTCTCTCTATATATCTGTATAAAAATATGGCCAGTTTAGAGAATAATTAATAAGGGAATTGTCATAATATCACCATCCTTGTTAAGAACTAGAACCTGGACAGTACCTTGGACAGCCTCTCCCCAATTGCATCCTTTCCTCTCCCCTTGATTTTGTTATGATCAGGCTTTCGATATTCTTTTTAGTTTTGACTATAATTTTTTTAAGGAAGGTCAGCCCTGAGCTAACATCTGCTGCCAGTCCTTCTCTTTTTGCTGAGGAAGATTGGCCCTGAGCTAACACCTGTACCCATCCTCTTCCGTTTTCTATGTGGGCCACCTGCCACAGCATGGCTTGATAAGCGATGTGAAGGTCTAGGCCCAGGATCTGGGCTGGTGAGCCTCCGGGCCACTGAAGCCGAGGGCACGAGCTTAACCGCTGTGCTGGCCCCTTGACTACAATATTTTACTATAGCTGTAGTTTTACCACCTATGCTTGCATTCATAAACAACAGTTTTTTTTTTAACCTATTTTTGAACGTAATCTGGAAGCATTGACTGCTTTGTGATCTTCATCTTTTGCTCAGTATTTCTCTGAGGACGTCATTTTGATTTGTCTAGCTGTAGTTTTTTCACATTTGTTATTGCATAGTTATATCAGTTACATCAGTAGGCCACAATTTTCCCTCTTTACTGTTGATGAACATTTGGATTGTTTCCAGGTTTTGGTTAATACAAATAATGCTGCTATGAGCATTCTTATACATGTCTCTGTCTCGAGTCACATGGCCAAGAATTACTCTAGAGAATATTTAACCTAGTAATGTTAATTGCAGGTTAGCATTCCCAGATAATGTCAAACTATTATCAAAGTAATTTCTACCAATTAATACTTGCAGCAGCAAGAGTGAATTGGGAAGAAAAGTGTCAATAGCAGGTCTGTAATTCCCTCCCTCCGCTGGACACCTTAAGCAGTATTAGTCTTGCCTCGTCCTCCTTATAAATATCATATGGGATTTAACTAGTAGGGAGATATCTGAGAAAATCTAACCTAAGAATTTTTTAGTAGGAAATAGATAATTTACCTCTCTATGGTGAAGTTTATAAATAAAACTGGAGTTTATGGCTATATGGGAAACAGTTGACTATAGAATGGAAGTTAATCACTGAAGCTCTCTATACTTGTGTGACTAATGGCATATAAAAACCAGGATGTTTCAAACTTCAATGGCTTTCTCTGAGCCAGCTTATGCTGCTACTTAGCAGTTGTCTATTACTCTGAAACCAAATGTGTTCCAGTCTGAAAGAAGAGACTTTTTTTTTTGAAGTTGCATTTCATATTTAGGGCCCAAACTTGCCAAACTCAGATGGTATTTATGTTTGCCTTTTGCCTGTACAGTCAAGTGAAGATAAGTTGTTTTGAAATAAATTAATTGATCTTCAAACTTGACTTCAACAGCCAAAGCACCCCTCATAATGCTCCATTTTTCTTTCGTGATTATTTATAACTATCCTGGTATACTCTAAATCATTTGAAATGTACATGCAAAGACTAGCTGAATTCAAACAAACCATGTAAGCTTCATTAAAAAATCAATAATTTTTCTTTTTATTGTTTGTGTGAACCCTTAAAACTTTTGGATATAAACTGAACAATGGTGTAGAGGATGTGAGATTTTATTCCTTAGCCTATTTGAAGTTTGGTAATAAATGTAGTGGTTGTCCTCCATTATAGTCCCTAACCTTATAGATCCTTATATTCCTAAGCTTAAAGCTTAGAATGTGCCCAATTATTAGCTCTGTGATCCTTTGTAAGTTGGTTATGAATGGAATTAAGAAATTAATTTACATATTTACATTTAAAATTGAGAAACTGAATAAATTTTTATTTATATATTTGTATGTTTATATGTAAAATTATTTTGCAATTCGAGAAAAATAATCTTAAGTTTTTGTAAAACATCTAAGTCACTCAAAGATGAAAGCAAAAGTAATTGGTGGGGGAGGGAAGCCTGGTGGTGTAGTGATTAAGTGCATGATCTGCTTCAGCGGAAGGGGTTTGCAGGTATGGATCCAGCACGCCTCTTCAAGCCATGCTGTGGCGGCATCCCACATAAAATAGAGGAAGATTGGCACAGATGTTAGCTCAGTGACAAACTTCCTCAAGCAAAAAGAGGAAGATTGGGAATAGATGTTAGCTCAGGACCAATCTTCCACACACGCACAAAGAAAAAGTAATTACAGAGGGATCTAGAGAGTTATCTGTCTTCCGTTAAATACATGAAATGAATAAAAGAGACAGATTAAGCATGCTCTAGCATCTTCCTTGATATTCAGTTTCCCCGAGGGTTGTCATCTCTGAACATCTGGGGGACATCAGCCAATCAATAGTATAGGACATACATTCCCCAGAGACTTCAGCCAGGTAGACAGATTTGGTTCAACATCTGTGCTAGACCCGTCACAGGACAGTTTCACACCATCTTCTCATGTTGCTCTTAAGGTCTCACTGACACATAGCCAGGTCATTGTATTTGGGAAATAATACTGAAATTTAGAAATTGCCTTTCTTTGTCTTTCTACCACCCAGAGGTAGAAAGCAGATCTCTAGTACCATGTGAAGATATATGAAGTCATGAGAAAGAATCCCCTTGTTTCAGAAAAATTTCTGGATAATCCAACGCTGGTATAATGAATCTTGGCACTCACTCCACATAACCTACTTCCTGATTCTACATATCCAAGTTCCAACCCTAGTGCTCTATGAAAGGACTCCTTTGTATGAATGCTATTGGTGCCTTGCTCAGATCCTTTTTATTGGGCTGGAGCCTCCATCCATCCCTTACTTGTTATCAGTATTGACTGCTAGATTCACAGCCATTCCCTTTTTTCAGAGAATTGCTGTCAGCTGAAAAGGAGCCTCATTGCTAGGAGGTCTCTGCAACCTGGTCAGGGCAGCTCACAACAAATGACCCTTGGGATATACAAAAGGCTGCCCTTGCCTTGAGATAAGAACAATTCTGCTGCAATTCATGCTCCAGAGGTGTGCTGTCCAATACAGTAGTAACTAGCCACATGTAGCTATTTAAATTTAAATTAATTAAAATCAAATAAAATTTAAAATTCAGTTTCTTAGCTACCACATTGCAAATGCTCAGGTGGCAACATATGGATAGTGGTTACTGTATCAGACAGTGAAGACAGAATATTTCTACCATCACAGATAGTTCTATTGCAGAGTCCTGCTCCAGCTTCTTATGGGATCAGGCTCATGCTATATTCCACTTTAGATCACATCTTAGCAACATTCTCTGCTCTGTTTTTCTGCTCTCACTCCCTTTATCCTGAGAATATTCCCTCAAAATCAACATGTAATGGAATTCCTACTTCAGCCTCTTTTTTCATAGAACCTGGACTAAAACACTGTCCATGTTCAGTAGACCTGTCATTACCAACAGAGTGGTAGATATATTTCCCCCTCATTCATACATCCTCCATTGCCATTACGAGCTAGTCCTAATATATTTGAGTCAACTTAGACCTATGAGACAGAAGCATTGTTAAAGCAATAGCAATTCAGTCATAGGACTAAGGCTGTGGAAATTTTGCGAGCACTTTTCAGAATTTATTCAGGAACTGGACAGGGCAGAGTTTGTATGTTAAATATTTCAGTGAATATTGTATAATTTGAAATATCTTAAATGCAAAAATTATCTTGAGATCTTTTCTCTTTAAAATGTGTAGTTTGCATCCTGAGTATTTCATAAAGAGTTAGATTAATTGTCAATATTGTACAATTATTGTAATTGTAAAATACTACCTCCACCACCTGATATGTGTCAATTCTAAGCATTTAACTTGTTTCATTTGATGCCTGTTCTCTTTATAATTGTATAATTGTGTTCTTGTGAGATGTCATTTCCCATTATATTCTTTTTTTGATGGTAATTGTTACATAGACTTCCATCTTTGTTTTGTAGAATCTATTTTTATTTTACCTATTTGGAATTTTCTCTACATATATAATCTTCATTTTTTAAATTATTTATTTTTTGTATCCAAAGTAATAATTTACTTGTGATTTTTGTAACAGGGTTTTCCCATATCATGTCATATTGTGATAGTTACTAAGGATGCCATTCTTTGTTCCTGTACCTAGGATGAATGTTTCTAATATTTCCAGTCATTATTATTTATATAGTTTATCTAAAATGAATCAATCTTTTTTACTGCATCATGTCAATAGATGCTTATCTAAACAGAGATGATGATTCCTAGTCATAATACACAATTCTTTAAATGTGGTAGGAAGGAGATGAGGTAAAATTTCTCATTTGACTTTAGCCAAAAAATTCCCTTCTTTTGGGGGCTGACCCGGTGGTGCAGCTGTTAAGTTCTGACGTTCCACTTCTCGGGGAGTGGTGGGGGGGAGGCGGGGAGCCCAGGGTTCGCTGGTTCGGATCCCAGGTGCGGACATGGCACCACTTGGCATGCCATGCTGTGGTAGGCGTCCCACATATAAAGTAGAGGAAGATGGGCATGGATGTTAGCTCAGGGCCAGGCTTCCTCAGCAAAAAGAGGAGGACTGGCAGTAGTTAGCTCAGGGCTAATCTTCCTCAAAAAAAAAAAAAAATCCTTCTCTTGGAAGATTGCTTTTGTGGTGGTGCAAACAACCTTAGGAGGGATGGATGCCGAGTAGGAAAGGAGGAAGGGAACAAAGTGACCCAGATCAGCAGAACACACTCTTGAGAATCAATGGGATAACGCATCTTGCAGCTAGATCTTTCCCATATCCAATCTTCCTAAAGGATAATCATTTTCCTGAATTGTAAAGAGAAAAAAAATTAAAAGTAAGAAGATAGAATACGACATTAGTATCCTAATTACCTCCCAGTGTGCACTCCAGTGTGGCACTGGAAGCAGTTGTAACAAATGGAGACAATTATATTTTTATTTCTGTTTGGTGGGCATCTCCTTTGCCTAATGTTTTATTTTTCAACTGAAAATCATATTCATTTTTATATCTGTCAGATAGGTAGCCATTCAGCATTTATATATCTCTATATATCTGTATCTATCTATCTATATAATCCTGTAAAGCAGCAAATCTTTTGAACAACTTCATTTCAACAGGGTTTTATCTTTTATCAACTGCCTTCTTTGTCCTTATTGATATGAAAATGTTAAAATATAACATTATTTTATTATAAGTGTGCATTATTATATTGGCATTTTCTTCGGATGCTAGCATTTTTTTGGCCCTCCTTCAATTTGGTGAATGCTTCCTTTATTAGAGCATTTTAAAAATTTGCCAGCAGTTCGTTTCAGAAGAGTGTCACTATATTTGTGTATGTATGTGCGCGTGAAACTGAACCATGGTTTGTTTTTATTTGTTCTTCTGAGCAGACGTGAGTCAGGGGATGTCTCCTGGAACTGCACATTTAGACTATCTCTCATGCTTTTATAATGAATTCTATTATGAAATTTTTGCAGATACCACTGATCACATCCTCGTAAGAAATTAAAGGAAGTGTGAAATATTGTGAATACGACATCCTCTATGTCACATGTGATGACTTGCCCTGAATTTTAATACATTCATTTGATTGATGATAAAGTAATGTGGTGGTTAAACGTATGAAGTCTGACATCAAAGAGACTTGGCTTGTGTTAAAACATTTAGGATTTTAATGATCTTGGGTAAGCTGTTTAACCACTTTAACCTACTTCTTCATATGTAAAAAGGACAAAATACAGGCCTAATAGAATACAACAATATGCTAAAAAGAAGCTATGAAAAAGGAGACAGAAATTAATTTCAAAAATTTTTTGAAAGCTTAGTTGAGATTATGCTTGTTTATGTCTTAGAATTTATAAACACTCAATCGTACCAGCTCGTATTAATATTATTAAGTGTAAGGAACATGTCAGTTCAGCCTTCAACCTTTGGATACTTTAATTTTCCAAACTTTAAATGTGAAAAAATTTTTATTAATTTAATATTATTGTTTTTGCCAGATTTGTGAACTAGTACTCGCCATACTGTTGTTTGGGGATTGAGTGTAAATGTAGATTAGTTTAACTAATGCTTCTCATATATGATGTATCAAATTTCTATTATGTGTGCTTTTATATTTCAAGACACTTGATTTTTTTGTTGTTTATTTTCCTTGAAACTAAGCTTGGGACAAGGAGGACATTTATGTCAGTGATGGAGAAATATTTCCTAGTGACCTCTCTCCTCCTGACTCTTCCATTTGACCTTTACTTTTCCCTTATTCAGATTTTATTAACATTTTTTTTTCTTTAAAGATCGGCACCTGAGCTAACAACCATTGTCAATCTTTTTTTTTTTTTTTTGGCTTTATCTCCCCAAACCCCCCCCGTACATAGTTATATATCTTAGTTGCAGGTCCTTCTAGTTGTGGGATGTGGGATGCCACCTCAACGTGGCCTGATGAGGGGTGCCATGTCCACGCCCAGGATCCAAACCCTGGGCCACCGCAGTGGAGTGTGAGAACTTAACCACTCGGCCACGGGCCTGGCCCCTTAACATTTATTTTATGCCAATTTTGTACCAATTTATTTGATACATCAATAGGTCTATACCCAAACCTGATTCAGATTTTAAAGGTCTTAGAAAATGAAAATTTATTGTATACTAACGATGTGAGTATAATAGAAATGAATTATTTATTTTCTGATTCTACTTAGGTCTGCATGTGACCACGCTTGTGTAACACTAAATAGCTGGGTGAAAATGGCAATCAACTAACCTTAGAGCTGGCAATGCATTTGGTTCAGTGTAACTAACTTTTCAAGGTAGCTCCCAGAAAAGTGTAAATATAAAATTAACTGAATGTAGATGGATGTTCCTAGATTTCTATATTTCCAAAATATCGTTTTCTTTATATGTTTCCTGGTATTACCTTTAGTTTTGCAATGTATCTCTTTGACCTGTCATTGCTTTGACAATGTGTCTGTCTTTACTTCTGTGTGTTTATTTATTTATTTTATCACAGGGAGTGAGGTAAAGCAATCACTTTATATATAGACTGCACAATTGGATAATTTCTCAAAATGTTTATCCTGATTAAAATGTTGATAGTGAATAATTCTACCTTTTTCAAAAATTCCAGGCATGCTAGTTGTTGGTAGTATTGAAAGCGAAATCAACAGAAAAAGGCAAGTGTTGGCCACTGGATTATAGAGTTCTGATTAAAAAGTTGTCCCATTCGGAACAACATGGATGGACCTTGACAGTATGATGTTAGGCGAAATAAGCCAGATAGAGAAAGACAAATACTGCATGATTTCACTCATATGTGGAAGATAACAAATACAGGATAAAGAGAATAGATTAGTAGTTACCAGAGGGGAAGGCAGTGGAGGGGTTGGTGAAAGGGATAAAGGGGCACGTAAGTATGGTGATGGATAAAAATTAGACTACTGGGGGTGAGCATGATGAAGTGTATTCAGAAATTGATAAAAAATAATGTACACCCCAAATTACACAATGTTATAAACCATTATGATCCCAGTAAAATTACTTGGAAAAAAGAAATAAATACCACAATACTCTAAAAAAAAAAGACACCTAGATCATAATAGGAATTTGATGCGTATTTCTTAAACAACGAATAAATACAATTTGAATGTAAAAAAACCTAACTATGCACAGCCAATGAATTTTCAGAGTCCTTGTTAAATTAGTACAGTAATTTTAGGCATCTTGAGGGCAGGAAGGAGTTAAGTATTGTAATTGAAAGGTGATATTTTCCTGTTGTATCTGATATTTTTTGAGGAAGATTAGCCCTGCGCTTACATCTGCTGCCAATCTTCCTCTTTTTGCTGAGGAAGACTGGCCCTGAGCTAACATCTGTGCCCATCTTCCTCTACTTTATATGTGGCATGCCTACCACAGCATGGCATGCCAACCGGTGCCATGTCTGTACCCAGGATCCGAACCGGTGAACCCCCAGCAACTGAAGCAAAACGTGCCAACTTAACCCCTGAGCCACCGGGCCGGCCCCATATCTGATTATTTAATTGTTTTACTACCATACTAAAAGACCAGGGTAGCATTCACAAATATAATATGTGATGTAGAGTAGACAGGCAAAACTACCAAAATATATATAGTCAGTACTATTAGTGACATTTTGAATGTAATTTAATCCTTTGTATCAGTACATTCCAGATCACAAATTTCTATATCTGAATGAATTTTTGAGATTATCCTGTTATATTCTATTGCATGTGAGGTATGTGCAAATTCAGTTGTGTAGAATTTTGAGATACATATTTAAAATAAGTTCTCTCCCTCTGTCTGCATCTCTTATTCTTTCTGATCAATCTCTCTGTTTTCCCCTCATTTTCATTTTCTCAAAAACCATACGTATATTCTTTCAGTACTTTAAATGCTATTAAACTCAATCTGAAACAGATCCATGATTGATGCAAACACAAGGTCCATGATTTGATTTTTGTATATTAAATATCAATGATATTACTTTTTGTGATGATGTAAAACTAAATTGGTCTAAGATATGTCGACTTCAATGAGCACATCATTTATTCAAATAGTTACATATAAAACCTCTTGGGCATGTCTTTTAACATGATAGATCCCTCATCCCTTTTTTTGGAATTAGGAATTAAAAAAATTCCTAAATGCTTGGTCTTGACAGGAACCATGTGCTAACAAAGGACGGAAAAGAAAAACGGAAGTTCTTTCACTGGCTTTGTCCTGCTGGCTTTCTCTGATAGGCCTCAACTGGAGCTAGTCCTCTTTGTGGTTCTTTTGATCTTCTATATCTTCACTTTGCTGGGAAACACAACCATCATCGCATTGTCCCACCTGGACCCACATCTTCACACCCCTATGTACTTTTTCCTCTCCAACCTCAGCTTTCTGGACCTGTGTTACACTACCAGCATTGTTCCCCAGCTCCTGGTCAATCTCAGTGGAGCAGACAAGTGTGTCTCCTTTGGTGGTTGTGTAGTTCAGCCGTACATCTCTCTAGGATTGGGATGCACTGAATGCGTTCTCTTAGGAGTTATGGCATTTGACCGTTATGTAGCTGTTTGCAGGCCCCTTCATTACACAGTGATTATGCCTCCCCGTCTCTGTGCCCTGATGGCTTCTGCTTCATGGTTTATTGGTTTTGCCAACTCCTTATTGCAGAAAGTCCTCATCTTCCTTTTACCACTTTGTGGGAGGAATAAACTAGATCACTTTTTTTGTGAAATCCCTGCATTGCTCAAACTTGCCTGTGTTGACACCACTATGAATGAGTCTGAGCTTTTCTTTGCCAGTGTTATCATTCTTCTCATACCTGTTGCATTAATTATCCTCTCCTATGGTGGGATTGTCAGGGCCATCTCAAGAATAAAGTCTGCAGCAGGGCAGAGAAAAGATTTGGGACATGCGTTTCCCACTTCACAGCGGTCACCCTGTTCTGTGGGACAGGCATCTATGCCTATCTCTAGCCCAGCAACAACTACTCTCAGGATCAGGGCAAGTTCATATCTCTCTTCTACACCATCCCATGGTCAACCCCATTATGTATATGCTGCAGAACAAGGATATGAAAGGAGCAATGAAGAAGGTGCTTTGGAAGGACTATGACTCTAGATAACTGGTTAAGGAAGATGTGTTAATGCAAGAACTTTGAATACGAGAGTCCTTAAGATGTTTGTGTCCTGAGTGTGTCACCCTAATTTCCCCTGACAGCTCTCAAGGGAATTTCTCGCTTCATTCTCCTATGAAAGTAAGTTATTAAAACCTTGAATTCATTCCAACATCCAGAGATGCTCATTCCCTGTTCCTTAAGCATCTGCATTATATTTATCATTTTCAAAAACAGAGCTTTCTCATTTACACTAGCATTTAGAAACATTATCCCTTTTCTACTTGCAAAAAGACATTTAAGTACATATCATAAAGGCACAGCCAAATAAGAGTGTAAGCCACTGAAACACTGTAAGAAATATTAATATTTTAGCATTTTCTGGTAATTGCCTGAGGGCTATCACTTATTCTTGCATTTTGATCATTGTCTATTACAAAGTCTGCAGGTTGACTGTATCCAAGCCTTTCACAGAAGTAGGTGGGGAAACTGGATAAATGAGCTCTAAGCTCAAAAAAAAAAAAACTTGCTAACAACAATCCTGATAAAGCCATTTCGACATTAGGTCCTACAGTGACCTGACCAATGTGGCAGCCATATTATGTAGCATTAATTTCATTGTAGGCTGTACACAGGATCACTGGATGAAGGATGTGATGCAATGCCGCCAGTGACAATGGTAGCCGTTAGCTGGTAATAACACTAGGTAGTGCTTATGTAGAATTTTGTACATAGCCAAGTGGTGCCATGTCCGCACCTGAGATCCAAACCGGGGAACCCTGGCCGCTGAAGCAGAAGGTATGCACTTAACTGCTGTGCCATCGGGCCAGCCCATGTGTCACATTTATTGATTTGTGTATGTTGGACCATCCTGCATCCCTGGTATAAATCTCACTTACTCATGGCATATGAATCTTTTAATATGCTGTTGAATTTGGTTTGCTAATATTTTGTTGAGCAATTTTGCATGTATATTCATGAGGGGCATTGATTTGTAGGCTTTTTTTTTTTTTTTTTTTTTTTTAGTGTTTATCTGGGTTTGGTTTCGGGGTTATGCTAGTCTTGTAAAATGAGTTCTGGAATGTCCTCCATCTTCAAGTGTTTTGAAGAGCTTGAGAAAGATTGGCATTAGTTCTTTAAATGTTTGGGAGAGAAGGGGTGGCTACACTTATGTTAGGCAAAATAAACTTTAAGGCAAAAATGGTAACAAGAGACAAAGAACTTCATTATATAATGATTAAAGGGTCAATTCTTTAAGAAGACACAACAATAGTAAATATATTGGACCCAAAAAAGGAGCAAATAAATATATTAAGCAAATACTAACAGATCTGAAGGGAGAAATAAACAACAATACAGTAACAGCACAGGACTTCAATACTTTGACTTCAACAACGGATAAATCATCCATACAGAAAATCAACAGAGGAACATTGGATTTGAGCCGTAATTTAGACCAAAAAGACCCAATAGATATATACAGAACATTCCATCCAACAGTGGCAGAATGCATATTTTCTCAAGCACACAAGGAACATTCTCCAGAATAGAACATATGATAATTTAAAAAAGAAATCTTAGCAAATTTAGGAAGATTGTAAGAATACCAAACATCTTTTTTAATTGCAATGGTATAAAACTAGAAATCAATAATAGCAGGAAAGCTGGAAAATTCACAGATATGCGGAAATTAAACAACTCACTTCTGAAGCCAAAAAAAAATTAAAGGGAAGTAAAAAAATTCAGGCATATCTCAGAGATATTGTGGGTTTTGTCCAAGTCCACTGCAATTGCACAAATATCTCAATAAAGCAAGTCACATGATTTTCTTCCCAGTGCATATAGAAGCTATGTTTGCACTATACTGTAGTTTATTGTGTGCAATAGCATTATGTCTAAAAAGTGTGCATAACTTAATTAAAAAATACTTTATTGCTAAAAAATGCCAACCATTATCTGAGCCTTCAGTGAGTTGTAATGTTTTTGCTGGTGGAGGGTCTTGTAAAAAACATTATTTGTGAAGTGCAGTAAATCAAAGCACAATAAAATGAGGTATGCTTGTATCTTAAAACAAATGAAATGGAAACACAGCATATCAAAACCTATGGGATGCTGAGAAGGCAGTTCTAAGGAGGAAATTAATAGCAATAAATGCCTACATTAAGGAAAAAAAGATCTCAAATAAACAACCTTATTTTACACTTCAAGGAACTAGAAAAAGGACAAATAAAGCTCAAAGTTAGTAGTAGGACAGAAATAACAAAGATAAGAGCAGAAATAAATGAAATAGAGACCAGAAAAATGACAGAAAAGATCAACCAAACTAAGACTGGTTTTTTGAAAAGATAAAAAAAATTGACAAAACTACAGCTAGACTAAGAAAACAAAAAAGAAGACTCAAATAAATAAAATCAGAAATGACAGAGGAGACATTGCAATTGACATCACAAAAACACCTAGGATCACAAGAGACTAATATGAACAATTACATGCCAACAGGTTGGATAGCCTAGAAGAAATGGATACATATCTAGAAATATACAACCTACCAAGACTGAATCATGAAGAAATAGAAAATTTGAAGAAACGAATAACAAGTAAGGAGATTGCATCGGTAGTCACATACCTTCTAAGAAACAAAAGCTGAGGATCAGATGGTTTCACTGGTGAATTTTACCAAATATTTAAAGAATAATGCCAATCCTTCTTTTTTAAAGATTTTGTTTCTTTTTAAATGACATCAACTGTTATTTATAGATCAGTAATCCGTGGCACTGAAAGTGTAACTGACTCTTCAGAGTCAGTCATATTTCTGGGGCCTGGATTCCAATCCAAGGTCCTCTAGCGTGCAATCCTACTCTTAAAGCATGGAACTTCCAAAATCAAGTGCTATCCTTAATTAGTGGATAAGATTCTGAACCTTCAGTGCTGTTTTTTTCTATAAAAACCTTGGATGTTCAGATTAAATTTGCATTAAGAAACCTATAATTTTTTTATTCACATTTGATTTCTAACAACACTTTTTATTGTTTCACGAGTTCCACCCTCTTTTTTTTCTGCATGTCACAGGGAAGCAATTTTCTGTTTATCTCCATTCCATCACACATCCACTTACTTCTAAAGTAAGGAAAGCTTTAAATCCTGCTCACTATTGCTGTGATTAAAAAACAGAAAACCTCACAAAACTAGTCCATACCCTTGCCTGTTGAGAATACCTTTAAGACTTGTGTGCCTAATCATGAGAAGAATGTTCCAAAGGCATATGTATGAGTCTTACACTCATTACGTGTGCACATTTGGAGAGGTTCTAGTGATAGAAGTTGTATTCTTAATTTCTATAATGTCTGCTTAATTCTTTCACATAGATTCCAATTTTATGTTGAAATTCTATTTCCTTTCATCACTTTTTCCCACCTTTCCCTCCATTTTTGTTGAATGTATTAATCACAGCTATCTTAATGTCTTGGGCTGCTAAATCCACTATCTAGATCATTTGTCCCTCTGCTTCTAGTATCATTTTCTCCCCTCAATTGTCAGTCATATAATGTTCCTTCTTTTAATGTCTTTTAATTTTTAATCATATACCAGATGTGATGTATAAAAGAACCATAGCGGATCCTAGAGGATGTTATCTTCCCCCAGGGAGCATTCTCCCTTTCCTTGATTGGGACTAAGTTGGTCAGGCTGGACTGCAGACTTATATTCAGTCTACCTCTTGTTCTCTCCTATTTCTAGTGCTTGGTCCTCCTGGGATTTTGACTGAAAGTCTGGAAAGTCTTTTATCGGTCGTGAAAGACTCTGGAAGATTATGTTCTGCCCTTCAGCTTAGCTACTTAGTCCCCTGCTCTATGCAGCTCAAAATTTGGCAAATGCCTTAATAAAGAGAGCTACGTGGTAGAGATAGGACTCTCCCTAGTGGGTATGCATTTCTCAAGCACAATAAAAGTGCAAGGTGTTTTATTTTATATTTTTGAAGCTATTGGTCTAACTCTCTGGTTTCCCACGTGGTCCACTGATAATGGAAATTTCCACTGGAAACATCTGGCCATGTATTTGAAGTCCCTTAGGTTTCCGTTTGTCACTTCAGCCTTACATGACTGTTATGATGGTTTCTTTTCCTTCTGGCAAAGGCCTTCTCTCTGGGCCAAGACCAATCGTCAGCTCACGTTCAGGCTCTGCAAATGCTCCCTGGGAAAAAGAATACTGGCACTCATCAGTTCAGTTCAGAAGGTTCTGTCCTCTGTAAGTCTCATCTACATCACTCTTGTCACTTCCACAGCTCTGTAATGTCTTCAAAAGTATGATTGCTAAAAGTTCATCTGCCTTTTTCAAATAATTTCAGTGGGAATATTGGCCTGTTACAACCTAATACATCCTATCTGGAAGTGGAAGTCACACAAGGCTACCTTGAATGGGATAATAAATTGAGTTAGTGAATGGAAGCAATATTTATTTGCTGAAAAGGCAAAAGTAAACACCTAGATGGATACAGAGTATGGAACCTTTGTGTCATAAAAATGATATGGTTATCAGTGAAGTTAGTTGTCATGTTTGAAAGAAAAGTCCAAGGAATTATTATTAAAATAATCATATCTGTGGCAAGTAGAACCTCCAACCAGAAGCAACAAGAACCACAGCAGAACTGGTGACTCGGCTTCCAGTGGCAGGAACCCTAACACCAGCTCCAGCAGCAGCGGGAGCTGTGTACAAGTCTCTGGGTCCCTCAGCCCCTGCAAGTGACTGTGGCACCTGAATGAAGCAACCCTGGCAGTGGTGCAATGAGCAACCCAAGATAACCCAGGAACAGCAGTGTAGGTGGTTCTTGGGAAAGTAGCATCTGAGCCTGCAAAGAGCCAGTGGAGGAACACAAGAGCCAGGTGATTAGAACCAAAGCAACAACAGCTGTACCCAAATAAGAAAAGGTGATTACTACCACAAATGTGCTGGCAGAGGATCAATTGCTCAAACACCATGAAGAACTACAGTAACACTGCAGAACAGAAGGAAAATTATAACTCTCCAGAAAGCACATTTGAAGTCACTGAAGTTTACAATCTAACTGATAGAGAAATCAAAATAGTAGTCATAGAGGAACTCAACGAGTTACAAGAAAACTCAGAAAGACAGTTCAAGAGCTCAGGAATAAAATTAACGAACAGAAGGAACACTTCATCAAAGAGATTGAAGCTTAAAAAAAAAGCAAACAGAAATTCTGGAAATGAATAACAATTAATGAAGTAAAAGATAATGTAGAAAGCATAATAAAGTAGAAAAAATAATGTAGAAAGCAGACCTTATGGAGGAGACAATTAGTGAGCTCAAAGATTGAAATATAGAAATGCTTGAGGTGGAGGAGGAGACAGAACTAAGATTTTTAAAAAATGAAGAAATTCTTTGAGAAATATCCAACTTAATTAGGAAAAGTAACATAAGTATTGTAGGTATCCCAGAGGGAGATGAGAAGGAAAAAGGAATGGAGAACTTGTTCAAAGCAACAATAGCTGAGAAATTCTCAAGCCTGGGAAAACACTGGACTTACAAGTACATGAAGTCAAGAGAACTCCTAATTACATCAATGCCAAAAGACGTTCTCCAAGGCATATAAGATTAAAACTGTCAAAAGTCAATGACAAAGAAAAAATATTAAAGGCAGCAAGAGCAAAGAAAATAACCTGCAAATGAACCTCCATCATACTTTCAGCAGATTTCTCCTCAGAAAACTTACAGGCTAGGAGAGAATGGAACAATATATTCAAAATACTGAAACACAAAAACTATCACCAAGAATACTCTATCTGATGAAATTATATTTCAGATATCATGGAGAAATAAAAGCTTTCCCAGACAAACGAAAGCTGAGGGAGTTCATTTCCACCAGACCTGCCTTACAAGAAATGTTGAAGGGAGCACTCCTGTTTGAAATAAAAAGGCAAAA
The DNA here is from genome assembly GCF_041296235.1 of Equus asinus. Lineage (NCBI taxonomy): Eukaryota > Metazoa > Chordata > Mammalia > Perissodactyla > Equidae > Equus > Equus asinus. Next base: position 38,421,771 of record NC_091797.1, read on the forward strand.
GTTTACAAAGCTTCGAGCGAGGAGATAATAGTCAGACAAAATCTGAAAATTGCCACTCTATATCAGAATAGGTTAGCAAACATTTAGTTATAACACAGAGTATAAAGGGAAAGAAAGCATTAAAAATAACTATAAACTCTTCAACTTAGTCACAAGCTCACAACACAAAAAAGAGTAATCTGTGAAAACAAAAATTAGAAGGAGAAGAGGAAAGGGATGGAATCTGCTCAGGTTAATGGGGAGAGGAGGATATCAGAAAATGGACTGTCTCATCTACGAGATCTTCTATACAAACATCATGGTAACCATTAAACAAAAAATCTGAGCAGAGTCACAAATCATAAATAAAGATAAAACTGAGAAACTATCACAGAAAGCCACCAAATTGAAATGGCAGTCAGAAATACAAGGGAAAAGAAACAATGGAAATGTAGAAAAACTGGAAAATAAGAGATTAAATGGCATTGTTAAGCCCTCATGTATCAATAATGACTCTAAATGTAAACTGATTGGATTCTCCACTCAAAAGACACAGAATGGCTGGATGGATTAAAAAACAAGACCCAACAGTATTCTGCCTCCAGGAAGCACATCTCAGCTCTAAAGACAAACATAGGCTCAGAGTGAAGGAATGGAAGATGATACTCCAAGCAAATGGCAAGCAAAAGAAAATGAGTTTAGACATACTTATATCAGATAAAGCAGACTTCAGGATAAAAAAGATAATGAGAGACAAAGATGGGCATTATAGAATGATAAAAGGGACATTCCACTAAGAAGACATAACACTTATGCATATACATGCATCTAACACAGGAGCATCAAAGAATATAAAGCAACTATTAACAGACCTAAAAGGAGAAACAGAAAGCAACACAGTAACAGTAGGGGACCTTAATACCCCACTTACATCAATGGGTAGATCATCCAGACAGAAAGTCAACAAGGAAACAGTAACCTTAAATTAAACACTAGACTGATGGACTTAATAGATATATGTAGAACATTCCATCCAAAAGCAGAAGAATACACATTCTTCTCAAGTGCACATGGAACATTCTCAAATAGACCATATGTTAGGAAACAAGGCAAGACGTAATAAATTTAAGAAGGTTGAAATCATATCAAGCATCGTTTCTGACCACAGTGCTATGAAACACGAAATTAACTTCAAGAAAAAAGTTGGGAAAGTCACAAACATGTGGAGACTAAACCATGTGCTACTGAACAACCATTGGATTAAGGATGAAATCAAAGGAGAAATCAAAGAATATCTGGAGACAAATAAAATGAAAACACAACCAACCAACTCTTATGGGATGCATCAAAAGTGATACAAAGGGGGAAATTTAGAGCAATAGAGGTCTACCTCAACAAACAAAAATCTGAAATAAGTAATCTTAAACTAAACCTAAAAGAACTAGAAAAAGAAGAACAAAAAAAGCCCAAAGTCAATAGAAGGAGGGAAACAATAAAATTCAGAACAGAAATAAATGAAAAGAAAGGACAATGAAACTGAGAGGTGGTTCTTTGAGAAGATAAAAAAAATTGACAAACCCTTAGCCAGACTCACTAAGAAAAAAAGAGAGAAACTTAGGTGAATAAAATCAGAAATGAAAGAGGAGAAATTGCAATGGACACCACAGAAATGCAAAGGAATATAACATTACGAAAAGCTATATGCCAACAAATTGGATACTCTGGAAGAAATGGATAAATTTTTAGAATCATACAACTTCCCAAAACTGAATCAAGAAGAAACAGAGAATCTGAATAGACCAATCACAAGTAAAGAGATTGAAAATGTAATCAAAAACCTCCCCAAAAATAAAAGTCTAGGACAAGATGATTTCTTGGTGAATTCTACCAAACATTCAAAGAAGATTTAATACTCATCCTTCTCAAACTATTTCAAAATAGGGAAGCATATGGGCATTTCTGAACTCACTCTACAAGGCCACCATTACCCTGTTACCAAAACCAGAAAAGGACAACACAAAAAAGGAAAAGTATAGGTCAATATTGCTGATGAACATAGATGCAAAAATCCTCAACAAAATATTAGTAAATCGAATACAAAAATTCATTAAAATGATCATACACCATGATCAAGTGAAATTTACTCCACATATGCAAGGATGTTTCAACGTCCACAAATCAACCAATGTGATACACCACATTAACAAAATGAGGAATAAAATTCACATGATCCTTACAATAGATGAAGAGAAAGCATTTGACAAGATCCAACATCTATTTATGATAAAAAAAAAACTCTCAATACAATGGGTATAGAAGGAAAGTACCTCAACATAATAAAAGCCATATATGACAAACCCACAGCCAATATCATACTTAATGGTGAAAACTGAAAGCCCACCCTCTGAGAACAGGAACAAGACAGGGGTGCCCACTCTCAATACTCCTATTCAACATAGTACTGGAGGTTTTGGCCAGAGGAATTAGGCAAGAAAAAGAAATAAAAGGGATGCAAATTGGAAGGAAGAAGTAAACCTTTGACTCTTTGTGGATGACATGTTTCTACGTGTAGGAAACCCTATAGAATCCACCAGAAAACTATTAGAAATAATCAACTACAGCAAAGTTGCAGGGTACAAAATCAACATACAAAAGTTGGTTGCATTTCTACACACTAATACTGAACTTGGAGAAAGAGAAGTCAAGAATACAATCCCATTTACGATCCCAACAAAAAGAATAAAATATCTAGGAATAAATTTAACCAAAGAGGTGAAAGACCTATACACTGGAAACTATGAGACATTATTGTAAGAAATTGAAGAAGATAGAAAGTAATGGAAAGATATCCCATGCTCATTCATTGGAAGAATAAAGATAGTTAAACTGTCCATATTACCTATAGCAATCTATGGGTTCAATGTAATTGCAATCAGAATCCCAATGACATTCTTCATGGAAATAGAACAAAGAATCCTAAAATTTATACGGAAAACCAAATGACCCTGAATAGCCAAAGCAATTCTGAGAAAAAGAACTAAAGCTAGAGGCATCACAGTCCCTGACTTCAAAATATACTACAAAGCTATAGTAATCAAAACGGCATGGTACTGGCACAAGTCTTAGGCATCAGTCTTAGCAGCATCTTTCCGAATACCATGTGTATTCACGCAAGGGAAACAGAAGAAGAAATAAATAAATGGGACTACATCAGACTAAAAAGCTTCTTCAGGGCAAAGGAAACCATGAACAAAATGAAAGGACAACTCAACAACTGGGAGAACATATTTGCAAATCATATGTCCAATAAGGGATTAATTTCCAAAATATAAAATGAACTCATATAACTCAACAAGAAAAAAGCAAACAACTCAATCAAAAAATGGACACAGCATATGAACAGACATTTTTCCAAAGAAGACATACATATGGCCAACAGGCACGTGAAAAGATGTTCAACATCACTAATTATTAGGGAACTGCAAATCAAACCTACAGAAATATTACCTTATAACTGTCAGAATGGCTGTAATTAACAAGACAAAGAAAAACAAATGTTGGAGAAGATGTGGAGAAAAGAGCACCCTCATGGTGAGATTGAAAACTGGTGCAGCCACTGTGCAAAATGGTATGGAGATTTCTCACAAGATTAAAAATAGAAATATCATATGATCCAGCTATCCCATTACTGGGTATTTATCCAAAGAACTTGAAATCAACTATTCAAAGATATTTATGCACCTCTATTGCAGCATTATTCACAATAGCCAAAATGTGGAAGCAACTCAAGTGCCCTTCAACTGATGAATGGATAAAGAAGATGTGATATATATCACATATCACATATCACACGTATATACGTATATACAATGGAATACTACTTAGCCATAAAAAGACAAAATTGTCCCATTTACAACAGCATAAGTGGACCTTGAGGATATGATGTTAAGCCAAATAAGCCAGACAGAGAAAGACAAACACCACATGATTTCACTTATATGTGGAAAATGAACAAACAGATGGATAAAGAGAACAGATTAGTGGTTACCAGAGAGGAAGGGGGTTCAGTGGTGGGTGAAAGGGGTAAAGGATCATATATGTATGGTGATGGATAAAAACTAGACTATTGATGTTGAACCTGAAGCAATCTCTCTCTCTTTTTTTTAAGGTTGGCCCTGAGCTAACATCTGTTGCCAATCTTTTTTCTTTCTTCTTTTCCCCAAAGCCCCCCCCCATACCTAGTTGTATATTCTAGTTTTAGGTCCTTCTAGTTGTGCTGTGTGGGACTCTGCCTCAGCATGGCTTAATGGGCAGTGCTGGGTCTGCACCCAGGATCCAAACCAGCGAAACCCTTGGCTGCCCAAGCAGGGTTTGTGAACTTAACCACTCAGCCATGAGGCCAGATGCTGATGCAGTCTTTACAGAAACTGATATATAATAACATACACCTGAAATTTACACAATGTTGTAAATGAGTATGACCTTGAACAAATAGTTAAAAAAATCATATCTTCTCTGTTATATCCAGAATACAATCAGAAAGCACTCAATTTATTCAACACAAGCAGAGACAAAATCATTATGGAACTCAACAATTCACTAATCAATTTTATTTTAAGTAAACAGAATAAATCCTTGCTGTTCTATACTTTAATTAGCATAATAATAAATGAACAAAGCTTCAAACTTGTCATAGTTTAATAAGAAACATTTAAGAAGAAAATTATTAAACTAACTGCACATTGAGTTTACCAATTATTTGATTCTATTTTTTACTTTATTTTATAAATCCCCTTCAATATCTGCTATTTTACTAGTATGCCATGAAATATTAATTAAATATCTTGAAATCTCTGTTGAATGAAAATATTTTTAGGTTTCTACTAAACTGTGGATTTTTGTAGACTACATACATACAAATACACACAGATATACAAACACACACACACACTAAACATCTTTTTCAGTCAAAATATAGTTAATTCACAGCAATACAATACTCAGTAGTAAAATTTTCTTTTGAAAATTATCAGTGTTTTTACCTTAAGAACTGGCCACTAGGTACCTATGTGGAATGAATAAGCGATCAGACACTCACTGTACAAATTATCTTTGATTGAGATCTTCAAAAGAGAATTAGGATTCATTCTAATTGGCTAAATATTACTAATATCAAAACCACTTTAGAATCTACTAGTTCAGTTCAATGGAGAGAAGTAACTGAGATCACAATATAAACCCAAACTTTGTGTGAAAGGAGCAAAAAATACTTAATGTGGTTATTTAGTGTCATACTATTCTATTAATTTTCAGCTTCTTTAAACCTTTTTAAAAGTAAATGATATTGAAGTACAATATATGTACAAAAAGTGCAAGTACCTTAAGTGGAAAGTTTGATGAATTTTCACAAATTGTATACCTTATGTAACCAGCATCCATGTCAAGAATCAGAACGTAAGCAGAAGCCCAGAAGCCCCCTCCCTCTATTTCTCCTTCTAATCATTACTCCCTAGAGGAACCACTATTCTTTTTTTGGTTGCTGTTGAAGAAGATTGGCTCTGAGCTAACATCTGTTGCCAATCTTCCTGTTTTTGTTTGAGGAAGATTGTCACTGAGCTAATATCTGTGCCAGTCTCACTCTATTTTGTACGTGGGATGCCACCACAGCATGGCTTGACAAGTGGTGTGCCTGGGATCCAAACCTGTGAATCCCCCGAGCCGCCCAGGCAGAGCACACGAACTTAACCACTATGCCGCTGGGCCGGCCCCAAGGAATCACTATTCTGACTTCCAGCATCACAGATTCATTTTGTCTGGTTTTGTGTCTTATGTAAACGGAATCATACAGTATGAACTATTTTGTGTCTGGCTTCTTTCACTCAACATTATGTTTATGAAAATCACTCATGTTGTATGTACTTAAAATTTGTTTACTCTCATTATTGTATAGTATTCCAATACACAGAAGACCACAGTTTGCTTTTAGCTATCTTATATAACTTATTTTCTCCTCACTGGATGGTTGGCTCCATGGGGCCAGGGATCTCTGTTTCCATCACTGATATATCCCAGATACCTAGAATAGCATCTTGTACACAGCAGGTGCTTTGCAAGAATTTGTTGAATTAAGATATGACTAGATTTTAGTCACTCAGAAGTCTTCCAGTGCACAAGTGCTTGGGCCTGCACGCCCTGTATTAGCTCTCTCTCTAGTCTCTGGTTCTCCTCACTAGTCTCCTTAGCGCCCCTTTGACTTCCTTGTTCCTCAAAGTGTAAATCAGGGGATTCAGCAAGGGAGTCACCAGAGTATAGAAGAGGGCAATGCTTTTGTTCACATCCTGCGAATAACTGGAGGGAGGCTGGAGATACATGGAGATGAGTGTGCCAAAGAAAATGATCACTACCATTAGGTGAGAGCCACAGGTTCCAAAAGCCTTCCACCTTCCATGGGCTGATTTTATCTTCAGGACTGCACGGGGAATGTGACCATAGGATACTAAGATTAATGACAGGGGCACCACCAAGAAGAAGACACTGACAGCAAAGAGTTCAGCCTCATTGATGGAGGTGTTGGTGCAGGCCAGTTTTAGCATCACTGGAACTTCACAGAAGAAGTGGTCTACTCGGTTTTTACCACAGAGGGGAAGAGTCATGGTCAATGCCGTCTGTACTACAGAATTGCCAAACCCTGTAAGCCAAGCAGTCACAACAAGCTGCAAGCCAAGCTGGGGATGCATGATCACCATGTAGTGGAGTGGGCGGCACACAGCCGCATAGCGGTCATAGGCCATGACAGACAGGAGGACACACTCCACTCCCCCGAGTCCCAAGGCAATGAAGAGCTGGGTCAAACAGCCACCATAAGTGATGGTCTTGTCCTTCCCCTTAAAGTTGGCCAGTGTCTGAGGGACAGTGCAAGTAGTCAAACAAAGATCCATGAAAGAGAGGTTGGAGAGGAAGAAATACATAGGGGTATGGAGGCGAGGATCCAAAACTGACAAAAGGATAATTGTGCCATTACCTAGAAAGCTCAAAAAGTAGATGATCAAGATGACCACAAAGAGAGTAGTTTCTAGCTGAGGCCTGCCGGAGAAGCCCAGGAGAATGAATCCAGAGAAGGTGCTGTCATTAGTTTTTTCCATTTTACTCTGTCAATTGGAATTAAGAGGACTCAATACTGTTATCTTGCTTGTTCAATCCACCTCTTTTTTCCTAGAGTGGGTAAATAGAGTTCGGTTGGTAGCTTGAAGCGTTTTCACAGTCACTTCCTTGTTGGTGAGAAAGGGAGCAATAAATAGGTACTATATATGAGTATGTTCTATGTTTCAGGCACTGGTCTAAAATTTCTATGCATTTTCTCACAACTCTAGGAGCTGGTGTTATCGTGATCTCTGCTGACCTGTAACTGAGGGTTACAGATGTTCAGTAATTTTCCCGGGTGACTCACCAAATAAATGGCAGAAGCAGGATTCAAAACTGACTCCCTGACATGAGTTCTCTACTGCTAGGGGACACTGTCATTTTATGATTGCATGACCTCTAAAGATAATCCAAGTTTCTCCAAAAATTAAACCTAATCTAATTGTCTTGAATTAGTTGCAAATGTGTACTCCCCTAATCCCTCTCTCTTTGTTTTCCGTGAAGAACTGAAATATTTCAGACTGGCTTTCTTATTTCTGTTTTGTGGAGAAAAAGTATATTTCCTGAAGAAGCATAAATAATAGCATTTACCATTACCAATTTTATTCAAAGGGAACAATACATTTGAATACATACACCAATGGAACATTTGAGTATGGAGCCTGAAATCATGTTTAAAGACTGGAAATAATTTAAGAATTCATTGTATCCAAACCTCATATTTCAGAGGATGGATCTTCAGTCATCATCAATGATACCACTTTCAGGAAAAACTCAGGAAACCACCAACACAATGTTTACTCTTTTCTTTTCTTTCACTTCATAATTCTCTTTTTAAATTCTTCAATGTAATAGAGTAATTAATTTCTACTTGTCACTCAGCTCTTCCTATAAATACCAACCTCATCTGAAACATTTTCCATTAAAATCATAGAGGTTATTCTCGGAAATAAATTACTCTGTCTCTCTTGCATACACGAACACACATACACAGCCTCCACGAGGCAAGTTTAACAATAAAAAATACCTAAACAACAGTAATATTTCGTAATATCAACACAGCCTAGAAAAGAGTCTGGCTTGTGGTAGATTCACAAAAAATATCTGTTGAATAATTGAAAATATGGAAGAAGTTTAAAATCTGTAATAAGTTACATAAAGTGAATTTGGGGGTTATGGACATTTATGTGTACAGGGGCAAAACAAAAGAAATCTTGAGCAACAGTTAATAAACGGTCTTGACCATTCAAATTTTAGATTTTTTTAAATGCTGTGTTGCCCCTTGCAGGACTCTGTTAATCTTTTGTAAACGTCACTTTTCTATTAGCAAAATCCATGACCAGGCAAGAGGATATTCTGCCACCTCTCTATTATGCCTTTCCTGTTGGGTTCTTGGTACCCCTAATTCTTTTATTCCTAAATCCTTTCAGTGATTGTTTTGGTAGCTGCTGTTACTGTGTTTCCAAAGGGTGAAATTAATTTGGAATAATAAGTTCTAAAATGCAATAAAATGGGAATCAAGATACATGGATTCTAAGCACAAATCTCCCACTAATTAGCTAAAAGCTGCTCCCCCTCCCCTACTTCCTGACCTTCTCTCCTTCCAAATAAAAGAGATAATATATGTAGCTTTTAACAAATAAAAGACATAATGTTTGCAGTTCTTTACTGAATCCTGGTAGGTTTATGTTCCAATAGATCTACTGTCGTATTTTGAATATACTCTCCTCACTCCCTGCACATCCTTTAGTGACAGCATGGTTCTTAATTTCTATAGTTTCCAGATTATCAGGCCTTGCTTCAAAATATTCAGAATCATAAAACTGTCATTAGTGGCCAGAATTTGCTTTATCACATGTTGGTGCTTACCTCTGCTTCTTCTCTCTATCCTTGTGCTTTAAGAGTCAGAGAAAAGGAGCTTCTCCAGTCCACCATGGTGCCAGTTGAAGGCTCTTAAAATGCTCTCAAATAGGCTGTCATTTCTCAGAGATCACTGAAATATCTCATGACTCAGTCTGGAATATGATGTCAAAGTGATCTGAATCAAGAAAGCATATATTCTGATAAAAAAACATGTAAAATTCATTGTAACTACAAAAGTCAAATTAAATTGACATGGATATTTTTTTTTTATTTTTTTTTTAAAGATTTTATTTTTTCCTTTTTCTCCCCAAAGCCCCCCGGTACATAGTTGTGTATTCTTCGTTGTGGGTTCTTCTAGTGGTGGCATGTGGGACGCCGCCTCAGCGTGGTCTGATGAGCAGTGCCATGTCCGCGCCCAGGATCCGAACCAACGAAACACTGGGCCGCCTGCAGCGGAGCGCGCGAGCTTAACCACTCGGCCACGGGGCCAGCCCCTTGACATGGATATTTTAATATAAATTTCATTACATTGTATTATTTCCTAGTGTCCCATAAGACAGTACTAGAAACTAGGTGGTTTAAGACACCAGAAATTTATTGTCTCTCAGTTGTTGAGGTTAGAAGTCCCACACAAAGGTGTTTGCAGGACCTCTGAAACGTGTAGGGGAAAGACAATCCTTGCAACCTGGCTTCTGGTGGTTTAATGGCAATTTTGGGGCTTCCTGGGGTTGCAGTTGCAGCACTTCAATTACTGTCTCAGTTGTCCACAGCATTCTCCCTTGCCTGTCTGTCTTTCTCTTTTTCTTTTAAGAATACCAGTCATATTGGGTTAGGACCCATCATAACTGAGAATAACCTCATCTTAACTTGGTTACATCTTTGAAGACCCTGTTTTCAAATAAGGTCGCATTAATAGGAACCAGGGGTTAGGATTTCAACATATTTTTGGGGGCCAACACAATTCTACCAATTTCAGTAGTATAATGTAACCTTGCCTGTCAAATTCTAACAGTTCTTTATTAGAAACGCCTGCTATGCAACAGTAAGCCTAAGATGCAGGTATTAGTTCTATTTTATTCCAAGTTCATAAATAAGGTACATTGTGAGCATGATAATTGCTAAGATTTTTATTGATAATGTTGCTATTTCTCATGCTCCGATTGGTATGTAGATAGCAGAAGTCCACAGTAAGAGGAAAAACTGATTTCCCTTACTTGGTATGAATATCCAATGAAGGCTTCTCTCCTATACAAGTATACCTTTGTTACCCCTTACATCTAAAACATAAATACAGATGGTGTGCATCTAAGACCTAGCACCGAAGACTTGGTTTGAATTGGAGGAGATAATACTTACGTCCTTCTACTTCTCCACTGAAGTGATATTTAGCTAATCTGGAGTTCACATTCCTCTTCGAGTCTAGAACTTACTCTAAGTGAAGAGCTCACCAATGCATAGATGCCAATTCTGCAGGTAGCACCACCACCTTTTTGGGTCTAAAGAATCAGGAGAAAGGAACAACCTTAGCTGGACTTAGAAACATTTGAATGGGTGTTGGGCTAAGACTATGGCATCTTCTTCCATCGAAGAATAACAAAGATTACAGATATACAGCCTATGCAGATATACAGCAACCTTCTAAAAGAAGCAAGATGGTCTTTGAAGGACCGCTATAGTTTTATGAAACTAGAAGATTGACATATTGATGGGAAAGTTAATATGTGGCAGATGAAACCACCTGACTGCTGGTCTCCCATGAATGCTGGTATGTTCAGCGATTACTAAGTCGTACGTGGTTGTGGAACTAGAGAAACATGTTAGAGGATGAAATAGATAGAACAGAATCCTTAGAATAAATACAGATCCATGTATTTAAAAAGTGCTTTAAATTATGCCAATCTTGGGCAGGATAATCTGTAAGATTGGTTAATCATCAAAGGCAAGGAAAGTGCAAATTGCTATGCCATCAGGCTGTTAAAGGCATTACCAATTCTTTTTATAATTAGTGTTAGCATAACTGTGTCATCGCCAGGGTTTTCCCAGGAAGGTTGTTCACTCATTTTATAAAGTGTTTCACTGCATAAGAGTGAGTATAAATTAGAGTGGACAATTGAATCTATAGCTAAACAGAAGTTTGAATCTATGAATTCTATGGAATCTGTCCATGAATAAAAGGGCTAATACTACATCTGAGGGTTATATTAATAAGTCCCCAAAGTCAAAGTATATGCTTTAGGGACTGAGACATTTGAAGATGTGTTTTTTCTAGTGGCTCTAAGAGTGTCCTGTCCCATGTAACTCATTAGCCTCAGTTCAGGTATCCAGAGTTTGGCTGCCTCTGGAGAGGTGACATCAACAGATGGTCAATCCTATCCTGCCAAGTTGACTAGGAGTGAACCTATTGTCTCTGCTTAACTTCCATCTCCCAAATTTAATAGTATTGATTGCATTTTCAGCTAGTCTTTAAATTATTCTTTTAATTGAGATATTATTGACATATAACATTACATTAGTTTCAGGTGTACTACATATGATTCAATATTTGTATATATTGTGAAGTGATCACCACGATAAGTCTAGTTAACATCCCTCACCACACATAGTCACAAACTTTTTTCTTGTGATGAGAACTTTAAGATCTACTCTCTAGCAACTTTTAAATATACAATATGGAATTATTAACTATAGTCTCCCCAGTGTACATTACATCCTCATGACTAGTCTTTAAATTCTTCATCCTTGTCTTCAGAAATATTTTTTCTTACTTAAAAGGGAAAAAAGTATCCACTAAGCATACGTCTCTGAGCCTGTTTTTTCCCATATTTGTTATATCCCACCACTATTACTGATTCGATAAAAAAAATGCTTCCCAATGGTACTACTAACTCTATTACCTTCCACTTTTAGGAGACTTGGTTACTCAGTTATAATCTATCCCATCTTCAGCTTCTTGTATCCCATTATCTATTTATCCATAGCCTAAAGGTATGTTCGTGTATCCTATCTGAAAAATAAAATTAGAATTTAGCCCCTCCGCCCACACCAGACACTCTTCTAGCTCTCTCCTTCATTCACTTAGAATCTTTTTGATGGTACACAAAATAGCCACGTGTGTTCTCCTCGCATCAACACTTCGAAGTGCTCTTATTTGTATTCTTCCCCTACTACTCTTATGAAGCTACTTTCTGTGAAATCTTCAATACACAAAATCTTTCCCATCATACAAGGTAGATGAGCCGTTATCTTACTTGACGTAACTTGGTACCGATCATGTTCCTCTCCTTCAAGAAATTATGCTATTTACTGACTTCTATTTGTTTTTCTACTATTTCTTGGCTCCCTGAGTCTCACTTTTCTTTCTCATTGGCATCAACTTCAATGTGTAGATTTCCCAAATTCTATCCTTGACTCTCTTTTGTCTCTTCACACTGTTCCTGAGAGACTTTGCCATTTCCATGGCTCGAACTACCACCTATCTGTATGATAAATCTTTATTCCATATCTACAATTTAGACCCCCTCTTGAGTTGCATATTAAAGCAAATGAAATCTTGGCTACATACACATGGATTATTTGTGAACTTTAAAGTTTCAATTACTTTACAATGTAATCTATCCTCTTCTGAAAATAGCTCCTGCCTTTGCATATCAAATTTCCATAATCTCACTTCCAAACCCTCAGTAATCCCAGTGAGAACTCCCTGAATTATCCTTGGTTCTTCTCTTTGTTTTGGTCCCAATACTGAATCAAAGCTTTGATGATTCTCTTTCTGACATGTTTTTAGAATGCATTCACTTTCCAGCATACGTTTTCCATTTATTATCAAGTTATTAATCTTTTTAATCTTGTGTGAACCATTTAATTCATCTAGGAGATCTTCCAACGAAATCAACTGCCAGTTTCTGTAGTGTTATCTGAATTATTTTTCCTAAACTACATAACCACATCACTTCTTTGCTTAAAAATAGTTTTGGTTACTATGTCTACAATATTATATAAAAAGCACACCTCTAACAGACGAAACTGCATTTATTCTATGGACCCCATAGTTGTGGGAAGATGTCCACAATTTGCTATTCACTGTGTATACATTCCAGTTTGGGGCCATTCTATTATGTATTCTTTTGCTCTAATATGCTGTTTCATCTGAAAGGTAAATCTTGTCCTATTTTTCCATATAGTATGGCCCATTCTAATTAAAGACTTTTCTCAAGGATCATATACTTTATGAAGGCCATAAAATCCCCACTTGCTCTCTTCTTTGAGGTCTTGTAACGCTTCCTACCTAATTATTAATATTACTAATCAGTGGCCATGGTAATTAATTCTTGGCTGCGTATGTTCCATACTAGAATGTGAACTCCTTCAGGATGGACCTATTTCTTCTTCATCTTTTAATTCCCATGGTAATTCTATGTCTTATGCATTCTATGTTCTCAAAACTTTATGCTTAACAAATATCATACAAATGAGCTGGAATTCTGAAAATCTGAAAGTAGTTTCAGTGTAAACTCTAACTGTTGTTGATTGAAAGAAATATGTGAATTATCTTATTCTCTCTATATATGTTGAATGCGTGTGTACATCCTCCACAACTGGATGTTGATTTAAGTGGTGAGACTATGAAAGTGGATTTGAGGAATCTTCTTAATATGTAAAAATGATAATTTACTTTTCTGCTTAAACTTCTTTGACAGTGCACCATTGTCTTCAGAATAAAGTGTAAACTCTTAAACATGGTTGTCAAGGTCCTTCTTGATTTAGTGTTTCCCTGTTTTTCTAGTTTCACAGATCAGATTTTCCCTGTGATGCTCCTTTCACTTTGAATGTTTTTATGTAGTGGATGTTTTTTCAGTAGTCATAGTTAAGTTTCTTACTCTATGACGCATGCTTTCTTCTTCCAGCAGGGAAGACAATGCTCTGTTTTGTGCCCCCAGAAGTCAAACCATTTTTATTAAACAAAGAATTAAAATAAGTCATATAAGCACCCATTTTAAGATAGCATTAAAAGGAACTGCTAAATAATAATGCACACCTGAAATTACACAATGTTGTAAACCATTATAATCTCAACAAAATAATTGAAAAAAAAAAGAGAAAGGAACCCGAAGAAATAAAAGAGAAAGTGTTAATAAAGAAAAATATCAGTATCAATTAGTTAAAAGGAATTGGGATTGATTCTTGTTCAGGATGGGTCTGGTATGGCTTTTAAAGCCAAGATACTAATAAGCAATGAATATTCTCTAGAGTTACAGTTATTTGCTATATAAATGAGGCTTTTAAGTCCATTCCTTTAACTTAGATTTTTACTTCTTTAAATCTAGAACATCTCTCTAAATAATTTTATAATTTCACTTTCTTGGTCAATATTATATACCTACTAGCTTGTCATTTTTATATATACTGTGATCTGTTAGAATTGTGGAAAACTTACTGCTGCTTTATCAATTCTTCATTTTAATTAACAGAGGCACATAGAGAGTTCCCCTCTCAAGAAATGAGAAATCAAATCTAAGCAATTAACGTTCTTCTTTAGAACAATTTGTTTAATTTAGCACCATGGAACTGTTACAACTCAATTGTATTGAGTCACTTGATGTGCCTGTTTTGGTTAGTCAGCTGTTAAACCTCTTCTCTGTTTTTTCCCCACTGGAGATTATCAATCAGCACTTCCTGTTTTTGATGTAGTTACTACTTATTCTGGGGTTAGTTGTCTAATTAAAATGATTGCCTGCTTGCTTAAATAGAAAAAAATGGGCATATGCTATAAACAAGCACCTACATATTGTTTCCTTATATAGGAACATTCTCTTGCTTATAAAATCAATTTAAAAAGTAAACACATTAGTCTTACCAGAACCAAACCCATAAATGTTAGGAACAGGAAATGTTGTTGCTACTCTTTGTGTTAATTAACCTTGTTCTGGTAGTGTTGGCCAATAAAATTAGAGAGGAATAAAAAAAGCTATAAATATTGGAAAAGAAGGAACAAAATACTAAATATTGCAGCAAATATGATTGTACAATCAAAACACCAGAGCTATAAAAATTTTTCCGCAGCAATTTGGTTAACAAGCTTATGGAATACCAAATTATGGTTCAAAATCAATAATTTTAACACATCCAAAGGATAATCTGTTGGAGAATATAGTGTGATAGAAGATCTTAGATATAACAGCAGCAAACAATATAGCACCTGACATACGTAGGAATTGTATAAGATGGCAATCTGCAGCCTTTTGCTGTCTAAGAAATTTATTATTTTATTTAGTACAAATGTCAGCATTCTTTTCTCAGTGATAAAGCGTAGTTGTAACGCATGTAAGAGAATAGAGTTTTTTCCTTTTGGAGCTTCAGCTCCCCAAAGAACAGGAAATTCCATCACTCTTGTAATTCCTGATGACGTCAAATGGTAACATGTGGACAAGTGTTTAGGGCAGAAATTGTAGCTCAGAAGGGCTTTAAAAGAAGGTAGCAGCTCTGTGATATTAGAAAAAGAAATATTATTGGAAATGTCAGCAACTTAATAAATCTGAAATGATTCAACGTTTTGGAAAAATGTGTCTTCATTTTGTACTTAATGTTTCTGTAGGTTGCATGTGTAAAGGGACTAGGAGAGAGAAAATAGCATATGGTATTCATAACAAATAATTGGATTGGTGATATATACAAACATACACACATACATTCATACATATGTACACAGTATTCGGTAAGTATTGGCAATATAATTGCAAAATATATTCTTTGATTGGAGAATGATATAAATCATTCTTGTTATGGTGGATTAGGGGACAAGGTGAGTAAAACACAAAAGAACAAACATTGAAAGGAAATGGGAGGAAACAAAGAAGGGAGATAGAGAAATTGAAGAAGGGAAAGAAGTTTGAGGAGGAATCTTGAACTCAAACCACTACAGAGGATAGGTTATTGACAAAATAAATCGGGCCAGGTATAAGAAATACCAACTACCAAAACTTAAATATGATGTAATTAAAGCATTTTACAATTCAAATTGGTGAACAGAAATTTTTATTTATAGTTTTTTGTTGTCCATTCCTGCTTTTAAAAAAATTTGGAACCAGAAAGAATGTGTTTTCTTCTCCAAAATTATTTCAATGTGAGGTACAATATTTGTTTTTAACTTTTTCCTCTAGCTTTATTGAAATATAATTGACACATAACATTGCGTAAGTTTAAGGTGTACCATGTGATGATTTGATACCCTGGGCCTCCGAAATGATTACCAATAGTCTTAGTTAACACCCTATCACCTCACATAATTATTTTTTTTAAATTTTGTGGTGAGAACATTTAAGATCTACTTTCTGAACAACTTTCAAGGATATTGTAGTGTTGTTAACTATAGTCACCATGCTGCACAGCAGATCCCCAGAAATTATTCAACTTATAACTGGTACTTTGTACCCTTTTACCAACATCTCCCCATTTCCCCTACCTCCCAGGCACTGGCAACTGCCATTCTGCTCTCTGTTTCTGTGAGTCTGGCTTTTTTAGATTACACATATAAGTGATATCATAGAGTATCAGTCTTTCTCTGTCTGACTTATCTCACTCAGCCTAATGCCCACAATGTCCATCCATGCTGTCTCAAATGGCAGGATTTCCTTCTTTCTTGTGGCTGAATAATATTCCATACCACATAGATACATGGAATATACCACCTCTTCTTTATTCACATATCTGTAGATGGACATTCAGGTTGTTTTCATATCTTGGCTATTGTGAACAATGCTGCAATGAACATGGGAGTGTGGACATTTAAGATCCTGATTTTATTTCCTTTGAATATATAAATGGAAGTGGGTTTGCTGGATCATATGGCAGTTCTATTCTTAATTTTTTGAGGAACCTCCATACTATTTTCCATAGTGGCTGTACCAATTCACATTCACACCAACAATGTACAAAACTTCCCTTTCCTCCACATCCTCCCTAACACTTATTATCTCTTGTCTTTTTGATGATAACCCTTCTAACAGGTGTGAGGTAGTATCTCAGTTGCCAATCTTCCTCTTTTTGCTTGAGGGAGGTTGTCCCTGAGCTAACATCTCTGCCAATCTTCCTCTACTTTGTATGTGGGATGCCTCTGCAGGATGGCTTATGAGCGATACAGAGGTTGGCGCCTGGGATCTGAACCCATGAACCCTGGGCCGCCGAATCAGTGTGCACAAAGTTAACCACTATGCCACTGGGCCAGCCCCTCATCCGTTTTTTCATCAGAATTTTTTTTTTGCCATTGAGTATTATGAATTCCTTATATATTTTGAATATTAATCTCTTATTAGATAGGTAGTTTGCAAATATTTTCTTCCAATCCATAAGTTCGTTTTCGTTTTGTTCATTGTTTGTTTTGCTGTGCAGAAGACTTTTAGTTTGATGAAGTTGCACTTATTAACTTTTGCATTTGTTTTGTTGTGCTGTTGATGTCATATCCAAAAATCATTGCCAAGAACAATATCAAGAAGCTTTTCCCCCATGTTGTCTTCTAGGAATTTCACAGTTTCAGGTCTTATGTTGAAGCCTTAATTTATTTCGAGTTAATTTTTGTGATTGGTGTAGGCATCCAATTTCATCCTTCTGCATGTGTTTATACAGTTTTCCCAACACTATTTATTGAAGAGACTATCTTTCCCTATTGTGTATTCTTGGCTCTCTTGTCAAATATTAGTTGACTGTATATACAGGGGTTTTTTCCTGGGCTGTCAATTTTGTTCCATTCGTCTATGTGTCTATTTTTATGCCAGTACCCTACTGTTGTGATGAATATAGTTTTGTAATAAAGTTGAAATCAGGAAGTGTGATGTCTGCAGCTTTGATTTTCTTTCTCAGGATTGCTTTAGCTATTCGAGGTCTTTTGTGGCTATATACAAATTCTAGAATTACTTTTCTATTTCTGTGAAAAATGTCATTGGAATTTTGATAGAGATTACACTAGATCTCTAAATGACTTTGGGTAGTATGGACATTTTAACGATATTAATTCTTCCAATCTATGAATGTGGAATATCTTTACTTA
Source organism: Equus asinus (assembly GCF_041296235.1). Lineage (NCBI taxonomy): Eukaryota > Metazoa > Chordata > Mammalia > Perissodactyla > Equidae > Equus > Equus asinus. The sequence goes on from NC_091797.1 coordinate 38,439,793, forward strand.
TATTTGTTTCTTCAATTTCTTTCATCAATGTCTAGCAGTTTTCAGTGTACAGATCTTTTGCCTTCTTGGTTAAATTAGAAATCTTTTATTGTTTTTGATGCTATTGTGAAGGATACTGTTTTCTTTATTTTTCAGTTATCTCACTGTTAGAGTATAGAAAAGCAACTGATTTCTGTATGTTGATTTTATATTCTGTGACTTTACTTAATTTTCTTATTAGTTCTAGCTGCTTTAATTTTACAAACAGCACCTCAGATTTCAGCCTGAGAGTAGCAGTTTTGTGCCGATTCAAGGTATTAAATAGAAATACATTCCTCAAGTTGAAGAACTGAGTTTCCAGATGAAATAATTTACTTTTTGTGAGACACACTTAATGAAAAAAGTAATAAACCATTTAATATGTAGATAAGAAAAGGACATTTATGGAAAAGTAAAAGGAAATGCAGGAAATGTTCTGTGTAAGAGAATAAGTTTGGAGGAAAACGCTAAATTACAGGGATTTAGATACCCATAAAACTTTGTAGTGATTGCACACATAGGTATAATGATTTATCTGAATATAGCATTTATGAGTAGGAGTTATTTAAGTTGAATATTAGATATTAGAAAGGCATTTTAATTTGTCGGAATAGATAGATATGCATTCCTAGATGGGGGAAATGATAGATAAATGGATGCATAAATAGATTTAGGTAAATAGTCATGAAGTTCATGTCAGAAAAAGATGAGAGAGAATTATTTATCAGTGTTCTGAAGTTACTCCTTAAATTGGAAAAGTGTTTGAAGGACAGAAGCAGTCCTCTTATCTTTCCTGATCAAAAACAACAATTGGTCCAGTCTTCCTCAGCAAAAGGAGGAAGATTGGTGGCAAATGTTAGCTCAGGGTTAATCTTCCTCAAAGAAAAAAACAAAGAAAAAAGAAAAAAGAGAAAAAGGACACATTACTAATGTCATGAACGAAGGAGAGCGTTATAAGAAAACAAAGTTCAGAATCAAATCTTCCATGAATATAGATGCAAAAATCTTGACAGAATATTAGCAGAAAAATTGAACAAGATATAAAAAGCATAATACATCATGACGTAGTGATTTTTATCCCAGAATGTAAGGTTGTTTATTTAACATTCAAAAATCAATTAATGGAATTCACCACATTGATAGAACAAAAGATAAATATATAATCATCTCAATAGGCTCAGAAAAATAACTTGGTAAAATTAAAAACTATTCATGATAAAAACCAGAAACAGAAGGAAACTTCTTTAATCTGTTAAAGGGCATCTACGAAAAACCTAGAATTAAAATCATACTTAACAGTGAAGTGATAAATGAATTCCCTCTAAATTTGAGAATAGAGCAAATAAATCTATTTTCATCCTTTTATCAACATTATATATTCTAATCAACGAAATCAGTTGGAAAAAGAAAACAAAACAAATTTGAAAGCGAGTATTTGGAAACAAAGTGCTTTTGTGTAGAAAAACCTAAGGAATTCCCAAAACATTAAAATTTAAAGTGAATTTATCAAGATTGTAGGATACAAGGTCAATTTATTAAAATAGATTCTCTTTCTACAGATTCACAACAAACAACTGGGAAATGAAATACAATCCAGTCTACAGTAGTGTCAAAAACAAAATGATTAAAATAAATTTATTGCAATATATTCAAGACTTCTATCCTGAAAATACTAAAACATTGCTAAGTGAAATTAAAGACCTAAATAAAGAGAGATATACTGTGCTCATGGGTTGGAAGGCTAAATGTTGTTATGATGGGAATCTTCCCAAATTGATCTGTAGATCCAACGTGGTTACAATCAACATCTCAGCTAGCTTTGTTTTTATTATTTAGAAATTGGCAAACAGATTGTAAATTTTATGTAAAAATGCAAAGGATAAAGACAAAGGTGGATGACTTGAACTAGCTACTTCAAGACATACTGTACAGCTATATAATCAAACAGTATGGAATTGTCCTAAGGACAGACAAATAAATGTACTATCAAAATAGAGAGTCCAGAAAGAGTCCCACAGCTGTGTCAATTGAATTTGATAAAATCATGAAGAAAATTCAATGAAGAAAATAACTTTTTCCAGATGGCACTAGAACATCATATTTATACATATCTGAATACACTTATTTAAAAAATGAACCGGGACATATCTCATACCAGACCCCCAAATTAATTAGAGATGGATCAAAATCTTAGACAGAAGAGGTACAGCTTTGTAGCATACAGGAAAAAATATAAGAGAATATCCCTCCTTTCTGGCAAAGAGATATCTCTTAGGACATTAGAGGCATTAACCATAAAAAAATTACAAATTGGACTTTATCAAAATTAAAAATTTATGCTCCTCAAAAGACAACACTTAGAAAATTGATGGACCAGCTACAATTTGGAAGAAGATATATGCAATATATATGTCTGAAAAAACACAAATTTCTAAACAGAAGATCGTTTTTTGTATACCTTGATGTTAATTTCTAATGTGTTTTGGCAAGAGATCATGGACTGGATGACAACTCTCTTTAAAATATGTTTGAGGCTTTCTTTGTGTAATATTCCTTCCATGCCTGGGAAAAAAGGGTCTTTTCTATTTTGGATACAGAAACTATAGTTTTCTTTAGATGAATTTTGTTATAAGATATTTTATATCTTTGTTTATTTTTATTTTGTCTTTTTACGAAATGTCTAAAGTAGTGTGTTGAAATCTTATACTCTGATGGTGGATTTAACTCTTTCTTCTTGAATTTCTATCTATATATTTCAGGGCTATTTTAATAGGGGCATTTATGTTTTAAATTCATAATGAATTGAACTTTTTTTCTTTTTTTAAAAACTTGGCGCCTGAGCTAACATCTACTGCCAATCTTCTTCTTCTTTTTTTCTTTTTCTCCCCAAAGCCCTCCAGTACATAGCTGTACATTCTAGTTGTAGGTCCTTCTGACTCAGCTCTGTGGGACACCACGTCAGCATGGCTTGATGAGTGATTCCATGACCACGCTCAGGATCCAAACCAGCGAAACCCTGGGCCACAGGAGCAGTGTGTGTGATCTGAACCACTCAGCCACAGGGCCGGCCCCTTGAACTTTTACACTTTTATCTTTGGTTAGTAAAATCTCCATATCTAATATTGCTTTTTGTCTTAAAATGTATTAAAGTCTGTTTATTAGATATTAAAATCATAACACCAGCCTGGAATATTTTCTTATTTTTATCTTTTTTATAACCCTATGTTTTGGTGTTTCTCTTTAAACAGTATAAACTTGAAGATTTTTCCCCCATTAGTCTTTGTTTTTTAAATGTGGGGTTGGGAGAGGCACTGCTTAGTTCATTTAGAGCTCTTTTAACTATTGAGATGTGATTCAATCATAACATTATTTTAGTTTGTTCCTTTTTAACGTAGGCATTTGCTTGTCTGATTTCTGAGGCTTTATATATTTGAGAAGTTTTTATCATGCTTCTCTATTTAAATGGCCATTTTACTGGATAAAACATCTGGGTTGAAGTTTTTCCCCTTAATTTAAAAAAAATAATCCTCCATTGTCCTTTCTCATTCAGTGTTGCTTTGAAAGTATTTGATAGTGCATCTAAGTAGATCAACAAATAAATGCAAATCATATGTGTAGAACCACAGCTATATGTCACCTCCCCACAGGTAAAGTTTCAATGGAATGAGCAATTCACAGTCAAAAATCATATCAACACACAAGGAAATAAGATACCATGAGTAAGCACAAGGGATAAACAAAGGAGCAGAATCAGATTCATAAAGACTTTGGATTTTTGAATTTTTAGACATGGAATATGCAATAAATATGACTAATATCTTTCAATACTTAGAATTCTCAAAATATAAGCAAGAGATAAAGGACTAAAGGAACAAAAAACCAGAGTCTGGTCCTAAACAGGAAGCTGAATTATGATGAACACTGACTCTCTCCTCCAAGATAAATCCCAGAAAAATTAGAGAAGATAAATAGAGAAACTGTAAGAAATCCTGAGGTATTGGTGTATACATGTATGATGGTAGTATGGGCTGAAGAAGAGGACTTCCCAGCACAATTATAGTCGTTAAAACTGGAAAGAAAGTGTGAGGATTCTGATCTAGCTTCTCCACTGCTTTGTCTTGAGGGACACAGTGTTTACCCTACAACTTCAGCAAGACATAATTTTCCTCCAAGTGTCCTCAGCAATAAAATCAGAGCAACATAGAACCCCTGTGTTTGTAAGGGGCTGAGAAAAAAGGTAAAGGGTTATGACTAACAACCTCAGGCAGTTATTTCCCCAACTCTCCCATTCCACTGCAGGATTCATACCATCCTCACCTCAAGAGCTTGCTCTGGGTGACACAAAATGGGGTCTGGTCTTCTGCAATACACAACGTCTCAGAGAGGATTTAATACTCAGAGAGGAAAATGAGCATACAGGCCCCAAATCACAAGGCACTTAAAGAAAGTAGCCATTTCAATAAAAAGAAAAAAATGCTAGATTAAAAAATTTAACAAAAATATAAAATGAGCCCGGTAAACGGCTTCAAAGAAATAAGAGAAAGTATTACCAGCATGAATCAAATAAAACAATAAATAAAAATAGAACCAAGGTGAAATGACATAAAATACATATTTGTTTTAATGAATACCACAGTAGGTAACAAGTAAAATGGTACATCTGTACAGGAATTAGTGAACTGGAAGAACAGAATGAGGAAATCTCATATATGAAAGAAGGAAAAGAAAACAAAAGAGACCAGCAAAATTGGAGAGAGATGATGGACAGAAGTAAGATTATTAAAATTCAGATAATAGGACTTAAAGAATGAGAAAAATAAATATGGAGATGATGAAATGCCTGAAGAGATATTGGAGATAAATTTTTTGAAATTCAAACCATAAATAGAAATTTATGTTTAAAAGAGCAAATAGAATTCCAAAGAGGAGAGCTAAGGAAAAACCCACATTGAAACACATTAAATTTAGGAATCTCAAAGACAGATGAGGTTGTGGTTCAAGATCATGAAGTAGAAGTCCCACAAGGTGAGAGTGAACTAAGAGACTGTTCATAAAGCCATTATGCAACCTTACTGAGTTTTACCCCCAGGAGCCGGTACAGAAGCAACAGAATGAAAGGCGCCCATTGTTTCTGTGAAAGAAGTCTATTTGCTTATCTTAATAGCTATGGAGTGAGGGGTAAACTTCTAATTGAACATACATGTAGGGATTGAGTTCAATTTTCTCCATAGATGAGGGATGCCAGTGTGCACCACCTTTATACTCAACCTCTGCTTCACCCAAGGTTGCCAGTGTCTCTGTGAAAGGAGCTTGTGAACACATCTGGTGCCCGGGCTTTTGTGGCTGTCATGGAGAATACTCATCCCTTGATAACCTGGCCCTGGTAGACATCAGACCTTGCATTCTTAGGTTCAATGGGATGGTAGCAAGCACAGAAATAGTTCTTAGCTGGCTATACTCCTTATGCTCAGTGCAGACAAAAACACCAATCTCCTAGTCTTCTCTTGAAAGACGCATGTTTATATGCTCTAAAAGCTGCTGCCTGAAGGTATGGCTTCCAATGAGCCTTGATCTAGGTGCTGACTGAGATCCTTTCCTTTGGGAAACGGACAGATTTTGTTATACCCTCAACTACTGGGAGTCACTAAGTACAAAGAAAGCTGCTTGGACAATCACAAAGTATAGAAAGACATCTAAGAGCTAGGGCAGAGTTGAATGATAACAATCATCTGCTACATGAGACTATTAATTCAAAACTAGGACGGCGAGGTGTCTTTTATTTACTGTGCAGAATACAACAAAGAGAGTGAAGGAAAATGAAGAAACAAAAGAACACATACCAAAGGAAAGAATAAGATAAAGACTCAGAAAGACTTTAAGGAGATGGAGGTAAGTGACTTATCTGATAAAGAGTTCAATAAAAGTGTCATAAAGATGCTCACCAAAGCCATGGGAACAAAGCATGAACAAAGTGACAATTTCAGTAAAGAGATAAAAATATAAGAAAGTATCCAAAAAATTTTCAGACATGAAGAATACAATAACTGAATTGAAAAATGTAATAGAAGGGTTCAACATCAGACCAGATAGTGTGCCAGAAAGCATTAGTGAACTCAAAGACAGGGTAGTGGAATCCATCCAATCAAAAGGACGGAAAGGAAAAAGAATGAAAAAGAGTGAAGATAGCTTAAAGGACTTATGAGACAACATCAGGCAGACTAATATGTATGCTACAGGAGTGCCAGAAAGAGAGGAGTGAGAGAATGAGGCAGAAAAAATAACTAATGAAATAACTGCTGAAAACTTCTGTAACCTGGGGAAGTAAACAAACATCCAGATCCAGGGTGTCCAGGCAGATCCATAAAACATGAATACAAAGAGCTCCACGCCAAGATACGTTATAATTAAATTGTTGAAAGTTAAAGAAAAGCAGAGAATCCTAAAATCAGCAAGAGGAAAACAACTTGCTAGTTACAAGGGAACTCCATAAAACCATCAGCAGATTTTTCAGCAGGAACTTTTCAGCCCAGAGGTGAGTGCCACAATATATTCAAAGGACTGAAAGAAAAAACCTACAAACTGAGAAGACTCTATGCAGCAAAACTGTCCTTCAGAATTGAAGGAGAGATGAGGAGTTTTCTGGAGAAGCAAAAGCTAATAAAGGAGTTCATCACCACTAGACTAGTCTTGCAAGAAATGTTAAAAGGACTTCTTTAAGCTGAAACAAAAGGGTGCTAATTGTAGCAGGAAAACATATAAAAGTATAAATATCATAGGTAAAGGTAAATATGTAGCTAAATTCAGAATAACCTAATGTTGTAATGGTGATGAGTTAATCACTTATAAATGCAGTTAGAAGCTTAAAAGATAAAAGAAGTAAATATAACTATAAATACAATAATTTGTTAATAGTTACAAAAAATAAAAAGATGTATAATGTAGCATCAACACATAAAACATGTGCGAGAGGGAACAAAAATGTTGAACTTTAGAATGCATTTGAACTTAAATTCTTATCAATTGAAAACTCACTGTTATAAAAAATATATTTTATGCGAGCCTCCTGGTAACTGCAAAACAAACACCTATATTAGATATTCAAAAATAAAGAGAAAGGAATCAAAGCATATCAATTCAGAAAAATCAACAAATCACAAAAGAGGAAATCAGACAAGAAGGTAGAAAAAAATTACAAAATAGCCAGAAATTAATGAACAAAATGTTAATAAGTCCATACCAGTCATAAATTACTTTAAATGTAAACAGATTAAATGCTCTAATCAAAAGACATAGAGTGGCTGAATGGATAAAACAAAAAGACCCAACTATATGTTGCTGGAAAAGACTTACTTCACCTTTATGAATGTACAGAACTGAAAACACAGGAACTAAAAACATAGTCCACGCAATGGATAAGAAGGCTGGGGTAGCTATTCTTAAGTCAGACAAAATAGACTTGAAGACAAAGATTGTAATAAGAGACTAAAAAGTCATTGTATGAAGATAAGGAGTCAATCCACCAACAGGATATTACTTTTAAGAATGTTGATACAATCAACATCAGAGCACTTCAATATGTGAAGAAAATTTTATCAGACCAAAAGGGAAAAACGGACAGCAATGCAATGATACTTCATTAGCAGGGGAATTCAGTTCTCCATTTTCATCAAAGGATAGATGTTTAAACAGAAAATCAATAAAGAAACATTGCAGTTAAATGACTAGTTAGATCAAATGGTCTTAAGATATATTTACAGAACATTCCATCCAAAACAGCAGAATACACTTTGCTCCAAGTATGCACAGAACGTTCTCCAGGACAGCTCACATGTGAGGCCACAAAACAAGTCTTAATAAATGTAAGAAGATTGAAATCCTATCATGCGTCACTTCTGATCACAATGATATTAATGGTATGAAACTAGAAATCAATTACAGAAAGAAAACTTGAGAATTCACAAACATGTGGAGAGTGTGCTCTTGAACAACACAAGGGTCAAAGAAGAAAGAAAGAGAGAATTCAAAGATACCTTGAGACAATTGAAAATGGAAGTACAATGTACCAAAATGTATAGGAGGTAGCAAAAACAGTTCTAAGAGGAAAGTTCATAGCAATAAATGCCTATATTAATACACTAGAAAGATCTCAAATAAATAACCTAACTTTACACCTCAAAGACATAGAAAAAGAAAAAGAAATGAATCCAGAACTCAGGAGAAGGAAGGAAATAACCAAGATCAAAATGGAAATAAATGAAATAAAGACTAAAAAGACAATAGAAAAGATCAATGTAATTAGGTATTGGATTTTTGGGAAGATAAACAAAATAGAGAAATATTTAGATAGTCTCACCAAGAAAAAGAGAGGACTCAAACAAATAAGATAATAAACAAAAGAGGTGACATTAAAACTGATACCACAAAAACACAAAGGATCATAAGAGACTACTTAAATAGCTATATAGCAACAAATTGGACAACCTAGAAGAAATGGATAAATTCCTAGAAACATACAACCTACCAAGATAGAATCAGGAAGAAATGGGAAACTGAATAGACTGATTACTAGTAAGAAGATTGAATCAGTAATCAAAAACCTCCCAACAAACAAAAGTCCAGGAGCAGATGGCTTCACTGGTGAATTCTACCGAACATTTGAAGAGTGAAGCTTTCCAAACTTTTTCAAAAAACAGAAGAGGAAGTAATACTTCCAACCTCATTTTATGAGGCCAGCATTATCCTGATACTAAACCCAGACGGGAATGTTATAAGAAAAGAAAATTATGTGCCAATACCCCTGATGAAAATAGATGCAAAAATTCTCAATAAAATATTAGCCAACCAAATTCAACAAATGCTAGAAAAACAATTTGTAACAGTGTGTGGTGATAGATGTTAACTAGATTTACTGCGGTGATCACTCTGCAGTATGTACATGTATCGAATCGGTATGCTGTACACTGGAAACCAATACAACTTGACATGTCATTTTATCTCAATTAAAATCAAAAAGGATTCCAGTCTTAAAGACTGAGAGATTGGTTGATTCTTTTGTTAAAAATGGAGAGGCTAAAGATGACAACCTGCTGTTATGGTTTGAATTGTGTCTCCAAAAAATATATGTCATAACCCCTGGTACTTAAGAATATTATCTTATTTGAAAATAGATTCTTTGCATATGTAATCAAGTTAAGATAATGCCATACTTGATTACGTGGGCTCTAATCTGATATGGATGGTGTCCTTCTAGGAAGGGAAAACAGAGACAAGACACAGACAGGGAGAACACCATATGATGATGGAGGCGAAGATTGGAACAAAGATAAATGTACAAGCCAAGGAATGAGAAGGATTGTTGGCAACAACAGAGGCTAAAAGAAAGGCATAGAACACATTTTCCTTTAGAACCTTCAGAGAGTGTGTTCCTGATGACAGCTTGATTTTGGACTTCTGGTTTCCAGAAGCGTGAGAGAAAAAATTTCTGTTGTTTTAAGTACCCCAGTTGGTGGTACTTCATTATGGCAGCCACAGGAAACTAAAACAGCTACTTTTGGTTGGGGAGAGGGAAACAGTGGATTTATTGAACCAGAGTACATGTAAATTTTCAAGTAGATGTGTCAGGAATGGCAATGGAAATATAGAATTCTGCTTGGAGAGAGGGTTCAGAGCTTGATATACTTTTGGCAATTCTTTGGTGGTTCACCAAAGTACCGTCATTTTGAAGAGGAAATGGGTAAAAAGAAAATTAAGGAAAAGGACTTTTGGTTTCGAAAAAGCAGAAAAGTAATGGCCATTGACATGTGAGAACATCAGGGTTGAACAGTTTATAAAAGCTAATGAAGACCGTTTCAAGGAGGAAGTGGCCAACAGCATGGCATGACTGAAGGTGATCTGAGGAAATGGACTGAAGAAAAAGCATGATTTTGGCTAGAAATGCTAATGATTCTTTGCATTTACACAATGATTTACAATTTGTAAGGCATTTTCATATTTTTTATCTTATTTGTTTACCACAACACCTTAAGGGACAATATCATCCTTATTTTACAGCTGAGCTCACTCTGGAACAGGGAGGTTAAATCCTTGCTTGAAGTGACACAGCTTCTAAATAACAAGATCAAGATGTGAACCTAGATTTTCAGAGTTCAAAGTTATGCTCTTTCCAAGGAATAATGGAATATCTTTTTAAATTCCTTTTAATAAGCCTTTACTCTCACTAGGTAGAGGCTAATGATTACTAAGAAATGACAATCAACCTTGCTTAATGTTTTAATTAGCATGCTGTACATTCAAAGATTTCCTCAGTGTGATTATAAGTTTTGTGTTTATAATTTTCAATTTTAAGATGTCAATAATTTTCATAATTTAATTACATAAGAATTATAAGGATAGTCCTATAATGACTAAAGTTAATAGAATTTTAATATGTTAAGATAGAAATGGGCTCAAATTGTTATAAGATTTCCTATGTATTCAGCATCCTGAACACAGATTCACTCATTGGTCAAATGATCAAAGAAGACATAGTAAACTAAATTTTGGAAGCTTTCTAATGCAAATGTCTTGTGTGTGTGAAAATGTAAGTGCTTGTTTTGGGAGTGGGAGGGAATGGATGGTGGAAATGTAGCATGTGATCCGGGGGTTTTTCCACATGTCTTGGGTTATAGTGCTCATAATCATTTCCCCACTAGCCTAATTACATGTAATTTTCTCTAGATTCCAGAAAATTCCTTCCAAGATGAAATAGTTTGGGAGGATCCTTCAAGAACTTCATAGAAGCAATGGGACGGTCTAGCTCCAGTCTATGAAAACTCTGCTTACTTGAGAATCTCCAGAGTCACATCCTGCAGAGGAGAGGGGGGAAGGACTGGATGTGCTCAATAGAAAGCATTCAGATTTCGTTACCCTTGACTTTTGGTGGAAACATAGATGTCTATATTCAATATGTCCCATCTTTGGTGTTAGGTGACCATGTACGTGAAGGGCCTTTCAAGAAGTGAAATATTTTTCAATATAGAATAATTAAACAACCTGCCAGCTGTACAGTCTGGCACTATATTTTACTTTACTTGTAATTGCTTCAATGCATTTTGAGCTTTTGAGAATCCCTGTTCCCATCATTTTATTGTTTCCCCTATTATTTTCATTCTGTTTTCACATTTACTGTATGTATCTGTACTTTTTAACTGAAATCTCTGTATATATCTACTGTCTCTCTCAGTTCTTGTTTGTCATTCTGTATTTGTCTTCTCTATCTTTCATTTTGTTTCTGCCCTTTTCCCTTTCCTTTTCCCCACTTGGGCTCTTTATCCATTTATCTAGTGATAAATACAGAAATCCCAAAGTGAAGCAGCAGTACAGGGTGGTATAACATTTCACTTAGGAAGTGTGGACCTTCCCTTCCGCTTATCTCAGATAGACGACAAGCAGTGAGGAAGAGAATCTGAGAGTTTGGAATAATTCAGAGCCTAGAAATAGCTTGTTCAATACTTTACTGAGGTGGTGGCAATTTAGATATTTCAGAAGAAAGGCTATCTTCACTGTGTCTACTCTACAGAGAGAATGGTGTCCTGGAACCGGGTGGAGAAGCATTCCTCTTCTTTCCTTTACATTAGTGTTGCTTTTCCTTAGATCAGTATTGTTTTTAGATTTATATTCCTTTTAGTCCACCAATTTGATTCCTTACAAATCCCTAACCATTTTTCCATTGTTCAGAACTTAGCTTTTCCAAATATGATTTTTATCAGCCTTATTCATTTACAAATACTCCTAATCATTTTTGATACTTTTATATAGCCTCTTTGTTTCCTACTTTCTTATTGTCATAGGTATAGTATTGAGTATAACATGAGTATAACGCAGTCCTATGTGTTATTTCTTATTTCCTCTGGCCATCTCTCTCTCTCTCTGTCTCTGTGTGTCTCTCTGTCTCTACACCTGTATAAAAATATTCACTTTAAAGAATAATTAATAAGTGAATAGTCATTATAGTACCTTCTTCGTAAACTAGAACCTGGACAGTACCTCGGATAGCCTCTACCCAATTGCATCCCTTTCTCTCTTCATTGATCTTGACTTTGTTATAATCAGCCTTTCGATATTCTTTTTAGTTTTGACTATAATATTTGATTGTAACTATAGTTTTACCACCTATGTTTGCATTCATAAACAACAGTTTATTTTGCCTGTTTTTGAACTTTATGTAGACAGATTGATTCCTTTGTGACTGGCATGTTTTGTTCAGTATTTTTGTGTGAAGGACAATGTTTCAGTTTGTTTTGCTGTAGTTTATTCCTTTCCTTTGTAAAGTACTGTGTTGTATGAATAGCTCACAGTTTTCCCATTTTACTGTTGATGAGCATTTGAATTATTTTACAGGTTTGGGTTAATACAAACAGCGCTGCTTTGAGCATTCTTATTCATGTGTTTGGGGAACATGACCAAGAACTACTTCAGAGAATATTAAACTGAGGAATGTAATTGCAGGTCAGCATTCCTAGATAAGGTCAAACTATTATCCAAAGTGATTTTGCCAATTAATACTTATAACTGCTAGCGTGAATTGGGAAGAAAAGCATTAATAGTAGCTCTGTAATTCCCTCCCTCCTCTGACACCCTAAGCGGTATTAGTCTTTACTAGACCTCCTTTAAATATTATGATGGGATTTTAACCAGTAGGGTTATAACTGAGAAAATTCTAACCTAAGACTGCTTTTAGGAGGAGAAGGATAGTTTATCTCACTAGCTGAATCTTGCAAATAAAAGTAGAATTTGTCGATATATGGGAAACAATTGGCTATAGAATGGAAATTAATCACAGACGCTCTCTATACCTGTGTCACTAATGACGTATAAAAACCAAGATGCTTCAAGCCTAAATGGTTTTCTCTGAGCTAGCTTATACTGCTATTTAGCAGTTGTCTATTACTCTGAAACAAAAGGTGTTCCAGTGTGGATAAAGGGATTTTATTTTTTTTGAAGTTTCATTTGACATTTAGGGTCCAAGTTTGCCAAAGTCAGATGTTGTTATTTATACCTGTTGTTGCCTGTATAGTCAAGTAAAGATGTTTTTAAATAAATCGATTGATCTTCAAACTTGACTTCAACACATGAAACCTCCATCCACTTTCCTCCATTTTTCTTTAGCGAATATTTGTAACTATCCTGGTAAACTAAAAATCATTTGGAATTTAAATGCAAAGACTAGTGAAATTCAAGATAACCAACCATGTAAATGTCATTAAAGAATTTTCTTTTTATTACTTGAGTAAATCATTAAAACCTTTGTATATAAACTGAAGACTGTTATAGAGGATATGAGATATTATTCCTTAGCCACATTAGAAGTTTGTTAATAAATGTGATGATTGCCCTCCATTATATTTCCCTTAAAGATTAAGGTGTGCCTAATTATTAGTTTTGTGATCCCTTATAAGTTGGTTATGAATGAATTTAAATGAAAAATTTATTTACATGTATACTTTTACAATTAAGTAACCGAATAATTGATTTATTATCTATGCATAAAAATTTTTTGTAATTCTGAGAAAAAAAATCTAAGGGTTATGTAAAACATCCAAGTCATTGAAAGTTGAGAACTAAGGTAACTAGAGAGGTAGAGGGTGTTATCTGTCCTCTGTCAAATATATGAAATTAAAGAAGAGACATTCTCCTTGCTGCCCATTTTCCCTGAGGATTGTCATCTCTGGACAGCTTGGTGACATCAGCTAATCAACAGCATAGAACATACATTCCCTTGAGACTTCAGCCAGGTAAACAAGTTTGAGTCTCAATCTGTGCCAGCCCAGTCACAGCGTAGCGCCATCTCACCCTCTCATGTTGCTCATAGGGTCTCTCTGTCAGAAAGCCAAGTCATTGCATTTGAGGACATAGTACTGAGAGTTCAAAATTGCTTTTCTTCATCTTCCTACTACCTAGAGGCAAAAGCAGGTCTAGTACCATGTGAAAACAGGTGAACGCATCATGAGAAGGTGTCCTCTTGCTTAAGAAAAATTTCTGGATAATCCAATGCTGATATAATCAACCTTTGCACTCACTCCGCACAACCTGATTCCTGATTCTACATATCAGAGTTCCAACCCCAGTACTATGTTAAAGGCAGTAAGTTGGAGATGAGGTAGGAAAATAGCTTAGGATCCACAGATAAGACGAATAAAGGTGAGTGGAATGGAACTTGATCTCTGCATTGCTTTTGAATTGGCAAGTTAATTTCCAGTTGCAATTGTTGTTGCCACAAAAAGCTCAGTTGGTTTGCATATATGTCCATTGGCAAAAGGAACAGACTACAGAATTCACCAAATATTAGAACTAAATTAGTTGTTCATTTTAGAAGCTAATGATTTATTCCTAGACGTTCCATCTGATTGTAGTACATTCATTGTACCTCAGTATGTACACATGGAAAGTAATTTAAATATAACATATTTAGGTGTAATAAAATATGCCCTTCAGTAACAGAAAAATAATGTATGTGTGTATGTGAAAGTATTAGGCAATATGCTTTCATTCTTTCTTTTGGCGGCTTATTCTCTGTGAAACACAATATTTATTCTCTATGTTTAAAATGTATCATGAGTATTCATAGTTTTAAACAGTTTATTTCCTTTCTTAAAGAAGCACAAAAATATCTAAAATATGTATACAGTGCTCATCTTGTGAGATGTTGTTTCCCTGTATATTCTTTTATGATAGTAATTTTTATGCAGAATGCCATCTTTGTTTTGTAGATATGTTTTATTTTACCTATTTAAATTTTTTCCTTCATATGTAATCTTCACTTAAAAAATTATTTATTTTTTTGCACCCAAAGTAATAATTTATGTGTAATTTTTATAACAGAACTTTCCTATATCATGTCATATTGTGATGGCTACTAAGGACACCATCCTTTGTTCCTGTACCTAAGGAATAATATTTCCAGTCACTATTATTTATATAGTTTGTCTAATGAATCAATCTTTCTTGCTGCATTGAGTCAAATGATGCTTGTCTAAACAGAGATGATGATTCCCAGTCAAATTACACAATGCTTCAAATGTGGTAGGAAGGAAATGAAGTAAAATTTCTCATTTGACCTTAGCCAAAAAGAATTCTTTCTCTTGGAAGATTGCCTTTGTGGTGGTGCAAGCAGCTTTAGAAAGGTTGGATTCCAAGTAAGAAAAGATGAACAGAACAAAGTAACCTAGACCAGCCGAACATACTCTTGAGAATCAATGGGATAATGCATTTTGCAATTAGATCTTTCCCATGTCCAGTCTTACTAAAGATAATAATTTTCCAGAATTGTAATGAGAAAAAAATTCAAAGTCAGAAGATAGAATATGACATTAGTATCCTAATACCTCCCAGTATGCGCTCCTGCGTGACATTGGAAGCAATGATCACACACGGAGGCAATCACATTCTTTTCTGTTTTAGTGGGCATCTCCTGTGCCTGATATTTTATTTTTCAACCTGAAATCATTCATTTTTATACCTGTCAGATAGGTAGCCTTTCAGCCTTCTTTTTTCTTCGTATATGTATTATCATGTAAAGCAACAAATATTTTGTACAACGTGATCTCACTGGGGTTTTATCTTTTATCAGTTGCCATCTTGGTCCTTATTTAGATGATAAAATGGAAATCATATAAATTAATTTTAATGGTTCATTATTATTTTGGTGTTTTCCTTGGATGATTTAGCATTTTATG
This sequence comes from Equus asinus, assembly GCF_041296235.1. Taxonomy (NCBI): domain Eukaryota; kingdom Metazoa; phylum Chordata; class Mammalia; order Perissodactyla; family Equidae; genus Equus; species Equus asinus. Next base: position 38,455,524 of record NC_091797.1, read on the forward strand.
TTTGCTCTCCACTTTCATGAATGTTTTCTTTATTAGATACAATTTAAAAATTAGCCAGCAGTTCATTTCAACGAGTGCCTCTCTATTTGTGTGTGCATGCATGAGACTGACCATGGTTTGTTTTTGTTTGCTCTTCTGAACAGGTGTGAGTCAGAGGATGTATCCTTTCGTTTCGCATTTAGACTGTCTCTCATACTTTTATAATTATTTCTATTATGAATTTCTTTGTGCATAGATTTTTGTGTGGATATCACTGATCACATTCTTATAAGAAATCAAAGGAATTATGAAATATTATGAAATGCTGCACCTCTATGTCACATGTGATGATTCCTTTGAATTTTATTAAATCCATTTGATTGACGATAAAGTAATGTTGTTGAAAGTATGAACTTTGATATCAAAGGGACCTGGCTTTATGTTAAAACCTTTAGGAGTTTAAGGATCTTGGGTAAGCTATTTAACCACTTTAATCAATTTCTTCATATGTCTAAAGGGGACGGTAATAAATTTCAAAAAGTTTTTAAAAGATTAGTTGAGATTATGCATGTTAATATTTTAGAGCATATCAAACCCTCAGTAATACCAACCAGCATTAACATTATTAATGTAAGTAGCATATCAGTTTAACCTTCAACCTTTGGATACTTTAATTTTTCAAACTTTAAATGTGAAAACATTTTTTACAAATTAAATATTGTATTTGATGGATATGTGAAATAGTACTCTATCATACTGTTGTTTTCTGATTGAGTATAAATTTAATTTAGTTTAACTAATCCTTCTCATGCATGATGTATTACATTTCTGCTGGGAATGCTTTTATATTTGAAAACATCAATCTTTTGATTGTTTGCTTTCCTTGGAACTAAATTATGGGACAAGGAGGACATTTATGTCTGTGGTAGAGGATATTTCCCAGTGGCCTCTCTACCACTAAGTCTTGTTTCCCTTGATCTTTACTTTTCCCTTATTCAGATTTTATTAATATTTATTATATGCCACTTTGTACCAATTTATTTTGCATATCAATGTATCTATACAGAAACGATTCAGATTTTAAAAGTTTTAGAAAGATTAAAAATTTACCGTATGATTATCCATTTGAATATGCTAGATCTGAAATATTCATTTCCTGATGCCACTTAAGTCGGGGTATGACCATGCTATGCAATACTAAATAACTGGATGAAAACGGTAATCAACCATCCTTAGAGTTGGCAACATGTGTGGTCCAGTGTAACTCACTCTTCAAGATAGCTTCCAGAAAGCTGTGTATATAAAAGTAACTGAATGTAGATGGATGTTCTTAGATTTTTATAATACCAAAATCTCCTTTTTTATGCCTTTCCTTGTATTTGTTTTAGTTTTACAATATATCTCTTTGACCTGTCATTGCTTTGACAATGTATCTGCCTTTATCTCTATGTATTTATCTTTTTAATTACTTTATCATAGGGAGTGATGCAAAGCATTACACTTTGTACATAGGTTACACAATTGGATCACTTTTAAAAATGTTTACCCTGATTAGAACGTTCATAGAAAATAATCCCACATCTTTCCGGAATTCACACACTCTAGTTGTTGGTAATATTTGAAAATGAAATCAGCAAAAGGAAAAGGAAACTGTTGGCCACTGGATTTTAGAGTTCTGATTCCAACTGACTCTGCATAGACAGCGAATTTTCAGAGAACTTGTAAAGTTGGTCTGATAATTTCAAGCATCTTGAGGGCAAGAGTGCCACACTGTAACAGAATAATGGTGATTGAATGGTGTCTGACTGAGTATTTAATTGTTTGACTACCATAAAAAGGACCAGGGTAGTCTTCACAAATATAATGGAGTAGGTAGAGTACAGAGCAAAACTTCCAAAATATGTAGAGTCAGCGCTGTAAGTGATATTTTTAATATAATTTAATCCTCAGTATAAGTACATTCTAGATCACGAATTCCAATATCTGAATGTATTTTAGAGATTATCTTGCTTTATATTCTATTGCATGTGAGGTATGTACAATTGTGTAGAATTTTGAGATATATGTTTCAAATAATCTCTCTGCCTCTGTCTGCTTCTCTTTCTTATTCTTTCTGATTGTGCTCCAGTATTTCCCTCATTCTCATTTTCTCTAATGTACATGTATTCTTATAGTACTTTAAATCTTATGAAACTCAATCTGAAACAGACCTTTCATACCCATGAATGATGGGAACACAAGGTCTATTATTTGATTTTTCTTACATTAAATATCAATGATATAACTTTTTGTGATAATGTGGAACTACATTGGTATAAGATATGTCCATCTCAATGAGTACATCACTTCTGAAAACAATTGCATATAAAAATCTCATGACCGTGTCTTTTAACATGATAGATTCACCTCTTCCTCTCTCCTTTTCTTTTAAAGACACCTTCTAAAAATTTCTAAATGCTTGGTCTTGATAGGAACCATGTGCTAGCAAGGATGGAAGAGAAAAATGCAAGCTCCCTCACTGGGTTTATCCTGCTGGCTTTCTCTGACAGGCCTCAACTGGAGCTGGTCCTCTTTGTGGTTCTTTTGATATTCTATATCTTCACTTTGCTGGGAAACACAACCATCATTGCATTGTCCCACCTGGACCCACATCTTCACACCCCTATGTACTTTTTCCTCTCCAACCTCAGCTTTCTGGACCTGTGTTACACTACCAGCATTGTTCCCCCGCTCCTGGTCAATCTCAGGGGAATAGACAAATCTATCTCCTTTGGTGGTTGTGTAGTTCAGCTGTATATCTCTCTAGGATTGGGAGGCACTGAATGCATTCTCTTAGGAGTTATGGCATTTGACCGTTATGTAGCTGTTTGCAGGCCCCTTCATTACACAGTAATCATGCCTCCCCATCTCTGTGCTCTGATGGCTTCTGCTTCATGGTTCATTGGTTTTGCCAACTCCTTATTCCAAACGGTACTCATCTTCTTTTTACTGCTTTGTGGGAGAAATAAATTAGACCACTTTTTCTGTGAAGTACCTGCATTGCTCAAGCTTGCCTGTGTTGACACCACTATGAATGAGTCTGAGCTCTTCTTTGTAGGTGTCTTCATACTTCTCATACCAGTTGCATTTATCATGTTCTCCTATGGTGGGATTGTCAGGGCCATCTTAAGGATAAAGTCTGCAGCAGGGCAGAGAAAAGCATTTGGGACATGTGGCTCTCACCTCACAGTGGTCACCCTGTTCTATGGCACAGCCATGTATGCTTATCTCCAGCCCAGCAACAACTACTCTCAGGATCAGGGCAAGTTCATAGCTCTCTTCTACACCATCGTTACTCCCATGATCAACCCCCTCATATATACTCTGCAGAACAAGGATGTGAATGGAGCAATGAAGAATGTTCTTTGGAATGGTCATGACTCCAGATAACTGGGCGAGGAAAACAGTTTAATGGAAGGTCTTTGAATACCAGAGCCCTTAAGATGTTTTTGTCTTCCATGTGTCAGCTAAAATTTTCCCTAAGAACTCTCAAGGGAATTTTCTTACTTCATTGTCCCATGAAAATGTGTGTTCAAAATCAACATTCATAGATTCATTCCAGCTTCCAGAGATGGTGATTCAGTGTCTCTAGAAGATCTGTGTTACATTTATTATTTTTAAAAGCTCTATGAAGTTTTCTTATTTGCAACCCCATTTGGAAACATTATTCTGCTTCTCTTGCAAAAAGACATTTAAGTACATACTGTAAAGACACAGCCAAATAAGAGCATAAAACCACTGAAACACTGTAAGAAATATTAACTTGTTAGCATTTTCTAGCAATTGCTGGAGGGATATCACTTAGTCTGGCACTTTGATCAGGGCTCTCATACAAAGTCTGTAGGTTGACTCCATCAGAGGTTTTTCACAGAAGTAGGTGGGGGAAGCTGTAAGAAAAACAAACTTTAAGTTCAAAGAAAGAGTTGCTAACATAAATCCTGATAAAGTCATTCTGAAGTTAGTCCATATAGTGAACTCACCACCGTGGCAGCCATATTATGCAGCATTCATTTCATAGAAGGCTGTACACAGGATCACTGGGTGAGGGAGTGATACGATGTTGCCGGTGACAATGGTAGCCATTAGCTGGTAGTGCTTCCCTATAATTTAGTACATAGCCATAAAAAACATGGATGTGAGGTACGGATGTTGATTATATTAAATCTGTGAGCCTCATTCTGTTTTTTAAATCTGACTTGGGGGGATGTTATCATATATGAATAGCACGTGATCCAAGTTCTATTTCATATTATACATATTTTACTTCCAGTAATGCAGCAAAATTTCCAAAGGGTAAAAATACGTTTAAATTTCTCTCTTCTTACCATTTTATAAAATTCTTTGATTCAGGCATCTATTGCTCATGGCGTTTGTATCTCACATCTGGCAAAACTCCACATAATTTGAATTGGTGACATATTATACAGATGTAAGTAGTGGCCCCTTATTCCCAGGAAACCTCATGTTTTGTGGAAGCTTACTCAGATTCATCTGGAGGAAATTGAAAGAATAATGTGCGTATTAATTTTTAAAAATCTCTATATACCTAAACTTTATAAACAGCCATCTCGTGAAATAATCGTCATTCAATTCTTAATTATGTAGTAAGTATAAACATTCCAGAAAAATTGAATCTGACATTCTAGCCCTCAGATCCCCTTCAAAGCTCAGTTTTCAGTGTAAATTTGTTTTGGGATATGAATCCTAGTGTTTGTATATCTTTAATGTCATGCACAGTGTATTTTTCTGTGGAGGTTATAACTTTGACAGTGGTATCATCACAGAAATGTTTATGATTTTTAGTAGATTTTTCCAATATGTAGTACAGTGCAGATAAGTACATGTGTGTCTCTGGGTGGAGACATATGTAAAAACTTATTATATAGTCTCTTGTCCTGACAACTACCTGCATCCTCCCGGGCCTTGAACCCCCTCAGTTGGTCATGCTCATGAGAATTGATCTTGCATGGGACACAGGTTGGCGACGCGGAAATGACAGCTAGGCGAAATTATACACATGGTCAAGATTCTATCTATATCCTTAACAGCATCCCAGCATTCACACTTGAAGTCAACACTTGGGAAACCATATATTTTGGCACCATAGTAATTCTTAATGTATACCAGTATAAAAACAGTTTTGGAATACTGTTTACCCCCCGTGGTGACAAATTTCCCACTCTCTGTTATTGCTCAACAGCACCTTGATAAGTAGACCCAAATGGTCACTTTCAAATCCTTTAAATGAACTTTCTTTGCTGCAGAAAACTTTAAGGTCTCCTGAAGCCACTGATATAAGAAAAGTTTTTCTAGGCTCTGAAAATTATTTAAATTTTAGTAGAAGTCTCCTATGAAAACTTTAGGTTTGGTTCTTTTGGGGTGTTAGATCTTTGAAAATTTTATTATGGAAATCAGTCTATTCAGATTTTATACCTTGTTTAGGGTCACTTTTGATAAATATATTTTCCTAGAAAATTACTCATTTTGTTTAGATTTTCAAACTTATCTGCATAGATTTAGTTAAAATACTTTAGTCTTATGTTTCTTCAAATTTTCCTATTTCTGTAGATATTTCCTCTTGTTTCTTATTTTGTATATTTCTGCTCTCCTCTTTTTAGTGATTAGTTTGGGTAGTAGTTTCTCAGTTTTACCAATTGTTTTTTAAATATCCATCTCTTGGACTTATTTTTTAAGTGTTATTGTTTTTTTGTTGTTGTTTTGTATTATGATTCATTGTTTTTTGCTTTTATTTCCATTTCTGTTGTAGTCCTTCAGTTTATTTTGTTGCCTTTTTCTAAGTTTTCAGTCGGATCCTTAACTAGAGTTATCTAAGTTTCATTTAAATGTTTATGCCTCAGAATTCTCCTTTGCACACTGCTGTAGTTGTTCTCATGCTTTCTCATATGTAGTGTTTTGATTATTATAATTTTCTAAGTATTCTCAAATATTTATAGCTCCTTCTTGAATCAACAGTTACCTAAGGGACACTTAAAAACATTTCAAGTGGAAGATTTTTCTGTCTCTGAATGTGTCATTAATTTTTAGTTTTACTAGATTACATTCAGAGACTGTTGTCTTAACTATTTCATTACAGGTGGAGTCACAGATTGCCTTCCAAGAGGAGCATACTCTGAGATTACAGACTGGCATGCAGGAAGTTTATAGGTAGCGATCCTGTGACTGATACCTGTGAGAGAATAAAGGCATCAGCATTGGGTGAAGGAAGTTGGGTTGTGATGCAATCACAACAAAGCCTTTGCTGCTAACTCAGAAGAAAGATGGCCCTTCAGAGTGTCCTGAATTGCATTAAATGGATAAGGTCTTTATACTCCCTCAAGAGACCAGTCTTTGCATACAGCTTGCCCCTAAAGAGCTTGCCCCTTAGACTAGGCTGTTCTTTTTATCTGAGGGCAGTTTCTGGAGAGGGCTGACAGTGAGGCCTATCAGGGAGGACTATCAACCAGCAACACTCCCAGCAACTGGGGGGATAAATCTGTCAGTCTTGAAAGGGGGTCTGGGAGGCATGGCATGGTGTTCAGTACAGGGGAAAATCTGAGATACTCTCTCAGACTTCTTTGTACTTGGGACAAGGGCATGTATTCTATGTTTGACCAATCAGATATAGTCTCTCTGCAATTTGAATCAAGGATAGGTGATACAAAAATGAAAAATGGTAGAAAATCTCTCTGGTGGTGGTGGCAGTGACAGAAATGTCCAGTTTTTGAGTCAGCAGTGGCAGCAGGCTAGCATAGGCATCCAATGTCTGTGGCACACAGCATCACTGGGTCAAGCTGCAATATCCAGTGTTTAATCATGTGACTTTGGTCAACTTATAGGATGATTATTAGTGTTGTATTGGCTGTGGTCTGGTTGTGAGCCTCTGAACCCAGTTCTCTAACCCTTTTAGCAATTTTGTGAACTACCCAATATTCTTTCATTAAATTTTATTTCTGCTTAATTAAGCAGAATTGATTTCTGTTTCTTTGCAACTAAGATATCTGATGCATACAAAGATCTTTCAAGAGTTGGGGAATTTGGATCTGATTGGGCCATTTTTACCATTGCTTCTCTCTTCCGCCCAATGTTATTTATACTGGGCCTTACATGCCCCAGCAAATTTTTTGGATCTCTTTCTCATCAGAGAAGAGTGAAAACCAGAAGGGTAATTTGTAGAAGATCTTCACATCATAAATAAACAAAGGAATAAAAAATATTTATAGCAGGATGTCTTTTTAAAAATCTCTATCTTATTTCTATCTTTTTATCTTTATTTTTTCCTGTCAGTTATCACACCACATGAAAATGATTGAGCATTTTTTTTAACCAACTTTGAAGAGATACTTTGGGTAGTATGACTTAAAATATGGGACATATGGCATATGGAAAAATGCACTTTGCAGGGCTCTGGGGGACACCGTGGACAGAAAACAATCTGTTAAATCAGATGTGAGTTCCAAATCAAAAGTCACAAAGGCATATGCTTTCCATTGCTGGTGTGGTCTGCTACTCATATAGGCAACTCTATGCATGTTCCAGAGTAAATAACAATACAAATTTTTAAATTTTAAAATGATGATTAATAGCATCCCAGGCAATTTGTTGAGACCACCATGAAGATTTATATAGCTATATACATAGACATAGATATAAATCCTGCTCTTTACACAAGGAGATAAAGACAGATTATAGGAAATTCATACAATATCATAAAACATGAATAAATATAAAACATTAGGGTAAGAAATAACAATCCATCCTTCATTCTCACCAGTCTGTAATATGGACCCTTCACTTCATTCAGATTGATTTATTCAATACATTTACTCATACGTACCATGCTCTTTCTTCCCTACAAGGCTTTCTAACCACTTTTGAATATTCTTATCACTCCTATGTAAAATTCATCTGTGTCTAAGGTCCAGATTAAGTGCTGTCTTTTTCTTGAAGCTTTACTTGACCTCTTAAATCCTCCCCAATATCTTCTGTCTTCGACCTCACATCAAAGTTCTGATTTGAACCTTTCATTACATAGTAATTTTTTCTCTACCGTTTTTCATGCATGACAATGTGTTATCTACTCCTGTCTACTCTAGGAGGACAGTCCTGGGGAAATACTCTATTCTGAACTCCCCGTGGTGTATTCCTGTATTAATCTGAGCCATATGTGAGGTCCTAATCATGCATTTGAATGTTGATTTTATATTTTTATTGTGATTTTTCAGGGACTTCATATGTAAATATTTGCCCACATAAATAATATTTCAGGGAGCTCAAAAGGATAAGACCTGTGACTATGTCATTTTTAGAGTTTGTAGCAAACTTAGGTCATTGTCAAGTTTAATAGGTATTTAATAACAGCTTTGTAATTATGATGAAAATGAAAATGATGATCTCAATAGAACTTGCCTCCTGTTGAACTCCTTTCTACCAGTATGAATCACCGGGAGAAGATTTTGCTCTGGCCTAGAGCCTTCTTTAAAGCCCCCTTCAGCTCATTGTTCCTTAGACTGTAAATGAAGGGGTTCAACATAGGGGCTGCGACCATGAAAATCACTGATGCAGCTGAGTCTTTTTCAGTTGAATGGTTGGATGAGGGGCTCATATAGACCCCTGTGATTGCTCCATAGAAAAGAATGACCAAGGCAAGGTGAGATCCACAGGTGGAGAAAGCCTTGCATTTTCCTTGGGCAGAAGGATTTTCATCACAGCAGAGATGATGAGGCTATAGGATGCTAGGATACACCCTGAAGGTACCACAAAGATTAGCCCCACCACAGCCAGAACCATGACCTGATTAAGACTTGTGTCAGAACAAGATAGAGGGAGGAGAGAGTTGATATCACAGAAGAAATGATGGATGACATTGTTAGAGCAGAAGTGCAGACGGGTTATCATAAGGGTGTGCAAGAGGGGGTTCAAAATGGCAATGACCCAAGGTGCAGTCACCAGAGAGGCACAGAGGTGTTGGGTCATGATGGTGGAGTAATACAAAGGGTGACAGATGGCCACATAACGGTCATATGCCATCACTGTGAGAAGGAAATTGTCCATGTTGGCAAACATCATACAGAAATACATCTGAGCCAGGCAGCCAGGATAGGAGATGGACTGAGTCTGTGTTTGGGTGTTCAGTAGTATCTTGGGAACTGTAGCTGAAGGAAGGCACAGGTCTACAAAGGACAGATTGACAAGGAAGAAATACATGGGTGTGTGGAGACGATGATCTGAGCTGATGGCCAGCAAGATGAGTAAGTTTCCAAACAGACCTGTTAAGTAAAGACACAAGAAAAGTGCAAAAAGGTGTGCCTGCTGCTCTGGCCAACTCGAGAAGCCCAGAAGGAGAAATTCAGAGACACTGGTTTGGTTTTCCTTTTCCATTGCCTGGATATACCTGCATGAGGACCCAGAGGATGAAATATTTTCGACAGAATAAATTTCCCCTTGGTACTTTTTACCTACTTACCTAGTCTAGTCCCATTTACTAAATATTTTCTCTTTAGACTTCCCTACCTCCCCTCTGATGTTCTCTGCCAAGCCTTGCTGCACCTTGGGTGTGTCTTTCCATTTCATGCGTTGTCTTTTCACTTATCCTCTCTTGCTGAAACCTCACCTCATCCAAGATTTCCAAGGGATCTCTATACATCTCTCCTCTGTAAGTAGAGATTATTTTCCCACTTATGATGTTGATACAAACTCTTGCACATTCTGCAATTTGTGTGGCTGCCTGACTGTCAGCTGTGTGCTGGAACACATCCATGGGTTTGACACACTAAATGACTCCACGCCAAACATTAAGATTTAAATGAGAAAATTTTTCCAAATGTTTGTCAAACACAGTAATAACCAACCTGCTTGGAAACCAGTCAGACATCTAGCATTTAGGATTCATAAGGAAAAGATAAACTATCTTATTTTTTTGAGACGCAAAATAAAAATATATTAACATACTTGACAAGTGTAAAGAGTTAAGACACCAAAGAAATAGTTTACATGAAAACTATGTACAAAATAGGTAAGTATTTACAAGCAAGTTAAAAAGTTGTATACTATAATTATATAATACATGTAGATAAATCTAAAGGAGAACACAGAGAAAAAGTTGTGTCAAAATAGGGGGGCAAATTTAGAAGATTTCCTTTTGATGGCTTTGTAATATTTTAACCATAACTACAAAAAGGGGTTCAGGTTTATAAAGTATTGTCAATGCAAATAATCCATATTCAACCTATATATCAAAATTAGAGTGAGTTTATTATGAGCCAAAGTGAGGATTATAACCTGGGAAGGCTTTAGAAGGTGTTCCAGAGAAGCATGAATTTCAGTACAGTCTTACATCTTTTTAGAACAAAGAAGATACATTAAAAACACCCAGGATACATTTTCAAAAACACCCAGTACACAGTTGCAAATTAACAGGTCAACATGACCATGATTCCAGGAAAGGGACTAATCTGGGCATTACCAATAGGATGTTACCAATCGGATGTTGTTACCAATAGGGCATAGGAGGGGAAGTATGCATTCTCTATGTCAAGAGAGATTCCTTACTTTAATGGATAAGCAGATGTAGAATCTATGTTTTTGATACGCCATAAGTCAGGCTTTCTAGTTCAAGTCGAATCAGTTTTGAACTCAAATAGTTACCCCATATACCTCAATATGTGAAAATCTCTTGTCAGTATCATTATTACTTCCTGCATTTCTTGGAGATGTAGAAAACACAAAGTAACAGAAGACAGAGTTCCTGATCCAAGAAATTTGGAATCAGGTCGTGGAGGAAAAATATTATAATGGAAAATAAGTAAGAAGACAAAGGTTCACGTCCATAGATGAGATAGTTTTAGACGAATGGAGGACTCCCTAAGAGATGGACAAGATACAGGAGAGTGTGGGCTCTGGAGTTAGCCCACATTGAAACTAGACTCTATCACTTGCAGTCTGATTGACCAAGTCACCTAACCTCTCCAAATCTTAGTTTCCTCATGTAAAATAATAGTACCTACCTTAAAGTTTGCTGTGAAAATGAAATGAATTAATGTATGAAAAACTCTTAGCAAATAATGATTACTCAATAAATTCAAACTATTGTTGAGAAAGCCAGAAAGGGATAAGTCAGGCTTCTTTCCCAGCCTCCAGTGGCTGTTTTAAATCTTTTCTTCTCTTCCTGCCACCAGTGCAGAAAACTTCTCTGCATCTCCTTTCATCCTTCCTTTTCTCTTTCCCTTTTGTTACAACAGAAGCAAAACCTCTTCATGTGATCCCATCTCGGGCCAATCTATCTACTGCCCCAGCCACTCCATTGAATTGCTCTTTCAAAATTTCTTTCTTTTTTTTTTTTGAGGAAGATTAGCCCTGAGCTAACATCTGCTGCCAATCCTCCTCTTTTTGCTGAGGAAGACTGGCCCTGAGCTAACATCCGTGTCCATCTTCCTCTACGCTATGTGTGGAATGCCTTCTACACCATGGCTTGCCAAGGGGTGCCATGTCCCCACCCGGGATCCGAACCGGCAAACCCTGGGCTGCCAAAGTGGTACGTGTGCACTTAACTGCTGTGCCACCGGGCCGGCCCCATCAAAATTTCTGGAAAAACTCAATGGATATTTCTTAGTCCTTACATTTTTAGACCTCCTAGAATTCTCTCCTTGAGAAACTCTTTTCCTTCTTGGATTTATTTTCATATTTCCTCCTATCTCTCTGGCCATTCCTTTTAAGTTGCCTTGGCAGAATTCCCTCCCTTTAACTGCCCCTTAAATGTTGACATTTCTCTGGTTTTCGTCTTATGCTTCTTTTCTTTTCATCCTACACATATTCCTGTATGATTCTATTCACCTCCATGGCTTTAATGCTACCATGTGCCACTCTCTCGCAAATTTATTTCTTTAGTGCAATTCTCTTTCATTTTCAGATTCATATACCCAATGCTTTCTGACATGGCTCCTTGGATGTCATAGACAGCTTATCTCTAATGCTTCCCAAACGGAATCCATCATATTCTCCTCAGGGCTCAAAGACTGTTTCTCTCTCCATGTACCGTTATTCAGTAAACAGCGCCACAATCTATCCAATTTCAAGAAGAGAAAATTTGAGAGTGAGTCCAGGACCCTCTCCTTTACCTATACATCCAATCAATTGCTAAGCCCTGTTGATAGTACTTCTTAGGAATCAGAATATTTTTGTTAAGCAAATGGATTTTTAATATCTACCACAACTAAGGCACTGTTTTAGGCATTGGGAAATAGCAGTGAATAAGAGAGATGTGGTCTCTACCCTCAAGGAGTTTGAAATCAAAGCCAGAAACTTCGGAGTTGTCCTTGACTCATCCAATTTGTGAATGAGCCCTGTTGATTCTGATTTTTCTCGCACCCATGCTCCTTTTCTTCATTCCTAATTATACTGTCTATGTCAAACTCTTACCGTCTCTCATCTGGATACTTACAGTAAACTTCAGACTGGTCTTCCTTCCTATAGTCTTCTCCCTTTCAACCCTTCCTTCAAACTTAGCAAAGAGTTATCCTTCTAAAACAAGAATTTCCCCATTTCCCTTCTTAAAAACGTTCAACGGGGGGCGGCCTGGTGGTGCAGCAGTTAAGTTTGCACATTCCGCTTCTTGGTGGCCTGGGGTTTGCCGGTTCAGATCCCAGGTGTGGACATGGCACCGCTTGGCAAAAACCATGCTGTAGTAGGCGTCCCACGCATAAAACAGAGGAAGATGGGCACGGATGTTAGCTCAGGGCCAGTCTTCCTCAGCAAAAAGAGGAGAATTGGCAGTAGTTAGCTCAGGGCTAATCTTCCTCAGAAACAAAACAAAACAAACAAAAAAACCTTTCAACGGTTTTCAATGGCCTTCAATTCAAATTCCAAATTCCTTATTGTGGCCTACAAGGTTCTTCATTACCCCTTTCTTACTTCTCTTGTCTTATCTCTTGCTGTGGTCAATTTCCCACCCTTAGAACTTCCTGACACACCCTGAAACTTTATGTCTATGTGGCTTTTCCTTTTTTGAAGTTCTCTGACCACCCCATCTAAAGCTTCCTTCAAGACATCCTCTACTGCATTGCCCTGCTTTTTGTCTTCATATCACCTACCACTATCTGGAATTTGCTTGTTTCCTGAAAAGTAATTTATTTATTTTCTAATCTACATCAGTAAAATGTAAAGTCCATAAGAGCATGAAATCTGTCTTTTTTTTAAACCACTATATGTCTTGAATAGTGCCTGACATACAGCAGATAATCAGTATGTATTTGTTGAATAAATGAATAAATGAACATACTTATTAAAGACTCAGAAAGTTTTTTCTTAAATATCAGATAGAAATATGTGTCCTTAATGCATATTTTATAGTGACTTTTATTCTAGGCTATATAGAATTTGAGATTATCTATATCTACATCTACATGTCAGCATTTGTATATTTGTTTTCATGGCTCTTCCTTGCTTATAAGATATTTTGGAGAGCACATGCACTGAATCTTATTCATCTTTGTCTAGGGAAGCTCAGTTTTATAAACAATGGTTTATATTTGCCTATGAAGACAGACTGAATTTATAGGTGGAATGAGCTGCTTGCCAGAGGATGCAAGACAACACCGTCTCTGATTCCATGATTGGTTCTCCACTCAGCCCCGTTGTCCTGAGTCTTAGCCAAAGGGATGGAGAGTCTGGTGGCAGAAACTAAAGGAAATGGAGGGATGCTGTTGGACTACTTTTTCCGTGATTGAATAATAAAAATGTGAAATTGAATGGAATGGAGAGGCATTCTACACATGTATATGTCAAGTGGGGAAAGGCATTGACACTTTGGACTCCAGAACACACAGAGCTCATGTGAGAACTTCCTGGGAATTCCCAGAAATAATTAAAACAACTTTCCACAGACTGCAGGGATTGCTGCGGTAGATAAAATGACAGCCTGCTGTTTATTGCCACTCTCGGGCCAACAGATTGATGTGGTTTCAGGAAACATGGATCAGAATTGTGTCATGTCACTTGGCACAGCTTTTGCACTCAAAAATGTTAGTTGAATAAATGTTCTGTAACAGCTATGGTGACAGCAGGAGACAGGATTTTCACTATGGAATATAAAGCAGACATAGGTGGAGGGGAGGGCAGGCCATGCGCTCTGCAGGAAGCAGAAGAAATAAAAATATTAAACGTCCTTTATGGGAGGTTTCTTCTTGCTGCACTTTCCCTCACCTCCACATCTCTCACTGGCATACCAGACATCTCTGCTTTTATCATTTGCCATAATTTCTATTTAGAGTTCCCAGGAAACCCTCACACGGGTTCTCTGCTGTCTCCCTGGTGGTTGGAATCCTCCCTTTTCTTCCTCTTTTGATCTAGGTTGCTCGCCAATACTGTTCTGCCAGTGCCTGCTTTTACAAAAGTGATGTGATATCGGGGCACTGATGATCTCAGAGCTGCTAATGCTGCTAATGCCAATGCAGCCCTGGCTTCTCTGGAGTCCAAAGTGCCAATGCCTTTCTCTACTTTGCACATAAGCTGTAGGATATCTCTTTACCTTGACAGTAACTACTTCTAGTGTGTAGATCCTTCACTTCTACTTAAAGAGAAAACTCCAAGAGAAAATGGTGCCCACAGTCTTTTCTTCTACCAAAGACTCTGCTCTTTCACTCAAGGATCTTTGGGGGTGCTGGGGAATGGCCAGGTGAAGTGGGATTAGTTCTTGGACAGAGCAGATATGAAAATTTAGAATTTGAACCATTGCCACTTTATGCTGTGTAGAATGAATAAAAGAGGAAACTTACCTGCAGAGAAGGAAGACTAAAATTGATCTGCAGAAAAAGGAAGAGAGTCACATAGTGCTCTCCTTCAATTCTGACTCATTTTTTAATTGCTTTGACTATCTGAAGGGGTTTTCTCCTATTTATTTTCCCTCCTACCTTTGCACCTTTGACTTTCCTGCCCTACCAAACTGGATTCTTCCTAAACTCAGTTTTGAAGACACAGCTTCCTTCTTTTTTGTTCATAGCCTGGACCAAGTTCATATCCATTGGCTTTTCAGACCTTATTTGCCTGCAGGTATGTTTTCAACTGCAGGTATATATTTTTTCTAGTATTCTTTCATTTTCACCCAAACCTATTATTAACTGTTATCCTAAGCTCTTTGTTGATTCTGTTAAAGAACTGATCCACTGAAACCTTCATTTACAGAGAAATGTATAAAGAGAATATTCTAGAAAACAAATACCCTGGAGGGAGGAGAAAGGGCTTTTCAATAATCTCTAGGAGGCATCAAGAAGGAGTTATAGGCATGAGAAAATACTTTGGGTGCATAATCACAGACATCTGTTGATTTCATCAGTGCACTAGGGTGGTGGCAATAGTCATAACAATGAAGACATCATCTCTCCCTCTCAATTGCCATAAGATAAAATGTTTTTCACTCTTGTAAACATGATAAAGCAATAAAAAGTACACGAAATAAGCTGAGTAAATTCTATAATTATGTAAAAATCATAAATTTCTCACCAAGATAGAAAAAATATAAAGACTTGCCACTATCAGGTGCTCTATATCACACAAAATGTTTTCATAATTTATTAATCCTCATAACAACTCTATAATGTACGTCACATATCCTCATTATACCAACACTAAGTTTATCAGAGCCAGGATCTGAATTACGATTTCTTTGAAATCCAGCCCACTTTTTACTAAGCCACTACTGCATCTAGGATCTCACACATTCCCAGGGTATGTTCTCATTAATTAATCAGTTCATTCATTCACGCCACAAATGGTTATTAAGAATTTACTACATGTTAGACAATGCCTGGTGACCTTAAGTAGAACCTGAACTTGTTTCACAAATCTAATTAAAGACGTGCTTTCTCCTTTTTTCTCAAAGCTGCTCACTTCTCATTGTGCTTACCAAATGCTCCTCTCAGGAACCTTCCGGGAAGAGACTTTAGCTTCCAAGTCTCACTGAGGGGTAATAGGAAAAATAAAAATGGAAGAAAGTTACCCTTCCCTGAGGATGTACAAGGATGAGGGATGGGATGTATCTGGTGACGGTATATCTGGTGCAGTGAGAACTGGAGTGACCACAGGACACCCCCACACTGACATTTACAGCTTCTTTGTAGCTCTTGGAACCCAATGTTGACAAGCTCCCTCGATGCCAGTAATAATTACTTCATCCTCCTGTGGGTTTCCCAACTGAAACCCTAGAGATAATATATGTGGTAGACAATTCTCCAGGGAGATTCAAACAATTAAAAGATCTGGAAGTTGTTCATAGGCTTCCAGGAAGGATTGTAACACAATTTCTCCCCCTCTACCTTCAAGAGGCCCCGAAACAACAAATATCAAACATTACACTGATAACAAATGATCTTTTCAGGCATGAGTCGATTTACTCTCTAAACATAGGGTCTATCTTCCCTGCCTCAGCACTCTTCAGCAACACCACCCTTGGGCTTGTGAATGCTTGATCTATCATTGTTGCCTGAGATAAAAGGACCCATTTTGTGGTAAAGGAGGTGAGATAACGGGCACATGGTCAGGATTCATTGCTCTTACAGTGTACTCCATCCTCATGAAGCACTCAGCCTAGAATAACAGTGGAATGGCCTCTTAAAGCCTCAACTAATGTATCAGCTTGGGGATAACATCCAGAAATTTTAGGGTGCTATGCATGGGAAAAATGACCAACGTATGGTAGTGTTTCCCCACTGCTGTAATTTATGTGTCCAGATGCCAAAGGGTATGTATTGGTTAGCTTTTTCCATATAAGAAGCCACCCTAAAACTGTGGCTTAAAACACCAGCCATTTATTTATCTCACAATTACGTAAGTCAGCCACTTGGGCTGAGCTCAACTGGGTAGTTCTTCTGGTTTTGGTTAGACTCACTCAAATGCCTGCAGTTAGCTACTGGGTTCCTTTAGGGCTTACTGGTCTAGGGCTTATAGCTGGGATGGCTCCTGTCTGCTTGATGTGGTCTCTCATCCTCCAACAGGATGGCCTGGGTTGTTCATATCATGGAGGCAGATTTCTGAGAGAAAGAGTAGAAACATGAAAGGTCTCTTGAGTTCTAGGCTTAAGACTGGCACAACGTTAATTCTATTTCATTCCATTGGCCAATACAAGTCACAAGCCCAACCTAGTTTCAAAGCGTGGGGAAAGACTCTACCTCTTGATGGGTGGAGCTTCAAAGTCACATTGCAAAAAACATGGATTCAAGGAAGAGGGCAAAATTGTAGCCACTTCTGCAATTAACCAAGGATGGAAGTAGGAATGATATCTTTTACCATTTCTGCAAATGGTTTGCTTTTGGAATTTGTGTTTCTCATCCCTGTAACTTTAGGTCTGCTAGATTTGATTCTAAGGAAGAGACTGTTTCCATAAGGGAACACAGTAAGGGTTTCACTGAACTTGAAGCAGTGACTACCACCTGGCCGCTCTGGGCTCCGCACGCCAGTGGATGAGCAGGCAAAGAAAGGTGTTACTATACTGGTAGGGGATAACTGACCTTGATTATCGTGCAGATCTAGGGTTGCTGCTACACATAAGACAAGGAAGGAGTATATCTGGAGCCCAGCGTGTGAATGTGAAATTACGGCAACAAAGACCTTACAAGAGTAAAGCAAGACACTGTTCTCTTAAGGATAAACGTCTGGACCACCATTCCAGGCAAACAGCACAGATAATGCCTGAGAATAAATGAAATCTATTTTTGATAAACGGCTTCGGAACAGCTTCAACAGTGAGATTGTAGCATTTTCACTAAATCTCTTGCATTAAGGTTTTATAGAGATTATGCTGGCAGCCACCTTGCAGGCGACTCCGTGTTTGTTCAGACAAAAAGGGATCTTTATGTTGCCGGGGGTAGACTGTTTCAGGAACGTCTGGAGCACCACTTCAGATCATTGGGCCTCACACTTCTTATTTCAACCACTGCTGCAGTGGTTAGTTCCGTGAGCACTATTTTTGATTGGGTGCCCCTTGACCATGCCTCAGCTTGGGCCGGTGCTTGCCCTAAGGTTCGTCTAACGCTACAACACCATGGCAGGGGGTAAGGAAACTGCTTAGTGGTCACACATTCACAACCTGCAAGTGTGGGACAGTTAACATCCCATGGAGTGAAAATCTGACCAATGGGGAATGTGAGCCAGTGAGTAAATTGTTTCTCCTTTCTTTTCCTGCGATAGATGTCTGTTGAGATGCCTCCTGACATTTCTGTTGCCAAACCAGGTTCGTTTTGCCTGCCGCGTGATTAGGCCAATCACTGAGATGACCAGTTTGCAAAGAGAAAAGATTTAATCACAAGGTAACTAAGTTAGGAGGCCAGAGAATCAATCTCAGATCTGCCTTCTCAAAAATAGGGACTCAGGGATATTTATGGGGGGGGGGAAAGGTGGTCTAAAATGTGGGAATAGATGATTGGAGGTGAGGAGAAATAAGGTAATTGATGATCTGCACAAGTATAGTCAGGCTTCGTGCCTCTTCATAGGACGCATGCGCACAAAATGCCAGCTATTACCATGATCTGAGGGTGGAGTTTTTAGCTCCTTGACATCAAAAGGTCATTTGTTGAGCATTTGTGCAGGCCCAGTTGATAGTTTGGTGGTCTCAGCCAGCCTGAACTGGACAAGAGGGTCTCAGTTCCTGGAAAAGCATTCTTAATTACTCTGTTGATAAGATGGGGTCAGTTGAACTGGTCCTTGAGGGCCTGTGGTTACACTTCTTGGGACACATGTGACTGAGCTCCCAGTTACTCCATACTGGTGGTAAACTTGATAATGTATCCTTGACAAACCCACTTTTCTTCCCTGTTCTGCTCACTTTCTTTTACTCCTGATGCTGTATCACATTCTGCATTAGGTATTTGTGTATACGTCTTTGTGTCAAGCTCTGTTTTCCGGGAAACCTAGGCTAAGACAAAAAATCTCGGGGCCTATAAAATTAATCTTGATTATAGACATGAATTTTGGAGTTACTAAACATCAAAGACATTTGTATCCATAAGAATGGAGAAGATCCCATGGGGGGCAATTTTAGAGAAAGAAGAGGTCATAAGACCAAGGTTTGAGGCACCTTAACATTTACTGATTGGTAGTAGAGAATTGTAAGACTCTAAATAAGATTGGGAGAAAAATGCAGAGAGGTGAGAGAAAAATTCTTTTAGTTGCATTAAAACTAAGCTGATATAACAAAAAGACCCAGAAAATATAGTTGCTTACAGAAGATCCTTTTTCTGTCTCTCTCTCTCTCTGCATCTGTCTTCTCTCTTTCCACCTCTCTCTCTCTCAGGCAGTGGTGTAGCTTCTCAAGAATTGGGGGGCAGTTCTAACTCTACTTTGTTCTTAGTGTCTCCTGATATTTGAGGGTTTGCCAAGACTTGTCAGTATTCCAAAGGGGAAGATCTCAGTCAGCACCTCGATGTAGGCTGGACCATCAGGCAGCAGCTTTTAAAGTATGTAAACATACCTCTCCCAGAGGAAGACTAGGAGATGAGCCTTTCTGTTGCTTCCTCTACATTGAGTCCTGGGGGGATAGTCAGTTAAGGCCTCTTTCTCTGTTTGTTACAGTCCTGTGGTACCCGTGTAGATAAACCTCACTGGCTACCAGAACCAGGTGATCAAGAAGTGTACCCTAGGTGGTAGCCGCAAAAACCAAGGCACCAGACATGATACACAAGCTCCCTTCTGGGAGATATGGGCGACTTGGAGTGAGGCAGAGGGAGAGTGCAAAGATGGTGCTCGGGGCCTCCCCTCTCTGGAGAGGATTGCAATCTGCACTTAGATGTATGTTAAATTAGAAGCCTTAGCTTTTAAGATAAGTAAATAGGCCTCTTTCAGGAAAAAACTGGCTGTTTCAGTCTGCTTCCCCTGTGCTGTGCCCTGGAGAGAGAGACACACTGAGTCTGGGTAACCGTTTCTCAGTTTGTTACAGCCTTGTGGGTCTTGGACATAAGCTTAGTTAGCTTCAGAGCTATGTGTTTTGGG
The DNA here is from genome assembly GCF_041296235.1 of Equus asinus. Taxonomy (NCBI): domain Eukaryota; kingdom Metazoa; phylum Chordata; class Mammalia; order Perissodactyla; family Equidae; genus Equus; species Equus asinus. Next base: position 38,475,513 of record NC_091797.1, read on the forward strand.
GGCCCATCTCTCAGGTAGAAGTGTTTAAAAGTTGGGGCACCAGATGTAGGGTACAAACACTTTTGCCCTTCAGGGAGAAACTGTGAGTTACGAGTTCCCTCCTGATTCTGTATCGCCACACCACTGGTGGGGTTTTTGGTGAGATTGTGTCTCAGCCTCTCTCTCAGATTCTCATTCAATTATTAATTTTTAATTTTCTCTTTTTTTTTGAGGAAGATTAGCCCTGAGCTAACATCTGCCACCAATCCTCCCCTTCTTTTTTGCTGAGGAGGACTGGCCCTGAGCTAATATCCATGCCCATCTTCCTCTACTTCATATGTGGGACGTCTGCCACACCATGGCTTAATGAACAGTGTGTAGGTCTGTGCCCAGGATCTGAACTGGTGAACCCCGGGCCGCCAAAGGGGAACATGTGAACTTAACCACTGTGCCACCAGGCTGGCCCAAATTATTAACTCTCAAACATTAATTATGTAATTTTTTAATTTCTTGTTTTTTAAAAATCCTTGCTGGGTTTTATGTTGGTTCAGCAATTCCAGTCCATTCTCTCCATCTGTGACTTTTACCCTTCTTGCAGTTGGAAGACTATCTAGAGTAGTTTCTTATTGTACTTGGGTAACAGGTACCCTTTTTTGGAGGAGTTGATTTTTTTCCCCTAACTTTACATTCCCTCTCATCCCCGCCTTTGTTATAGCCACACTCCATTGATGGTAAATAAGCTTAAGTTTCTTTTAAATTCTGTAGCAACTTTTGTGATTTTTCAGTGTTAACAGTGGTATTTTTTGCCAACAATAGTACATGAAGGAATCTCCTGGAAATCTAGATTCTATGTTCCATGAGCCATTTTGTAAATGGTTTTAGAATCAAGGAGCACAGCAACTCTGGATCTCCACTTTTCTTCCAAATAAGAGGGACTTCTAATAGTAAATATGAAGGAGGATAATACTCAGAAATAGCAATATAACTTGAGGTAGAGATTTCTGGACAGGAGATCTTGTGAAAATGCTTCAGGCAATTTGATGAGCCATCTTCTGGAGCCTCTGGTAGCTTTGCCATCAGTGTCTGTGGCCTGAGACGCACACCAGGATTAGATCTTGGAGCTTCTGATGCTGGAGCAGTTGCTGATGATTTCTGCCAGGATAGGTGCTGAATGGGGTTTGAGAGCAGCATCCAGAAAGTGGGGAGGAGGTGGTTGTTCTATTGAATGATTTAGAGAAAGAGTTTATTAACTGAGACAGCAAGTGGGAAGGGGAAGCTTGAAATTTGTTGTGGGAAGTTAGGGAATTGAATTTACAGGGATAATAAGCGCAATGATGGAAGATGAGATGCTTAAATTACATCGTTAATGGACGTAGCTGGAGGCCCTGATTTTGGCTTTTATATGTACTGTTCAGCTGACCACTCCCACTGGATTTAAATAATGTGTGTGCAAATGCACCCCACATAAATAATCAAGAAGTATAAGATTTTAAGGTAGGGTTATATTGTTGGAGCTGGAAAATGTCAGGTGACAAGGGTTTCCTTTTGTGCAGCATGAACTGATGAAGAACTAAGGATGAAGATGACCTCTAATTCTACATCCACTTATACTTGTCAAGAGATTATTACTATTATTATTATTTTTGAGGAAGATTATCCCTGAGCTAACTACTGCCAATCCTCCTCTTTTTTTGCTGAGGAAGCCTGGCCCTGAGCTAACATCCATGCCCATCTTCCTCTACTTTATACGTGGGATGCCTGCCACAGCATGGCTTTTGCCAAGTGGTGCCGTGTCTGCACCTGGGGTTGGAGCTGGCGAACCCCGGGCTACAGAGAAGTGGAAGGTGCGCACTAAACTGCTGCGCCACCAGCCGTCCCCTGAAGAGATTATTAAACCACATGCTATTAAACAAATACTGTTTGAGAACCTGTGTCTGCTGGATGCAATGGGAAATACAAAGAAATAAATAGTCTTACTCCAAGGAGCGTTGCAATTTAATTGGCAAATGAAAACGTGAAAAGAAGTTAAATAAGTTGTAAAAGAGTTAAAAGAGTTAAAAAGAAGACACAGGAAACTAAGAAAGATGATGCATTATCAATTGCAAAATGAATGCAGCAGGCCATAGTGTTTGAGCTCAGAGGAGCGTGATAGCAAGTTGATTGGTTTGGGAAGGCTTACAAATAAGGGTAGGACTCGAGCTGCACCTTGAAGGATGTGAATCTTTGTCTAGGTGGAGAAGACTGGAGAGATCTTAACAAGCAGAAGAAAAGGTCTGAGCTCCGGGTATGTGCTGGAGGTGGAGGATTCATATAGAGAAGAAACTTAAGAGCCTTATCGTGAAAGGCCCAAGAAGACAGGCTTAGGACTTCAGACTTCATCTTTTAGGCCAGGTGTCAGCAAGTTTTCTGTAAATATCTTAGGCTTTGCAGGCCATGTAGTCTCTGTCACAACTCCTCAACCCTGCCATTGTAGCAAGAAAGCGACTGTAGACAACACATAAACAAACGAGTGTGTCTGAGTTCCAATGGACCATAGTTTTCTGATCTGTCTTAGACAATGGGGAACATTGTTCCTCTCTGCTCAGGAGAGTGGCAAGGTGAAAGAAATGTTTTCCAAAGTGATCTGTGAAGTGATATAGCATCGAAGGAGTGAGGATAATAATAATAAGGAGCCAGGAAGACGGGTTTGAATTTGTTCCTTTTAATGAGACTTTGTTCTGTTTTGAGTGTTGGCACTCTTTTTTATTTTTAATTGCATTGATTATATGAGTAATTCAACCTGGTAGGTGAGGAATAAATAAACACATTTGGCAGAAGTTACAACTTTTTAAATTGGAAGGAATCTTAAGAGAGCCTTTAGTAAATCCCGTCAATTTCTGGATGAAGAATCAGTCCAGAGAGGGTAGGGGGATTTCCTGCGCTCACACCACTAATACACGGGAACCTGCATCTTACGTCATGAATTCAGACTTAAATTTAGATTTAAAATCAGATTAAGAGACGGTTTATGGAATTCAAGGCGGAGTATGACAGGATAACATATGATAACTAACTATAGGGGAGTAAACAAGGGAAAGATATCTATAGTATCATTAAAGATTCCAGTCTTGGGGCTGGTTCCATGGCTGAAGGGCTAAGTTTGCACACTCCACTTTGGTGGCCCAGGGTTTCACTGGTTCAGATCCTGGGTGCGGACATGGCATCACTCATCAGGCCATGCTGAGGTGGCGTACCACATAGCACAACTAGAGGCACTCACAACTAGAATATACAACTATGTAGTGGGGGGCTTTGGGGAGAAGAAGGGGGAAAAAGAAAAGATTGGCAACAGTTGTTACCTCAGGTGCCGATCTTTAAAAAAAAAAAGATTCCAGTCTTGGTGACTGAGAAATCAGTTGATCCCTTTGTTAGAAATGGAGAAGCCAAGAGGAAAAGCATCTGTTAAGGGTTGAATTGTGTCCCCCTAAAAGGTATGTTCATTTCCTAACACCTGTTACCTATGAATGTGAACTTCTTTGAAAATAGAGTCTTTGCAGATGTAATCAAATTAAGATGAGGTTATTCTTGATTAAGGTGAGCCCTAATTCAAAATGGCTGGTGTCCTTATAAGAAAGCAAAACAGAAATAGAGACACATACGCACAGGGAGAGCACCATGGGATGACAGAGGCAATGATTGGAGCAATGCTGATGAGTTTACAGGCCAAGGAATGCCAATGATTGCTAGCCAAATCAAAAGCTAAAAGAAAGGTATAGAGCACATTCTCCCTCAGAACCTCCAGAGAGAGCATGGCCCTGAAAACACCTTGATATTGGACTTCTGCCCTCCAGAACGGTGAGGAATAAATTTCTGTTGTTTTAAGCCCCCCAGTTGTTGGCACCTTGGCAGCCATCGGAAAGTAATACAGCTACTTTTGTTGGGGAGAGGGAAACAGTGAATTTACAGAGCCATATTATTTGTAAATATATAAATAGGTGTGTCAGGAACGACAATGGAAATGTAGGATTATATTTGCACAGAGGGCCTTGAGAATGATGTGCTTTGGCAATTATCTCTTTGGTGGTTCAAAATCAACCTTTGAAGTCGATTTTAAAGAGAAAATGTGTAAAAAGAGAATTAAAGGTTAAGGACTTTGGGTTTCAGAAAATTCGGAAAAGTAGTGGCCACTGACATGTGAAAATATCAAGGCTGAACATTTTGTAAAAGCAACATGAGGACCATTTCAAAAAGGAAGTAGCCAATAGCATGGCGTGATTGAAGACGATCTGAGGAAACGGACTGAAGAAAAAGTACGACTCTATCCAGGAATGCTAGTAGTTCTTTGCATTTACACAATGCTTTACAATTTATAATGCATTTTTACATTCATTTTCTTATTTATTTACCACAACATTGAGGGACGATATTATACTTATTTTGCAGCTCAGCACATTCTGGAACAGAGAAGTTAAATTCTTAGTTGAAGTGATGCAGATTCTGAATGACGAGGCCAAGATGTGGACCTAGATATTCAGACTCCAGAGTTAGGCTCTTTCTATGTAAAAATGGAATAACTTCTTTTATTTCTTTTAATAAGCTCTCACTCTCACTAGGTAGAGACTAATGATTACCAAAAGGTGGCAATCAACTTTTCTTAATGTTTTAAGCGGCTTGCTGTACATTCAAAGATTTCCTCAGTATAATGGTAAGCTTTGTGTTTGTAATTTTTAATTTTAAGATGTTAATAATTTTCATAATATAATTACTTATGAATTATAGAGTGAGTCCAATAATGGCAAAAAGTAAAAGAATTTTTTCAATTGTTTTGTTGAGGTCATAGTAGTTATAACATTGTGTAATTTCAGGTGTACATTATTATTTATCAATTTCTGCATAAACTGCACTGTGCTCAGCATCAGTAGTCTAATTTTTTTTTTTTTTTTTTTTTGCAAAGAAAAATCTGTACCATAGCTGGAATTACAAAGGAGGGAACGTTTAAAATACTATATCTGCTTTTGGCTTCTGTGGGGTCAACAAGAACTAACCAAGAGTTTTATAAGTAAGAACAACCTTTAAAAAAATGTGTAGTCATTAGTTAACACTGTAAACTCTGGGTCTTTTTTTTAAAGTAATTTTATTGGGATTATAATGGTTTATAACTGTGTAATTTTGGGTGTACATTATTGTTTATTAATTCCTGAATATACTCCTTCATGCTCACCCCTAGTAGTCTAATTTTTATCCATCACCATACATGTGTGCCTGTTTACCCCTTTCACCATTCTCCCAATCCCCTTCCCCTCTGGTAACCACTAATTTGTTTTTTTTTTATCCCTGTGTTAGTTTATCTTTCATATATGAGTGAAATCATATGGTGTGTGTCTTTCTCTGTCTGGCTTATCTCACTTAACATCATATTCTCAAGGTCCATCCCTGTTGTGGAAATAGGACGATTTTGTGTTTTTTATGGCTGAGTAGTATTCCATTGTATATATATACCTTATCTTTCTCCATTCATCAGTTGATGGGCACTTGGGTTGCTTCCATGTCTTGGCTATTGTGAATAATGTTGCAATGAAAATAGGGGTGCAAAAGTGTCTTTGAATTGTTGATTTCAAGTTCTTTGGATAAATACCCAGTAGTGGGATAGCTGGATTGTATGGCATTTCTATTTTTAACTTTTTGAGAAATCTCTGTACTATTTTCGATGTTGGCTACACCAGTTTTCATTCCCACCTGCAGTGTATGAGAGTTCCCTTTTCTCCACATCCTCTCCAGCATTTGTTGTATTTTGTCTTGTTAATTATAGCCATTCTAAAAGGTGTAAGGTGTATCTCATTGTAGTTTTGATTTACATTTCCCTAATAATTAGTGATGTTGAACACATTTTCATGTGACTGTTGGCCATCTGTATATCTTCTTTCGAAAAATGTCTGTTCATATCCTCTGCCCATTGTTTGGTTGTGCTGTGTTTTTTTTGTTGAGTTGTGTGAGTTCTTTTTATATTTTGTAAATTAACCCCTTGTCCGATATATGATTTGTAAATATTCACTCACAGTTGGTAGGTTGTCTTTTCATTTGTTCATGGTTTCCTTTGCCTTGAAGAACCTTTTTAGTCTGACATAGTCCCATTTGTTTATTATTTCTTTTGTTTCCCTTGCCTGAGTAGACATGGCGTTTGAAAGCTGCTGCTAAGACTGATGTCATAGATTGTACTGCCTATATTTTCTTCTAGGAGTTTTATGGTTTCAGGTCTTACATTCAAATCTTTAATCCATTTTGAGCTAATTTTTGTGTATGGTGTAAGATAATGCTCTACTTTCATTGTTTTGGAAGTGGCTGTCCAGTTTCCCCAACACCATTTACTGAGGAGACTTTCCTTTCTCCATTGTATGTTCTTGGGTCCTTTGTCGAAGATTAGCTGTCCATAGATGTGTGGTTTTATTTCTGGGCTTTCAATTCAGTTCCATTGATCAGTGTGTCTGTTTCTGTGCCAGTATCATGCTGTTTTCATTACTGTAACTTTGTAGTAAATTTTGAAGTCAGAGACTATGATGCCTTTAGCTTTAGTTCTCTTTTCTCAGGATTGCTTTGGCTATTTGAGGTCTTTTGTTGTTCCATATAATCTTAGGATTCTTTGTTCTGTTTCCATGAAGAATGTCATTGGGATTCTGATTGGGATTGCATTGAATCTGTAGCTTGCTTTAGGTAATAGGGATATTTTTAACTGTGTTTATTCCTCCAATACATGAGCATGGAATATCTTTCCATTTCCTTATATCTTCTTCATTTTCTTTCAATAATGTCTTATAATTTTCAGTGTGCGTGTCTTTTACCTCCTTGGCTAAATTTATTTCTAGATATATTATTCTTTTTGTTGTGATTGTAAGTGGGGTTGTTTTCTTGAGTCGTCTTTCTGCTAGTTTGTTGTTAGCATATAGGAATGCAACTGATTTTTGTAAGGTGATTTTGTACCCTGCAACTTTGCCGTAGTTGTTGATTATTTCTAATAGTGTTTTGGTGGATTCTTTAGAGTTTTCTATAGATAGGATCAAGTGACCCACAAACAGCAAGAGTTTCACTTCTTCCTTTCCAATTTGGATAACTTTTATTTCTTTTTCTTGACTAATTGCTCTGGCCAAATTGCTCCAGTACTATGTGGAATAGGAGTGGCACCCTTGTCTTGTTCCTGTTGTGAGGGACGGCTTTCAGTTTTTCACCATTAAGTATGATGTTGGCTGTGGGTTTGTCATATCTGCTCTTTATTATGTTGAGGTACTTTCCTTCTATACCCATTTTATTGAGAGTTTTAATAAAAAATCGATGTCTGAGCTTGTCAAATGCTTTCTCTGCATCTATTGAGGTGATCATGTGACTTTTTAAAATTTAATTTATTTTTTATTTTTTCTCCCCAAAGCCCCAGTACATAGTTTTATATCCTAGTTGTAGGTCCTTCTAGTTCTTCTATGTAGGATGTTGCTTCAGCATGGCTTGGTGAGCAGCATACAGGTCTGCACTCAGGATCTGAACTGGTAAATTGGGCCACCAAACCAGAGCACTCAAACTTAACCACTACACCACTGGGCTGGCCCTGATGATGTGATTTTTATTCCTCATTTTGGTAATGTGTTGTAGCACATTGATTTGGGCATGTTGAACCATCCCTGCATCTCTGGTGTAAATCCCACCTGATCATGCTGTTTTTCCTTTTAATGTATGGCTGTATTTGGTTTCCCAATGTTTTGTTGAGGGTTTCTACATCTATGTTCATCAGCGATATTGACCTGTAATTTTCCTTCTTTATTTTGTCTTTGCCTGATTTTGCTATCAGGGTAAAGTTGGCCTCATAGAATGAGTCAGGAAGCATTCCATCTTCTTCAATTTTTTGGAATAGTTTGAGAAGAATAGGTCTTAAATTTTCTTTGAATGTTTGGTAGAATTCTCCAGAGAAGCCATCTGGTCCTGGACTTTTGTTTTTTAGGAGGTTTTTAGATACTGTTTTGATCTCTTTACTTGTGATTGGTCCATTCAGATTCTCTATTTCTTCTTGATTTAGTTTTGGGAGGTAATATGGGTCTAAGAGTACATCCATTTCTTCTAGGTTATTCAATTAGTGGGCATATAGTTTTTCATAGTATTTGCTTGTAATCCTTTGTATTTTTGTGGTATCTGTTGTAAATTTTCCTCTTTCATTTCTAATTTTATTTATTTGAGCATTCTCTCTTTTTTTCTTTATGAGTCTGGCTAAGCATTTGTCAATTTTGTTTGTCTTCTCAAAGAACCAGCTCTCAGTTTCATTGATCTTTTCCACTGTTTTTTAGTCTCTATTTAATTTATTTCTACTCATTCTTATTATTTCCCTCCTTCTACTGACTTTGGGTTTTGTTTATTCTTCTTTTTCTAGTTCTGGTTGGTGTAGTTTAAGATTTCTTATTTAAAATTTTTCTTGTTTGTTGAGATGAGCCTGTATTACTATGAATTTCCCTCTTAGAACTGCTCTTTCTGTGTCCCATAAGAGTTGATATGTTGACTTTCATTTTAATTTCTCTCCAGGTATTTAAAAATTTCTCCTTTGATTTCTTCATTGATCCAATTGTTGTTCAGTGTCATGTTGTTTAGGCTCCACATATTTGTGACTTTCCCAGCTTTTTTCTTGTAGTTGATTTCTAGTTTCATAGCATTGTGATTGGAAAAGATGCTGGATAAAATTTCAATCTTCTTAAATTTATTGAGGCTCACCTTGTTTCCAAACATATGGTCTATATGAGAATGTTCCATGTGCACTTGAGAAGAATGTGTATTCTACTGCTTTTGGATAGAATGTTCTATATATATCTATTAAGTCCACGCAATCTAGCATTTCTCTTAAGTCTGCTATTTCCTTGTTGACTTTCTGTCTGGATGATCTATCCATTGATGTAAGTGGGGTGATGAGGTCCCCTACTATTACTGTATTGCTGTCAGTTTCTCTCTTTATGTCTTTTACTAGTTGCTTTATATACTTTGGTGCTCCTGTGTTAGGTACATATATATTCATAAGTGCTATGTCTTCTTGATGGATTGTCTCTTTTATCATTATATAATCTCTCTCTTTGTCTCTCATTATCTTTTTTATCTTGAAGTCTGCTTTGTCTGATATAAGTATGGCAACATCTGCTTTCTTGTGTTTGCCATTTGCCTGGAGTACTGCCTTCTATCCCTTCACTCTGAGCCTATGTTTGTGTTTAGAGCTGAGATGTATTTCCTGGAGGCAGCATACTGTTAGGTCTTGTTTTTAAATCCATCCAGCTACTCTTTGTCTTTTGATTGCTGAATTCAATCTATTTACATTTAGAATGGTTATTGATATATGAAGACTAAATACTGCCATTTTATTTCTTGTTTTCCAGCTGTTCTATATTTCCATTGTTTCTCTTCCCTTATATTTCTGTCATTTAAATTTGGTGGTTTTCTGTGATGGTTTATCAGTTTTCTCTTTATTTATGATTTGTGACTTTGCTCTGATTTTGTTTAGTGGTTACCGTGAGGTTTGTATAAAAGGTCTCATAGATGAGATAGTCCATTTTCTGATAGCTTTTTATCTCCATTAGCTAAACAGGTTCCATCCCTTTCCACTTCCCCTTCTGAGTTATTATCACAAATTATTCTGTTTTGTGTTGTGAGTTTGTGACTACATTGAAGTGTTTATCGTTATTTTGATTCTTTCCTTCCTTTTATCTTTTATGTTAAAACTGTTTGCTGACCTGTTGTAATAGAGAGCTGCAGTTTTTTGATTTTGTCTGTTTATTTATATCCTTGCTCAATGCTTTGTAAACCTTTGCATTTTTGTGTCAGGTATGAGAGCTTCATCATTTCTTGTATGGGGGTGTAGTGGTGATGAACTCTCTCAGTTTTTGTTTATCTGGAAAAGCTTTTATTTCTCCATTGTATCTGAAGGATAGTTTCACTGGATAGCGTATTTTTGGCTGAGAGTTTTTGTCTTTCAGTATTTTGAATATATCATTCCATCCTCTCCTAACCTGTAAGGTTTCTGCTGAGAAGTCCACTGAAAGCCTTATATGGGTTCCTTTGTAGAGTTTTCTCCTCTCCCTTGCTGCCCTTAATATTCATTCTTTGTCATTGACTTTTACCAGTTGTACTATTATATGCCTTGGAGAAGGTCTTTTGACATTGATGTAATTAGAAGTTCTATTGGCTTCATGTACTCGTAAGTCCAGTTCTTTCCCTAGGTTCAGATGTTCTCAGGTATAAATTCTTTGAAGAAGCTCTCTGCTCCTCTCATTCTCACTTCTCCCTCTGGAATACCTATAATCCTTATGCTGCTTTTTGTAATTGAGTTGGATTTTTCTTGAAGGATTTCTTTAATATAAAAAAATCTTAGTTCTCTGTTCTCCACCAAAAGCATTTCTATATTTCTATCCTCTAAATCTCTAATTCTGTCCTCCATAACATCAGCTCTAGTTTTGTAAGGATTCTAGATTATTTTTTATCTCATTAATTGTGTTCTTCATTATCTAGACTTTTTTTTAATAATTTCAATCTCTTTGGTGAAGTGTTCCTTCTGCTCATTAATTTTGTTCCCAAGCTCATTGAACTGTCTCTCTGAGTTTTCTTGTAACTCATTGAGTTTCTTCATAACTATTTGGAATTCTCTGTCATTTAGATTGTAAATTTCTTTGATTTCAGGCTTGGTTTCTGGAGACTTGTCATTTTCCTTATGCTCTTAAGTCTTACTGTAGTTTTTCATGGTGTTTGATAAACTCATCCTTTGCTGGCACATTTAGTGGTAGTATCAGGTGGCAGATTCCACCTGCCATCACTTGGGGGAAGCAGGAGCTGTGTTTCTGATGCTGCCTCCTCTGCTGGAAGTTGTGCAGGTATGGCTGCTCTGCATGTGTACCAGGTAGCCACAGCTGCTGGGTGGGTAGCTCTCTTAGCGCTGGGACCTCTGTGCCTCTGTGCTCAGTGGGTGGGCTGCACAGTTACTGGCCAGCACTGTGCTTGCTGGTGGTTTGGCTGAGCCACTGTGCTTGGTGGGCAGGGAACCTTCATGGAGACTGGGCTGTGGCAACTTGTTCCAGAGTGTTCCCACTGGCATGGCCACTGGGGAATGGTGGGTGCTCCCGCAGACCACACTACCCCTCCAAAGATGTTTGCATGTGCACCAGGCTGCCCTTGCCTCCTCTTATAGTCATGTGGGCCACTGTGCTTGGTGGGCAGGGCTCCTTCACAGGGGCTGAGCTGCGGCCACTCAGTAGTGAGTGTTCCCGCTGGTGGGGCTGCCATGGCAAGTTAGGCACTCTGGAAGGCAGGGATAGTGTTTGTGCATGCCAGGCTGACTCAAACTCCTCTTACAGTCAAACTGGCCGCTGTGCTTGTTGGGCTGGGGTCCTTCACAGATGTCAAGCTGAAGCCACTCACTGGGGAGTGTTGTCACTGGCAGAGCTGCCACAGCACAGTGGGCTCTCCCATAGGCCATGGTAGCATTCATGTGGAGGCTGAACTGCCCCCACTCGCTCTTAGAGTCATACTGGCCACTGTGTGAGGCCCTGTGACCTGGCTTGCTGCTGCTAGGGTGAGGGAGGGGTGCACTCACCCGTCTCCGCTCCTTCCTGGGGATCCTGTCCATCCACCTTCAGATGTATAGCTCTGGGGGTCTCTCAGGCATCCTGTTGTGCTGTGTGGGTATCCTCTGTTGGCCAATGATTGTTTGTTTCATTGTAATTCAGAGGGGGAGAGGAAGGAAACAGCTCACTCTGCCATGTTACTGATGTCACTCCTGCAGTTTCAAAAGAATTTTAATATATTAAAATAGAAATTGATTCAAACTGTTTTAAGGTTTTTTGGTATATTCAGCAACATAAACATAGATTCATTCATTGATCAGATAATCAAATCAGACATGATGAACCAAAATTGGGGAGCTTTCTAGTGCAAATATTTTGTGTCTATGTGTATGTGAGTGTAGTTTTGGGAGTGGGAGGGAGTGGATGATGGAAATGTAGCATGTGATATATGGGCCATTTCCACATGTTCTGGGTTATAGTGCTCACAGTCACTTCTCCATAAGACTAACTATACCTGATTTCTTTACAGTTCAGAAAATTCCCACAGAGGTAAAATACTTTGGGAAGCTCTTTTAAGGACCTCACAGGAACAATGGAGTCCAGCTCTAGTCTATGAAAACTCTGCTTACATGAGAACCTCCAGGCACACATTTTGTACAGGAGAGGAGTGAGGGACTGGATGTTGTAATGAACAGAAAGTGATCAGATTTTGTTACTATTGACGTTTGGTGGAAATATAGATGTCTATATTTAATATGTTCCATTTTTGTGTAAGATGACCATGTATGTGAAAGTTTCTTCAAGAAGTGAATTATTTTTCAATATAGAATGATTAAACAATATGCTTGCTTTGTAGCCTGGCACTAAATTTTACCTAACTGTAATTACTTCAATCCATTATGAGCTTTTTGAGGTGTTAATAATCCTTGTGCCCATCATTTTATTGTTTTCACTATCACTTTCCTTCTGTTTTTACTTTTAGTTTATATCTTTTGTCTCTATTTAATTCAAATCTCCGTTTATATCTGCTGTCTCTCTCAGATCCTGTTGTCCTTCTATACTTGTCTTCTTTATCTTTCCCTTTGTTTCTGAGCATTTCCCTTTTCCCATTTTGGCTCTTTATCCATTTATCTAGTGATAACCACAGAAAATCAAAAGCAGGGAAGCAGTAGAGGGGTGGTAGCATTTCACTTGGGAAGTGTGGACCTTTCCTCCAACTTATCTCAGAGGACAAGCCCTGAGGAAGAGAATCTGAGGTTTCAGAATAATTCAGAGACCAGAAGTAGCCTGTTCAATAATTTACTGAGGTGGTGGCAATTTAGATATTTTGGATGGATGGTTATCTTCATTATGTCTAGTCTACAGAGAGGATAGTGTCCTGGAAGCTGGTGGAGAAGCATTTGTGTTCTTTCCTTCTATGATCTTGCTTTTCCTTAGATCAGTGTTGATTGTTTTTGACTTCTTTTGGTCCACTAATTTGATTCCTTACAAATTCCTAATAATTTTTCCTTTTTATAGAATATCAGCCATATTTAAAAAATAATCCTGATCATTCATATTATTTTTATATAGCCTTTTTGTTTCCTGCTTTCTTATTGTCAGAGGTTTAATATTGGGTATAACATGAGTATAACCTTGTCCTATGTATCATTTCTTAGTTCCTCTGGCAATCTTTCTCTGTGTCTTTGTGTCTCTGTCTGTGTGTCTGTCTGTCTGTCTCTCTCTATAGAGCTGTATGAATATGTGTTCATTTTAAAGAATAATTAAAAAGTGAATAGTCATGCTATCACCACCCTTGTAAACTAGAACCTGGACAGTATCTTGGATAACCTCTCCCAATTGCATCCCTTTCCCTCTTCTTTGATCTTGACTTTGTTATAATCAGCCTTTTGATATTATTTTTAGTTTTGACTATAACTTTTGATTATAACTACTTTTACCACCCATGTTTGCATTCGTAAACAATAGTTTTTGAATTTTACATAGATTAAGTATTTTGTGACTTGCATCTTTTGCTCAATATTTTTGTGTGAAGGACATTGTTTTAATTTGTTTAGCTGTAGTTTTTTCATATTTGTTATTGTATACTACTATATTGTATCAATAATCCACAATTTACGCTTTTTACTGTTGATGAGCATTTGGGTTGTTTCTAGGTTTTGGTTAATATAAATGATGCTGCTATGAGCACTCTTATTCATGTCTCTTGTGGCACATGACCAAGAACTACTTTAGAGAATATTAAGCCTAGTAATGTTAATTGTGGGTCAGCATTCCTAGATAGTGTCAAAGTATTATCCAAAGTGATTTTACCAATTAATACTTGCAGCAGCAGGAGTGAACTGGGAAGAAAAGCTTTAATAGCAGGTATGTAATTCCCTCCCTTCTCTGGACACCCTAAGCAGTATTGGGTTGCCTAGACCTCCTTATAAATATCGTGATGGGATTTAACTAGTAGGGAGATAACAGAAAGTCTAACCTAAGAATGGTTTTAGGAGGAGATAGTTTATCTCTCTGAGCTGAATCTTATAACTGAAACTGGAATTTCTGGGTATATGGGAAATGGTTGGCTACAGAATAAAAATTAATCAGCAAAACTCTTTATACTTGTGTGACTAATGGCATTTATAAGAACTAAGATGCTTCAAACCTAAATGGCTTTCTCTGAGCCAGCTTGTATTGCTACTTAGCAGCCCTCTATTTCTATGAAACCAAATGTGTTCCAGTGTGGAAAAAGATTTTATATATTTTTTTTCAAGTGCATTTGACATTTGGGGCCTAAGTTTGTCAACGTGAGATGATGTTATTTATGCCTGCCTTTTGCCTATATAGTCAAGTAGAGATAAGTTATTTTGAAATTAATTGATTGATCTTCAAACTTGACTTCAGCAGGCAAAACACCCATTAACTTCCTTTCATTTTTCTTTAGCAATTATTTATAGCTATCCTGGTAAACTCAAAATCATTTGGAACTTAAATTCAAAGACTAGTGGACTTCAAACAAACTATGTAAGTTTCTTTAAAAAAATCAATAATCTTTTTTCATTGTTTGAGTAAATCATTAAAACTTTTGGATACAAACTGAACAATGTTATAGAGAATTTGAGATTATTTTCTGTAGCCACCATAGAAATTTGGTAGTAAATGTGGAGTTGCCCTCCATTATATTCACCTTAAAGATGAGAATGTACCTAATTATTAGCTCTATAATCCCTTATAAGTTGGTTATAAAGTATATTGAGTAAAAAATCATTTACATTTAAAATTAAGTATCTGAATGAATTCTTATTTATTTATATACTTACGCGTAAAATTTTTTTGCAGTAGTGAGAGAAAACGTCTTAAGGTTCTGGTAAAATATTTATGTCATGTAAACATGAGAGAGAAGGTAACTAAGAGGTCCAGGGAGTCATCCGTCCTCTCTCAAATATATGAAGTTATACAAGAGATAGATTAGGCATCCCTTGGCATCCTCCTTGATATTCAGATTCCCTGAGGATTGTCTTCTCTGGACAGGTTGGTGATATCAAACAATTAACAGTATGGAGCATATGTTCCCCAGAGACTTCAGCCAGGTAAACAGATTTGGTTCTCCATCCATCTGTGCCAGCCCAGTCATAGCACAGTGTCATACCACCCTCTCATGTTGTTGCTAAGGGTCTCCCAGTCATAAAACCAGGTCATTGTATTGGGGACATAATATTGAGAAATTGCTTTACTTCTTCTTCCTACTACCTGAGGCAGAATGCAGATCTCTTGTACCATGTGAAGATATGTGAAGCCATCATGAGAAAGTGTCCTCTTGCTTAAGAAAAATTTCTGGATAATCCAATGCTGGTATAATTAACCTTGCACTCGCTCCACATACTTCTGATTCTATATATCCAAGTTCCAACCCCAGTACTCTATTGAAGGCGGCAAATTGAAGATGAGGTAGAGAAATAGCTTAGGACCCACAGAACAAAGGTGAGTGGAATGGAACTTAGTCTCTGTGTTGCTTTAGGAATTGGCAAGTTAGTTTATTTTCAGTTGCAATTGCTCTTGAAACAAAAAGCTAAGTTGGTTTGCCTACACGTCCACTGGCAAAAGAAACAAACTACAGAAATTCAAATATAAGAATTAAATTTTATCGTTCATTTTAGAAGCTGATAACTCGTTCCCAGATATTTCATTCTATTGTAGTACATTCATTGTATCTCAGCATGTACATATGGAAAATAACATAAACAGAGCATATTTCCGTGCAATAGAATATGTTCTTCAGTAATAGAATAATAGTGTGTATATGTAAAAGTATTAGACCATATGCTTCCAATCTTTCCTTTTACCTCTTTATTCTCTGTGAAACTGCACAATATTTGTTCTCTGTCCTTAAAATGTATTTTCAGTATCTGTAGTTTTTAAATGTTCGTTTCCTCCATTAAAGTGGGACAAAAATATGTCTAAAATATGTATGGAATCTTCAAAATGCTAGGTTGAAAGTTACAAGGAAGTTCCATTAAGTGAATATTGTGTCAATGCATTTTTATTTTGAGTTTATTGTTAATGAAGAATGATGATTCTTCACTTAAGTACAAATACTAATTTGAAGAGGAAAAAGGAAAAGGTGACCTGATTGTTTAAATAGTTGGTGAATTAGGCCAACGACAATTTTTTTTTATGGGTTTGCATTGAGGTGATGCGTAATGTACACTAGTGACCATCCTTCCATCCTTGCACATACTCTTGAATGGACCCTTTTGTGTGAATGCTGTTGGGACCCCACTCAGATCCTTTTTGCTAGCGGGAGCATCCATCCAAACCCTGCTTGTTATTAGTATTGGCTGCCAAGATCATAGCCATTCCTTTCTTCAGAGAATTGCCTTCAGCTGTAAAGGAGCCTCATTGCCAAGAGGTCTGCAGGAATTGGTGGGAGCAGCCCACAGTCAATGAGCAATTCATGGGATATACAAAAGGTTGCCTTTGCCTTAAGATGAGGTTAATTCGGCTGCAATTCATGCTGTGCTGTTCAATATAGTAGTAAGTAGCCACGTGTAGCTATTTACATTTAAATTAAAGAAAATTAAGTAAAATTTAAAATTTAGTTTCTTAGCTTTCACATTTAAAATACCACATTCAAACATGTGGATAGTGACTATTGTATTAGACAGTGAAGATAGAATATTTCTACCATCACAGATAGTTCTACGGCGGAGTCCTGCTCCAGCTTACTTATTTATTTATTAAATTAATTTATTTTTTGTGGTAACATTGGTTTATAACATTATATAAACTTCAGGTGTACCTCATTATATTTCTATTCCTGTATAGATTACATCGTTTTCACAACCCAAAGACTAATTACAATCCATCGCCACACATATGTGCCTAATCACCCCTTTTGCCCTCCCCCCTCCCCTCTTCCCCTCTGTAACCACCAATCCAATCTCTGTCTCTATGTGATTGTTTGTTGTTGTTTTTATCTTCTACTTATGAGTGAGATCATACGGTATTTGACTTTCTCCCTCTGACTTATTTCGCTTCTGCTCCAGCTTCTTACGGGATCAGGCTCATGCTATATTTCACTTGTGATCACATCCTTGCTTAGCAACGTTCTCTGCTCTATTTTTCTGCTCTCACTCCCTTTATCCTAGGAACATTACTTCAAAAAACAACATGCAATGGAATTCCTACTTCAGCCTCTTCCTCTATAGAATGTGGATAAAAACACTGTTCATGTTCAGTGGACAGTATACACTGTCATTTCCAGTACAGTGATAGGTCCACTTCGCCCTCATTTTTACACTCTCCATTGCCATCAGGGGCCAGTCCTACTAGATCTGGGTTCAGCTCAGACCTATGAGACAGAAGCATTATTAAAACAATAACAATTTAGTCATAGCACTGAGGCTGTGGATATTTTGCCAGCACTTTTCCAGGATTCATTCAGGAAACTGGACAGGGCAGGGTGTGTGTGTTAAATATATCAGTGAATGTTGTATAATTTGAAATATCTTAAATACAGACATTATCTTGAGGTTTTTTGTCTTTAAAATGTGTAGTTTGCTAAGTATCTAGCTTTATTGAAATATGTATTCTTCCACTAAAATTTTTGGAGTTATTTATCCGTATTGTATAGTTATTGTAATTGTGAACTATTACCTCTATCACTGGATATCTCTCAGCACTAAGCACTTACCTCTTTCATTTGTTACCTATCCTCTTGATTCCTACTGTAAAATCGTGTTCCTGTGAGATGTCACTTCCCATTATATTCCTTTTTGATGGTAATTGTCACATAGAATGCCATCTGTTTTGTAGAATCTATTTATTCTTATTTTACCAATTAAAAACTTTTTTCTATCTATATATTCTTAGTTTATCAATTATTTATTTTCTGTATCCAGAGTAATATTTAATGTGCAATTTTATAACTGAACTTTCCTGTATCATGTCACATTGTGATAGTTACCAAGGACACAATTCTTTATTCCTGTACCTAAGACGGACGTGTCTAACATTTCCAGCCATTATTATTTATATATTTTGTCTAATATGAATCAGTCTTTCTTACTGCATTAAAGTCAATTGATGCCTACCTGAACAGAGATGATGATTCCCAGTCAAATTACACAATTCTTTAAATATGGTAGGAAGGAAACGAGATGAAGTTTCTCATTTGACTTCAGTCAAAAAAAAATTCCTTCCCTTGAAAGATTACTTTTTGGTGGTACAAACAGCTTTAGGAGGCATGGCTGCCACACAGGAAAGGAGGAGGGATCAAAGTGACGTAGATTAGCGGAACATACTTTTGAGAATCAATGGGATAGCACATCTTGCAGCTAGATCTTTCCCATATGCAGTCTTTCTGAAGGATAATAATTTTCCTGAATTGTAGCGAGAAAAAAATTGTAAGTAAAAGACAGAATATGACAGTATCCTAATACCTCCCAGTGTGCTCCCAGTGTGACATTGGAAGCTATTGTAACACACTGAGACAATCAGATTCTTTTTTCCATTTTAGCGGGCATCTCCCTTGTCTGATATTTATTTTTCAACCTGAAATCATATTCATTTTTATACCTGCTGGATAGGTAGCCATTCAACATTTTAAAAATTATTATATATATTATCCTGTAAAGCAGCAAATCATTTGTACAATTTTGTCTCACCAGGGTTTTAGCTGTTATCAACTGCTGTCTTGGTTCTTATTGATATAAGAATATATCATTATTTTATTATATATATATTTATATATATATTTTATATATATATTTTATTATAATGGTGCATTATTATCTTGGTGTTTTTCCTTGGATGAGTTAGCATTTTATTTTTGCCCTCCTTCAATTTGGTGAGTGCTTCCTTTATTAGATATAATTTAAAAATTGTCCAGTGGTTCATTTCAGATGATTGTCTTTATATTTGTGTATATGTGCATGAGACTGAACCATGGTTTGTTTTTCTTTGCTGTTCTGAGCAGGTGTGAGTGAGGGGATGTATCCTGTCATGGCACGTTTAGACTGTCTCTCATATTTTTATAATTATTTCTGTTACGAAATGTTTTTCCATAGATTCTTAAGGGGATACTACTGATCACATTCTTATAAGAAATCAAAAGAAGCATGAAATATTGTGAAATACCACATCTTCTATGTCACATGTGGTGTTTACTCTGAATTTTAATACATCCATTTGATTGACAACAAAGTAATGTTGTGACTAAAAGTACAAACTTTGATGTCAAAGGCACCTGGGTTTGTGTTAAAACGCTTAGGAGTTTAACGATCTTGGGTAATCTATTTAACCGCTTAAATCAGTTTCTTCATATGTTTAAAGGAGATGGCAATGAATTTTGAAATATTTTGAGAGATTAGTTGAGATTACGCATGTCAATATTTTGGAGCATGTCAAACACTCACAACACTAGCTGGTATTAATATTATTAAGTGTAAGTGGCATATCAGTTCAGCCTTCAACCTTTGGATACTTTAATTTTTCAAACTTTAAATTTGAAAAATTTTTCACTGATTACATAGTTGTTTTTTTGCCAGATATGAGAAATAGTACTCTTTCATGTTGTTTAGGATTGAGTGTAAAGTTAGATTAGTTTAACTAATCTTTCTCTTATATCATATATTAAATTTCTATTATATGTGCTTTTACTTTTCAAAATATATAATTTTTTTGTTTATTTTTCTTGCAACTAAATTACTGGACAAGGAGGACATTTATGTCATGATAGATGATATTTCCCAGCTGCCTCTCTACCACTAACTCTTCTTTCATTTGATCTTTGCTTTTCCCTTATTCAGATCTTATTAATATTTATTTTATGCCATTTTGTACCAATTTCTTTCACACATAAAAGTGTCTACACCAAAACCTGATTCAGATTTTAAATGTTTTATAAGAATTAAAAATTTACTATATGATTATCCATTTGAATATGCTAGAACTGAAATATTCGTTTTCTGATGCCAATTAAGTTCCTGTATGATCATGCTTACGTAATACTGAATAACTGGATGAAAATGGCTGTCAACTAACCTTAGGGCTGGCAATGTGTTTGGTCCAGTGTAACTGACTCTTCAAGATAGTTCCCAGAAAGGTGTATATATAAAATTAACTGATTGTACATGGATGTTCTTAGATTTTAAAATACATCAATGTCCTTTTCTTTATGCCTCTCCTTGTATTACTTTTAGTTTTACATTACCTCTCTTTGACCTGTCATTGCTTTGACAATGTATCTGTCTTTATCTCTATGTATTTATATATTTAATTATTTTATCATAGGGAGTGACGTAAAGCATTACTCTTTTACTAAGATTATACAATTGGATAACTTTTAAAAATGTTCATCCTGATTATAATGCTGATAGGGAATCATCCCACTACTTTCAGGAAATCCATACACTCTAGTTGTTGGTAATATGTGGAAATGAAATCAGCAGAAGAAAAAGAAAAATGTGGCCACTGGATTTTAGAGTTCTGATTCCAAGTGACTACACATAGCCAATGAATTTTCAGAGTTCTTATAAAATTGGTACGGTAATTTTAGGCATCTTGTGGGCATAGTTAAACATTGTATTTGAATGGTGGTAATTGAATGGTGTCTGAGTATTTAATTGTTCTACAATAAAAAAAGGACCTGGGTAGCCTTCACAAATGTAATATATTAGGTAGAGTAGAGAGGTGAAACTGCCAAAATGTGTATATTCAGCACTATAGTGATATTTTGAAAGTACTTCAGTCTTTTGTATATTTTAGATCATAAACTTCTTTATCTGAATGTATTTTAGAGATTATCTTCTATTATATTCTATTGCATGTGAGGTAGGTACAGTTCAGTGGTGTAGAATTTGAGATACATATTTAAAATAACCTCTCTCCCTCTGTCTGCTTCTCTTTATTTTTTCTGATCTCGCTCCCTGTGTTTCCCTCATTCCCATTTTCTCGAAAATGTTCCTATATTCTTACAGTACTTTAAATTCTATTAAACTCAATCAGAAACAGACCTTTGTTACCTATGACTGATGCAAACACAAGGTACATTATTTGATTTTTCTTACATTACATATCAATGATACTACTTTTAGTGATAATGTGAAACTGAATTGGTGTATGTCAATCTTAATGAGTACATCATTTATTAAACAGTTGTACATAAAATCCCATAGTTATATCTTTTAACATGATCAATTCATCTCCTGCCCCCTTTATTTTTTTTGAAGATACCTCCAAAAAGTTGCTAAATGCTTGGTCTTGATAGGAACCATGTGTTATCAAAGGATGGAACAGAGAAATGGAAGTTCTTTCACTGGCTTTGTCCTGCTGGCTTGCTCTGACAGGCCTCAACTGGAGCTAGTCCTCTTTGTGGTTCTTTTGATCTTCTATATCTTCACTTTGCTGGGAAACACAACCATCATCGCATTGTCCCACCTGGACCCACATCTTCACACCCCTATGTACTTTTTCCTCTCCAACCTCAGCTTTCTGGACCTGTGTTACACTACCAGCATTATTCCGCAGCTCCTGGTCAATCTCAGTGGAGCTGACAAGTGTGTCTCCTTTGCTGGTTGTGTAGTTCAGCTGTACATCTCTCTAGGATTGGGATGCACCGAATGCATTCTCTTAGGAGTTATGGCATTTGACCGTTATGTAGCTGTTTGCAGGCCCCTTCATTACACAGTAATCATGCCTCCCCGTCTCTGTGCCCTGATGGCTTCTGCTTCATGGTTTATTGCTTTTGCCAACTCCTTATTGCAGACAGTCCTCATCTTCCTTTTACCACTTTGTGGGAGGAATAAACTAGACCACTTCCTTTGTGAGATTCCTGCATTGCTCAAACTTGCCTGTGTTGACACCACTATGAATGAGTCTGAGCTCTTCTTTGCCAGTGTTATCATTCTTCTTATACCTGTTGCATTAATTATCCTCTCCGATGGTGGGATTGTCAGGGCCATCTCAAGAATAAAGTCTGCAGCAGGGCAGAGAAAAGCATTTGGGACATGTGGATCCCACCTCACAGTGGTCACTCTGTTCTATGGCACAGCCATCTATGCTTATCTCCAGCCCAGCAACAACTACTCTCAGGATCAGGGCAAGTTCATAGCTCTCTTCTACACCATCATTACTCCCATGATCAACCCCCTCATATATACAGTGCGGAATAAGGATGTGAAGGGAGCAATGAGGAAGGTGCTTTGGAAGGACTATGACTCCAGATAATGGGGTAAGGAGGATGTTTTAATGAAAGGACTTGAATACCAGAGTCCTTAAGATGTTTGTGCTCTCCACGTATCATCCAAAATTTCTCATGACAACCTTCAAGGAAATTTCTTTACGTCATTCTCCTATGAAAATGAATGTTCCAAATCTTAGTTCATGACTTCATTCCAGTCTTTAGAGATACTGATTCAGTGTTTGTAGATCATCTGCATTATATTTATTAATTTTAAAAGCTCTACAGGATTTTCTTATTTGCATCCCCATTTGGGAACATTATTCCATTTCTATTCACAAAAGGACCTTTAAGTATGTACCATAAAGACCCAGTCAAATAAGACCATAAAACCAGTGGAACACAGTAAGAAATATTAACATTTTAGCATTTTCTAGCAATCGTAGAGGGCTATCACTTATTCTTGTATTTTGGTGATGGCTATATTACAAAGTCCATAGGTTTACTGTATCAGAGCTTTTCACAGAAATAGGTGGGGAAACTGTGAGTAAAACAAGCTTTAAGCTCAAAGAAAAACCTGCTAATATCAATCCTGATAAAGCCATTCCGAAATTAGGTCCTACTGTGACCTCACCAGCATGGCGGCCGTATTATGTAGCATTCATTGCATTGAAGGCTGTACAAGGATCCCTGGGTGAAGGATGTGATGTAACACTGCCAAGAACAATGGCAGCCCTTAGCTGATAATAACATCAGGCAGTGCTTACATATAATTTCGTACGTAGTCAGAGAAACATCGATGTAAGTTATGGCAGTTGGTTATTTTAATTTTTGCAAGCCACCTTTTTCCTTTCTCAGAATGGCTTTTGAGGACATTATCTCATCTGAATAGTACAAGACCCAAGTCCTGTTTCATAGTCTACACATTTCACCTATAGTAATGCAGCAAAAGTTTCAAAGGGTAGAATATGTTTAGATTTCTCTGTTCATACTATTTTATAAATTCTTTGACTCAGGCATCTATTAGTTACGGCCTTTGTATCTCACATCTGGCAAAGCCCCATATAATTTGAATTCAGTGGCATATTATAAAAATATCCGAAGTGGCCCTTTATTCCCAGGAATCCTCGTGTTGTGTAGAAGCTTACTCAGATTCATCTGGAGGAAATTTAAATAAAGTGCATATTAATTTTTAAAAATCTCTTTATGTCTAAGCTTTACAAATAGCCATCTCTTTATGAAATAACTGTCATGCAATTCTCAATTATGTAATAAGTGTAAACTTTCCAGAAAAATTGAATCTGCTATTCTAGCTCTTAGATTTCCACTCAGGCTCAGTTTACAGTGTAAATTTGATTCGGGGTATGGATCCTGTTTTTTGGTATATATTTAGTGTCATGAACAGTATATTTTTACACGGTGGTTGGAGCTTTGACAATGTCATAATCACAGAAACATTTCGTAAATGTAGATTTTACAACATGTAGCACAGTGCGGGTAAAACCATGTATGTATTTGGGTGGAGACATAAGCATAACAATTCTCATACATTTCCCTCTCCTGACAGCTAAACCTCCTCCTCCTTGAATCCCCTCAGTTGGTCATTCTCACGACACGTGATCTTGCAAGAGACACAGGTTGGCGACCTGGAAATGACAGCTAGGGCAAATTATACGCATGGTCAAGATTCTATCTATGTCCCCAATGGCATCACAGTATTCACACCTGAAATCAACACTTGGGAAACCACGTATTTTGACACCATAGTAATGCTTAACGCATACCAGTATAAAAACAGTTTTGGAATAGTATTTACCCACAATGGTGACAAATTTCCCACTTTCTATGATTATTCAACAACCCTCTGATAGTTATACTCAAATGGTCCCTTTAAAGTTTCACAAATGAAATTTCTTTGATTCAGAAAACCTCAAGGCCTCATGTAGCCAGAGAGACTGTTTTTCTGACTAGCAACTACTTCTCTGCTCTTAAGGACACATGAAACGCTGCCACAAAATGGATTTATTTTCTTTAAGCAAACGTTTGAATGGCATTTGAATAGTTAAATTACTTGGGAATAAATTACAGATGATAAAGATTTCTGGGTCCATGCTAAAATAAAAAAAAATTACTTAAGAGACCAAACACAACAAATTCTGTATTGTGCTGTAACATTTTTCAAATGAGATCTAGGAACTCTATCTTCTCAAGCTCTCCATGCTTGTCAACTGCCAAAATTATCTGGACTGTTTCCTTTTGAATCCTCACCAACAACAGTGGAAAGGCTGCAGCAGTCATACCTGGGCTTGGCCAAATTATTTTATCCCACCTGTGTTGAGCATCCGGAGTTCAGGACTAACATTATACCCTAGAGCAATTCATAGATTCTTCCAGCTCTTTCATCCTCTGAGGAACACAGGGTGCACACCACCAGCTCAGGTGATGAGCGATCACTGAGACCCAAAACGTCAATCAGGCTGGCGTAGAACACAATTTTTAACCGGCATAAAATATCCTAACAATAGCAAAGGATACAAACAGGAGCACCAACACATGCAATATCTATGGGGCCCCAATCCAGTCAGACACAGCTTCCTAAGTTTTCCTTTCTACAGTGGAATTCAATATTTTCTTTTTTGGAATGTGGGGCACTAACTTGTGTGGTACAAGTCAGCACAGAGAGGGCTTGGGAGTTTCTCAGTTTATAGTGTCCCCATCATTGTAGCGTTGCTCTGGATTTAGGACTAACTTTTATTCATTAGTATAATTGCAGCCCACGTGCTGTAATTTTACTACATTCTAAACAGATCCTATGCATCCTGCTGTGAACAAACTTTTGGGACTCTTCTCCCTGGTCTAACAGGTGAAGCTAGCAAGCAAGCTGCATATGCTTAAAGTCAGTACAAAAGTCTATGGTGTACTATGAAGCAGCCGGGTAGGCTATCCTACTCCTGTGTTAGAATGCCCTTAGTTGGAGTTGGCCCGGAGGTGTAGTGGTTAAGTTTGCATGTTCTGCTTTGGTGGCCTGGGGTTTGCGGGTTCAGATCCCAGGCATGGACCTACACACCACTCAACAACAGCCACGCTGTGACTGTGTCCTATAAATAAAGTAGAGAAAGACTGGCACAGATGTTAGTTCAGTGACAATCTTCCTCACCAAAGAAAAAAAAGAAGAGAAAAGAAAAGAATGACCTTGTAATATAGTTGAGAGCTTTCTTCCATCTTTTTACTGTAGTATCATATTTCAAAACTTGACATGGCAGACATTGGGAACCACCCATATGGAAAATTCTTGGAAGTGTGGTTTGCTGAAAATGTGGGCTCTTCACTGCTGAATTTAGTCAAACATGTAAAGAAGAATATCAATCCTACTCAAACTTTTTTGAAAAATAAAACAGGAGTGAACATTTGCAAATACATTTTATGACACCAACATTACCCTGCTTCTCTGCTTTTGGATTTCTGTAGTTATCACTAGATAAATGGATAAATAGCCCAAATGGGAAAAGGGGAAAGCAAAAGGCTCAGAAACAAAGGGAAAGAGAGAAGACAAAATTCTTACAAGCTCAAAAAACTCAGAATGCATTGAAGTAATTACAATTAAAACATAGCGCCAGACTACATAGCAAGCATGTTGTTTAATTATTATTTACTGAAAAACAATTCACTTTTTGAAAGCACTTTCACATACATGGTCATCTTACACAAAAAGTGCGACATATTAAGTATAGAAAGCTATATTTTCACCAAAAGCAATGGTAACAATCTGATAGCTTTCTGTTCAGTACAACATCCAGTCCTCCATCTCCCTCCTGTGCAGGATGAACCCTAGAGGTTCTCATGTAAGCAGAGTTTTCATGGACTGGAGCTGTACACTCCCATTGCCTCTATGAGTTTTTTGAAAGATTTTGAAAAGTTTCATCTTTGTGGGTATTTTCTGGAACCTAAAGGAAATTAGGTAATGTCATCTCATCTGCAAATAGTGACAGTTTTACTCGTTCCTTACTGATTCAGATGCATTTTTTCCTCTTAATTGCTCTGGCTAGGACTTCCACTACTATGTTGAATAGAAGTGGTAAGGGTGGGCATCCTTGTCTTCTTCCTGATTTTAGAGGAAAAGTTTTCAGCTTTTCACCACTAAGTATGATATTAGCTGTGGCCTTCTCCTATGTATCCTTTATTATATTGAGATACCTTCCCTCTGTACTGACGTTGCTGAAAGTTTTATCATAAATGCATGTTGAATTCTAGTCAAATGCTTTTTCTGCATCTATAGAGATGACCATATGATTTTTATCCTTCATTCTGTTAATGCGATATATCACATTGGTTGATTCATGAGTATTGAACCACGCTTACATCCCTGGAATAAATCCCATTTGATCATGATGTATGACCCATTTAATGTATCGTTGAATTCAGTGTGATAATATTTTGTTGACAGTTTTGATCTGTGTTCTTCCAGGGGAAGATTTGTCTTCTCTATCTTTACCTTTGTTTCTGAGCTTTACCCTTTTCCCTTTCCCCATTTGGGCTCTTTATCCATTTATCTAGTGGAAACCACAGAAATCCAAAAGCAGGGCAGCTTTTGGGTGGCAGCATTTCACTTAGGAAGTGTGGACATTTCCTTCTACTTATCTCAGATAGGGGACAAGCAGTGAGGAAGAGAATCTGAGAGCTCGGAATATTTCAGAGACCAGAAATAGCCTGTGCAAGCATTTACTGAGGTCGTGGCAATTGAGATATGTCAGATGAAAGCCTGTCCTATGTCTAGCTCTACAGAGAGGATGGTGTCCCGGAACCTGGTGGAGAAGCGTTCCTGTTCTTTCCTTTTGCATTGAAGTTGCTTTTCCTTAAGGTTATTTGTGATTGTTCCTTGATGTATTTCTTTTAGTCCACCTGATTCCTTACAAATCCCTAATAATTTTTCCTTTTTCCTAAACTTAGCTTTTCCAAATGTGATGTTATCAACCATACTCATCCTCTAAAAAGTACTCCTGATCATTTATATTATTTTTATGTCACCCTTTTGTTTCCTGCTTTCTTATTGTTGTAAGTATCATATTGGGTCCTATGTGTTGTTCCTTATGTCCTCTTGCTTTCTCTCTCTCTGTCTCTTTCTCTCTCTATATATCTGTATAAAAATATGGCCAGTTTAGAGAATAATTAATAAGGGAATTGTCATAATATCACCATCCTTGTTAAGAACTAGAACCTGGACAGTACCTTGGACAGCCTCTCCCCAATTGCATCCTTTCCTCTCCCCTTGATTTTGTTATGATCAGGCTTTCGATATTCTTTTTAGTTTTCACTATAATTTTTTTTAGGAAGGTCAGCCCTGAGCTAACATCTGCTGCCAGTCCTTCTCTTTTTGCTGAGGAAGATTGGCCCTGAGCTAACACCTGTACCCATCCTCTTCCGTTTTCTATGTGGACCACCTGCCACAGCATGGCTTGATAAGCGATGTGTAGGTCTAGGCCCAGGATCTGGGCTGGCGAGCCTCCGGGCCACTGAAGCCGAGGGCACGAGCTTAACCGCTGTGCTGGCCCCTTGACTACAATATTTCACTATAGCTGTAGTTTTACCACCTATGCTTGCATTCATAAACAACAGTTTTTTTTTAACCTGTTTTTGAGCTTAATCTGGAAGCATTGACTGCTTTGTGATCTTCATCTTTTGCTCAGTATTTCTCTGAGGACGTCATTTTGATTTGTCTAGCTGTAGTTTTTTCACATATGTTGTTGCATAGTTATATCAGTTACATCAGTAGGCCACAATTTTCCCTCTTTACTGTTGATGAGCATTTGGATTGTTTCCAGGTTTTGGTTAATACAAATAATGCTGCTATGAGCATTCTTATACATGTCTCTGTCTCTTGAGTCACATGGCCAAGAATTACTCTAGAGAATATTTAACCTAGTAATGTTAATGCAGGTTAGCATTCCCAGATAATGTCAAACTATTATCAAAGTAATTCTACCAATTAATACTTTCAGCAGCAAGAGTGAATTGGGAAGAAAAGTGTCAATAGCAGGTCTGTAATTCCCTCTCTCCGCTGGACACCTTAAGCAGTATTAGTCTTGCCTCGTCCTCCTTATAAATATCATATGGGATTTAACTAGTAGGGAGATATCTGAGAAAATCTAAGCTAAGAATGTTTTTAGTAGGAAATAGATAATTTACCTCTCTATGCTGAAGTTTATAAATAAAACTGGAGTTTATGGATATATGGGAAACAGTTGACTATAGAATGGAAGTTAATCACTGAAGCTCTCTATACTTGTGTGACTAATGGCATATAAAAACCAGGATGTTTCAAACTTCAATGGCTTTCTCTGAGCCAGCTTATGCTGCTACTTAGCAGTTGTCTATTACTGTGAAACCAAATGTGTTCCAGTCTGAAAGAAGAGACTTTTTTTTTTGAAGTTGCATTTTATATTTAGGGCCCAAACTTGCCAAATTCAGATTGTATTTATGCTTGCCTTTTGCCTGTGTAGTCAAGTGAAGATAAGTTGTTTTGAAATAAATTAATTGATCTTCAAACTTGACTTCAACAGCCAAAGCACCCCTCATAATTCTCCATTTTTCTTTAGTGATTATTTATAACTATCCTGGTATACTCTAAATCATTTGAAATGTAAATGCAAAGACTAGTTGAATTCAAACAAACCATGTAAGTTCCATTAAAAAATCAATAATTTTTCTTTTTATTGTTTGTGTGAACCCTTAAAACTTTTGGATATAAACTGAACAATGGTGTAGAGGATGTGAGATTTTATTCCTTAGCCTATTTGAAGTTTGGTAATAAATGTAGTGGTTGTCCTCCATTATAGTCCCTAACCTTATAGAACCTTATATTCCTAAGCTTAAAGATTAGAATGTGCCCAATTATTAGCTCTGTGATCCTTTGTAAGTTGGTTATGAATGGAATTGAGAAGTTAATTTACATATTTACATTTAAAATTGAGAAACGGAATAAATTTTTATTTATATATTTGTATGTTTATATGTAAAATTATTTTTCAATTTGAGAAAAATAATCAAGTTTTTTGTAAAACATCAAAGTCACTCAAAGATGAAAGCAAAAGTAATTGGTGGGGGAGGGAAGCCTGGTGGTGTAGTGGTTAAGTGCATGATCTGCTTCAGTGGAAGGGGTTTGCAGATGTGGATCCAGCACGCCTCTTCAAGCCATGCTGTGGCGGCATCCCACATAAAATAGAGGAAGATTGGCACAGATGTTAGCTCAGTGACAATCTTCTTCAAGCAAAAAGAGGAAGATTGGGAACAGATGTTAGCTCAGGGCAATCTTCCACACACACATAAAGAAAAAGTAATTATAGGGGGATCTAGAGAGTTATCTGTCCTCTCTTAAATGTATGAAATGAATAACAGAGACAGATTAGGCATCCTCTGGCATCTTCCTTGATATTCAGTTTCCCCGAGGGTTGTCATCTCTGAACATCTGGGGGACATCAGCCAATCAACAGTACAGGACATACATTCCCCAGAGACTTCAGCCAGGTGGACAGATTTGGTTCACCATCTGTGCTAGACCCGTCACAGGACAGTTTCACACCATCTTCTCATGTTGCTCTTAAGGTCTCACTGACACATAGCCAGGTCATTGTATTTGGGAAATAATACTGAAATTTAGAAATTGCCTTTCTTTGTCTTTCTACCACCCAGAGATAGAAAGCAGATCTCTTGTACCATGTGAAGATATATGAAGTCATGAGAAAGAATCCCCTTGCTTCAGGAAAATTTCTGGATAATCCAACGCTGGTATAATGAATCTTGGCACTCACTCCACATAACCTACTTCCTGACTCTACATATCCAAGTTCCAACCCTAGTACTCTATGAAAGGACTCCTTTGTATGAATGCTGTTGGCGCCTTGCTCAGATCCTTTATATTTGGCTGGAGCCTCCATCCATCCCTTACTTATTATAAGTATTGACTGCTAGATTCCCAGCCATTCCCTTTTTCAGAGAATTGTTGTCAGCTGAAAAGGAGCCTCATTGCCAGGAGGTCTCTGCAACCTGGTCAGGGCAGCTCACAACAAATGACTCTTGGGATATACAAAAGGCTGCCTTTGCCTTGAGATGAGAACAATTCTCCTGCAATTCATGCTCCAGAGGTGTGCTGTCCAATACAGCAGTAACTAGCCACATGTAGCTATTTAAATTTAAATTAATTAAAATCAAATAAAATTTAAAATTCAGTTTCTTAGCTACCACATTGCAAATGCTCAGGTGGCAACATATGGATAGTGGTTACTGTATCAGACAGTGAAGACAGAATATTTCTACCATCACAGATAGTTCTATTGCAGAGTCCTGCTCCAGCTTCTTATGGGATCAGGCTCATGCTATAGTCCACTTTAGATCACATCGTAGCAACATTCTCTGCTCTGTTTTTCTGCTCTCACTCCCTTTATCCTGAGAATATTCCCTCAAAAAACAACATGTAATGGAATTCCTACTTCAGCCTCTTTTTTCATAGAACCTGGACTAAAACACTGTCCATGTTCAGTAGACCTGTCATTACCAATAGAATGGTAGATATATTTCCCCCTCATTCATACATCCTCCATTGCCATAAGGAGCCAGTCCTAATATATTTGAGTCAACTTAGACCTATGAGACAGAAGCATTGTTAAAGCAATAGCAATTCAGTCATAGGACTAAGGCTGTGGAAATTTTGCGAGCACTTTTCAGAATTTATTCAGGAACTGGACAGGGCAGAGTTTGTATGTTAAATATTTCAGTGAATATTGTATAATTTGAAATATCTTATATACAAACATTATCTTGAGATCTTTTCTCTTTAAAATGTGTAGTTTGCATACTGAGTATTGGATAAAGAGTTAGATTAATTGTCAATATTGTACAATTATTGTACAATTATTGTAATTGTAAAATACTACCTCCACCACCTGATATGTGTCAATTCTAAGCATTTAACTTGTTTCATTTGATGCCTGTTCTCTTTATAATTGTATAATTGTGTTCTTGTGAGATGTCATTTCCCATTATATTCTTTTTTTGATGGTAATTGTTACATAGACTTCCATCTTTGTTTTGTAGAATCTATTTTTATTTTACCTATTTGGAATATATAATCTTCATTTTTTAAATTATTTTTTCTATCCAAAGTAATAATTTATGTGTGATTTTTGTAATGGGGTTTTCCCATATCGTGTCATATTGTGATAGTTACTAAGGATGCCATTCTTTGTTCCTATACCTAGGATGACTGTGTCTAATATTTCCAGTCATTATTATTTATATAGTTTATCTAAAATGAATCAATCTTTTTTTACTGCATTGAGTCAACTGATGCTTATCTAAACAGAGATGATGATTCCCAGTCAAATTACACAATTCTTTAAATGTGGTAGGAAGGAAATGAGGTAGAATTTCTCATTTGACATTAGCCAAAAAAATTCCTTCTCTTGGGGGCCGGCCCGGTGGTGCAGCTGTTAAGTTCCGACTTTCCACTTCTTTGGGGGGGGGCCCAGGGTTCACTGGTTCGGATCCCGGGTGTGGACATGGCACTGCTTGGCACACCATGCTGTGGTAGGCGTCCCACATATAAAGTAGAGGAAGATGGGCATAGAGGTTAGCTCAGTGCCAGGCTTCCTCAGCAAAAAGAGGAAGACTGGCAGTAGTTAGCTCAGGGCTAATCTTCCTCAAAAAAAAAAAATCCTTCTCTTGGAAGATTGCTTTTGCGGTGGTGCAAACAACCTTAGGAGGGATGGATGCCGAGTAGGAAAGGAGGAAGGGAACAAAGTGACCCAGATCAGCAGAACACACTCTTGAGACTCAATGGGATAACGCATCTTGCAGCTAGATCTTTCCCATATCCAATCTTCCTAAAGGATAATCATTTTCCTGAATTGTAAAGAGAAAAAAATTAAAAGTAAGAAGATAGAATACGACATTAGTATCCTAATTACCTCCCAGTGTGCACTCCAGCGTGGCACTGGAAGCAGTTGTAACACATGGAGTCAATTACATTTTTACTTCTGTTTGGTGGGCATCTCCTTTGCCTAATGTTTTATTTTTCAACTGAAAATCATATTCATTTTTATATCTGTCAGATAGCCATTCAGCATTTATATATCTGTATATATCTGTAGCTATCTATCTATATAATCCTGTAAAGCAGCAAATCTTTTGAACAACTTCATTTCAACAGGGTTTTATCTTTTATCAACTGCCTTCTTTGTCCTTATTGATATGAAATTGTTAAAATATAACATTATTTTATTATAAATGTGCATTATTATATTGGCATTTTCTTTGGATGTTAGCATTTTTTTGGCCCTCCTTCAATTTGGTGAATGCTTCCTTTATTAGTGCATTTTAAAAATTTGCCAGCAATTCGTTTCAGAAGAGTGTCACTATATTTGTGTATGTATGTGCGCATGAAACTGAACTATGGTTTGTTTTTATTTGTTCTTCTGAGCAGACGTGAGTCAGGGGATGTCTCCTGGAACTGCACATTTAGACTATCTCTCATGCTTTTATAATGAATTCTATTATGAAATTTTTGCAGATACCACTGATCACATCCTCGTAAGAAATTAAAGGAAGTGTGAAATATTGTGAATACGACATCCTCTATGTCACATGTGGTGACTTGCTCTGAATTTTAATACATTCATTTCATTGATGATAAAGTAATGTGGTGGTTAAACGTATGAAGTCTGACATCAAAGAGACTTGGCTTGTGTTAAAACATTTAGGATTTTAATGATCTTGGGTAAGCTGTTTAACCACTTTAACCTTCTTCTTCATATGTAAAAAGGACAAAATACTAGCCAAATAGAATACAACAATATGCTAAAAAGAAGCTATGAAAAAGCAGACAGAAATTAATTTCAAAAATTTTTTGAAAGCTTAGTTGAGATTATGCTTGTCTATGTCTTAGAATTTATAAACACTCAATCGTACCAGCTCGTATTAATATTATTAAGTGTAAGGAACATATCAGTTCAGCCTTCAACCTTTGGATACTTTAATTTTCCAAACTTTAAATGTGAAAAAATTTTTATTAATTTAATATTATTGTTTTTGCCAGATTTGTGAACTAGTACTTGCCATACTGTTGTTTGGGGATTGAGTGTAAATGTAGATTAGTTTAACTAATGCTTCTCATATATGATGTATCAAATTTCTATTATGTGTGCTTTTATATTTCAAGACACTTGATTTTTTTGTTGTTTATTTTCCTTGAAACTAAGTTTGGGACAAGGAGGACATTTATGTCAGTGATGGAGAAATATTTCCTAGTGACCTCTCTCCTACTGACTCTTCTTTCATTTGACCTTTACTTTTCCCTTATTCAGATTTTATTAACATTTTTTTTCTTTAAAGATCGGCACCTGAGCTAACAACCGCTGCCAATCTTTTTTTTTTTTTTTGGCTTTATCTCCCCAACCCCCCCCCCCGTACATAGTTATATATCTTAGTTGCAGGTCCTTCTAGTTGTGGGATGTTGGATGCCACCTCAACGTGGCCTGACGAGTGGTGCCATGTCCACGCCCAGGATCCGAACCCTGGGCCGCCGCAGCGGAGGGCGCGAACTTAACCACTCGGCCATGGGGCCGGCCCCTTAACATCTATTTTATGCCAATTTTGTACCAATTTATTTGATACATCAATAGGTCTATATCCAAACCTGATTCAGATTTTAAAGGTCTTAGAAAATGAAAAATTTATTGTATGCCTAACGATTTGAGTATAATAGAAATGAATTATTTATTTTCTGATGCTACTTAGGTCTGCATGTGACCACGCTTGTGTAACACTAAATAGCTGGGTGAAAATGGCAATCAACTAACCTTAGAGCTGGCAATGCATTTGGTCCAGTGTAACTAACTCTTCAAGGTAGCTCCCAGAAAAGTGTATATATAAAATTAACTGAATGTAGATGGATGTTCTTAGATTTTTATATTTCCAAAATATCGTTTTCTTTATATGTTTCCTGGTATTACCTTTAGTTTTGCAATGTATCTCTTTGACCTGTCATTGCTTTGACAATGTGTCTATCTTTATTTCTGTGTGTTTATTTATTTATTTTATCACAGGGAGTGAGGTAAAGCAATCACTTTATATATAGACTGCACAATTGGATAATTTCTCAAAATGTTTATCCTGATTAAAGTGTTGATAGTGAATAATTCTACCTTTTTCAAAAATTCCAGGCACGCTAGTTGTTGGTAGTATTGAAAACGAAATCAACAACAGAAAAAGGCAAGTGTTGGCCACTGGATTACAGAGTTCTGATTAAAAAATTGTCCCATTTGCAACAACATGGATGGACCTTGACAGTATGATGTTAGGCGAAATAAGCCAGATAGAGAAAGACAAATACTGCATGATTTCACTCATATGTGGAAGATAACAAATACAGGATAAAGAGAATAGATTAGTGGTTACCAGAGGGGAAGGCAGTGGAGGGGTTGGTGAAAGGGATAAAGGGGCACGTAAGTATGATGATGGATAAAAATTAGACTACTGGGGGTGAGCATGATGAAGTGTATTCAGAAATTGATAAAAATAATGTACACCCCAAATTACACAATGTTATAAACCATTATGATCCCAGTAAAATTACTTGGAAAAAAGAAATAAATACCACAATACTCTAAAAAAAAAAGACACCTAGATCATAATAGGAATTTGATGCGTATTTCTTAAACAATGAATAAATACAATTTGAATGTAAAAAAACCTAACTATGCACAGCCAATGAGTTTTCAGAGTCCTTGTTAAATTAGTACAGTAATTTTAGGCATCTTGAGGGCAGGAAGGAGTTAAGTATTGTAATTGAAAGGTGATATTTTCCTGTTGTATCTGATATTTTTTGAGGAAGATTAGCCCTGAGCTTACATCTGCTGCCAATCTTCCTCTTTTTGCTGAGGAAGACTGGCCCTGAGCTAACATCTGTGCCCATCTTCCTCTACTTTATATGTGGCATGCCTACCACAGCATGGCATGCCAACCAGTGCCATGTCTGCACCCAGGATCCGAACCGGTGAACCCCCAGCCACTGAAGCGAGATGTGCCAACTTAACCCCTGAGCCACCGGGCCGGCCCCATATCTGATTATTTAATTGTTTTACTACCTACTAAAAGACCAGGGTAGCATTCACAAATATAATATGTTATGTAGAGTAGACAGGCAAAACTACCAAAATATATATAGTCAGCACTATTAGTGACATTTTGAATATAATTTAATCCTTTGTATCAGTACATTCCAGATCATAAATTTCTATATCTGAATGAATTTTTGAGATTATCCTGTTATATTCTATTGCATGTGAGGTATGTGCAAATTCAGTTGTGTAGAATTTTGAGATACATATTTAAAATAAGTCCTTTCCCTCTGTCTGCATCTCTTATTCTTTCTGATCAATCTCTCTGTTTTCCCCTCATTTTCATTTTCTCAAAAACATACATATATTCTTTCAGTACTTTAAATCCTATTAAACTCAATCTGAAACAGATCCATGATTGATGCAAGGTCCATGATTTGATTTTTGTATATTAAATATCAATGATATTACTTTTTGTGATGATGTAAAACTAAATTGGTCTAAGATATGTCGACTTCAATGAGCACATCATTTATTCAAATAGTTACATATAAAACCTCTTGGGCATGTCTTTTAACATGATAGATCCCTCATCCCTTTTTTTGGAATTAGGAATTAAAAAAATTCCTAAATGCTTGGTCTTGACAGGAACCATGTGCTAACAAAGGACGGAAAAGAAAAACGGAAGTTCTTTCACTGGCTTTGTCCTGCTGGCTTTCTCTGACAGGCCTCAACTGGAGCTGGTCCTCTTTGTGGTTCTTTTGATCTTCTATATCTTCACTTTGCTGGGAAACACAACCATCATCGCATTGTCCCACCTGGACCCACATCTTCACACCCCTATGTACTTTTTTTCCCTCTCCAACCTCAGCTTTCTGGACCTGTGTGACACTACCAGCATTGTTCTGCAGCTCCTGGTTAATCTCAGTAAAGAAGACAAATGTATATCCTTTGGTGGTTGTGCAGTTCAGCTGTTATATCTCTGTAGGTTTGGGAAGTACAGAATGCATCCTCTTATGATTTATGGCATTTGACTGCTCTGCAGCTGTTTGCAGGGTCCTCCACTACACAGTAATCATGCACCCCCGTCTCTGTGCCCTGATGGCTTCTGCTTCATTGTTCGTTGGTTTTGCCAACTCCTTATGGGAGTGGGTGCTCATCTTCCTTTTATCACTTTGTGGGAGAAATAGATTAGACCACTTCCTTTGTGAGGCCCCTCTTGTTCAAGCTTGCTTGTGTGGCATCACTATGAATGCATCTGAGCTCTTCTTGTCAGTGTTATCACTCTTCTTATACCTGTTGCATTAATCACGTTCTCCTATGGTCGGATTTTCAGGGCCATCTTTAAGAGTAAAGTCTGCAGCCGGCCAGAGAAAAGATTTGGGACATGTGTTTCCCACCTCACAGCGGTCACCCTGTTCTGTGGGACAGGCATCTATGCCTATCTCTAGCCCAGCAACAACTACTCTCAGGATCAGGGCAAGTTCATATCTCTCTTCTACACCATCCCATGGTCAACCCCGTTATGTATATGCTGCAGAACAAGGATATGAAAGGAGCAATGAAGAAGGTGCTTTGGAAGGACTGTGACTCTAGATAACTGGTTAAGGAAGATGTGTTAATGCAAGAACTTTGAATACGAGAGTCCTTAAGATGTTTGCGTCCTGCGTGTGTCACCCTAATTTCCCCTGACAGCTCTCAAGGGAATTTCTCGCTTCATTCTCCTATGAAAGTAAGTTATTATAAACCTTGAATTCATTCCAACATCCAGAGATGCTCATTCCCTGTTCCTTAAGCATCTGCATTATATTTATCATTTTCAAAAGCTCTATAGAGCTTTCTCATTTACACTAGCATTTAGAAACATTATCCCTTTTCTACTTGGAAAAAGACATTTAAGTACATATCATAAAGGCACAGCCAAATAAGAGTGTAAGCCACTGAAACGCTGTAAGAAATATTAATATTTTAGCATTTTCTGGTAATTGCCTGAGGGATATCACTTATTCTTGCATTTTGATCATGGTCTATTACAAAGTCCGCAGGTTGACTTATCTGAGCCTTTCACAGAAGTAGGTGGGGAAACTGGAAAAACGAGCTCTAAGCTCAAAAAAACTTGCTAACAACAATCCTGATAAAGCCATTTCGACATTAGGTCCTACAGTGACCTGACCAATGTGGCAGCCATATTATGTAGCATTAATTTCATTGTAGGCTGTGCACACGATCACTGGATGAAGGATGTGATGCAAGGCTGCCAGTGACAATGGTAGCCATTAGCTGGCAATAACACTAGGTAGTGCTTATGTAGAATTTTGTGCATAGCCAAGCGGTGCCATGTCCGCACCTGGGATCCAAACCGGGGAACCCTGGCCGCTGAAGCGGAAGGTGCGCACTTAACTGCTGTGCCGCCGGGCCAGCCCATGCATCACAGTTATTGATTTGTGTATGTTGGACCATCCTGCATCCCTGGTATAAATCTCACTTACTCATGGCGTATGAATCTTTTAATATGCTGTTGAATTTGGTTTGCTAATATTTTGTTGAGCAATTTTGCATGTATATTCATGAGGGACATTGATTTGTAGGGTTTTTTTTTTTTTTTTAGTGTTTATCTGGGTTTGGTTTCGGGGTTATGCTAGTCTTGTAAAATGAGTTCTGGAACGTCCTTCATCTTCAAGTGTTTTGAAGAGCTTGAGAAGGATTGGCATTAGTTCTTTAAATGTTTGGGAGAGAAGGGGTAGCTACACTTATGTTAGGCAAAATAAACTTTAAGGCAAAAATGGTAACAAGAGACAAAGAACTTCATTATATAATGATCAAAGGGTCAATTCTTTAAGAAGACACAACAATAGTAAATATGTTGGACCCAAAACAGGAGCAAATAAATATATTAAGCAAATACTAACAGATCTGAAGGGAGAAATAAACAACAAGACAATAACAGCACAGGACTTCAATACTTTGACTTCAACAACGGATAAATCATCCATACAGAAAATCAACAGAGGAACATTGGATTTGAGCCGTAATTTAGACCGAAAGACCCAATAGA
Source organism: Equus asinus (assembly GCF_041296235.1). Taxonomy (NCBI): domain Eukaryota; kingdom Metazoa; phylum Chordata; class Mammalia; order Perissodactyla; family Equidae; genus Equus; species Equus asinus. The sequence continues at coordinate 38,513,868 of NC_091797.1, forward strand.
TATACACAGAACATTTCATACAACAGTGGCAGAATGCATATTTTCTCAAGCACACAAGGAACATTCTCCAGGATAGAACATATGATAATTTAAAAAAGAAATCTTAGCAAATTTAGGAAGATTGTAAGAATACCAAACATCTTTTTTAATTACAATGGTATAAAATTAGAAATCAATAATAGCAGGAAAGCTGGAAAATTCACAGATACACGGAAATTAAACAACTCACTTCTGAAGCCAAAAAAAATTAAAGGGAAGTAAAAAAATTCAGGCATATCTCAGAGATATTGTGGGTTTTGTCCAAGTCCACTGCAATTGCACAAATATCTCAATAAAGCAAGTCACATGATTTTCTTCCCAGTGCATATAGAAGTCATGTTTACACCATACTGTAGTTTATTGTGTGCAATAGCATTACGTCTAAAAAATGTGCATAGCTTAATTAAAAAAATACTTTATTGCTAAAAAATGCTAACCATTATCTTAGCCTTCAGTGAGTTGTAATGTTTTTGCTGGTGGAGGGTCTTGTAAAAAACATTATTTGTGAAGTGCAGTAAAGCAAAGCACAATAAAATGAGGTATGCTTGTATCTTAAAACAAATGAAATGGAAACACAACATATCAAAACCTATGGGATGCTGAGAAGGCAGTTCTAAGGAGGAAATTAATAGCAATAAATGCCTACATTAAGGAAAAAAAGATCTCAAATAAACAACCTTATTTTACACCTCAAGGAACTAGAAAAAGGACAAATAAAACTCAAAGTTAGCAGTAGGACAGAAATAATAAAGATCAGAGCAGAAATAAAGGAAATAGAGACCAGAAAAATGATAGAAAAGATCAACCAAACTAAGACTGGTTTTTTGAAAAGATAAAAAAAATGGACAAAACTACAGCTAGACTAAGAAAACAAAAAAGAAGACTCAAATAAATAAAATCAGAAATGAAAGAGGAGACATTGCAATTGATATCACAAAAACACCTAGGATCACAAGAGACTAATATGAACAATTATATGCCAACAGGTTGGATAGCCTAGAAGAAATGGATACATATCTAGAAATATACAACCTACCAAGACTGAATCATGAAGAAATAGAAAATTTGAAGAAACCAATAACAAGTAAGGAGGTTGCATCGGTAGTCAGATACCTTCTAAGAAACAAAAGCTGAGGATCAGATGGTTTCACTGGTGAATTTTACCAAATATTTAAAGAATAATGCCAATCCTTCTTTTTTAAAAATTTTGTTTCTTTTTAAATGACATTAACTGTTATTTATAGATCAGTAATCCATGGCACTGAAAGTGTAACTGACTCTTCAGAGTCAAACAGTCATATTTCTGGGGCCTGGATTCCAATCCAAGGTCCTGTAGCGTGAAATCCTACTCTTAAAGCATGGAACTTCCAAAATCAAGTGCTATCCTTAATTAGTGGATAAGATTCTGAACTTTCAGTGCTGTTTTTTTTCTATAAAAACCTTGGATGTTCAGATTAAATTTGCATTAAGAAACCTATAATTTTTTATTGACATTTGATTTCCAACAAGACTTTTTATTGTTTCATGAGTTCCACCCTCTTTTTTTTTCTGCACGTCACAGGGAAGCAATTTTCTGTTTATCTCCATTCCATCACACATCCACTTACTTCTAAAGTATGGAAAGCTTTAAATCCTGCTCACTATTGCTGTGATTAAAAAACAGAAAACCTCACAAAACTAGTCCATACCCTTGCCTGTTGAGAATACCTTTAAGACTTGTGTGCCTAATCATGAGAAGAATGTTCCAAAGGCATATATATGAGTCTTACACTCATTACGTGTGCACATTTGGAGAGGTTCTAGTGATAGAAGTTGTATTTTTAATTTCTATAATGTCTGCTTAATTCTTTCACATAGATTCCAATTTTATGTTGAAATTCTATTTCCTTTCATCACTTTTTCCCATCTTTTCCTCCATTTTTGTTGAAAGTATTAATCACAGCTATCTTAATGTCTTGGGCTGCTAAATCCACTATCTAGATCATTTGTCCCCCTGCTTCTAGTATCATTTTCTCCCCTCAATTATCAGTCATATAATGTTCCTTCTTTTAATGTCTTTTAATTTTTAATGATATACCAGATGTGATGTATAAAAGAACCATAGCGGATCCTAGAGGATGTTATCTTCCCCCAGGGAGCGTTTTCCCTTTCTTTGATTAAGACTAAGTTGGTCAGGCTGGACTGCAGACTTATATTCAGTCTACCTCTTGTTCTCTCCTATTTCTAGGGCTTGGTCCTCCTGGGATTTTGACTGAAAGTCTGGAAAGTCTTTAATCGGTCCTGAAAGACTCTGGAAGATTATGTTCTGCCCTTCAGCTTAGCTACTTAGTCCCCTGCTCTGTGCAGCTCAAAATTTGTCAAATGCCTTAATAAAGAGAGCTGTGTGGTAGAGATAGGACTCTCCCTAGTGGGTATGCATTTCTCAAGCACAATAAAAGCGCAAGGTGTTTTATTTTATATTTTTGAAGCTATTGGTCTAACTCTCTGGTTTCCCACGTGGTCCACTGATAATGGAAATTTCCACTGGAAACATCTGGCCATGTATTTGAAGTCTCTTAGGTTTCCATTTGTCACTTCAGCCTTACATGACTGTTATGATGGTTTCTTTTCCTTCTGGCAAAGGCCTTCTCTCTGGGCCAAGACCAATCGTCAGCTCACATTCAGGCTCTGCAAATGCTCCCTGGGAAAAAGAATACTGGCACTCATCAGTTCAGTTCAGAAGGTTCTGTCCTCTGTAAGTCTCATCTACATCACTCTTGTCACTTCCGCAGCTCTCTAATGTCTTCAAAAGTATGATTGCTAAAAGTTCATCTGGCTTTTTCAAGTAATTTCAGTGGGAATATTGGCCTGTTACAACCTAATACATCCTATCTGGAAGTGGAAGTCACACAAGGCTACCTTGAATGGGATAATAAATTGAGTTAGTGAATGGAAGCAATGTTTATTTGCTGAAAAGGCAAAAGTAAACACCTAGATGGATATAGAGTATGGAACCTTTGTGTCATAAAAATGATATGGTTATCAGTGAAGTTAGTTGTTATGTTTGAAAGAAAAGTCTAAGGAATTATTATTAAAATAATCATGTCTGTGGCAAGTAGAACCTCCAACCAGAAGCAACAAGAACCACAGCAGAACTGGTGACTCAGCTTCCAGTGGCAGGAACCCAAACACCAGCTCCAGCAGCAGCGGGAGCTGTGTACAGGTCTCTGGGTTCCTCAGCCCCTGCCAGTGACTGTGGCACCTGAATGAAGCAACCCTGGCAGTGGTGCAATGAGCAACCCAAGATAACCCAGGAACAGCAGTGTAGGTGGTTCTTGGGAAAGTAGCATCTGAGCCTGCAAAGAGCCAGTGGAGGAACACAAGAGCCAGGTGATTAGAACCAAAGCAACAACAGCTGTACCCAAATAAGAAAAGGTGATTACTACCACAAATGTGCTGGCAGAGGATCAATTGCTCAAACACCATGAAGAACTACAGTAACACTGCAGAACAGAAGGAAAATTATAACTCTCCAGAAAGCACATTTGAAGTCACTGAAGTTTACAATCTAACTGATAGAGAAATCAAAATAGTAGTCATAGAGGAACTCAACGAGTTACAAGAAAACTCAGAAAGACAGTTCAAGAGCTCAGGAATAAAATTAATGAACAGAAGGAACACTTCATCAAAGAGATTGAAGCTTAAAAAAAAGCAAACAGAAATTCTGGAAATGAATAACAATTAATGAAGTAAAAGATAATGTAGAAAGCATAATAAAGTAGAAAAAATAATGTAGAAAGCAGACCTTATGGAGGAGACAATTAGTGAGCTCAAAGATTGAAATATAGAAATGCTTCAGGTGGAGGAGGAGACAGAACTAAGATTTTTAAAAAATGAAGAAATTCTTTGAGAAATATCCAACTTAATTAGGAAAAGTAACATAAGTATTGTAGGTATCCCAGAGGGAGATGAGAAGGAGAAAGGAACGGAGAACTTGTTCAAAGCAACAATAGCTGAGAAATTCTCAAGCCTGGGAAAAAAACTGGACTTACAAGTACATGAAGACAAGAGAACTCCTAATTACATCAATGCCAAAAGACGTTCTCCAAGGCATATAAGATTAAAACTGTCAAAAGTCAATGACAAAGAAAAAATATTAAGGGCAGCAAGAGCAAAGAAAATAACCTGCAAATGAACCTCCATCATACTTTCAGCAGATTTCTCCTCAGAAAACTTACAGGCTAGGAGAGAATGGAACAATATATTCAAAATACTGAAACACAAAAACTATCACCAAGAATACTCTATCTGATGAAATTATATTTCAGATATCATGGAGAAATAAAAGCTTTCCCAGACAAACGAAAGCTGAGGGAGTTCATTTCCACCAGACCTGCCTTACAAGAAATGTTGAAGGGAGCACTCCTGTTTGAAATAAAAAGGCAAAAGTTTACAAAGCTTCAAGCTAGGAGATAATAGTCAGACAAAATCTGAAAATTGCCACTCTATGTCAGAATAGGTTAGCAAACATTTAGTTATAACACAGAGTATAAAGGGAAAGAAAGCATTAAAAATAACTATAAACTCTTCAACTTAGTCACAAGCTCACAACACAAAACAGAATAATCTGTGAAAACAAAAATTAGAAGGAGAAGAGGAAAGGGATGGAATCTGCTCAGGTTAATGGGGAGAGGAGGATATCAGAAAATGGACTGTCTCATCTACGAGATCTTCTATACAAACATCATGGTAACCATTAAACAAAAAATCTGAGCAGAGTCACAAATCATAAATAAAGATAAAACTGAGAAACTATCACAGAAAGCCACCAAATTGAAATGGCAGTCAGAAATACAAGGGAAAAGTAACAATGGAAATATAGAAAAACTGGAAAATAAGAGATTAAATGGCATTGTTAAGCCCTCATGTATCAATAATGACTCTAAATGTAAACTGATTGGATTCTCCACTCAAAAGACACAGAATGGCTGGATGGATTAAAAAACAAGACCCAACAGTATTCTGCCTCCGGGAAGCACATCTCAGCTCTAAAGACAAACATAGGCTCAGAGTGAAGGAATGGAAGATGATACTCCAAGCAAATGGCAAGCAAAAGAAAATGAGTGTAGACATACTTATATCAGATAAAGCAGACTTCAGGATAAAAAAGATAATGAGAGACAAAGATGGGCATTATAGAATGATAAAAGGGACATTCCACTAAGAAGACATAACACTTATGAATATACATGCATCTAACACAGGAGCATCAAAGAATATAAAGCAACTAAAAGGAGAAATGGAAAGCAACACAGTAACAGTAGGGGACCCTAATACCCCACTTACATCAATGGGTAGATCATCCAGACAGAAAGTCAACAAGGAAACAGTAACCTTAAATTAAACACTAGACTGATGGACTTAATAGATATATGTAGAACATTCCATCCAAAAGCAGAAGAATACACATTCTTCTCAAGTGCACATGGAACATTCTCAAATAGACCACATGTTAGGAAACAAGGCAAGACGTAATAAATTTAAGAAGGTTGAAATCATATCAAGCGTCGTTTCTGACCACAGTGCTATGAAACAGGAAATTAACTTCAAGAAAAAAGTTGGGAAAGTCACAAACATGTGGAGACTAAACTACGTGCTACTGAACAACCATTGGATTAAGGATGAAATCAAAGGAGAAATCAAAGAATATCTGGAGACAAATAAAATGAAAACACAACCAACCAACTCTTATGGGATGCATCAAAAGTGATACAAAGGGGGAAATTTAGAGCAATAGAGGTCTACCTCAACAAACAAAAATCTGAAATAAGTAATCTTAAACTAAACCTAAAAGAACTAGAAAAAGAAGAACAAAAAAAGCCCAAAGTCAATAGAAGGAGGGAAACAATAAAATTCAGAACAGAAATAAATGAAAAGAAAGGACAATGAAACTCAGAGGTGGTTCTTTGAGAAGACAAAAAAAATTGACAAAACCTTAGCCAGACTCACTAAGAAAAAAAGAGAGAAGACTTAAGTAAATAAAATCAGAAATGAAAGAGGAGAAATTGCAATGGACACCACAGAAATGCAAAGGAATATAAGATTATGAAAAGCTATATGCCAACAAATTGGATACCCTAGAAAAAATGGATAAATTTTTAGAATCATACAACTTCCCAAAACTGAATCAAGAAGAAACAGAGAATCTGAATAGACCAATCACAAGTAAAGAGATTGAAAATGTAATCAAAAACCTCCCCAAAAATAAAAGTCTAGGACAAGATGACGTCTTGGTGAATTCTACCAAACATTCAAAGAAGATTTAATACTCATCCTCCTCAAACTATTTCAAAATAGGGAAGCATATGGGCATTTCTGAACTCATTCTACAAGGTCAACATTACCCTGTTACCAAAACCAGAAAAGGACAACACAAAAAAGGAAAATTATAGGTCAATATTCCTGATGAACATAGATGCAAAAATCCTCAACAAAATATTAGTAACTCGAATACAAAAATTCCTTAAAAGGATCACACACCATGATCAAGTGAAATTTACTCCACATATGCAAGGATGTTTCAACGTCCACAAATCAACCAAAGTGATACACCACATTAACAAAATGAGGAATAAAATTCACATGATCCTTACAATAGATGAAGAGAAAGCATTTGACAAGATCCAACATCCATTTATGATTAAAAAAACTCTCAATAAAATGGGTATAGAAGGAAAGTACCTCAACATAATAAAAGCCATATATGACAAACCCATAGCCAATATCATACTTAATGGTGAAAACTGAAAGCCAGCCCTCTGGGAACAGGAACAAGACGGAGTGCCCACTCTCAGTACTCCTATTCAACATAGTACTGGAGGTTTTGGCCAGAGGAATTAGGCAAAGAAAAAGAAATAAAAGGGATGCAAATTGGAAGGAAGAAGTAAACCTTTCACTCTTTGTGGATGACTTGTTTCTATGTGTAGGAAACCCTATAGAATCCACCAGAAAACTATTAGAAATAATCAACTACAGCAAAGTTGCAGGGTACAAAATCAACATACAAAAGTTGGTTACATTTCTACACACTAATACTGAACTTGGAGAAAGAGAAGTCAAGAATACAATCCCATTTACGATCCCAACAAAAAGAATAAAATATCTAGGAATAAATTTAACCAACGAGGTGAAAGACCTATACACTGAAAACTACGAGACATTATTGTAAGAAATTGAAGAAGATAGAAAGTAATGGAAAGATATCCCATGCTCATTCATTGGAGGCATAAAGTTAGTTAAACTGTCCATATTACCTATAGCAATCTATGGATTCAATGTAATTGCAATCATAATCCCAATGACATTCTTCATGGAAATAGAACAAAGAATCCTAAAATTTATATGGAAAACAAAATGACCCTGAATAGCCAAAGCAATCCTGAGAAAAAGAACTAAAGCTAGAAGCATCACAGTCCCTGACTTCAAAATATACTACAAAGCTATAGTAATCAAAACAGCATGGTACTGGCACAAGTCTTAGGCATCAGTCTTAGGCATCAGTCTTAGGCATCAATCTTAGCAGCATCTATCTGAATACAATGTGTATTCACGCAAGGGAAACAGAAGAAGAAATAAATAAATGGGACTACATCAGACTAGAAAGCTTTTTCACGGCAAAGGAAACCATGAACAAAATGAAAGGACAACTCAACAACTGGGAGAATATATTTGCAAATCATATGTCCAATAAGGGATTAATTTCCAAAATATAAAATGAACTCATATAACTCAACAAGAAAAAAGCAAACAACTCAATCAAAAAGTGGACACAGCATATGAACAGACATTTTTCCAAAGAAGACATACATATGGCCAACAGGCACGTGAAAAGATGTTCAACATCACTAATTATTAGGGAACTGCAAATCAAACCTACAGAAATATTACCTTATAACTGTCAGAATGGCTGTAATTAACAAGACAAAGAAAAACAAATGTTGGAGAAGATGTGGAGAAAAGAGCACCCTCATGGTGAGATTGAAAACTGGTGCAGCCACTGTGCAAAATGGTATGGAGATTTCTCACAAGATTAAAAATAGAAATATCATATGATCCAGCTATCCCATTACTGGGTATTTATCCAAAGAACTTGAAATCAACTATTCAAAGATATTTATGCACCTCTACATTCATTGCAGCATTATTCACAATAGCCAAAATGTGGAAGCAACTCAAGTGCCCTTCAACTGATGAATGGATAAAGAAGATGTGATATATATCACATATCACACGTATATACGTATATACAATGGAATACTACTTAGCCATAAAAAAGACAAAATTGTCCCATTTACAACAGCATAAGTGGACCTTGAGGATATGATGTTAAGCCAAATAAGCCAGACAGAGAAAGACAAACACCACATGATTTCACTTATATGTGGAAGATGAACAAAAAGATGGATAAAGAGAACAGATTAGTGGTTACCAGAGAGGAAGGGGGTTCAGTGGTGGGTGAAAGGGGTAAAGGAGCACATATGTATGGTGATGGATAAAACTAGACTATTGATGTTGAACCTGATGCAATCTCTCTCTTTTTTTTTAAAGGTTGGCCCTGAGCTAACATCTGTTGCCAATCTTTTTTTTTCTTCTTTTCCCCAAAGCCCCCCCGTACCTAGTTGTATATTCTAGTTTTAGGTCCTTCTAGTTGTGCTGTGTGGGACTCTGTCTCAGCATGGCTTAATGGGCAGTCATAGGTCTGCACCCAGGATCCGAACCAGTGAAACTCTTGGCTGCCAAAGCAGGGTTTGTGAACTTAACCACTCAGCCATGAGGCCAGATGCTGATGCAGTCTTTACAGAAACTGATATATAATAACATACACCTGAAATTTACACAATGTTGTAAACGAATATGACCTTGAACAAATAGTTAAAAAAATCATATCTTCTCTGTTATATCCAGAATACAATCAGAAATCACTCAATTTATTCAACACAAGCAGAGACAAAATCATTATGGAACTCAACAATTCACTAATCAATTTTATTTTAAGTAAACAGAATAAATCCTTGCTCTTCTATACTTTAATTAGCATAATAATAAATGAACAAAGCTTCAAACTTGTCATAGTTTAATAAACATTTAAGATGAAAACATTTAAACTAACTGCACATTGAGTTTACCAATTATTTGATTCTATTTTTTACTTTATTTTATAAATCCCCTTCAATATCTGCTATTTTACTAGTATGCCATGAAATATTAAATATCTTGAAATCTCTGTTGATTGAAAATATTTTTAGGTTTCTACTAAACTGTGGATTTTTGTAGACTACATACATGAAAATACACACAGATATACAAACACACACACACTAAACATCTTTTTCAGTCAAAATATAGTTAATTCACAGCAATACAATACTCAGTAGTAAAATTTTCTTTTGAAAATTATCAGTATTTTTACCTTAAGAACTGGCCACTAGGTATCTATGTGGAATGAATAAGCGATCAGACACTCACTGTACAAATTATCCTTGATTGAGATCTTCAAAAGAGAATTAGGATTCATTCTAATTGGCTAAATATTACTAATATCAAAACCACTTTGGAATCTACTAGTTCAGTTCAATGGAGAGAAGTAACTGAGATCACAATATAAACCCAAATTTTGTGTGAAAGGAGCAAAAAATACTTAATGTGGTTATTTAGTGTCATACTATTCTATTAATTTTCAGCTTCTTTAAACCTTTTTAAAAGTAAATGATATTGAAGTACAATATATGTACAAAAAGTGCAAGTGCCTTAAGTGGAAAGTTTGATGAATTTTCACAAATTGTATACCTTATGTAACCAGCATCCATGTCAAGAATCAGAACGTAAGCAGAAGCCCAGAAGCCCCCTCCCTCTATTTCTCCTTCTAATCATTACTCCCTAGAGGAACCACTATTCTTTTTTTGGTTGCTGTTGAAGAAGATTGGCCCTGAGCTAACATCTGTTGCCTATCATCCTTTTTTTGTTTGAGTAAGATTGTCACTGAGCTAATATGTGTGCCAGTCTCACTCTATTTTGTACCTGGGATGCCACCACAGCATGGCTTGACAAGTGGTGTATCTTGGATCTAAACCTGTGAATCCGCCGGGCTGCCCAGGCAGAGCACACGAACTTAACCACTATGCCGCTGGGCCGGCCCCAAGGAACCAGTATTCTGACTTCCAGCATCACAGATTCATTTTGTCTGGTTTTGTATCTTATGTAAACGGAATCATACAGTATGAACTATTTTGTGTCTGGCTTCTTTCACTCAACATTGTGTTTATGAAAATCACTCATGTTGTATGTACTTAAAATTTGTTTACTCTCATTATTGTATAGTATTCCAATACACAGAAGACCACAGTTTGCTTTTAGCTATCTTATATAACTTATTTGCTCCTCACTGGATGGTTGGCTCCATGGGGCCAGGGATCTCTGTTTCCATCACTGATATATCCCAGATACCTAGAATAGCATCTTGTACACAGCAGGTGCTTTGCAAGAATTTGTTGAATTAAGATATGACTAGATTTTAGTCACTCAGAAGTCTTCCAGTGCACAAGTGCTTGGGCCTGCATGCCCCGCATTAGCTCTCTCTCTAGTCTCTGGTTCTCCTCACTAGTCTCCTTAGCGCCCCTTTGACGTCCTTGTTCCTCAAAGTGTAAATCAGGGGATTCAGCAGGGGAGTCACCAGAGTATAGAAGAGGGCAATGCTTTTGTTCACATCCTGCGAATAACTGGAGGGAGGCTGGAGGTACATGGAGATGAGTGTGCCAAAGAAAATGATCACTACCATTAGGTGAGAGCCACAGGTTCCAAAAGCCTTCCACCTTCCATGGGCTGATTTTATCTTCAGGACTGCACGGGTAATGTGACCATAGGATACTAAGATTAATGACAGGGGCACCACCAAGAAGAAGACACTGACAGCAAAGAGTTCAGCCTCATTGATGGAGGTGTTGGTGCAGGCCAGTTTTAGCATCACTGGAACTTCACAGAAGAAGTGGTCTACTCGGTTTTTACCACAGAGGGGAAGAGTCATGGTCAATGCCGTCTGTACTACAGAATTGCCAAACCCTGTAAGCCAAGCAGTCACAACAAGCTGCAAGCAAAGCTGGGGATGCATGATCACCATGTAGTGGAGTGGGCGGCACACAGCCACATAGCGGTCATAGGCCATGACAGACAGGAGGACACACTCCACTCCCCCGAGTCCCAAGGCAATGAAGAGCTGGGTCAAACAGCCACCATAAGTGATGGTCTTGTCCTTCCCCTTAAAGTTGGCCAGTGTCTGAGGGACAGTGCAAGTAGTCAAACAAAGATCCATGAAAGAGAGGTTGGAGAGGAAGAAATACATAGGGGTATGGAGGCGAGGATCCAAAACTGACAAAAGGATAATTGTGCCATTACCTAGAAAGCTCAAAAAGTAGATGATCAGGATGGCCACAAAGAGAGCCGTTTCCAGCTGAGGTCTGTTGGAGAAGCCCAGGAGAATGAATCCAGAGAAGGTGCTGTCATTAGCTCTTTCCATTGTACTCTGCCAGTTGGAATTAAGAGGACTCTATGCTTTTATTTTCCATGTTTAATCCACCTCTTTTCTCCTAGAGTGGGTAAATAGAGTATGGTTGGGAGCTTGAAGCATTTTCACAACACTTCCTGGTTGGCAAGAAAGGGAGTGATAAATAGGTACTGTATATGAGTACCTTCTTTGCTTCAGGCACTGGCCTAAACTTCCTATGCATTTTCTCACAACAACTCTATGAGCTTGGCATTATCATGATCTCCACTGAATAGAAGAAGGAACTGAGTCTTAAAGAGTTTCAGTAATTTTCCCAGAGTGACTCATCTAATGAATGGCAGAGGGGCTGGCTCAGCGGTTAAGAGTGCAAATTCAGCTTCGGCAGCCTGGGGTTTGCCGGTTTGGATCCGGGTGCCGACATGGCACCACTTGGCAAGCCATGCTGTGACAGGAGTCCCACATATAAAGTAGAGGAAGTTGGGCACGGATGTGAGCTCAGGGCCAGTCTTCCTCAGCAAAAAGAGGAGGCTTGGCAGTAGATGTTAACTCAGGGCTAATCTCCCTCAAAAGAAAAAAAAAAAAAAGCAGAGGCAGGATTAAAACTGACTCCACGACCTGAGTTCTTTACTGCTAGGGACACTGCCTTTTTATAATTGCATGAACTCTAAAGATAATCCAAGTTTCTCAAAAAATTAAATCTAATTGTCTTGAATATTTTGCAAATATGTACTCCCCAGTCCCTCTAGTTTTGTTTTCCATGGGGAACTGAAATATTTCAGACTGCCTTTCTTCTGTTTTGTGTAGAGAAAAAATATATTATCTGAAGTTTCATAAACAATAAAATTTACCATCACCAATTTTATTCAAGGGGAATAATATGTTTTAATGCCTACACCAAAGGAACCTTTGATTACGGAGCCTGAAATCATGTTTAAAGGTTGGACATGATTTAAGAATTCATTGTGTCCAAAATCTCATGTTTTGGAGGACTAATCCTGAAGAATCATCATTGATACCACTTTCAGCAAAAACTCAGGGAACGAACAACACAATGTTTACTCTTTCCTTTTCTTTCACTTTGTAATTCTCTTTTTAAATTCTTCAATGTGGTAGAGTAATTTATTTTTTTCCACTTTTCACTCTGCTCTTCCTATAAATACCAAATCATTCCTTTTTTTATTAAAATCAGCAGGCATTTTCTTGGAAATAAACTTCTCTCTCACACACAAACACACGCACATACAACCCTCCATGATGCAAGTTTAGTAGTAAATAATACGTAAGGAAGAGAAATATTTCATAATATCACAACAGCCTAGAAAAGAGTCTGGTATATGGTAGATTCACAAAAGATAGATGTTGAATAAATGAAAATACGGAAGAAGTTTAAAATCTGTAATAGGTTATAGAAAGTGAATTTAAGGGTTATTGAAATCTATAAGTGTACAAGGGCAAAAACAATAAGGAATCTCGAACAACAGTTAATAAGCAGTCTTTACCATTCAAACTTTAGATTTTTGTAAAATGCTGTGTTTTATGGACCCTTTCAGGAGTGTTAATCTTTTGTAAATGTCACTTTTCTATTAGCAAAACCCATGACCAGGCAAGAGGATATTGATTGTTTTGGTGGCTGTTGTTACTGTATTTTCAAAGAGTGAAATTAATTTGGAATAGTAAGTTCTAAAATGCAATAAAGTGGGAATCAGGATGCTTGAATTCTAATACAAATCTACGACTAATAAGCTCTGAGATTCTAAAGGCTGCTCCCCCCACCCCTACTTCCTGGCCTTCTCTCCTTCAAAATAAAAGAGATACTGTTGTCAGCTTTTAATAACCAATGAAAGACAATGTTTTTAGCTCTTTACTGAAACCTGGTAGGTTTATGTTCCAATAGATCTATTGTGGCATTTTTTTTTTTTTTTTTTTTTGCTGAGGAACATTGGCCCTGAGTTAACATTTGTTGCCAATTGTCCTCTTTTTGCTTGAGGAAGATTGGCTCTGAGCTAACACCAGTGCCAATACTCCTCTACTTTATATGTGAGCCACATCAAGCCACAGTGTGGCTTGATGAGTGGTGTGTGGGTCTGTGCCCAGGATCCAAACCCAAGAACCCCCGGCTGCTGAAGAGGAGCACCTGAACTTATCCACTATGTCATGGGGCTGGCACCCTACTGTTGTACTTTGAATATACTCTCCTCAGTCCTTCCACACCCTTTAGTGACAACATGGTTCTTAATTTCTATAGCTTCCAGATTATCAGGCCTTGTTTCAAAATATCCAGAATCATAAAACTGGCATTAGTCACCAGAATTTGTTTTATCAAATGTTGTTGGTGCTCACCTTTGCTTCTTCTCTCTATCCTTGTGCTTTAAGAGTCACAGAGAAGGAGCGTCTCCAGTCCATCACGGTGCCAGTTAAAGGCTCTTAAAATGCTTTCAAATAGGCTGTTGTTTCTCAGAGATCACTGAAATATCTCATGACTCAGTCTAGAACATGATTTGAAGTGATTTTATTCTTCTTACTGATGCACAGAAAGTGATTTGAACCAAGAAAGCACATATTCTAATAAAAAAGACATAAAGTTCATTGTAACTACAAAAGTAGAATTAAATTGACATAGGCATTTTAATATAGATTTCTGTATGTTATATTCTTTTCCTGGCCTGCCATAACAGAGTACCACAAAGTACATGGTTTAAGACAACAGAAATTTATTGTCTCAGTTGTGGAGGCTGGAAGTCCAAAATAAAGGTGTTGGCAGGGTCTCTGAATCCTGTAGGAGAGAATAAATCCTTGCAATTTTCTAGCTGCTGGTGGTTTGCTGCCAGTTTTGGGGGTTCCTGGGCTTGCAGCTGAAGCACTTCAATTACTGCCTCGGTAATCACACAGCGGTCTCCCCCGTCCATCTGTCTTTCTGTTTTTCTTATAAGAATACCAGTCATATTGGAATAGGGCCCACCCTAACTGAGTAGAACTTTCCCTTCACTTGATTACGTCTGCAAAGACCCTATTTCCAAACAAGGTCATATGAATGGGAACCAATGATTAGGATTTCACCATATCTTTTTTGGGGAACACTATTCAACCCATACCAATAGAATAGTGTAATCACGCTTGTCAAATTATAAGAGTTCTTTATTATAAATGTGTGCTATGCAGTGATAAGCCTAAGATGCAGATATTAGTTCTATCTTATTCCAAGTTCATAAACGAGGTACAATGTGACTATGATAATTGCTAAGATGATTATCGATAAAATTGCTATTTCTGTTATTCCAATTGGTGTGTAGATAGCAGAAGTCCACAGTAATAGGAAAAACTGATTCCCCTTAGTAAGCATGAATATCCAATGAAGGCTTTTCTCCTATACACACCTTGTTACACTTTAGGGATCTGAAACATAAATACAGGTTGCATGCCTATAAGACTTAGCACTAAGCATTTGGTTTGAATTGAAAGAGAAAATACTTATGTCCTTTCACTTCTTTATTGAAGTGGTATGTGGAGTTTAGACTACTCTTTCAGTCTAGAATTTAATCGATGTATAAAGCAAACTCATGCACAGACACCAGTTCTGCACGAAGCACCACCACATTTGGATCTAAGGAATCAGGAGCAAAAGGAGCAATCTCAGCTGGCCTTTGGAACATTTGAATGGATGTTGGGTTAAAAATATGACATCTTCTTTCATAGAAGAATAAGAAAGATTATAGCTATCCAATTACCTTCTCAAAGAAGCAAGATGGTCTTTGAAGGACCACTGCAGTTCTGCGAAACTAGAAGATTGGCATATTGTTGGGAAAGTTAATATCTAGCAGCTGAAACCACATGATTAATAGTTCCCCATGAATGCTGATACATTCAGTAATTACTAAGCAGTGTGTGGTCGTGGAACTGCAGAAATGTGTTAGGGGCTGAAGTAGATAGAACAGAATTCTTAAAATAAATACAGAGTCATATATTTTAAAAATGCCTTAAAATATGCCAACCTTGGGCAGGATAATCCTTGAAAATTGTTAATCATCAAAGTCAAGGAAAATGGAAATTGTTGGTACTTCAGGATAGTCAAAAGTAGTACCAACTCTTTTTATAATTATTGCTAGCATAACATGTCATCCTCAGGTTTTTCCAGGAAGATTGTCCACTCATTTTATAGAGTGTTCCAGTGCAAAAGAGGAAAAATAAATTAGAATGGACAATTGAGTCTGTAGCTAAACAGAAGTTGGAATCTGTGAATTCTATGGAATCTGCCCATGAAAGAAGGGCTAATACTACATCTGAAGGATATATTTATAAGTCACAAAGTCAAAGTACATGCTTTAGGGACTGAAATACATGAGGATGTGTTTATTTTTAGCGGTCCCAAGAGTGCCCTGCCCTGTGTAACTCATTAGACTCAGTTCAGGCATCCAGAGTTCGGCTGCCTCTTGGGAGCAGCCAAGCAGGAAGGCTCTAGAGAGGTGACATCAACAGGTTGTCCATCTCTTCCTGCCAAATTGACTAGGGGTGAACCTATTGTCTACTTAATTTCCATTTCTCAAATCTAGTAGTATTGATTGCAAATTTTTCTGCTAGACTTTAAATCTTTTTGTTTATTTGAGACATGATTGATGTATAATACTATTTAGTTTAAAGTGTACTACATAGTGATTCAATATTTGTATATATTGCAAAACGATCACCACAATAAGTCTAGTTAACATCCATCACCGCACACAGTTAAAATTTTTTTTTCTTGTGATAAGGACTTTTAAGATCTACTTTCTGGCAACTTTGAAATATACAATGTTTACTAACTATAGTCTCTACGCTGTACATTACATCCCCATGGCTAGTCTTTAAATTCTTCATCCTATTTTCAGAAATATTATTTTTTCCTACTTAAAAGAGTAAAAAAATTTTCAGTAAGTATAAATTTCTGCGACTTTTTTCATATTAGTTATATTCTTCCACTATTAATGACTCACTTAAAAAAAGTGTTTTCTAATGGTGCTATCAACTTTTACCTTCCACATTTTTTGAGACTTTGTTACTCAGACATATCTAATCTATTCCATCTTCAGCTTCTTATATCCCATTATCTGTTTATCCGTAGCCTAAAATATGCTGAAGTGTGCCCTATCAGAAAAATAAAATTAAGCTTAAGTTGCTCTTCCCCAACCCCACACTCTTCTAGCTCTCCCTTTCATTAACTTAGAATCATCTTGATAGTACACAAAATACCCATGTTTGTTCTCCTCTCGTCAACACTTTTAAATACTCTTATTTGTATTCTTGCCCTGCCGCTGTTGTGAAGCTGCTTTCTGTGAAATCTTCAATACCTTTCCAGTCAACAAGGTCGACAAACTAATCATCATCTTACTTGACGTAATTTGGCATTGATGATGTTCCCTCCTTCAAGAAATTATGCTAATAGCTTCTCTGTGTTTGTTATCTATTATTTCTTGGAACCCTGATTCTCACTCTTCTTTCTCATTGGACATAAGCTTCAATGTTTAGATTTCCTAAAATTCTATCCTTGGCTGTCTTTTGTCTCCATACTGATCCTGAGATACTTTGCTGTTTCCATGGCTCAAACTACTATCTATGTATATGATAAATCTTCTTTCCATATCTACAATGTAGACCTACTCTTGAGTTCAATACTAAAGCAAATGGAATCTTGGCTATATACACATGGACTATTTATGAACTCGAAAATTTCAATAGTTTTACAATCTAATTTATCATTTTATGAAATTAGCTCCATATAAGTCATGTAAATCATGTAAGAAAACATGTCAAATTTCCATAATCTCCTTACCAAACCCTCAGTAACCACTTTGAGACTCCTGAATTTTCCTTGACTCTGCCCTTTGTTTTGGTCACAACATTGAACCTAAGCTTTGTTGATTCTCTTTCTGACATGTTTTTAGAATACATTCACCCTCTAGCACACATTTTCCGCTTGTTATCAACATATTAATTAAGATCTTTTTATTCTTGCAAGAACTATTTAATTCATCTCCTAGGAGAACTTCCAACCAAATCGACTCGCAGTTTCTTTAGTTTTATCGAATTTTTTTCCTAAACTACATAATCGCATCACTTCTTTGCTTAAAGATAGCTATCTTCTACAAGATTAAATAAAAATTATTCCATGGACCCTGTAGTTGTGGGAAGAAATCCACAACTTGCTTTTCACTGCATACACATTCCAGTTTGGGGCCAATATATTAGGCGTTCTATCACTCTAACATGTTGTTTCATCTGAAAGGTATTTCTAATTGAATTCTTTGCTCAAGGATCATATTCTTTATGAAGACCATAAAATCCCCACTTGCTCTCTTTTTTGAGGTCTTGTAACATGTTCTACCTAATTATTATTATTACTAATCAGTGGCCATGGTATTTATTCTTGGCTGCCTATATTCCATGTAGAATGTGAATTCCTTCAGGATGGACCTATTTCTTCTTCACCTTTCTATCCCCAGTGGAATTCTATGTCCTATGCATTCTATGTTTTCAAAATTTTATTCTTAATGAATATTAAGTTAATGAGCTGAAATTCTGAAACAATGAATGTAATTTCAATGTAAGCTCTAATTGTAGTGGATTGAAAAAGAATCTGAGAATTATCTTGTTCTCTCTGTATATGTTAAAGGTACATGTACATCTTTCACAAGTAGATATTGATTTAAGAGGTGAGGTTATGAATGTGGATTTGAGGAATCTTATTAATATGTAAAAATGATAACTTACTTTTCTGCTTAAATTTCTTTGGCAGTGCACCATTGTCTTCAGAATAAAGTGTTAACTCTTAAGCATAGCAGTCAAGGTCCTTGTTCATGTTGTGTTTCTTTGTTTTTCTAGTTTCACAGATCAGCTTTTCCCTCTGATGCTCCTTTCACTTTGAATGTTCTTATATAGTGGATGTCTTTTCAGACATCATAGTTAAGTTAAAGCATTTCTTACTCTGTGAAGTGTGTCTTCTTCTTCCAAGTAAGGTTGATAATGTGCTATTTTATGCCCCAGAAGTCAAACCATTTTTATTAAACGAAGAATTAAACTGTCATATAAGCACCCATCTTAAGATATCATTAAAAGGAATGCAAAGAAATAAAAGAGATTAATAAAAAAAAATCAGAATCAATTAGCTAAAAAGAGATTAGGATTGATTCTTGTTCAGGAAATGGATCTGGTATGTTTTTTAAAGCCAAGCTACCATTAAGACTACGAGTGCTCTCTAGAGTTATATTTACTTGTTTTATAAATAAGAACTTTAAGTCAATTCCTTTCTCTTAAATATTACTCCTTTAAATCTAGAATATCTCTCTAAATTATTTTATAATTTTCCTTTCTTTGTCAATATTATATACTCATTGACTGTCACTTTTATGTATTACTGCAGTCTTTTAGAATCATGGAAAACTTACACCCGCTTTATTAATGCTTCATTATAGTTAGTAGGTACACCTAGAGAATACTCCTCACAAGAAATGAGAAATCAAATTTGAGCATTAAGTGTTCTTCTTTAAGATAATTTGTTTAATTTAGCACCTTGGAACTGTTAAAGTCCAATTCTATTTAGTCACCTAAGGTGCCTGCTTGGGTTAATCAGCTGTTAAACCTCTTCTCTGTTTTTTCCCCATTGGAGATTATCAATCAGAACTTACTGTTTTGGGTATAGTTTCTACTTATTCTGGAGTTAGTTGTCTAGTTAAAATGATTCTCTGGGAGATCTGGTGTCAAGATGGTAGCATAGGCAGACTCTGAACTCACTTCCTGCCATGACATAACTAATTTTCAACTACTCTTGGAAAAGTTATCCTTGAGAGAGAACTGAAAACCAGATAACAAGAACCCCCACAACAAGGGACAGTACTGGCTGAGGTGGGAGAGGCAGAAATTCCTTTCTGGAGGGAAAAATGCCACCTTCCAGCTGTGGTGCTTTTCGACCAGCTGGGAGCAATCCTAAGGTATAAAGCCTTCCCTGGAGGAGTAGGGGATCTGAGTGGGGGAACATTATCACAATAAGCAGCTTTTGGATTCAGCATAACTGAGACAAGTGTCATAATATCTGGCTTTATTGGTTATTAACTACAATGGAGAATACTCCCAGAAAAGCTATTGGACACAAGGGAAAAAAGAAAGCCTGCTCTTAAACAGCCCATGCACAAACTCACCCATTTTTGAAAAGCAACCTAAAATCACCAGAAAGAAAGGTACACAGTCCTCTGATGAAAACAGATTCACTTGATAGGCTCTGGGTGCCTCTCAGTGAGGGGTGAGACCTCCCCTGGCTGGAACTACCTCCCAAGGGATGGAGACATTGGCGGCAGCCATTATTGTCACCTAGTGCAGGTGTGCTGATACAGATGCTGGCAGGAGCCATTGGAGTTCTTCCCCTGGCCTGTTAGGCCAGGATCTGCCCCACCCACTAGGGCACCAATTTAATCCAGCTCAGCCAGGGCAGACAGCCTGCCCTAGGGACTGGGCCTAGCCAATAGCAAGCCCTCAGGCAACTTGTGGGCCTGCATAAGTGGGGAACCTGGAACCTCTGCAGGTGGGCGAGTGGGTCTGCCTCTGTGGGGCAGGGCGTGTGTGAGGGGTGGGCCTGCATTGGTGGAGTGTGCAGGACCTCTGCAGCAGGATGGAAGGGTCTGCTTCATTGGGTCAGGGTGTGGGCATGGAGCAAGACTGTGTTGACGTGGTGTGTGTCCCTTCTGGCTGTGAGGCTTGTGAGTTGCAGCAGACTTGTCTTCTCAAAGAGCCACATAGGGAATCAGCCCCATCCTCCAAAGCCAGAAAAAAATTGGGTGCTCTCATGCCTGGGGCCAGCCTGACTCCACTGCAATCCTGAGAGCTGACAACAGCCTTGTAGGCCATAGGCCTACAGCAATTGTAAGCCCCTGAGCCGAGCAACGAGCCATGCTGGAGGTCTACATTGTTAACAGAAAAACTGCAAAAAGAATGTGCTACTAAACCTTGCAGCCAACTGTACTGGGGCTCACCACACCTGATAAAGTGACAGAAGGGATCATAGCAACCATGTGCAGCTGAGTATTGTGACCAGCTCCCCTGGGGCACAGCCTAGCCTTCCTGGGTACCTGTGGCAAGCATAACTCTGCTCCAGCAGAAGGACACATGTAGCCCACACAGGGGAGAATCCTGGAACATTTGGAACTGGTGACAAGAGGGAAGAACATTGCTGGGCTTCATGGGGCATCTGTTATATCAGACCACCTCTCCAAGATCAGGAGATGTAGCTGATCTACCTAATACATAGATATAGCACAGAGAGGAGACAAAGGAATATGTTCCAAGTAAGGGAACAGGAAAAAAAACCCAATAAAGAACTAAACATAACAGGGATAAACAATCTACCTGACAAAGAGGACAAACTAGCAGTCATAAGGATGCTTACTGATCTTGGGAGAAGAATGAATGAACTCAGTGATGACTTCAACAAAGAACTGGAAAATATAAAAAGGAACCAATCAGAACTGAAGAATATAATACTGGAAATGAAAAAATCACTAGAGGGACTCAATAGCAGAGAGTAGATGATACAGAAGAATGGACTTGTGAGCTGGACTAAAGATTAGAGGAAACCACCCAAGCTGAGCAAATAAAAGAGAAGAGAATTGAAAAGAACAAAGACAGTCTAAGGAACCTCTGGGACAACATCAAGCACACTAACACCTGTATTATAGGTGTCCAGAAGGAGAAGAGAGAGACAAAGGAGCATAGAATCTATTTGAAGAAATAATAGCTGGAAAGTTTCCTAACCTAAGGAAGGAAACAGACATCCAGGTACAGGAAGCACACAGAGCACCAAGAAATATATACCCAAAGAGGCCCATGCTAAGACACATTATAATTAAAATGTCAAGAATTAAACATAAAGGGACTGGCCCAGTCATGCAGTGGTTAAGTTCGCACGTTCTGCTTTGGTGGCCCAGGGTTTGCCAGTTTGGATTCTGGGTGTGGATCTTTGCACCACTTGTCAAGCCATGCTGTGGCAGGTGTCCCACATATAAAGTAGAGGAAGATGGTCACAGATGTTAGCTCAGGGCCAGTCTTCCTCAGCAAAAAGAGGAGGATTGGCAGCAGATGTTAACTCAGAGCTAATCTTCCTCAAAAAAAAAAAAAGAAAAAGAAAAAAGAATTAAACATAAAGAGAGGATCCTAAAAGGATGCAAGAGAAAGGCAACAAGGTACGTACAAAGGAAACCCCATAAGGCTATCAGCTGACTTCTCAGCTGAAACCTTATGGGCTAGAAGGGAGTGGTAGAAGGAGAGATAAAGAGTTTCCCAGACAAGCAAAAACTAAAGGAGTTTATCACTGAGAAATCAGCCTTACAAGAAATCCTAAAGGGACTTATTTAAGTGGAAAAAAGAAGACAACAAAGAAGGAATAAAAAAAAATCATTAAAAAAATAAGAAAAATATTAAAACCTGGTAAAGGCAAAAATACAGTGAAGGTAGCAGATCCACTACCCATGAAGCTAATATGAAGGTCAAAAGACAAAAGTACTAAAATTGTATATTTCCATGATAAGAGGGTAACAGACACATATGCACGATAAAGAGGGTAGATATGATATCATAAACAAAATGTGGGAGGAGGGGAGTAAAAGAGCAGGACTTTTAGCAAGAGGCCAAACTAAAGAGACCATCAACCTAATAAAGATTGCTATATGCCTGGATTATTATACATGAACCTCATGGTAATCACAAACCAGAAATCTATAATGAACACAGAAAAAAGCAAGAGGAAGAAACCCAAACATAATAATAAAGAAAGCCATCAAACCACAAGGGAAGAGAGCAAGAGAAGAAGAAAGGAACAGAGAAGAACTACTAAAACCCCTGGAAAAAAGTAGCAAAATGGGAATAAGTACATTTTTATCAATAGCTACTTTAAATAAGTAAATGGGCTAAATGCTCCAATTAAAAGGCATAGGGTGGCCAATTGAAAAAAAAAAGACCTGTATATATGCTGCGTATAAGAGACACACTTCAGACCTAAAGACAATCACAAACTGAAAGTGAAGGGATGAAGAAAGATACTTTATGCAAATGGGAATGAAAAGAAAGCTGGAGTAGCAACACTTATATCAGACAAAATAGACTTTAAAACAAAAACTGTAATAAGAGACAAAGAAGGACACTACATAATAATAAAGGGAACAAGCCAACAAGAGGATATAACACTTGTAAATATCTACGCACCCAACATAGAAGCACTAAATATATAAAGCAATTATTAACAGACATGAAAAGAGAAATAGTAACACAATAATAGTACCCCTACTTTAACACTCCTCTTATATCAATGGATAGATCATCCAAATAGAAGGTCAATAAGGAAACATTGGCCTTAAATGACACATTAGACCAGATAGACTTAGTAGATATACACAGAACATTCCATCCAAAAATGGCAGTATACACATTCTTTTCACATGGCACATTCTCTGGGATAGATTACATATTAGTCCACAAAAGAAGTATCAATAAATTTAAGAAGATTGAAATAATACCAAGCATCTTTTCTGACTGGAATGGTATGAAACTAGAAATCAACTACAGGAAGAAAATCAGAAAAGCCACAAAAATGTGGAGATTAAACTGAATGCTACTGAACAATGATTGGCTCAATTAAGAAATCAAAGGGGAAATAAAAAAACACTTGGAGACAAATGAAAAGGAAAATATGACATGCCAAAATTCATGGGATACAACAAAAGTGGTTCTAATAGAGAAGTTTATAGCAATACAGGCCTACCTAAACAAACAAGAAAAGTCTCAAACAATATAAGACTGCACATAAAGGAACTGAAAAAGATGAACAAACAAAGCCCCAAATCAGTAGAAGGAAGAAAATAATAAAAAACAGAGCAGATATAAGTGAAATTGAGACTAAAAAAATATTAAAAATCAATGAAATCGAGAGCTAGTTCTTTGAAAAGATAAACAAAATTGACAAACCTTTAGCTAGACTCACTAAGAAAAAAACAGAGAAAGCTCTAACAAATAAAATGAGAAATGAAAGAAGAGAAATTACAATGGACAAGTCAGAAATACAAAAGAATATGAGGCTACTACAAAAAGCTATACACCAACAAATTGGAAAATTTTAAAGAAATGGATAAATTCTTAGAATCACACATCCTTCCAAAACTGAATCAACAAGAAATAGAGAATTTGAATAGCACAGTCCCCAGTAAGGAGATTGAAACAGTAATCAAAAAACTTCCCCAAAATAAAAGTCCTGGACCAGATGGTTTCCCTGGTGAATTCTATCAAGCATTCAAAGAATACTTAATACCCATCCTTCTTAAACTCTTCCAAAATTTTAAGAGAAAGGGAAAGTCCCTAACTTGTTCTATGAAGCCAACATGACCCTGATACCAAAACCAGACAAAGACAACACAAAAAAAGAAAATTACAGGCCAATATGACTGATGAACATCGATGCAAAAATCCTCAGAAAAATACCAGTAAATTGAAGACAATAATACATTAAAAGGATCATACACTATGATCAAGTGGGAGTTATTCCAGGAATAAAGGGATGGTTTGACATGCACAACTCAATCAATGTGATACTCCACATTAACAAAATGACAAATAGAAACCAATGATCATGTCAATAGAGGCAGAAAAAGCATTTGATGAGATACAGCATCTATTTATGATAAAAACTGAATAAAATGGGTACAGAAGGAAAGTACCTTAATATCATAAAAACCACATGTGATAAACCTACAGCTAATATCATTCTCAATGGAGAAAAACTGAAAGCTATACCTCTAAGCACAGGAACCAGACAAGGATGTTCACTTTCCCCACTCTTACTTAGCATAGTATTGGAAGTCCTAGCGAGAGCAATCAGGCAAGAAAAAGAAATAAAAGGGATAAATTGAAAAGGAAGAAGTGAAACTGTCACTATTTGCAGATGTCGTGACTTTATATATAGAAAAACCTAAAGACTCCACTAAAAAGATTTTAGAAATAATAAATGAATACAGTAAAGTTGTAGGATTCAAAATCAACATACAAAAATCAATTGCATTTCTATACACTAAAAGTAAAGTAGCAGAAAGAGAAATTAATAATACAATCCCATTTACAATTACAACAAAAAGCATAAAATATGTAGCAATAAATGTAACCAAAGATGTGAAAGATCTGTACACTGAAAACTATACAACCTTGTTGAAATAAATTGAACAAGACACAGAGAAATGGAAGGATATTCCATGCTCTTGGATCGGAAGAATTAACATAGTGAAAATGTCCATACTTCCCAAAGCAATCTACTGATTCAATGCAATCTATGTCAAAGTTCCAATGACATTTTTCACAGAAATAGAACAAAAACTCTTAAGTTTATATTGAACAACTAAAGACTCTGAATAGCCAAAGGAATCCCGAGAAAAAAGAACAGAGCTGGAGGTATAACACTTCCTGATTTCAAAATATACTACGAAGCTATAGTAATCAAAAAAGCATATTATTGGCACAAAAACAGACACACAGATCAATGGAACAGAATCGAGGGCCCAGAAATAAACCCGCACATCCTTGGACAGTTAAATTTCAACAAAGGAATCAAGAAAATACAATGGAGCAAGGAAAGTCTCTTCAATAAATGGTGTTGGGGAAACTGGACAACCACATGCAAAGAATGAAAGTCGACTGTTATTTTACACCATACACAAAAAATGAACTCAAAATGGATTAAAGACTTGAATGTAAGACCTGAAACCATTAAACTTCTAGAAGAAAACATATGCGGTACACTCCTTGACGTCGGTCTTAGCAGCATATTTTCAAATACCATGTCTGACCGGGCAAGAGAAAGAAAAGGAAAAATAGACACATGGGACTACATCGAAGGAAACCATCAACAAGACAAAAAGACAGCCTAACAATTAGGAGAAGATATTTGCAAACTGTATATCTGATAAGGAGTTAATATCCAAAATATGTAAAGAACTCATATATCTCAACAACAAAAAACCACACAACCCAATTAAAAACTGGGCAAAAGATCTGAACAGACATTTTTCCAAAGAAGATAAACAGGTGGCCAACAGGCACATGAAAAGATGTTCACCATTACTAATTTAAATTATCAGGGAAATGAAAATCAAAACTACAATGAGATATCATCTCATGCCCATCAGAATGACCATAATTAACAAGGCAAGAAATAACAAGTGTTGTAGAGGATGTGGAGAAAAGGGAAGTCTCACACACTGCTGGTGGGAGTGCAAACTGGTGCAGCCACTATGGAAAACAGTATGGAGATTCCTCAAAAACTTAAGAATAGAACTACTATACAATCCAGCTATTCCACTGCTGGGTATTTATCCAAAGAACATGAAAACATGAATGCGTAGAGATATATGCACTCCCATGTTCATTGCAGCATTATTCACAATAGCCAATACTTGGAAGCAACCTAGGTGCCCGTCAAGGGATGAATGGATAAAGAAGATGTAGTATGTATACACAGTGGTATACTATTCAGCCATAAAAAAATGAAAGCTTGCCATTTGCGACAACGTGGATGCATCCTGAGGGTATTATGCTAAGCCAAATAAGTCAGAGGGAAAACGTCTAATGCTATATGATCTCACTCATAAATAGAAGATAAAAACAACAATAAACAAGCACAAAGAGACAGAGACTGGATTGGTGGTTCCCAGAGGGAAAGGAGAGAGGGAGGAGGACACAGGGGTGATTAGGCACAAGTGTATGGTGGTGGATGGTGAACAGGATGTAATCTAAACCGAAATTGAAATATAATGATGTACACCTGAAATTAAAAAAAAAAGACAAGAAATAAGTCTTGGCAAGGCTGTAGAGTAAAGGGAATCCTTGTGCACTGTTGGTGATAAATTGGCAGCCACTATGAAAACAGTATGGAGTTCCTCAAAAATTAAAAATAGAACTACCATATGATCCAGCAATTCCACTTCTGGGTATTTATGCAAAAGAAACAAAAACAATAACAAAAAAGATTTTGCGCTGCCATGTCCATTGCAGCATTGTGTACAACGGCCAAGACATGGAAACAATCTGTGTTCATGGATGGATGAAGGATTAAGAAATGTGGTATATGTACAGAATGGACTATTTTTCTGCCATGAAAAAGAAGGATATCCCACCATTTGCGACAACTCAGATGGACCATGAGGGCATTATGCTAAGTGAAAAAAGTCTGACAGAGAAAGACAAATACCATATGATCTCACTTATGTGTGATATATAAAACAAACAAAATCAAACTCATAGACACAGCTAACAGATTAGTGGTTGCCAGGGGTGGGTCTGGGAGTGGGCCAAATGAGTGAAGGTGGACAAAAGGTATAACTTCCACATATAGAATAAATAAGTTGAGGTGATTTAATGTAGAGCATGGCGACTATAGTTAATAAAACTGTATAGTGTATTTAAAAGCTGCTTGATGACTGAGAGATTGATTGATTCCTTTGTTAGAAATGGAGGGGCCTAGATGAAAAGCTCCTGCTATGGTATGAATTGTACCTCCAAACAAAAAAAAGTCCTAATTCCTGGTACCTATGAATATGACCTTATTTGAAAGTAGATTCTTTGCAGATGTAATTAAGTTAAGATGATGCCATACTTTATTAAATGGGTACTAATCCAATATGGCTGATGTCCTTCTAGGAAGGGAAAACAGAGACAAGACACAGACACACAGGGAGAACACTATGTGTTGACAGAGCCAAAGATTGGAACAAAGATGAGTCTACAAGCCAAGGAATGTGATGGATTGCTGGCAACACCAGAGGCTCAAAGAAAGACATAGAACACATTCTCCCTTAGAAGCTTCAGAGAGAGAGCGCGTTGCTGATGATAACTTGATTTTGGACTTCTGGTTTCCAGAAGTGTGAGAGAATAAATTTCTGTTGTTTTAAATACCCCAGTTGGTGGTACTTCATTATGGCTGCCACAGGAAACTAAAACAGCTACTTTTGGTTGGGGAGAGGGAAACAGTGGATTTACAGAACCATAGTGTATGTAAATTTTGAAGTACATGTGTCAGGAATGGCAATGGAAATGTAGAAGTCTGATTGGGGAGAGGGTTCAGAGCTTGATATACTTTTGGCAATTCTTTTGTGGTTCACTGAAGTACCATCATTTTGAAGAGTAAATGGGTAAAAAGAGAATTAAAGGAAAAGGATTTTGGGTTTCAGAAAAAGTGCAAAAGTAATGGTCATTGTCATGTGGGAACATCAGGACTGAACAATTTATAAAATCTAATGAAGGAGGAAGTGGCCAACAGCATGGCATGACTGAAGGTGATCTGAGGAAATGGACTGAAGAAAAAGAATGATTTTGGCTAGAAATGCTGATCGTTCTTTGCATTTATACAATGATTTACAATTTGTAATGCATTTTCATATTTTTTATCTTATTTGTTTACCACAACACCTTAAGGGACAATATCATCCTTATTTTACAGTTGAGCACACTCTGGAACAGGGAGGTTAAATCCTTGCTTGAAGTGACACAGCTTCTAAATGACAAGATCAAGATGTGAACCCAGATTTTTCAGAGTTCAAAGTTATGCTCTTTCCAAGGAATAATGGAATATCTTTTTTTTATTCCTTTTAATAAGCCTTTACTATTACTAGATAGAGGCTAATGATTACCAAGAAATGACAATCAACCTTGCTTAATGTTTTAATTAGCATGCTGTACATTCAAAGATTTCCTCAGTGTGATTATAAGCCTTGTGTTTATAATTTTCAATTTTAAGATGTCAATAATTTTCATAGTTTAATTACATAAGAATTATAAGGATAGTCCTATAATGACTAAAGTTAATAGAATTTTAATGTGTTAAGATAGAAATTGGTTCAAATTGTTATAAGATTTCCTATATATTCAGCATCCTGAACACAGATTCACTCATTGGTCAAATGATCAAAGAAGACATAGTAAACTAAATTTTGGAAGCTTTCTAAAGCAAATGTCTTGTGTGTGTGAAAATGTAAGTGCTTGTTTTGGGAGTGGGAGGGAATGGATGATGGAAATGCAGCATGTGATCTGGGGGTTTTTCCACAGGTTTTGGGTTATAGTGCTCATAATCATTTCCCCATAAGGCTAATTATATGTTATTTTCTTTAGATTCCAGAAAATTCCTTCCAAGATGAAATAGTTTGGGAGGATCCTTCAAGAACTTCATAGAAGCAATGGGACTGTCTATGAAAACTCTGCTTGAGAATCTCCAGAGTCACATCCTGCAGAGGAGAGGGGTGAGGGACTGGATGTTGTGCTCAATAGAAAGTAATCAGATTTTATTACCATTGACTTTTGGTGGAAACATAGAGTCTATATTCAATACATCCCACATTTTGTGTAAGATGACCATGTATGTGAAAGTCCTTTCAAGAAGTGAAATATTTTCCACTATAGAGTAATTAAACAACCTGCTGGCTTTACAGTCTGGCACTATATTTTACTTTACTTGTAATTAATGCATTTTGAGCTCTTGAGAATCCCTGTGCCCATAATTTTATTGTTTCCCCTATTACTTTCCTTCTGTTTTCACATTTAGTGTATGTATCTGTAGTCTTTTTCACTGAAATCTCTGTATATATCTACTGTCTCAGTTCTTGTCATTCTGTACTTGTCTTCTCTATCTTTCGTTTTGTTTCTGCCCTTTTCCCTTTCCTTTTCCCACTTGGGCTCTTTATCCATTTATCTAGTGATAAATACAGAAATCCAAAAGCGGAGCAGCAGTACAGGGTGGTATAACATTTCACTTAGGAAGTGTGGACCTTCCCTTCCGCTTATCTCAGATAGACGACAAGCAGTGAGGAAGAGAATCTGAGAGTTTGGAATAATTTAGAGCCTAGAAATAGCTTGTTCAATACTTTACTGAGGTGGTGGCAATTTAGATATTTCAGAAGAAAGGCTATCTTCACTGTGTCTACTCTACGGAGAGAATGGCGTCCTGGAACCGGGTGCAGAAGCATTCCTGTTCTTTTCTTTACATTAATGTTACTTTTCCTCAGATCAGTATTGATTGTTTTCAGACTTGTATTCCTTTTAGTCCACCAATTTGATTCCTTAAAAATCCCTAATAATTTTTCCTTTTTTCAGAACTTAGCTTTTCCAAATGTGATTTTTATCAGCCTTATTCATTTAAA
Source organism: Equus asinus (assembly GCF_041296235.1). Classification (NCBI taxonomy): domain Eukaryota; kingdom Metazoa; phylum Chordata; class Mammalia; order Perissodactyla; family Equidae; genus Equus; species Equus asinus. The sequence goes on from NC_091797.1 coordinate 38,543,625, forward strand.
TACAGTCCTAATCATTTTTGCTATTTTTATATAGCTGCTTTGTTTCCTGCTTTCTTATAGTCATAGGTATAGTTTGGGTGTAACATGAGTATAACATTGTCCTATGTGTTATTTCTTGTTTCCTCTGGCCATCTCTCTCTGTCTCTGTCTGTCTGTCTGCCTGTCTCTCTCTATACCTGTATAAAAATGTTCATTTTAAATAATAATTAAGTAAACAGTCATGATATTTACACCCTTGTAAACTAGAACCTGGACAGTTCCTCAGCCAGCCTCTACCCAATTGCATCCCTTTCTCTCTTCATTGATCTTGACTTTGTTATAATCAGCCTTTCGA